>NC_045426.1:13687506-14287506 GCF_902635505.1 Sarcophilus harrisii | reverse complement strand
CACAGCCTACCCTAGGGAGGTACAGATAAGAACCCAGGGAAGAAAAGTCATGGCCTGATGAGGGACCAGAAGAGAGGCTTGGCCCTGCTGAGCTGGGAACAGACCTGCCCTTGACCCAGAAACATGAAGGGTCAGGGAGGCCGCCCCTTCCTAATCCTGCACTGACTGGGTAACTGCAATGCCACAGAGGGATGGGCAGGTCCCACGTTCCTGAGCTGCCAAAGAGGGTCTCCTGTAATTCTGAGACCCATCAGAGAATCAATAAGTGCTTCATCCCAAGTCTGCCTTCCTGTAGGACATATTCCTGGGCTTTTATTTTCAGGTCTCTTTAGAAACCAGAGCCATAGTTTGCCCAAACACCCTATTCTCTCTTCCTCGGGCTTCCTATTTGAAAGTCAGGCAGGGTAGGGAGGGGCACAATAACCCAAACTTTAGAATATTCGATTACTTTTCCACATGTCAGAGTCACATGTTTTGTATTCTTCTATTCCTGTGATAGGAAACCCCACATAAAAGAGACTGCTCTCAGGGGAAGCCTCCCAATCAACAGAAACTCTAGACATGGGCAAACTTCCTATAAAATGGCCAGGCCAGGCGCAGTAGACACTTAGAGCACTTTAAATCTAAGGTGATTTCCCAGGCACTTTTGATAACTTTTCTCTCTAGCCAAAGTAAAAGATTATAGTTCTTCCTAAACATGTATTATTTATTCTGGAAAAACAGAAATACTGCTATAATAACCAACGTGTTTCAAAAATGGGAAATCATTTTCACATTTTTAGAGCTGAAGTGACAAAACAAATTATTCCCATAATTCAATATACATATAACTTCTATTAATCACCATTACCAAGAACGATCATAAAATTAACATTTACAGGTATAATGAACCTAAGCAAGATCTGCCAATTCCTTTTTTGCACCAAGAGTGAAATCCTGAATCATGTAATCTTCTATGGCCTACAAAGAGCACAGTACGGGACTGTAGCAAAAGAAACACCGTGGTGAGGGCACATGGGCAACACTCTCTCTTCTAACCTACAGCACACTACACGTCACTAGAAACAGAGCTTTGTCCATACCTTGGTTTCACGACCCATCATGTATTCAAAGAGCACTTTTCTCAAGTACTCAAACTCAGTTGGCTCTCCGAATAGAGAGACATCAGCATGGCAGAGATTTCCCCCTGTCAAAAAACAGATCAAGCACAAATGTTAACATGTGAATAAAATGCTTATTACTTAAAAGATTAGTAAACTAAAAACAAAGAAAGAATAATTTTTGCCTGACTTGTAATTATGTGAATAGAATCTAGTCAAAGAGAGTTAGAGTACTTATACTTTATGTCAATCAATACATTTCCTAAATTTCAGGTTTTCTGACATGGATTCACACTTTGAAGGAGAAAACTTGAGCACTGTGACTGTCATTTTAAGAAAATAATGCATATAAGGACTGAAAACAATTCTCACAACTATTGTTTTACATTATTTAATTCATTTACTTAGGACAGTTTATCTACCCATAAGTTACAGAATGATCTCCTTTTATTATTCTATCAAGACTCTTTTTTTGTCTGTGTAATATTCTAGAATGATATATATATGTTTTTGCAATGTGAAAGTTAATAGTTCACAATGATTTCATTTCAAATGTGGGATAGATGGAATAAGTTTAGTACAAAGAGCAAATGAGCTTTTCTTTTTTATTCGGGTTTTAAACATTTTCATCCAAACAGGAAATACTGCTTGCTAGACTGAATGACTGCTAATATAAAAACTGTTTATAGATTATCTCTCAACAAAACTCCATTTTGTATTTGAAATGTACAAACAACAAACATTACATAAGAAATCAACTTTAATCTGCAAACACAAATGTCTACTCATTTGTAGAAACCACCAGGGCCCTTAGTGAAATATATCCAATGTAATTTTGTTTCTAAGAAATGTTTTCCAAAGAAGCACTTCTACCTGCTCTTTTGCATATTTTCCCCAAAATATTCTATTTTAAATATGGTTCTACTCAATTTAGTTCGTAAAAGTCCTCCCAAGCTTCTCTGAAATTGCTGTCTTGATCATTTTTGTGGCACAGTTGTATTCCATCGCAGTCATTTATCACAATTTGTTCAGTCATTCCCTGGTTGATGGCATCCCTGCAATTTATTCTATATTCTATTTTAAAACTTCCTTTTACTACAATATGTGACAGCTAAAGTTTCAAGTCAGCAAGCACTAAGTGCTTACTTACTATGGAACATGGATGTTTGCTCTATCAAACTTGTTTCTGAGCCTTAGTTTTAAGTAACCACGGTGCAAATTACAATCATCCAAATAAACATGTTTTATCAAGGGGTAGCAAGAAATGACAGGCAGGGTGCAGGCTTCTGAAATAAGAACAACCTTGACTGAAATCTTGCCACTAACAATCACAAGCTGTCATATAACAACTCTCGGGCTCGTATTCCCTAGTCCACTAAATCCATAAAGAAGCTTCAATCTCTGGTGCTTCCTAAACTAATGAAATCACAAAGCCTTTCCTTGTTTTCAAATGATTATTTGCAAAAAAAAGCTTGCCCAATGTTTCAAATAACAGATTTTTAGAACCTCAGAAATAATACGGAAGTCATCAGGTCTAGTCCCTGCATGAATAAGAATTCCTTAGATAATCAGCAGTTAACAAGCAGTCTTCATTTACTAGTCATTAATCAATATTTACTACATGCCAGGTACCATTTTAAGTACTGGGGACAACACTTTCCCTCCAGGCCCGTTACCCCGCCATCAAGAAGCTAAGATTCTAATATACAAATCAAGATGTACAAAACACAGAATGGATACAGGGCAATCTCAGCACCAGCTCTCCTTTTCCTTAGGTTACATCGGACTACTGGGTTCAGGTCTAATCTCCATATTTTAAGGAGGACATTAGCCGCTGGAGTGTCTTCGGAAGAGAGAAAGCCGGGAAACATCAGGAGTACGCAGCCCTTTGAAGGGTACAGGATGCCCTTCTGAATCTGAAAAGAATCTAAGAAGTCGCCTTATGGGAGACGCATTAGACTGATTTGCCTGTCTACAGCAGGTAGACCCAGGCCCAGTGGGTGGAACCTGCAGAAAAGAAAGACTAGGCTAGGTGAAAGGAATTAACATTGCCCAGAGTAAAGCACAAGATTTCCTCCTTATTCATAATTTCAAAGTGGAGAGTGCTTCCATCTACATGTCCCTTTGGCCTCCCCAGCAATTTCTCCTCTCTCAACCTTCAGCATCTCCCGTGGACTCACTGGTTCCCCGCACCAGAAGCCGGAGAAGCTGAGAATGGCCTCCGAGCTGACTCTTGACAAGCTCGAGGGTTCCTGCGATCTGGACGTAGGAAGGGCAACACCCCAAAGGCACAGGACTTGAAGAAGAGCGGCTGGCCATGGAGGGCAGACCAAGAGGGGCCCGGGTGCTGAAGGGCTCAGGATTTGATCCTGGAGACAACTGGAGCCATCAGTTTCCTGAGGAGGATCCATGAGAAGCAAGAGACCTAAGAAGGGACCATGGTGCTGGTCGGTGGTGGGGAGAGGAGGGAGAAGGGGGTCCTATGAGAACAGTAGCAGGCCCACCAAGACTCGGTGACTGTAGGTCTGCAGACTGCAGATCCTGGTATCGGGACTCTAGCTGAACAACAGGAAAAGGGAGCTTCAGCAGGAAGGGGTTCTGGAAAAGTAGGCCACAGGCCGTGTTTGGGATGCTCAGGAGAGACCTGGGGCCTGGAAGCATTAGCACAGCCTCAAAAGCAAATCCCTGTGGGAAAGAGAGAGAGAAGGAGGATCAGGGGAGCAAGGGGGGGGAGAAAGGGGGAGGAAAGACACATGGTGATCCAGATGATGAGCCTTCAATGGAAACCCAGACACAAGAATCACAAAAAGTGGAAGGAGAGAGAATATCCAAGAGAAAAGGCGGGAAAAGAGGCAATGTGCACAGAAGTCAAGAAGGAATAAGGATGGAGAAAAGCTTGTCGGGTTTGGCATGAAGAAGTCATTGGTCATTTGAAAAAGATGTTTTTTAAAAGGGAGGTCCTTGGTAACTCAGGAGAGCAGTTTCAGGTGAACGACAGGCTTGGGGGCCAGATCGCAGGTAGAAGTGAGAAGTACCAAGGACAAATACCTTTCTGAAAGAATCTAACGGAGAAGAGGAAGAAAAAGATAGAATCCTGGCTACAGGGATGCTAAGATCCAGTGAGCAGGGAACCAGTGAGTCAATGGGGAGAGTTTCAAGGTTTGAAGAGGGGAAATGAGGGGGAGAGGAGAAGAGGGGACCAAGGGGACAAGCAGATGGAGGCATTCTCCACTTTATTACGATGGATAAGAAGGAACTTGCTATCTTGCATTTTACTTTGGGCAATGTTGATTCCTTTCATCTAGCTTCATCTTTCTATAAATTCCACCCACAGCCCTTGGGTCTACCTGGGGACAAGCAAATCAGTCTAATACTTCTTCCATAGAGCAACTTTTTAAACAGAACAACCATCCAGTGCCCTTCAAAGGGCTAAATACCCCTAATGTCTTCCACTGATCTTCGTACAACCTATTCTCTAGTTCCTTCAGCATCCTGGATGCCCAGGTACTCCAGCATGCTGATGTCCTCCCTAAAATACAGACTAAACCTGAATCCAATAGTCCAGATATGATTTAAAGGAAAGTAGAACTATCACTTCCTGTGTTCAGAACACTGAGTCTTTACCATAAGCCCCTGTGGGCATTTTTGAGCCACTTATACTGAGCGTGGCAGCTCCAGGCCCTTATATATCTAGCACCACTTATTTGTACCTTAAGATTTAAAAAGTTTACTGTCTGAACCCAAGTAGCATCCCTTCCGCTGCTCCTCAGTGAGCTCTGTCTCTCCCACTCCCAAGCAGGCACTATATACTACCTCTGACACTTCCGGGCTCTATCATTCTTTTTAAGTATTGTTGTGAGAAGTTGTGAGTTGTGAGAAGTTGTGAGTTGTGAGAAGTTGTGAGGAAGCTGGTAAAAAGAATTGAAAAATCAGTTAGTTCCAGAACAAAGAAGATAACCCATTTTCTACATGGAAGGCCTTTCTGGAGCCTGTTTCTGTCAATAACACGATAACAATCCAATCTAGCTTCAACTTATCTTGACAAACACACCTCACTCTATGTCTACAACCAAGGTATTATGAAAAAATGTTGAACAAATCTCTGCCTCCAGCTCTAACCCTAAAAAATGGAAAAAGGACTAGATGTATGAAAACATTTATAGCTTTTGTGATGGAAATCACAAGGATGCCATCAACCAGGGAATGACTGAACAAATTGTGATAAATGACTGTGATGGAATACAACTGTGCTGCAAAAATGATCAAGACAGCAATTTCAGAGAAGCTTGGGAGGACTTTTACGAACTAAACTGAGTAGAACCAGAACAACTATTTACAAGACAAAAACACTGTTAAACCAAGCAACTCTGAGAGTTGTAATGAATCCATTATCCATGATTCCAGAGGAACGATAGCGAAATTTGAACACCACAAGTAACAATCTCTGAAATAGCACTGGCATAAAGATTAACCAGATTTTTAAAAAATACTCAGAGATTCTATCACACCAAAGACACAAAGTATCTGCGGAACCTGAGAGACATCTCAATGTACAAACTATCAACTCCACTTCATCAAGTCGTTTTAGCCAAGGAAACATTTCACGTGGACAGGTTAGCAGAGATATAGCCCTTCTAACAAGGTAGCTCGGTGTCAGAAGATGAAGTGTTCTTCATATCAAATGCTGGGCCACATTTCCACTGCCTGTGGCAACTAGGAGGGTAATCCAGACTATGCTGCATCCTTTCAAATAATTTCTTTGATGGACAAACTCGTAGAGCTCCATTTCTGCCAAAGCACAGCAGTCAATAATTTCTGGACTTCCCTTACTCCTCACTCCATTTTTGAAGGGAGGAAAAAAGAGGAAATTCTATTAAGGATGTGACTCATCCAGCTCATCCCTTACAACAAGTAACTCTCCTGGAAAAGGATAGGTCGTCCCACTGATTGCCACACACAGGACAAGTAAGCAAGCTCACTGAAGCCACCAGGAACCCTGAGGGAGGCAGGAGACAGCAAGAGCCCGTCAAAGCAAACAACTGTCCCCCCCTTCAGACCCTAATGGAGACAACCCAGCTCCTGAACCCAGGAGGTCTGGAAACAGCAGCTAAATAATGGCATTAAAGAGGGGCAATTTCCTGAGTACTGCTGTGCCAATTAACTTGTAGTTGAAACCTTCCCTCGATCCTGTCTCTGTCACTGAAGTGAAAGCTCTTTGAGAGCAGGGATTCTCTGCCTCAGTCCCCTCCTCTGCAAAGTGAGGATAATAGCATGTACCTCTCCCAGGGTTGCTGAGAATAAAAATCAGCTAGTAGTTGTTAAAGCACTGCACAACTGTTGGCTACTGCTGTTATTACTGCTCTTATTAGTCAACTGGCCGGCTTGCTGCTATCTAAACTTGGTATTCTGACCCCTTCGCACAAGTTGGACTATTTGCCGAGAACACACTCCTGCCTTCCTTTTGCTCTGAAATTGCTCTAGGTTTCCTTCTAGGTTCCCTCCAGCAACAGCTCCTACAGGAAGCTTCACCTGATCCTGTTAGCCAGCAGTCAATTCAACACACATTTATTAAGCATCTAATACACATCAGGCTTGAGTTAGAAAATATGCAAATAACTATCTACCAAAAAATAAATAAATAAAATAGAAATAATCAGAAGGAAGCTTTTAGCATTGAAGGGATGGAAAAGTTATTTGTAAAAGGTGGAATTTTAGGTGAGACTTGAAAGGAGGCAGGAAAGCCAGGAGACAGACTTGAGAAGGGAGAGAACGCCAACTTGGGCCAAGAGCCAGCCATGATGACTGGATTGGGAAATAACGGCTGTGGCTGCGGTTCTGCCAAAGGATTCACCCTCACTACCTATGTCAATCACTGCTGAATAAAGTTAATTCAGGATCTAAATTTTCACCTTAACAAGTAAAAGCTGGACAGTAAAAGAAGGACCTATCAAAACTGTAACTACAAACAAGTCCAATATCATAATATCCAATATCATAAAGCATTATGGCTTTTGGCACATGCCCATCATCCCAAGGTTTTTTAAACAATGACCGACAGAACAAACAAAATCCTCCCAGGCTCTTCGAGGAGGTTGTGTCTGAAAGGGGTCTCCCAGCAGGTCAGCCCGAGTAGTCTGAGCACAAATGTGGGCTGGGATAGGAACACCCGAGTGAAAAGAGGGGAAAGGTTTTGTGGGTTTCCTAATGCCAAAGAGAAGAGCTGATATCTGATCCTGGACTTACAGACAGTCAATGAAGTTCATTGAATTAGGGGATGGAGGTGAGGGGGAAAACAAGCTGGACCAAAAACCGGGCCAGAGTGCAGAAGGCCTGGAGGCCAGCAAACAGCAGCAGGCTACGGCAGATTTTCTGAGCAAGAGAAGGCCACAACTAAAGTGATGGCTCCATGAACAGGAGTACAGATTTTCAATGAAATGATTCATTTCTTCTTTCTCTTGTTCTCAAATGAGAAGGGATCACAGAGCTTCCAAAACCACAGAAGAATGTTAAACGTCTGTGACTGATACCAAAAAAAATTATTTGAGAAAACAAAAAGGGTTGTTTTGTTTTGTTTTTAACTTCTCAGCTACTTTTCATCAAGTCCAAGAATATAAAAAGCAACCAGAGCTTCTACCGAGCCTCAAGACCGCTGCTTCCTAAGATTCAACATCCAGCCACACTTTGCCCGGTGTTACAGCTCTTTCACTCCAAAGGGAGAACCTATTTTCAAATCACATCAGATTGATTTTAAGGCTCCTTTAAGAAATTACTTTTTGTTTAATACCTAATAAAAAAGAAATATTTTTTAAGTTAATGTCTAGTAAAAAATGAGTAAATATCCTCACCTTGGTAAGGCATCCCCACTGTTGTAACATACATGTTCTTCTCATACTTCTTTAACCGGTCTTCTAGCGTATGAATCTAAAAGTTATCAATAAAATCGTTTTTTTAAATATGAAGAAAAATAAGAAATGTGTCTAAGAATCAGAGTGGCTACATAAAGGATTATAAAAATATCACCAAGGTAGAAACTCATGAAAGTTAGTGTTACCATAACCCACAACAGGCAGGGACATGAGAATTAGGGTGTTCAAAAAGTGCTCCTAAGAACAGAACTCCAGAAGCGGAATCACGAGAGATGACCAAAGACATTGTAGGAAGCAGCATGGAGACAGCATGGTAGGAAATGTCAAAGAGAAACTAAAGGACAGGAGGAAATGGACAAATCTCTGCAAATATAATCCTGAAAGCTCAAGTCAATCCACTCAAGACGACGCTTCCAAAAGCCAAAAGAAGAGTGGACAGAATAAAGATTGGACCTACCTGCTCACCTTGTAGCTTTCTTTGGCTACCAATAAAGCTTAATACTCGGTACACATGTATACAAATTCAATAACAGAAACATTAACTTCAATGAATCAATTTTTTACTTTATGAGTCAAAAAGAAAAATATTCTTCTAAGAATTGAACCTTGTAGCAAGTATTAAAAACTCAATATTTTATCCAAAGATAAATGCCTTCAAGCACTAAAAACATTCTCATCAGTTTGCGATAATTAAAAGACCAAATGGAAGATTTAAAGAATGTCTTAATCATTAAATTTACATTAATCATATAACATGATTTTTTTTATTAAAAAAGTAACCTTTCTGATGCAGAAATAGTTCAAAAAATTTCAAGGCCAACTGCTACTCAGCAAAATTAAATTCTAGCTAAATGAAAGTAAGTTGAAATGTTCAATATTCAATGCCTTTTTGAAGACTGGATCTCCCTATCTTCCTCTAACAGAACAGCGACCACACCTGGCTCTGACCCCACCCAGCTGCTTCCACTTCTAGCTGAGGCCCCTTTGGTCCTCCTTAAGAAGCCAAAGAAGTTCCCCCCTAACCCGGATCCCTCAAGCTCCCATGATGCCAAGATGGGCTTAGTGCTGATGCATCAAGTGAGCCGGCTGCCCATACCTTCCCAGGAGCACAGATTCCAGGAGCGAAGTTTGCCAGCATCATCTCTTACACAAACCCAAACTTCCCTCACCTGTTCTCTGAACTCCTGCTCTTTCAACTTGGAATCATTGACAAGAGTGGTTTTCTGGGCCAGCTGGGTCTGAAAAGAAACAAAAAAGGGATTTTTCAAACAAACTACTCTTTGTTAAAACAGGGCCACATTTTACAGTGCTGGGGAACTTTTTCTTGTTAATAACAACCTCTCCTTGGCTTTATTTTAACAAAAAATGCTCCTGAAAAGGTAGTACTTTTATTTAATCCAAGCCAACGAAATTCAGGACCTACCTGGAGATCCATTATTGTGACCTGAAAAGAGAAAAAAGGAAACTTGCTTGAAACAAACATCAAAGTTGGCAGATACAGAAATGAATGCCGGGAAGTAATAGGTCAAGATTCTTATTCTTATTCACTCTGATCAACACAGTGATCAATCATAATTCCAGAAGACTGGTGATGAAACATGCTACCCACCTCATGAGAGAGAGGTGATGGACTCAGAATATACTGAAACATAGTTTGGGGATTTTTTTTCTCCTGAATATGGTCAATGTGAGTATTTGTTTTGCTTTACTATATATCTCTATAACAGGTTTTATTTTTCTTGCTTTCTCAAAGATGGATTGAAGAAAGAAGGAAGGGAGAGAATATAAACCTGAAAATCAAATATAATTGAATAAAAAATAACCTTCTGATTAAAAAAAAAAAAAAGGTCAAGAACTTATTCAGTTCTCAATTTGTGACAAAGACAATGTAAAATTGATGTTTAAAAAACTTTCTTAAATTTTCTTCAAAATGTTTACTTTTGTACACACCCTCAGGATTATGGTAGTATTTCTGACTAATTCCCCCTCAAGCTTTCAATGACAGAGAATTAAAAAAAAAAAAAAAAAAAAAACATTTTTAAAGTACCGCATTAAAATCATTATACAACTAGGTCAAGAATAAATGTCAACTGCTACAGTGAGGATGAGATCTCAAGGTGAATAAATCTAAAAAGTAAAGAAATTAAGTGATAACAAATGTCACAGATTAATCAAAAAGGCAGACAGGTAGCACAATGGATAGAGAGCTAAGTTTGGATTTAGAAAGACCAAAGTTCAAATCCAGCCTCAGATGCCTAGCTGTGTGACCTCGGGCAAATCACTTCACCCTGTCTGTCTCAGTTTCTCATCTATAAAATAAGCTGGAGAAGGAAATGGCAAACCACTCCAGTATCTTTGCCTAGAAAATCCCAAACGGAGTCACAAAGAGACAGACATGTTGCAAACTACTGAACAACAACAATAATAAAAACTCAAAAAACTACAAAATAAATCTAAAACAGAATTATGATCTAAATTTAAGGGCCCCCCAAAAAACCAAGAAAACAATAGCAAGAAAATGGTTTTCATATGCAATATTCATTATACCTTCAAGAGAAAGTTTAAGGTAATGCTACTCTTGTGGGAAAAGATGGAAAAATCTAGTCTAGAAGACAGTACAGTTAAGGAAATACAAAACTGGAGAGTGACTGGACTGAAATAGGTCTTTATTGACTTGAAGGGGTCTCTGGCAGAGATCCAAGGTTCCTGACTTGAAAGTCATTTTTATCATGACATGAATATAGGCAAAAGCAGCATGCTAATGAAATCTGCAGATGACATGAAACAGAGGAACAGCTAAACTAAATGATAATGCATAAAATTCAAAACATACGCAGGAGGCTGAAACAGGTAAAGAACTCCCAGTTCACAAAAAAGCTATTAAACTGTGAATGCCCTTTGACCCATGATATCACTCTTAGTTCTATACTCCAAAGTGATCAAATAAAAAGGAAAATGGACCATATATACAAAAAGATCATGGCTGTTCTCTTTGTGGCAGCAGAGAGTTGCAAAAAGAGGGGCTGCCCATCAACTGGGGGATGGTCGAACAAGTTGTGGTACATGAATGTGATGGAATACTCTTGTGCTGTAAGAAATGATGAAGGAGGTGATTTTAGGAAAAATTGGAAAGACTTAAACTCATGCAAGAACAAGTAAGCAAGTGCAGAAAAATCACTGTTTATGCAATAACAATGGTATTGTAAAGACAAACAACTCTAAAAAAAACTTAGGAAAAAACTCTGATCAACACAGTGACCAATCATAATTCCAGAAGACTGGTGATGAAACATGCTACCCACCTTTTGAGAGAGAGGTGATGGACTCAGAATACACTGAGACATAGTTTTGGGGTTTTTTCTCCTGAATATGGTCAATGTGAGTATTTGTTTTGCTTTACTATATATATATATATATATATATATATATGTGTGTGTGTGTGTGGGTGTGTGTGTGTATATATATATGTAGTTTATAACATATATAACTATATATCTTTATAACAGGTTTTATTTTTCTTGCTTTCTCAAAGACGGATTGAAGAAAAAAGGAAGGGAAAGAATATAAACCTGAAAATCAAATAAAATTTAATAAAAAATAACCTTCTGATTTAAAAAAAAAAAAAAAGGCAGAAGAAAATCCCTTCTAGAACAATGGGCCAAATCAAATCAAATTAAGTTTTAAAGGAACAAGTGTAAAGTCTTACACTTTGATTAAAAAAAAAAAAATCAATTGCACAGTACAGGATCAGAAAGCCTAGACCACAGTTTAATCAAAAACACAAAATCTGGAAACCTTAGTAGGCTAAAAAGCTCAATATAAATAGCAGCCAGTTGGTGGTACAGTGGCTAAGATGCTGTCTCCCTCAGTTTCCTCATCTATAAAGTGGGGATATTAACAGCACCTACTTCTCAAGATTTCTATGAAGCTGTAATAAGATCCCATCATAAGCACTTAGCCTGGCGCCTGGCACAAAGCAGATATTGAAAAATGGCTTGTTTCACAGTCTATCCCCCTGCACACAGTCAAAAGTGTGGCTACTGTGATTGTGGATTCCTGCAAGAGACCTGGTGTCTAAAAAAAGAGATAGGAGTGCCCCGCTGTGCCGGCCCTCCCAAGACTGGCTCTGGAGAGCAAGGCTCCCTTCCGCATCCCCACAGGCCAGGCTCTCCCAGGATTTTCCCTGGCCAAGGCCTCTTCCTTCCTTCCCAGATCGCTGCTCCACTGGCTGGCCATCCTTCCTCTACTCTGCAGGTTCCATTCTCTGACACACAGACTTAGGGACACATCCTACTTCCAGCCCTGATGCAAGGACCACCTTGTTCTCTGCCCATCCCACCCTGCCCAGTGTTTTTTTATAGAGCAGACACTGGGGAAATAGGGGCTGGCTCACTTTCTCACTACTCGGATTCTCCTCTTCTTCATGGAGTCTCTGCTGGTATTCCTTTTGCAGCTGGTCCAACTGTGCTTGGAGTTCAGTAACTTTAGCAGTCATTTCTTCTTCTCGTGCCTTTGAGATAAAAAAAAAGTTAATTAACAAGATGTAGCAAATAGCATGTGAGATTCCTAAATGAACAAACGGTGGAGATGAAACCACTGGTCTGCTAACTGCAATGACAGCTAAGAAGGCTGCCTCAAAGTTTTTTCCTCAGAATCATTCTGCTGAATTCGGGTTCTTTCCTACTTAACAAAGGAGGAAACTCAGGCTCAGGGACGTGCCCTGATCCCTACATTCCTGTCCCTGCCTCAGGGTTTGGCCGGAGCTCCTTAGGAGGCTGAAGCCATGGAAGAATGCAATCAAATGGACCTGTCTATACAAAAGTCACATGAACAGTCAATGGCGCAAAAACAGACTGGAAAGAGTGAGCCATTAGCTTTATCTTTGACTGGGAGGAAATAAACTTAACTGAAGCTAAAAGAAGCAAACAAAAGCAGGGTTACATCAAGGATTTCTTCATATCTCTTGGCTGTTCTTTTTAAATCTTCTTCTTTATCCGCAATTCTTTTATGCAAATGATTTGTCTCTGCTTGGTGGCTTTCTAAGAGCTCGGCCTCCACTTCTTGGGCTTTACCTGACAAGCAACAAGAGAGGAAAAGGCATGAGCCAGGGAGAGACACTAGTCCAGCTTCTGAAAATTGCCCTTCTTCTCAACTGACTTTAATGAGACTAATTAGAAATGAATTTTTCAGCTTCACATAAAAGAAAGTTTTTGTACATATACATCATTTCTGCATAAAATTATATAAACGTGCAAATGCACACACAGCACACATACACACAATATGGGCCCCCCCAACCCCCAGGACTGACAACCCAACTCATTTGTTAAACGTTATAAGGGAAGACAGCAGAACACTGTGCATTGCCTCACAAAAGCATGTAAATCAATACATCTCAACTTCTGACTCCACTTTGGCTCCCATGTTTTATTTTCCCCCTATTTCCAGCTCCTGCAAAGGCTTATGGGAATTTTAAGTTAAATCTCACACACACACTCTGCTCACATACTTTTAATCACCAGAGATTTTCACCCTGACCAATGTCTCTTCCTGGACACTATATTTCTTTCCCTTTCCTTTTCTCTTCTAACAGTGAAGAGGGGCTAATGCCCAGTCAACACTGCTCCTATCCCACTATAAACCCTAAGAAAAGAATGTTTGGGGCTGTGATCTGGGAGGAGGTCAGTATCATTATTCAAAGTACTTCACACAGTGACAAGAAGAATGGAGCTCAAATTTCATTAGGTGGATTTGGAGTTTCTCTGGTAATAGATTGGTGCTTTACTTACTGATGGTTTCTTTGATTGTTGCTTCTAGTTCTTGTTCCTTCTGAGCCAGCTGGGTATTAAACTCCCTCATTAATTGTTTTAACTTGGAGTTATGCTTCAGCTCATTATCTTCCTGTTCCAGCCTGGCCAACAAAATTTTAAAATCAAACATCTTCATATAAAGAGAACAAAATCACTTAACTAATTATCTTATATGAAAGAGAAATATATCCTTTTTCCATTAAACATGAAACACTCCTTAAATTTCTACTTTACAACTATTAACACAACATTTTAAAAACTACAGATTAAATAAGCTAAAATGAAAGCCAAAGAGTACCTAATTTGGTGAGGAGCCTTTCTGGTTGCTTCCAAGGTCCCCAATTCCCCATACCCATCCCCTTCTCTGCAGTTCCACTACAGCTCCCTGTGTTCAAGACCCTGCTTCCCTTTGCTTACTAGCACTATGGCTACACTACTATTACCACTCCCATTCCCACCAGTCTTCTACCCAGTCTATTCTGCTCCATTACCCACAGAACAGCCAAATGAACACTTGTTCCTAAAGCACAAGCTTGTCCCATCCCTTGCCCACCCAACAGCTTCCTCCTGCACCTAGAGTAAAAGGACCCCTGTGTGGCACAGTGTGCCAACCCTTGCCTTTTAGCAACCTGGCCACTGCCCTTTGCCAGTCTTCCCTCAGGACCTCCCTGCCCCCATGTCCCATCCCACCTCAGAGAACTCTGTAACCAGGAGCCACGTCACACTTGTTGACTTTTGGGGCACAGACAAAACTTACTTCAGTTTTTTCTCCATTTCTTCTTCCCATTCTTTCTTGGTTATTTCCAATTCCTGCTGGTGCTCCTTCCTCAGAGTCCGTAAATCCTTCTGCAAGCGATTCACCTCCTTGCGCAGCCGCTGTCGGTCCCGCTCGGCCTCCGCCAGCTCAGAGCGCAGGTCTTCTTGCGGGCCCTGGGTGGCCAGGGCTGTCTGGGCCTTTGGGCCGCTTTCACCACTGTTCCCTACGACTTCCACTGGCTGTTCTCTCTCCTCCAGCTGCTGTGGGGAAGCCTGCAAGTGTCCGGGGCCAGCCATCAGCAACCCCACTCCCACGCTGGTTTCTTTTTGCTCTCTTGCACCAGAGGCATCCAACCCCTTTATTTCTTCTTCCGCCGTCTGATCCTTCTCTTGGGGGATTTTCTGCCTCTCCTGCTGCTCCCGCTCTGCCAGAAGCTCCTGTGTCTCAGCCGGAGCCCTTTCCTCCCGGCCAGTCTCCCCCTCTGTGACCTGTGCCACAGGTGCCTCGGCCGTGGCCTCTCCTGCCAGCTCTCGCGTCTGTCCACCTGCAGACCCCAGCTGCTGGCGAAGATGCTGAACCTCACGCTCCTTCTCCTGCAGCTGCTGGGTCAGCGCCATTACCTGGCTTTCAGCTTCTCTCTTGTGCTGCTCTTCCTTGTCTTCCATTTGGGACAGCAACTGCTTCTTGATGGTGGCAATTTTTTGTTCGGCCTTCTTCTTCAGCTCTGCCAACTTGGCAGCATTTTCTGCATCCAGGCGCTCCTGCAGGGCCTTCAACTGCTCCGCTCTGCTTCTGTCGCTACATGCGACGGCGTGCTCCGTCTCCTTCCGCTGAGCCTCCAGCTCCGACTTCAGAGTGTCCGCCTGCATCTGAAGCTGCAGCAGCTGCGCCTCCCCTCGCTCTTGCGCGCGCTGAAGCTGTTCTTCCTTTTCACAGTGTCTTCTCACTTCTTCCACTAAGGACGTGTTTTCTGCTGTTTTCTGGTTAACATGCTCCTCTAACTCCGCAATTCTTGCCAAGTGGACGTTTAACTTGGCTTGTAAGTCACACTCATGTTTCTCCTTCTTACTCTCCCTTTCTTCAAGTTCATCCTTCCAACTCTGAAAACTTTCTTTTTCCTTATCAAGGTTCTCTTTTAATGAATTGATTTGTTCATCTTTTTCACTAGACTCCTTTGTTTTTAGCTCCAATTGCACCTGTAAGTCTTTAATAGTATTCTGATTCTGTGTAATCTTCGACTGGGCTTTCTTCTTCCACTCGGAGAATTTATTCATCCAGTGATCCACCTGCTCAAGAGCCGATACTTTCTCCGTGTTCAAGGTGTCGACCGTCAGGGATAAATCCTGGACCTGGTTGAGCAGCTCCCGTTGGGCCTCTTGGTGCTGCTTATTCATCAGCGATAAGGCCTCCTCTTTTTCTGTTAAGCTAATGCTGTTCTGAAGTTGGGCATTCAGCTCCCGTACGCGGTCGTGGAGGCCGCCGATTTCAGATTTCTTTTCTTGGAGCTCCTCTCTCATCAGGGTGACAGCATTGATGTTTTCTGCCAGCTCCTTCTTGAGTTGCGTGATGCAAGATTCCTTCTCGGAGGCAGCCTGCTGCTGATGCCCTCCTTCTTTCTGCAATGCCTCTTTCTCTGTGACGAGGCCTTCGATGTCAGCACTCATACTCTTAATCTGATTTTCTTTTTCTTCTAATTGATGAACTGAACGTTGCAAAGAACTACTTAATACATTTTGTTGTTCTGTCGCCTGTCGGAGTTTTGCTTCTAGTTCAGGGATTTTACGAGTTTGAATTAACATCACTTCCTTCACTTTAGCTGTCTGGTGCTGGCAAGAAGAAACCCTAGAAAGTGCAGTCTCGATTTTACTGTGACTTTTCTCAATCAGCTCACTGGTTTTAGCTTGCAGGAGGGCTTCGGCTTCCTGGCAGTACGCATGCAGCTGGGCTGCTAGTTTTTCAGAGAGTTTCTGAAAGTGCGAGTGGTCAGCAGCTACTTTCTTCTCATATGCTTCACATGAAGATTTCAAAGCCCCAAGTTGCTCTTCAGTAGTTTTCAACTTCTCGGTCACCTCCAAAAGCTTCTGCTCCTCTTTTGCTTCCTGTACCTTCAGCTCTCTTATCTGCTCATGAAGAGAGGCCCTTTCTCTAACAGAATGATCCAGGTCAGCCTCCAGGGCCTCAAGCCGCGCCTTCATGTCCGCCGCGCTCTGGGTCAGCATCTCTGCATGAGCAGATTTCTGCTTCAGCTGCTCCTGGAGCTCATCCAGCAGCACTCCCTGCTTCACACCCTCCTCTTTCAGCAAGGTCACTTCCCGCTCCTTCTCCTGGAGCTCGCGTTCATGCTTCTCCTGGAGCTCCTTGGCTTGCTGACCCACCTTCTTTTCCCAACTTAACGCAATCTTACTCAGTTGTCGCTGATGCGCCACCTTAAGACTTTCCATCTGCTCCTTTTGGTTCTTCTTCAGTTCTGAAATAGTGTCATTCATTCCAGCAGAACTAGCCTGAGCCATCTCCAACAGTTTTTCATTAAACTGTTTTTCTTTCTCGCTAAACTCTAGCTGTGAGTTTTCAAGTTCTTTTTTCAACTTAGCTTCCTGATCTGACAGTTTCTTCTTGAAGATCTCTTGCACTTCCTTTGTGTTCTGTTTCATTTTTTCCATTTTGATTTCTTGATTCTTCAATTTGTTCTCATGTTCTTCTTCCAAAGTCTTCATGCTTTCTTCTATGGCTGACAGTTTTTGCTTAAAATTGTTGATTTCCTGGCCCTGCACTTCTTTCATGTGTAAAATTTCATTTTCCCTTTCGGTCAAACTTTGCCTGGTCTGTTCTAGTTCCTTACTGAGATCTTTGAGTTGAGACTCATGTTGATTGGTTAGAGAAAGGAGTTTTTGATCCATTTCAAGATGGTCTTTCTCCAGCTGCAGCATTAAGTCTTGTACCTGAGTTTTATAAGAGTCCAGTTCCACATTGAGATGATTCTTTTGAATATCAGCTTCTGCCACCTGTTTTTCAAGGCGATCTTTCTCTGCTTGCACATCAATCCATTTCTGCTGCAATTCTATCAGCTGCTTCTCATAGGCCTTAATCTGTTCATTTGAGTTATTTTGGTGTGACTGAAAAATATCTATCTTATCTGACGCTTGTTTAAGCTCCGTTTCAGCTCTTTTGATAGATTCCTCTAATTTCTGCTGCTGTGCTTGCTGTTCTTCCAAATGTCGTTCCTTTTCCTTTAGCAGAAGCCCAAGTTGATTGACTTCATCTTTCATTACTTTCTCAATATTCTGCACAGAGAGTTTTTGCTCTTCGATGAGCATGTCAACTTGCTGCTGGTGCTGAATTCTCTGTTCATCCAGCTTTGCCTCAAGCTCCCGTTTTACTTGATCTGTCTCATTCTTTAAGACAGAGAGCTCTTTTTCCAGATTCTGGCGAACTTTTAATACTTCGGATAACTCCAAAGATAATGCTTCTAACTCTGTCTGCTTCACGTCAAGCTTTTCTAATGTCTTCTCGTTCATCTCTTCTATGTGTCCACGGAACACAGTCTCCTTCTCTTTCAATAATGCTTCTTGTTCTTGTTTGTATTTCTCCCTGAGCTGCTCGATTTCAGTCTGGTGATGCTCCTTTAGAACTTGAAGTTTCTCTGTCCAAAGCTGTTCCTGCTCTTTCTGCACACTTTCTAATTCTGCTTTATGGTTTTCAACCATGATTGTGATTTCTGCGTTGTGCTTGTTTCGCTCGGATTCCATTTGTAAGGGCATCTCTTCCACCCGATTCTTGCTATCTTGAGAGCATTTTGCCAGGGAGCTTTCCAACTCTAGGATTCGCTAGAAATAAGAAAGGATATATATTTTAACTGAGGCACATGTCGACCAACATGACTAATGTTGACATAATATTTACAAACTGGATGGACAAAATTAAACTGATGACAAAAGAGCAATTCTAGATCTCAAAACAGATAACAGTAAGAATATATTATACTTCCTTCACTGATAATTTTACAAAGAAACCATAAAACAAAAAGGCAAAAAATTTCTACCCTAAATTTAATTCATAATATTTCAAACCATTTATCATAGATGGGAAAAACCTATTACTATAACTTTTCAGACAAAGATACTTTAAAGGAATGTGTCTGACTTTTGCCAACAAAAGTATTTAGGGCTATTTCTATGACAGCAAAGACATAAATGTCAAGTGATTAAAAGTAACAAATCTATAACAACTTTTTTTAAACTGAGACTTATGTCAGATGGTGTCCACAGGCAATCATCAACACATATCTAGGACAGAGAAGACAACCAACTATTGATAAATTTGTCTTTTCAGTCACAATAATCTCAAATAATGAAATGGCATCACCTTTTGAAAACAAATAGTGATATGAAATTCACATCAAATGAAAATCATTCACTAATAAGTTAGTGAAAAAATAATTGTTTCTATTTATTCTAGTGCCATGAATGAATACATGGTACTAAAATCATAATATTTCAGAGCCAGGAGGAAGTGAAGACCAAGCTTCAGTAAACTATGGAACACAAGCCAAGCAACCTTTTCATATAGTCTGAAAAGTTTAAGAATGATTTTTACATTTCTTAAATCAAAAATAGGCATTGGGCCTGATGTGGCCTATAGGCTGTAATGAGCTGCCACCTATCACAGCCTTTATTTAGCCTGACATCCTCATTTTAGAGAGAAGGAAACTGAGGCCCACAAACACTAATGTGACTTGTCCAAAGGCCCATCCCTAATAATTTTTTAAACTTACATTTCTATATGCCTCTGCTTCTTGCTGTAGATCCTGAAGCTTATCCTCACTTACTTTTAAGAGTAAAGTTTTTTTATCCAATTCAAGTTTTTCATGATTAAGAAATTCCAGCTGCTCCTTTTCTTGAGTGGTCTTTAAACACTCTGTTTGATTATTTTCCTGTGATTTAAAAAAAAAAAAAAAGATTTAAGCCATATTTTGTTGTGGTCATGGCAATCACAAGTCAGAATAAAAACATGGCACTTCATTAATGTAGAAGACAATAACTTGGCTGAGTTTGTAGAAATCATGCAGTATAGTATATTTTGCAACATATACTTTTATTCTAATGTAGCTAGAATTTGTCTTACCAAAGGGTAAAGAGCTTCAATAAAATGAATCATTTACAAGGACCCAGGGTAATAAATGCTATCTTTTCCATTTATACTTATTCTTGCTTATATGTCAATAGTCACCTCTACCGTGCTTGAAAACAATTTTCTTAAATAGTCTGACACTTCCTTTGTGATCTTGTTCAAATTGTTAACTGGAATGGTATGTACCTTTCATTTGCTTAGTAAGGCCCTTTTTTCATTAAGAATCAGAAACTTAAGTCAGACACTGTCCCAATTATCACAGATTCCAAATTAGTGAAATCCAAATTAATGAGGGTTTTAAAGCATAACAAAATAACTACCAATTAACAGAGGAGAGATAATGGCTATACATCAAGTACTTTTTAAGAACCTAATAACTGCTGACAATGAAAAAAAAGAATGATAACCTCTGGTAATCCTGATAAGCAATAAACAGAAAAATTAACTTACTTTTCCTTCCACGTCCTATTTTGCTGAAACAAAGAAACAGAGCCTTCCCAGGCTCTGTTTAGCTAATCTTTATCTGGCAGACTCACTATTAACACAAAGATCACCATCACAGTCCTAAGACATGGCTTGTTCATTAATTCTTTCCATTAGCATAACTGCATCAAACAGTTTTCAAAAATTTCCAAAAGTGTAAATTTCAGTGTCAGTGAAATGTTAACTCAGGTACACGGATATCCCGTGCAAAAGGAAATCACAACACACTGAGGGACTCGTCTCCTTTATTCTGGAGGTTACAGACAATCCACCAAACTTGGTAGAAGCTCGATCTAGCCTTCTTAAACAGCAAGATACCAAGGAAGTATGAAGTCATCTCTCTACTATCCCTTACAGATAGGAGGGGATAGCCTCTTTTACCAAAATGTCACACTTCCTTCCTGAAGAATACATCCAACACCATTTCTTAAGCATTGGTCATCCTAGGGGGCACCAAATTTCCCTCCCATCATCATCTTCCCAGTATTTTCAGAGCCATCTGCAACAGTCCTTAGGGACTGTGGTTTTCCAAGATGTACAATTGTAGAAAATTGCTGGGAGAAAAATTTATATTTAAAAAATAGAAGGCTGTGACAGGGAGAACATTACTAAATGGTCCCAAAATTCACTTATGCACCATACTGTCTCTCAAAGGCCACATGGTATTTGTTTTAGAGTTAAGTGGCAGAGTGAGGTGAAATCTGGTTTTGAAGACTGCACCAGACATTTACTAGCTGTATGACTTTTAGCAGGTAACTGAGACTCCATGGGCCTCAGCTTCATCATCTGTGCAATAAAGAGGTCGAACTAGACAATATCCAAGTTTCCAGTGAGTTCTGAATCTACAATCTATAACTCTTTTATCACTGAAAGAAAAAACAAATGCATTTGCAACAGAGATGCAAACAGGAGGAAATGGAAAGCGTTAAACAACAGGTCCCAAGTCCAGCCTGAGAGAGGCATATTTACATAGCAGTTGTTCTGGAAAAGATTTAAGCAGATTGCAAATTCAATAAGCCAGAAGTATGAAGTGGCCGCCCAAAAGCAAATGCTACCTTAGCAGAGGACTGACTAAAAAGGAATTTTTATAAACATATCCAGTCTTGTTGTACTTGGCCTTGGTCTGACCACATTAGAAGTCAAGTGTTCATGTACAGAAGCTAGAGAGGGTCTTGGGGAGAATTCTTAAGGAATGGCAAAAGACCTTGAGATCATGTCACAAAAGCATCATTGGAAAAAAGAGGCCTGAAAAGGATCATGAGATCTGAATCCAAGTGTTTGAATCTATGGCATGGAGGAGGAACTGGTCTTTTTCTACCTAGTCCAAGAAGGCAGGACTACAGAATTACAAAAAGATCAATTCAGACCAATCTTCTTGATGAGAAGGTCTGTAAGAAACAAAATGGACTGTCTCAAGAAGTGACGTGCCTCCCTTCACTGAAGGTCTTCAGAAACCCCCAGTCAAAGATGTCAAAATGGGAATGGCAAAGAGTGTCAGAGGTCCCTTCCAATCTTCCAATTCTATGATTCAGTGACTGAAATGCACACTGCTGGACAAACAAAAGATATCCCTAAAATCTCTTTGAAAGGTATTCAACAAAAAGAATAATGCATGATTACTATATAAAACACATCTATTTGGGAGAAGCTGCTATTTTCAACAAAAGTAACTATTTTACATTTATATAAGATGTAGAGTCCCATCAGCAAGTGCTGTGCAATTCTTCTTTCTACTACAATTCCTTGGTGCCCTGAACATTAGGTCCAGAATAAAGATAAAACTGTGTAACATCAAGAGATGGGATAATGGAACATTTATTTTAAGAATGGTTTTTCAGCACTTGCCATTACCTTCCTCTTTCCACAGTCTCTATATATCCCAAGGGGCAATGGGGGTGGGTATTTTTCCATTCTCTACCATTCCACGATCTTCTTTCCCAGTCCCAAAGTATTCCTTCCACTATTTGTCCCAGATCCTAGTTCTCTGGGGCTTGTAAAAAGGTTCCTGACTTTCTCTCCTCCCATACCCAGTTAATCAAAAAGTACCCCCTGCTATAGTCTGAGAAATGGGAAACATTCAGACACGCACTTTTTTGCTAAATTACAAAGCACAGACACCTTGCCACTGAACAGGATCCACTATCCCTATCCTCTCTACCACCACTACCCAATACGCAGCAATAAGGAGCCGAACAAGGGAAAAGAAGTTGAGACCAGGTAGGTCTGAGTATAAGATCCCTACCCTCTCTCACAGAAAATGTTCTATCTGTTTACAAGCCAAGTTGGGGAGAAAAACATGGCCTATATGCAAATAGGAAAATTGCTTTTCATTTTCAAATTAATTTTGCCAAATATTAATTTGATACTGTTTTATCATGTAAAATACTTCTATTTTGTTACACTGAATATTTAATCTTATTTCTTTTCTTTTTCTCCTTTAAGAAAACAGACCTATTATAAGCTCATGAAACAATTGAATAATTCATGCAAAATATTCTATATAGAAAAACTCATTTATCTAAAATTATTAAGAAACAATCATTGGAAGGAGTGAGAGTCCACTAATACTCTGCTGGTAATCTACTCTCCATTAGAAGTTAAAAATTATAAAACTGCAAGGAACATCAAATAACTTATAAACTAATGGGCTAATTTCTAAATGGACTAATTAGTCCATCAATTTAATATGAACTAATTTATTTTAATATGTAATGATAACTATTATATGATATTAATAACATTATAATAAGTTATTAATTAGTTAATAATATTAGTTAATAATATTTAATATGAACTAAATGGACTAATTAGTCCATCAATTTAATATGAACAGCCTCAGAGCTAGGGCCAGAGCTCTGAGTTTCTCCTGCACTCACAGACTTGTTCATTCTCTTTCAATTCCAGTTGAGGATGAAAGAACTCTGGTTTTTGGTCACGTGGGATTTCAAAGACTTTTGTCAAAATAACCCAAACAAAAAGCATGATGCTACTACACTAAACTACAAAAACCAATACAGCCAATACTTAACCAGAGCTGCTTTCAATTGCCTCTGGAATTCTTCTTCCCGAGCCTGAAATTTCTCATTGAGCTCCTTCTCCTTGTTAGCGAGCTCCCCAGCATACATCTTCTGGAGATGAGCGATTTTCTCTTCAGATGATTTCTGAAAAATCAAATGGGCACAGTTAAAGTTCCTGGAAAACAGCAGTCGTTGTGTAGAATTAGAGAGGTGATGAGAAATGGGCAAAAGGCCAGTTCCACCCAAGTCACTTTCTGCGTCCTTAGTGCTATGATGTGCTATACAGTATTTAACACATGCTCATAAAAACTGAACCAATTTTTTATCACAACTCAGTAAATCGTGTTAATAATTTTTTAAAATAGAACTTATTATCCATTTAAAAATATTAACAACAGAGAGAGAGAGACATTCTCAATTTTCCAATTCTTTGACAGTTCTCACAAGTAAACTCTCTCCAGGAGTATCTTAGAAAACAACTGAGTCTTGTTTCTAGGGCATTTTTGCAAACTTTACTGTCACAAAACTGGCACATCTCTAACCCAAGCAACAGCATAAGATGCTACTATATAAAAAAAATCCAATCTTCACAAGTACAAACCAGGGAAATCCCAATTTAAAAAGAAGTTTGTAATATAAAATAATTGTACTGTCCCCTTTGCGAGTCCTCAGACCACTATCTAAAAGACCTATTCTCAGCTGTGAGCCCTCCATTTTAGGAAGGACACTGAGAAAGTGGGAAAAAGCTCAGGGACCCATCAAGTTTGCAAGCACTAGTCACATGTTTGCCATGTGCCAGGTGCTTAGTGTGCAGAACACAAACAGGAGCCACAGAAAATTCCTGTTCTCAGGGACTGACATTCTAATAGGGGAACACAACCCATAAAAAGACATCCTCTCCGCTCCTGGCCGCCCTCTGCCCAGAAGCCTAACTCACCTGCAGTCTGGCCATGTCACTGCCCTGACACACACCCCATATTCTACCAACTCTGTGGGTCAAATAGAAAATCCTTTGTCTTCTAAAGTCCTCCCCACCTTTAGTCTTCATAATTCCTCATATCCCCACGCATGCTTTAATCAGGTTCACTGGTGTCCTTATTATTCTTCAGACCAGACGCTTGTGTATTTTTTTTCTTTAATAATAATTATATTTTTAATAAACAAAAATCTACCTTCTCTCCCCCTTCCACTTCTCTCTACATTGCCAATGAAAACAAAAGAATAAGAGAATCCCTCTTTTGAACACGTATTGTCAAGCAAAACAAATTTCAACATGGACCTTGTTCAAAAAAGACATCTATCCTAGTGTCTGTGGGTGAGTCTGCCTGCCTGTCTCATTCTGCACCGAGTCCTTCACCTCTCTTTCAGAAGGTGCTTCACTATGAGTCCTGGGTAGCCATGGGTGTTCATTACTCTGATAAGAGCTCTCGATTCTTCCAGGTTGTTACTGCCATTAGCCAGGTTCTGCTCATTCCACCCCGCATCAAGTTCACACCAGAGTTCTTCACTTTCTCCAACACCATGTGCATCATCATTTTTATAGCCATTTATGTACTTAATTTGTCTGCCAGTCCCCAATGCCCAAATCTGGGCATCCCCTCAGATTTCCATTCTTTGCAACCTCAGCAAGAGCTAGAAATACATACATATTCTGTTTTTTACACTCTTGGACCTGTTTTATTTAGGACTAATCAGAGTTTGGTACTCAGGCAAGGTTTGATACCTTCTGTCCTTGTCTGCTGCCTAGGTCCCTAGCCCGCCCCGCCTTCAGCAGCTAACCATGTATTCAGCCAGCCCCCGACCACTGAGCTACCCGGGCTTCGTTCTGAGACTTTCTCTTGCTCTGGGATAAGGTCCAGCCTCCGCTGAGGCCCTGGAAGGTTCTGTGTAGCTATTCCTGACTAGGCCCGGTGCCGAGTGTCCCCCAATCGATCTACCCAGGTCTCACTTGGATTTCTGGATCAGATTTTGGGCTAGTGCATCTATCTGTGACTAGAACATCCGAGCTCCTTCCTGATGCTCTGCCATCTTTGCTCTGACTCCCTCCAGGGGCCCAGCTTTTGCTAGAGTGAAACCTCTCACAGAGTAGGCACTCGCTTGCTGCCTAATAAAAGCAATGACTCATCAATGCTGTGCAATACCCCCACAAAGAGCACCAATCATTCTACATAAAATCAGGCGGGGGTTCCATGGAGCAGCCAGGGAGCCCTGCGCTTGGAATCAGGAGTTCAAACCCAGCCTCTAACCCTATCTGCCTCATGGCCAACTGCTCCAGCCTCTGCCAAAAATCCCCAGAAGGGGCCTGAAGACTTGGATGGGCCCAAAAGGACCAGGCAGCAAGGACCATCACCACGCTATCACCCAGTCTCCTGGCCAAGACGATCCCAAAGGGGGTCACAGTGAGTCAGACCCTGCACGACACATGACAAGGCAGCTGACCTGAAGTCAGAGAAGCAAAGGTCGCTTGTGCAGCTCCCCGTTTACTCTCACCTCTCTGAGCCTTCGCTTCTCCCCTGTGAGACCAGAAGGAGCCTGGAAGATCTCCTTCCAGTTCTAAATTTACAGTTCTCTCCAACACTTTGGGGTCCAAAGAAACGACTGATTTTTGTACAGGGCACCCATGAGCTTCCAATGGGGTTTTCTCTGAGACTACGTGACAAAGTCACGGGCCTGTAGCCGCTTTGGAGAACAACGTGGATTTGTGACAATGCAGCTCAAGTCCACCCCCAACAGACAGCCCAGGCCCACCCAGTACAGAGGCCCCAACAAAAAGAAGGCTTCAGTACACTAGAATACTGAAAGCAAGACTCTCTGTGGCTGTACAGCTCTAGAACAGAGCCAGCATCCTTCAATCAGGGAAGACCCAACCAATGGGACATGAGTATTGCAGTGGGGAAGCATGGAGAGCCTTTCCCCCATTGGTCTTCTGCTGCTTCCGCCAATACAAATCTCCATCTCCTGCGCCCGCTCTCTGACTGTCCCCCCATCCCTGGGATGCTCTAACTTCACATCCTTACCTCCCAGCTTCCTTAGAAGTCCCAACTAAAATCCCATCTGTTACACTCTTGAAGTCCTTCCCTCTGTTATGATGGCCTATTTATCTAGGACAGGGGTCCTACTACAGCCCACGGGCCAGATGTAGCAGCTGAGGACAATTATCCCTCTCACCCAGGGCTATGAAGTTTCTTTATTTAAAGGCCCACAAAACAAAGTTTTTGTTTTTACTATAGTCCGGCCCTCCAACAGTCTGAGGGACAGTGAACTGGCCCCCTATTTAAAAGGTTTGAGGACCCCTGATCTAGAATATAATTTGTTTCCTATTTATTTGTTCATATGTCGTTTCCCTTTTATATTGTAAGCTTCTTGAGGGCAGGGCTTTTTCAGAGCCTAGCACAGAGCCTGGCACATAACAGGTTCTTAATAAATCTTTATCAAATGGTCGATCATAATGATTAAAACAATATAAATGGAAAAAAACACAACTGAAAATGAATATTCTAAAATTATGAAAAACAAACTTGGCTCCAAAGAAGAAATGTAAGAAAATACTTCCCCTAGCTGTTCTGTAGAGGTCAGGGCAAACAATATTACAGATACCATCTCATTTTTTTTTCCAATGAGTTGATCACTTTTACTAACATTTTTCCCTCTTACTTCCCTTTTTTCTTTCAGTATTATTAATTACAAGGGATGGCTCTCTGGGAAGAGAAAGATTAAAGGATAAAGGCGGAAATCTAGAACATATAAGAACAAAAGATATCAACAAAGTCAATTTTAAAACGATATAAAAAATGAGTATAATCATAAACATAGAATATGTCATAGTGCTAACTACTGATAGATTGCTGTTAATTTTTCTCATTTGTTTATTTTGTTGATGAAATACAAAATAAAAAATTTTAAGCACCAGTTTTGATTCCTATGTCTTATGGAGTCTTTTCATTCTTACCTTCATGATGTCTACAACTTCCTGTTTTACCCGGCTCAGCTCCTGCTGCAGATTTATCCGTTCTTCCTCATTTGTCTTTTCAATTGCTTTTATCTGTTCATCCATCTCAGCCTTCATTTTTTTCCGGGCTTCTTCAGTTTTTTGTGCTGTGCTCAAAGCTTTTTCAAGTTCCTCAAAAGCTAGAATGAAAAAAAAGAAGACAGGAAATACGCCATTGAAGCTTATACAGAGGCAGTGACAAGACAGGGACACAACCAAAAGTCAAGGGTCTTGTTTTCAGCAACTCTTCCTAGAACTGGACCGACAAGGTCCATCAAGTGGCCAACAGATGAGGTTGTCTCTGACTTCCGTTCGCACTCCTGCTCTTCACAAATAAACTTCAATGACTTCTACGAA
Organism: Sarcophilus harrisii; assembly: GCF_902635505.1. Lineage (NCBI taxonomy): Eukaryota > Metazoa > Chordata > Mammalia > Dasyuromorphia > Dasyuridae > Sarcophilus > Sarcophilus harrisii. Next base: position 14,260,001 of record NC_045426.1, on the reverse strand, counting down.
CATTCATCTACAAATATTTGTGCCTGAGACATTATTCTCTCATTGGGTTATCAGTAACAGTGCTGAGAGAGCTTGGATTATTTCAGTTCTGACTTCTAGCTGCTGACAAGGAATCAGTTTCCTCAACTTCCTCATTACTTTTCAAGTATTTGTGCTATATGGAGCAGTGTGCTCATTGCTGGGGGAACAGAAGTAAAAATGGGAACCATCCCTGTACTATAGAAGCATGGCTGTGAATAATCCTGTGCCCATGGCAGAAAGTATGGGCAATGCAAGTGGACCGGGGACCCTACCACTGACATGTGTCATTATCTGGAAGCCACCGATCCTTTCTCTCCTTAACTGTTTAACGTGGATTATGTGTAACATAGATGAGGAGGTGCCTTTTGCAGAGGGACCTGAGTCGCACATGGAAAATAGACTAAGAGGGATGGTAAAATGTAACCAACAAGATTATGAGAATTTGGGATGTCATGCTTTTGTCTGGGGGGGGAAACTAAGTACTAATACTAATACTAAGTAGATTTTTGCCCTGCATACACTTTGACAACTCAGAATCTAGAACAATTTTAAAATTAAAAGCTGCCCCTTTCCTGCATTCCCAGTCCTCTCCAGGCAGGAAGTAATCTGTCTCACAGATGGGGGGGCAACATGGTTTTAAAGGGAAAAGCCCCAGACTGCATCTCAGGGAAATGGAATTCCCGTCCCAACTCGGCTCCCTTCTAGCGCTATAACCAGGGCAAGTCACTGAATCTCTTTTGAGTTTCATGTTTCACAAGTATAAAATGGAAGGAGTAATAACTCTCTCTCTCGTTCCCTAGGTTCTTGTAAAGAAAATGCTGCCACAATAAAATACTCTGGGTACTCTGTTATTATTGACTACTCCTTTTTAAAGCATAACACTGTCAACTTGAACTCAAAAGGATATACATTTCTTAAAGAAAAAGCCAATTTTATTTTTGCCTTTGTAACCTTGTAGTATCTAGACTGGTGAACCAAAATGTTTCACTGAAATCTGATTCTTTCTTTCCATATTATGATTTCAATCAGATCTAACCTACCTGTCTCAGAGACAGAGACTTTTAGCTTTAAAGCTAAAAGGATAAAAGTCCAGCACAAATTTATTACTTTATAAATAAGTCATGAATAGCATGCCCTTTGCTAAGTGATGACATTCTTTTCCTTTTAAAATTAAGGTCATCTGTTCTTTAAGCAATATGCCTTACTTACCCAGCAATATTCTAAAAATCAATAAAGGATCAAGCAGGTAAACAGAAACTGCCACCTTACCAGGTCAATTGCTGGCAGTGTCTGACAACCTGCCAAAACCCAACACATACCATCTGAGCCCAGCACATCAAATCTTAACTTTGTTCTGTTTCTTTCCTGCTTTAGATACAGTTTAACTATTTAAGAGACACATTTGTTACAAATAAGCTGAGTGTATACATGTATATAAAAACATATCGTTTAAAATTTATTTTGGACTCTACATTCTGCCCCAAATTAAGATACTTCCCTAAGAAAATATCTACATAAAGCTAAAGATCCAATTTTCATTTAAATGCTTTTCATAGTACTGGATAAACTGTCGGTGCTTAATAAATACTGACTGACTATATGGTAGTAGTAGTTCTTCATTAACAAGTAATGTTGTACTTCATAAAATCTTGAGATTAGTAGAATAAATGTGATTTTTCTTATAACCAGTCCATATTTTATAATAGCCTTCTGAATAATCGCATGTATTTCATATAATTTGTAATCTAAACTGCTAACATTTTTATATCTAAATATCATAATGTTTCCATTGTAGTTATATAAGCATTGACTATTTCCTGCATTTTAATATAATTATCCTAATAGGTATTAAAAGAGGATCGTAGAGCAGGGAGAGGAGAAAAGTGCACCAGCCCCCATTGCCAAAGGCCCACCGACATGCAGAAGGGACGGCTGACTCACCACAATCCCAGCACAACACCAGCAGGAAAGCTAAATATCACTAGCGGACTGACACAAGAATGCACTTTTTTTCTTTCAAAGTAAAATTCTATGTATCTCAGGCAATCATTATTTTTAAAAGAACATGAGCAAGATACTCTGCAGAAGAAATCTAATCTCTTATGTAATAAATCTTGGAAAAATTTGGTCACCCCACAGTTAAATACCATGTCGACTGTGATTACTCCGGCAGTCTACTCTAAGCAGGTTTATTTAAGTAGGATCCACAAGAAGAGGTAAATGGGAAGCTCTAGGGTGGCCAGTGAGAAACCACTTCTAGTGTGGCAAGAGCTGGGAAGAGGAAGCCATCTGCAAATCTGCCTCCACTAGCTTCAAGCACTCTCTCATAGAGTCCCTCAATCTGCTGAGATGTTTGATGATTAATTAAAGGTTTGCTGAAGGTGGGAAGCCCCTTGGAGGGGGTTGGGGCCCTCTCTCTTATCTTCTCCTACCATTTCACTTCTAAGCCTAACTCAAGAAGAGACCCCTCCAAAGTCACAACCTGGACCTGTCACGAGGCTGGTGAGGACAGGAGGGAATACAATATCACATGCTACCTTGAAAAGAACACTAGTGCCCAGACTCAATGGGCACTCCCTAGATAATGTACATGTGTCTCTGATCCCACCTTAGCTGCGCCAGAGAAGCAGCCCTAACCAAAATCAGAGTAAAGAAGGAAAAAAATGAATGTACAAACTACTTTATGTACTCCTAAAGGACTTGGCAGTCTAATAAAATGTTTCCATACATTATTTAAGTTGCTTTTTAAAACAACCTCGAGGGCCAAAAGGAAGGATCCTCGGATAACTACTTGACATGTTCGGCTCTCACTTGAGTAAAAGAGGGAATTCAGCTAATAGAAATGAGGCGATGCTACCATCCAGGGGCAAAGACTAGGTAATGCAACACGAATAAAACTAGGGCCTCCGAATTGGCCTTGGAAGTTTGAAGGTAACAAGGGAACTTCTCCCCAAATAATGCCACCTCCCTATACTGCTTTTCTGTCGTATTATTTGGAAGGAGGGATTCCCAGATTTACAAAACATATTTGTAGCAGGCTAATGTTTTGAAATTGTAAAAGTTAAAGACAACTCATCTAACTTACAACTAAAGAAATATGGTCAATTGAGAGGGAATAAAATCTAATTCATCGAGAAAAAGGGCTGCATTTTGCTATACTTCTAACATCTTATCAAAACCACTGGGGGGGGGGGGGATAGCTATTCTGAATGTGGTCACTAGGAGTAATCAATTACATAGTAACTGAAATTTTAAGCAAAATTCATTAAGATTTAAAACAAGTAAATATTTCTTAGTTTAGCAAGTTATTTTTATACCACTTCAATTTATATTTTGTATTGCCTGAGAAGCACAGAATTTTCTTTATAAAGCCTATTCCAAGCACCCAGCATAAGAAAAATTAGCCCTTACCCCAGTCCTGTTCATACAAGGCTTGGGAAAGGCACCATGATTCACTTAATGGCATGTTTGGATGCACAAAAATAAGATGATTGGAGAGATTTAAGGCTACAAAAATACAAATTGGCTGCTAATCACATAATTAACAAAATGTAAATACAAATTTACACATGCACAAAAACTATACATTACTTTAACATCAATGAGTATAAACTCCACTTTTATTTAAAATGCCATTGTTCATACCTCTCCAGCTCTAAATCTTATAGTGAACCAAAACATGGATATATTGACGTTAAATATCATAAGAATTCTAATACAGGACTTCTGTTTTTGTTCTATAAGGTTTACATAAAATAAATACACACAGCACCTACACAGAATGAGCTAAGATCAAAGTGTAAAATTCAGCCCAGATAACTCTTAGCATGGAAAGAATATATAGGAAGAGAAGTTATATGTTAGAAATAGTTACAAAATTTAACTCAACCAGTTGTATTTTTCATTGAAAAGGAGAATTTTGCATATTCCTTCTAACCCTTAGAAAGTAATTATATGGGCAATATTATCTTATGGGTGAATCAGTATTAAGAGTAACAACAATAAGAATATTTAATTTTTAAAATATACAGTGGGAATAATTGTGGTTTTGAAAGAATTCTTGAGTTATATGGTACATGATTTGTTGGTGGGAGTTTAGGGGTACAAAAAAGTTTTCTAATTAGCAGATGCTACAATTACTGTTACTCTGCTCTCCCATAAAACAAAACTTTTCTCCATAAAGTAATGCTTCCTTCCTATACATTTACTACTTTTTGGCAGAGCGATTCACTTTTGAACAGACCACATCAAAAAGATGAAATTGAAAAAAAAAAAATGAACATTACAGTTTTTCAGTTTTAAAGTTCTATTAACATGTCCATTTACACAATTCTATGTTTTCTTAACCCAAAGAAAAAGGATAATAATGAGAGTAGGGTTCTACTTAAATGAATTAGCAATCATTTTCCAGGACAGAGAAGAATGTTCTGATTCAGAAAAATAAATCTGAGGCAACAATAACAAGACTGGCGGCACGTGCCGGGGCTAATGTAGCCAACATATTCCTAATTTCATGGTAAATGTCATGAGAGCATGTCATTCCAAAGACAGTGAGCTGAGAGATCCAAACTTCCTCAAATATGGGGCATTTATAACAATTCATTTAGAAATACAAAGTCTAGCAGACTTAGTTATTTTCTATGAAAAATAAGAAGGGGAGGATGGGGCTAAGATGGCAGAGAGAAGTTGGGAAGTTGCCTGAACTCTCCCCAGTTTCCCTCACAAACATTAAATCAAAATGCTAAAGAATTATGGAGTAAAAGATCCCACAAAAAGACTGTGAAACAGTTTTTTCAGCTTAAGATAACTTAGGACTTCAGGTCTCATTTGGGTAAAAGGGGAGAGCAGACTATATCCAGGACAAAGCAAAGCTCAACAATCAAGACCCCTCAGTCCTGGTTCAGCCAGTCAGTGCACAACACAACAGCAGGGAGGCCCCCAGCCCTGGCACAAAAGGCAAACTGCCAGCCCCAGAACCCCAGCACAAGCAGCGTGCCTAGGCCGAGCCACCCCAGCACAGTGGGTAAGCTACAAGCACCTGAGGCCCCGCAGTCAAAGCAAGTGACCAGGCCCCCGGCCATGAACACAAGCTTGGGACAGCGCTTCCTGTGTCCTAGGAGCAGAGCTCAGCTTTAAGATGAACAAAAAGACAAAAAAGCCTCCAGACCACAGAAAGCTATTATGGCGACAGAGATCAAAATGCAAACTCAGAAATGCCTAGAGGTGAAGCCTCAAAGCAAAAGCCCAAAAAGTCTTCTTGGAAGAGCTCAAAAATGATTTTTAAAATCAAGTTAGAGTGGTAGAAGAGAAATGAGAGTGATGCAAGAAAATTGTGGGAGGAAAGGTTTCAATGTTGAGCTTGGAAAAGAAAGCAAAAAATTGACTGAAAAAAACAATTCCTTAGAAAATACAACTGGCCAAAATGGAAAAGGAGATACAACAAAAGTGGACTAAAACTCAGAATCGGACAAGTGGAAACTAATGATTAACAAAATCAAAAGCATGAAAAAATAAGGGGGGGGGGGGAAGAGATACAAAATATCTCACTGGAAAAAAGAACTGACTTGGAAAATAGATCCAGGAAAGTTAATTTAAGAAGTATTGGACTACCTAAAAGCCATAGCAAAAAAAAAAAAGAGAGAGAAAGAGAGAGAGAGTGGATAGCATTTTTCAGGAAAATTGCCACAATATCCTAGAATCATAGGGTAAAGTAACTATTGAAAGAATTCATCAATCACCTCCTAAAAGAGACCCCAAAATAAAAACTCCCAATGAATATATTATAGCTAAATTCCAGAGTTCCCAGGGGTCAAGGAGAAAATATTTCAATTACAAAGTCACAGTCAGGATTACACAGGATTTAGCAGTTTCTAAATAAAAGAATCGGAGGGCTTGGAATATGATATTCCAGAAGACAAAGGAGCTTGGATTACAACCAAAAATCAATTATCCAGCAAACTTGAGCATAATCTTTTAGGAAAAAAGATGGACATTAAAGGAAACGGGGAACTTTTAAATTTTCCTGATGAAAAGACCAGAACTGATCAGAAATTTCAATTTTTAAATATAAGACTCAAAGTTATTATAAAAAGATAAATAGGTAAGAAAAACCATGTTATTCAATGAGATTAAATTGTATATATCCATACAGGAGAAGATGATACTTCTAACAGTTATTAATTGAATTTTCATTAGGGATTAGTTAAAAGGAGTATATATAGATAGAAGATAGGCATACAAGTCAATTCTGATGTGATATTAAAAAAAATTTAAGGGGGAAAAAAAATATACTGGGAGAAGAGGTAAGGGGGAGACAGAGAATATTACATCACTTGAAGAGGAAAGACCTATTACAGCAGAGAGCAAGCAGAGCGAGAGTAAGCATTGTTAGAGTCTTACTCTCCTATTTGGCTTAAAAAGGGAAGAACATACATAGAGTTGGGTACAGAAATTTATCCTAGCCAAGAAGGAAGAGGGAAAAGAAGAAAGAAAAGAGGGAGACTGATAGAAGAGAGAACAGACTGAGGGAGATAGTGATGAGAAGCAAAAGTAACAAGCAAAAGCCAATTTTTAAGTTCTCACTTAGAGACAAAAGACATTATTTGTGAACATCCACCATCAAAAGCCACGCTCATTAACTGCTTTCATTAATTGCTTTCAAATGCAAAAATTAATTACTTAACACTTGAAAAGCCACTGGAAGCTGATTTCCTAATGACAAGTTTACTCTAAAAAGGCTTAAGAACTGTAAGATTTAAAAAATGTTTAATGCTTGCTTTAAAAGTATACTTTAGGGGAAGCTAGATGGCACGGGGGATAAAGCACTGGAGGACCAAGTTCAAATCTGAATCTCAGACACTAGCTGGGTGACCCTGGGCAAGTCACTTAACCCCAAGTGCCTCAGAGGGGAGAAAAACATACACTTTTTATGTGTCTAGTGTATGAATTTTAAATCAGAGGATAAAAAATATTTTATAAAGTAGCCAACTTTTTAAAATTAGATGTTGCCTTTTTTCACCAGTTCTCCGAATATTCACAAGAGAAGATTTATAAAATTCCATTTATTTTGGTTGACTTTTTCATATTCTCAGTCCTTTAATGAAGTCTTTCCATCACTATACATATACACAGGGTAACCACAAAAGAATGTGTTTAGGTTGGGAACATTCTATCCAAACTGATTCTAGGATCAGAAAAAATGCAATTAGTAAACGCCACTTCAATGCCTATTTAAAATGCAGCATCAGTAATGAGCAAATTAAATACAACGCAGCCAGTCCAACAATAACCATTTTTGGGCAAGAGTCCTCAAAAATTATGGATTCTAAAGATAGGCTTTTTAAGTGTATGCAAAGACACTTACAGCTGTGCTACACAAAGGTTTTCCAAAAGTTAGCAAATCTGTTTTAAAATATGCATAGAAATTCTGTCTTTGAGTACATTTGCTTCATTACCCAATTTCTTCCAAAGGCATATTTATACAGTTTTGATTACTAGAAGAAGAAATCATCTGACAAAGTAAATATTTATAGGAATACATTTTATACAAACCATCCCTAAAAGAAACACACAACTAAGCATTTGTCTAGATTTTGCACAGGCAGAATAAGCTTATGGACCGGGTTGACTGCCTGAAGTCACTGGGGACAGGGATCCACACCCTGGTCAGCCCCCAGTCCTCTTTGGGGCTCTGCCCGCTTGTCTCCTGCTCCTTTTAAAATTCATCCCATTCTATACTTAAGGCTTTCTTAAGTCATCACGTTTCCTACCCTGGAAGAAAGCAATCTCCAGCGCTAGTTTTCCCGTGCCTAACTACAATCCCTGTCAGCGGCAACAGACGTCTGCAAAAGGCCTGGCGAGAGGGGAAGCAGGGGCTGGATGAGATACTTTGCTTCCTTGGGCTGCTTTTAAGTGGTCTCTTAAGCCATCCGGACAGATCTGCCAAAACCCACATCTGGCTTGGGGTTACCCCAGAGACAAGAGGGAAAACCAGATCATCAGACGCCAACACATCTATCAGGGGGACAGGGGAGGAGGAGGGCAGGGGGGCAGTGGGTAAGAGGACAGGAAGGCAGGGGAACAAGGGGAGTGGGGGGGGCAGGGAGCCAGAGATGCAGGGGGGCTGGGAAGCAGAAGAGCAGGAAGACAGGGGGGCAGGGGAGCAGGAGGAGAAGTAGGAGGGGAGGGGAGTAGGGAGGGCAGAGGGGCAGAGGGGAAAGAGGGCGGGGGGTAGAGGGACAGGAGGGCCGAGTCCAGCCTGGCTAGAAACCACAGGCCTTACTCTACCCCTCACTCCCAGCAAGGATCTCTCTCTGGACAGGCTCCTTAAATTCACGTAGAGGCCTGTTCTTTTGTCCGCATCCTGTTCTCGATGGACACCGAGTTGGTTGCTCTCCATTTACTGAGGAGTCCATAATTTCAAGTCCAGACCGGACTAGAATACCCTGTGTCTCCTCTTCCTTCCCAGGGGCTCCCAGGCTCCCCTTCCACCTCTCTCCATATTCCTCCATGGGCACCCTCACCCTGGCCCTCAGCACCTCAGGCTCAAACTACAGCACTATCACCCCCTGCCCCCCTCCCATTTGCCACCCAAATACCAGGCCATTCACCCACCTAATAAACAGTGATCACCTACAATGGAGACACCTTCCTGGAGTGCACAAGCCAGCCAAGGGACAAAACGCCACTTTTTTTTAATCATCCTTTAAGTGGATCTTTTGAGTAAGTAGAGGGGCCAAGAACAACTTGGTAAAAGAGATGGCCTCCATGCTGAGCTTTACCACAAGAGAGTGCTGGACCCAATGAGGCTCATGTTAGAGGACAGGAAGGGGGCAGCAGAAATGCTCAAAAACTGAAAAAAAGAAGGGGGCTGGAAACCCAAGCCTGTGGGAAAGAAGGCACTCCCAGCGTGAGAAAGAGCCTGCCCGGTGTCTTGGGCCTCATGGTTCCCTGAAGTTTATGAGAACGTGGGGAGAGTTTTGGCCTGGGACAGGGGGATGCAGATCCATGGACTTTCAAAGGCCTCAAGCATCAGGTGAGTCTGAGGCAAAAAACGGCCTGAGCAGACCTGGAGGGATGAGGAGAGCAGGAAGGCCTCCAAGGAAGGGTGACCCAAGAGGTCTCAAGGTGCCCAGGGAGGCCAGGAGGCTGGGCAGGGTGAGCAGAGGAGACGTCCTGGAAAGGCCGATGCCAGGGAGAGGGGGCAGAGAGTGACCTGGCTGGAGGCCGGAAGGAGAGGAAGGGCACAGAGAGCAGGGACAATGACCAAGCCCTACATGAAGAGTAACAGCCAGGAGAGCAGGCCATCACAGGCTCAAAAGCTGTGAGAATGCAGAGGGAAAGTGCTTTCTGGGGAAATCTGGGCTTTAAAGAGCAAAGAACACTAAGAAGTTGTAAGGAAGCCGTGGCCATGGAGCACTGGTGGCAAAGGAGAAAAAGAGAGTGGGCAGAGAGAAAGGGAGAGATCAGTGAGACTCCTTCTAAAAAAAGTTCAGAAAGGAATGGGAGAGTGACGGGGCCTCCGGGGAGACATCCTGCCTTTCCTGGAAAGCGTCCGCAGCCCCAGAACAGATAAAGGCAGCACTTGCCTCCAGATGCTCCTACTCCACAGCTAGAGCCACACGAGGGGCTCCCCATCTCACTGGGTCCAGTACATCCCTGCAGCCCCCCACTGTGCATGGGACCCCTTGTCTTCCCACCTATGGGTGAGGTCCAGGCTTGAGAAGCTCCTGAGTTCCCCCCCATACCTTGGCAACCAGGCACTTCTTGAGCCTGAAGGACACTTTCTGAGGGACTGCAGAAATGTAGGAGCTAGTATGGGCTCTAAATGGAGATTTCTGTCAAGCAGCATGGAGGGCGTTTCATACCAGATCAGGTTAAAAGAGCTGGGGCTCCCCCAGCACACTGACAGTCCCCGAGACGGCTTACCAGCTTTTTCACATTTCTCTTTCTGTTCTCGCAGCTCCTCTCCCTGGGTAGTCATCTGCTTGATTCGACTTCGAAGTTGAGCGATCTCCTCTTCCTTCATTTCCAGTGTTTCGTGCATCTGACGTTTGGTCTCTGCTATTACCATTCCCTGGGGAGAAACATTTTAGCATCTGTGATATAAACAAGGGCATCCCTCTTCCATCCCTCCATCAGTTCCCAGGAGCCACTTTTCACCAGCCAACTGAGATCACATCGAGAGCACTGCCAGGTTCAAGGGGAAATGGTTTCCTTTGCTTTTTCCCTAAGCACAGGGACAGCCCATTACACCATCTCTTTCCTCCCCACCTTCCATGCCAGACTCCTTAAAAAATGACTCCAACTCACTGGCTTCATTTCCTTAACACCAGTTACCCATTCAAGTATTAAGTATAAATAACTACATCTTCAAGTATATGTTTCAAAGAAATAATAAATCACATGCCATTATTACAAATGTCTCATCACAAAAGTGTGACTGACAATTCAGTATTAAGGTCAAGAAATCAGTGATTATCAGATTTCCGTAAACAACACCAGAGCTAAAACTTATCTGACTCTAGAAAGTGAAATAAACATTTATTCTGAGTGCTTTTAAAGTATTCAAAACACAGATCTATGAGAAAGACTGCGTTATTTCCTTGCTTATTTACCTTATCTTGTTCAAGTTGTTCAATCAGGTTCTTTGCATCCCGCAACTGAGTAATCAATTTTGTTTTCTCAGCCATATGAAGTTCCTAGGAGATAAAAAAAAAGTTCAATTCCATTTACTCCTTTTTAGAATTTAGGAATTTTATAATAAATCAAGAACTTCTAATTCTCACACATGATAATTTATTTAGAATGATAGAACCTAAAAGAATTGAAAAGATCCTAGTTCTGATTCAGTGGTTCCCAATCTTGTCCAGTTTGAGGACCTTTTTTCTCAGACTGTCCATGATAGTATCTGTACTATTAGTATTTCCTATTACAGAAAAGAGTTTCTTTCTTTACTATTTTTTTAGTTATATGTAAAAAACAATTTTAACATTCCTTTTTTAAAAATCTTTAATTCCACTATTGTTCTGCAAGAAACGACCAGCAGAATGACTTCACACAGAGGCCTACATGAACAGACAGATGCTAAGTAAAATGAGCAGAACCAGGAGATCATTATACACAGTAATAACTAGACTATACAAAGATCAATTCTGATGGATGTGGCTCCTTTCAGCAATGAGAGGATTCAAAACAGTTCCAATTGGTCAGTGATAGAGAGAGCCATCTACATCCAGAAAGAGAACTATGGGAAATGAGTGTGGACCACAACATAGCATTCTCACTCTTTCTGTTGCTGTTTGCTTGCATTTTTTCTTTTCTTTTTTTTTTTAACATAGTTCCAGCTTTGTTTTTTTTCCTTTTCTTTCCTCTTTTTTATTATAGCTTTTTTTTTTTTTTTACAAGATATATGCATGGGTAATTTTTCAACATTGACAATTGCCAAACCTTTTCTTCCAATTTTTCACCTCCTTCCCCCACCCCTTCTCCCAGATGGCGGGTTGACCAATACATGTTAAATATGTTAAAGTATAGTTGCATTTTGTTTTCTTTCTCAGTTTTTCTTTTTCTTCCTTCTTGATCTGATTTTTCTTGTGTAGCAAGATAACTGTATAAATATGTATACATATATTAGATTTAACATGTATTTCAACATATTTAACACATACTGGACTACCTGACAGCTAGGGGAGGAGGTGGGGGAAGGAGGGAATATTTGGAACAAAAGGTTTTTCAAGAGTCAATGTTGGAAAAATTACCCATGCACAAGCTTTGTAAATAAAAAAATAAATAAAATAATTTATTTTAATTCCAAAGATGCTCATTCTCGCCTTTCCCTCTCCCTAAACTGAACAGGCTAGTAATTTGATGCAGGTTATAACTCTTCAGTCATGTAAAACATTTCCATTTCCATATTAGTTATGTTGTGAAAGAAAACCCAGACACTCCCCTCCCCCCCCCGCCAATAAAGAATGAAAAAATAAAAGAAAAAAGTATAGTATGCTTCAATCTGCATTGAGACTCCATCAGTTCTTTGAGAAGTGGGTATTACTTTTCATTAAAATCCTTCAGGAAGGTCTTGGGATTTTTGTACCCCTGAGAAGAGATAAGTCATACACAGTTGATATTGTACCATAATGCTGTTACTATGTAAAATGTTCCCCAGGTTCTGCTCACTCTGCTTTGCATCAGCTCAGGTAATAAGCCTTTCCAGGTGTTTCTGAAACTGTCTGCTTAAGCAACATTTCTTATGGAACAAAGTATTCCATCACCATCACATACCACAACATCCCCCCAATTTCCAATTCTTTGCACGATAAAAAAGCTCTATAATTATTTTTGTACATATCAGTCCTTCTCTCTCTCTCTTTTTTTTGGGGGGGGGAGGGGAAGGCATGGCAGTATAGTACTGGTACTATACAGGATACAGAAATAGTACTGATATATAGTTCCAAATTGCTCTCCAAAATGTTTAGATTACTTCACAACACAAAAATAGATAATTCTTTTTTTTTTTAATTACTATGAATTTAATTAGGAGAGACAGGTTGACCTAGTGGAGAGAAGACAATTTTTGAACCACATGCAAGCTAAGTGATCAGAGGGTTCTGTAATTCAGAGTTCTGTGTTCTAAGCAATTCTGTAAAACTCTGTAAAACAATTCTGTATAAGTGTAAAGTTATAGACAAAATGCCAATTCATATCAGTGGAGGGAGTTTCCACACTGGAAAATCACTATTCCGGCATTAAAATCTTGGAACTACCCTCCCATAAAAAAATAAAGTTAGTTAACAGATCAACGAATTTGCATTTTATCACAACAGTATGAACATTTGGGGGAAAAATACCTATGGGACTTGATATACATGTATAATCCCAGTCGCTATTATTACTGAGTCAATCAACCAAGCAATTAAAAAGCATTTATTAAACACCTACTATGTGCCAGACATTTATTAAGATCTCTTGTAATAACACCTCCAATAAGTAATCCTTTATTCTTTAGCCAATGAACTCAAGGGATAAGGAATTCACCACTCCTAAAACAGCTTTGGGCAGAAAAAATTATTAAAGAAATTTTCTATTCCACTGACCAGAAAACAATATCCCTAGAACTTTTAGCCACTGGTCCAAGGCAGCAAAGTAATGGCAGAATGAATAGGGCAAAAAAATCTGAAGTCAACCTCTCCTTGTCTCAGCTTTTAGATCTATAAAACAGATCTTGCTGAGCCTCGAGAGAACACAGTCTTACCAGGAGGACTCTGTGGCCAGACCCTAGCAAAAGTTCTCCTGGGTCATCCCTATGGCTCAATTTTTCTGCTTCAAAGCTATTCCGGACATGATTGTCTCAATGCTTTCATGTCCCCAAGTCCCTGACTACCATTTTCCCGTAACCTCCCACAAGACTCCTCTTCATTCTTTTTTTTTTTCTTTTTGGAAAATCTAGTGTTTTATTCATTTTAAAAATATTCATTCATATAGTATCATATAGGTCACTCAGTAACCTCTCATATGAAGTTCACTTAGTCCAGTCAATCAGATTTTTGCAGCAGTTATCGACTGAACTCAGATCATTCTTTTTCTTGCCTCATAGTACCATAGTACCAGCCTCATAGTATTACTTTCTCTCCATCCCAGTTCCTGTTCTAGTATTTGAAGACTTCAGTTTATATAGTGATGTCTGCTCAATAAATCATTTCCCATCAGCCTCCTCAACTCCTATGAGTTATACTTCATTCCACACCTCAGCCACCTTTTCAGATACTTTTAATTTCTCTCTTAGCACTTGGCTTCATCTCATCTAACAAATGCTAAAAACAAGACTACATGATGATCAGTGTGATGGACGTGGCTCTTTTCAACAATGAGGGGATTCAAGGCAATTCCAACAGACTTGGGATGGAGAGAGCCATCTGCATCGAGAGAGAGGGCTGTGGGGACTGAATGTGGATCACAGGATAGTATTTTCACGTTTTCTGTTGTTGCTTTTTTTTTCTAATTTTCTCTTTTGATCTAACTTTTCTTGTGCAGCATGATCAAGGGGAAATTTGCACATGTTTAACCTATATTGCATTGCTTTCTGTCTTAGGGGGGAGTGGAGGGAGAAAAATTTTAAACACAAGTTTTGCAAAGGTGAAAGTGAATGCTGAGAACTATCTTTGCAAGTATTTTGGGAAAAATAAAATACTATTAAAATCTAAAAAACAAAAAAAAAAAAAAAAAGAAAAAGGAAAGAAATGTTCAAGTACCTCCAATCCTAAAAAAAATTCAAGTGTTTGCTCAAAAGTCATCAGTGACCAAATCACCAGTGAATGCCCTTTTCTCCATTCTTACTATCTCTGACTTTCTCCCCTACTTCTGTTGGCAAGTCTCCTCCTCTTCCAGCCCCTCCTCCATCCCTCACATCCAACAGCTGCCAACTTTGTGCTCCCTACCTGCCCATCAGGCTCGCATCAGTCAGAGTCACAAAGGCTTGACCCCCCAACAGCGTCTATGATCCCAGGCCTTTATCACCTCTCAAGATGACTGCAAAAGGCATCCCAATGTTCATAGCCTCCGACCAAGCACCGTCCAGCCCCACATCTCACTCACACTTAAGGAACTCATCTTCTTTATCTTGGAAGATCTTCTGGGAGCCTTCCTCTCACCCTCTGAACTGGCCATGCTGGGCTACGTGTCAGCTAACGCTCAGATGAACTTTAAAGTCTGTCAAACCATGACGCAGACCTTTCTCAAAGCCACTGATACAAATAGGAACTGGTTTAGAGATGGGCCCTCCTTCCAAACTGATACAGAATTTCAAGCAGCTCCAAGTTCACCAACTGCATAGTTTTCTAATCTGAGTTATGTTTATATAAAACATGTTTGTATAAAAGACAGGTAACCCAGAGCAACTAGGTGGCGCACCAGATAGAGCACCAGCCTTGACGTCAGGAGGACCTGAGTTCAAATCTGAACTTACTTAATACTTCCTGGTGTGTGACCCTAGGCAAGTCACTTAACTCCAATTGCTTCAGCCAAAAAAAAAAAAAAAAAAAAAAAAAAAAAGACGGGTAACCCCTGTGTATCTCTCTCCCTGGATGCCCATTTCACTGCCCCCTCCTAAAGTTAAACCATGCACAGTAAAACTGAGGCTTGTTCCTGATAAGTCACCCTTTTTCTGTCCCATTTCCTTTCACAATTCACTGCTTGACTGCAAGCACTGTTGAGCCATGGCAGGCTTGACCATAACTCTCTCCCACAGGCTCTCCATAACCCGGCTGGGATTTTCTTGGCAGGGATGGGAGCCACTAGCCATGTCCTTCTGCAGCTCACTTTTACAGATGAGGAAACTGAGTCCAACAAGGCATTGAGTGACCTGCCCACGTGGCTGTCACCCAGCTGCATTTGAACTCGGGACCCCAGGCCCAACCTCTGTGCACTCTGGTGCTCCATTCCAGAAGTCTGCAGCCATCTCTTATGACATAATCTAGAAATGTGTCTGTCCAGAGCTGGAAACCTCTATTTAAATTTGCCCTAGCCAGTTCTGAAGTTCAGCTCACCTAAGAATCCCTGTACCGCTCAAGACCACTAGGGAGAGAAAAGCCCCCACAGGATGAAGGGGGTGTCATCAATGGAGGTCAGGGAAGCTGCTGAAGGGGTGCCAAGCCGGGAACACTCTGGACAAGGGTAGCTGGGGGGAGGGGAGGGCAGTTCTCCGAGTATCTGCATCCGTCTGCGCTTTCTTCCTCTTTTGTATTGGAAGTTCTCAGCCCACAGGGAGCACGTCATTTCAGAGTCTCTCCTCCACTGGACACTCTCCTTAGCCCGAGTTGTGAGATCCTCACCACTTTCTTTGAATCCTGTTTTTGCCCCATGCAGCCTTAATGCACGTTGATGAGATTTCAGGAGACTTTTATTCCTGACGTGGCCAATGCAGAAATTACAGACGTGTCTGTAAGAGGAACACTGATTTTCACTCTTCCTCCACAGAGGGAGGGAAATGTTTTGTTGATTAAAAAACCAAACTTTACCATTAAATAGAGACTATTAACAACAGTCTGGGTCAGTAGAGATTAGAGAGGACCCGTGTGAGCAGAGACAAAGGCCCCAAGGCAAAGGATGGTCCAGAAGGTGAACTAGTGAGACGTGGCGGGGGTAACAGAGTGTGGCAAGTAAAGCACTTGTGCGGTTGCAGATCCCAGTGGCTCAGGGGCACAGAGGCCTCTCCACAGACAATGAGATGTTCCATTTTAGGCATGGGGAGCTGGAGATTCCTTTGAGTCATCCCACTAGATTCGGGGGAGAAACTTGTTTGTCACTATCCAGTCGTCTCAGTCACAGACCCATTTGGGGTCCTCCTGGCACAGACACTGAGGGGTCAGCCATGTCCTTCTCCAATTCATTTCACAGATGATGTAACGGGGGCCCAGGCTGAAGTGCCTTGCCCAGGGTCCCACAGCGAGCAAGTGTCTGAGGCTGTCTTTGAACCTGGGTCCTCCTGACTCCAGGCCCGAGCTGAGAGCTATGAGGTAGTAGTTCTCTAAATCTGGGAGTCACCTACAAAGAGATGATAGCTGAGACAAAGAACAAAGGGGCCACTTGGGGTTCAGGCCCAGGAGATGGAGGAGCAGTGAGAGCTACATCACAGGATACAGGACCCTGGAGGAGGACTCTGAGGGGCTGAACCAGGGCCCTGTTTACACAGGAGGAGGGACGGCGTGTGATGAGTCCAGAGGCGGCCATCAGAGGCCTGCAGGAACAAATCTCCTCAGGAGGACTCTGGGAGCAAGAGATGGGCCTTCTCTTTCCCAAGGATGAGCTCCCTGAGGAGCTTTTATTCATCCCAGCATCTAAACTGACCTAGTGGACTTTACATCTTGGGGGGTGGGGGGGGACTAGAGAAGGGCAAGATGTTGTACTTTATAATAATGCGGCCCAAAGCCAAGAACAGACTCTGGGGGCGCTGACCAGATTCTCTCCCTGTCCTTTTCTGAGTCTCAAATATCCCCCCAGCACACCCCTACTCAGCCCCTGAGCAAGGGAAGCAGAGCTCTGGGCTCAGCCCAAGGAAAGCCTGGGCCTAATTCTATCACCCACCTGCTGGGAAAAGCTGTCCTCCCACTGGACATCCGTCTCCTCACCTGTAAATGGGGCCTCTGTCATGGGGCCACTGTGAGGACCAAAGAGACACTTGCAGAACAGGTAAGCCCCGAGAGTGACATAAACGTGAGCCACAACGTCTCAGAGACAGCACCCGCCCACCATCTTCTGGGAAGCATGGGAAGGCTGGGCAGAGAGCTTGGAGGAGGCTGCAGAGGCGGGCTACGAGCAGAGGGCCTAGACATGGCAGCTCAAGCTCAGCCGAAGCCCAGAAGCTGGGGGGAGGGGAGGCTTCGGGAGAGCATGCTCATTTTGGCTGGTTTCTCTGTCTCCAAGAACCAGGCCACCATGTGAAGCTCGCAGCAGAGCTCACCAAATTGCCTAGCATTGAGACAAAAGCTCAACATGCCCACGGTAGAGTGAAAGCTGTGGTCAAATGACCACGGGGTGTGGGCAGGGGGTGCAGTGCCAGGGGAAAAGGGCCCACAAGGAGTCCAGTTCTGGCCTGAGCAATTGGCCCTCCAGGCAATGAGGACGTGGGCCCCTTCCAGGCCCAGGATCCACTGCCTTCCTCGGCTCCCGGGCTATCGATGCTCCTCCTCAGGCCAGTTACTAAAAAATAAGGAAAATCAGAGAGGAGCCTGAAGGCTGCTCTCGGGACGGAAATAGTGCTCACAATGACAGCTCTACTGCAATGATGCTCAGCGGGAAAGGTTTCAGTGCCTCTGGATCAACACAATGACAGGAACGCCCAAAGAACTTGTGATGATATTAAGCTGCTCCCCAGCCACCTCTGAGCTCACATGCAAACAGTCTGCCTTCACTTCATTTTTCTTGCTCTTCCCCTCACAACAGAGCTCATGTGAAATTCTTTGATTGTGACAGACGTGGCTCTTTTCACAATGAGGTGATTCAGGTCAATTCCAATAGACTTGGGATGGAGAGAGCCATCTGCACCCAGAGAGAGATTTGGTGGGGACCAAATGTGGATCACAACACTGCATTTTCCCCTTTTTTGCTGTTGTTTGCTTGCTTTTTGCTTTCATTATCATTTATTTTTCATTCTTGATTTGATTTTTCTTGTGCAACATGATATTTGTGGAAATATATTTACAGAAAAAAAAATGTCTTGATCACATCATGTGCATTGAGGGTATCATTTTTCCGCCTTATCAATGGGGTGTGAAGGGGCAGAGAAAGAGAATTTGGTACTGAAAATAAAAAATGTTAAAATAAAAAAATCTTCACTGAATACTTGAATATCTCCCTGATGCAGTTACACCCTATTTTAATACCTTCCTCATAGTATGTTTTAGACAGAAATAAATTTAAGAAAGCTATTTAAAAGAAAATGTAAGCCTCCACTTGTGTACCCACTTCCAAGGAGACCTTAGACAAATCTCTTTCCCCACCCCTGTCCAGTATTCATGTTTGTGAAGTTAGGATAAACCCCTAGATACCGAAACAGTCTCACATGAGGGTCTCATTTGATGACGGCCATGGGAATGGCAGCTGTATCCTGAAAGCCAGGACAGCAGCACAAGGTCTCATGTTTTCAGGCTCTGGCACACAGATTCCACTTATCTCTGGCCAAGGGAATGCCTGGCTCCAAGTTGCTAAAAATCAGAATGGAGGCCAACATGTTTCTTACCTTCATCTTCTCCAGTTCCTGAAGTCTTTCATCTAACTGCTCCTGAAGAGCTTCTTTCTCATTGGTCAGGACGGTAGCACGCTCTTTGTGCGACTTAATGGTCTCTTTGTGCGACTTAATGGTCTCTTTGCACCGCTGAAGGAGATTCTCTTGTCTTTTAACTCTCTGCTGAAGAGTTTCCAATGTTTTGGCAGTGTCTCCATCTCCCTCTGCTGACACTGAAATGGAATAACCATGGAGGAGTCAGGCAGGTGGGAACTCTCGCAGCTCAAAGAGCATTCGTTACTAGGCATTAAAATATAAAATGAAATATAAAATGTAGATGTAAAATGTACGACACATTTCTCAAAAATCTCGATCACAAACCTAAGGAAATAAAGACTGGGAGAATGAAGGAGCACTATGGATCTGTCCCAAATACCTAAAATAACAGAATGCAAAGAAAGCACTGTTTATACCCCATTTATGGCACATACTTTGTGAAGAAGTCAAGGCATTATGCAAAGACTTAGGTTGTAAACTCCCAAAAGCAAAAGAAATTTGGGAAACCTGGACTTGGTGCATTTAATAACTCTGCACAGCACTTTCCATTTGACGCCAAATTTAGATCTTTACAAAACCTAAGCAGCATAAAAGTAGGAAGGGTCTCAAGAAAGCAATAAAAAATGCCACAGCTGAGAAAGAAGAACCAGAGACAGAAGCTTGTCTCCCAAAGCCCACAGAACTTATGAGCAGGAAAAAGGAGAAGCCCAAATAGGAAAAATGCACGGAAATCATATTTACTCAGATGCGTGACACTATCCAACATCCCTTCATCTGTAAAGTCATCTCCCATAAAAGTCATTTCTAACACCCCAAAAAAGATCTCACTAAAGCAGAACACCCTGAAGACTCAAGGCTCGGTCACGGTGCCAACCTCTTTGACTGGACCCAGTATTTCCCTTTCTCTGAATCTCTCTCGCTCTGACTGATCATTCGGCAAAACCGAATTAAAAACGGATTTGGCAAGGGGCAACAGACCTCCATGATCCAGATCGTTCTGTACATTCTCTTCCTTAATTTCTTTGGGGAGGCTTTCGGATTTAGGTAATTCCACTGTCATCTGGCCACTTTGCAAGCGATGCTTCAGGAGTGAAACCTAAATAAAATATTTTCATTAGAAAAACTTAAGTAGGCGGTGAGGGCTTATTCCGAGAGTCTGGTAAAACTAACACCTCCCTGTTCAGAAGAAAAACATTCTCTCAACAAGCAAACCGCAGGTTTTCCTGTCTCTAGACAGTTAGCGCAGGAGCCTTCAGTATAATGTGAGAGGGACAACAAGGGATCCGACAATTGGAAAGATATGCCCAACTCCGAATCTGCTCCCTTTTTTTGTTCACTCCTCCCTCCCAAATGGCAGGGCCTTTACCTGAGTCTGCAGCACACTGATGTACTGGTCCTTCTCCTCTAAGGACGCATCAAACTCTTCCTGAAGATGTTTCTTCGCCTGCTGGTCCATCTGAAGCTCCTAAAGGAGAGAGGACTTTCAAGGGGCGTTTGGGACAAAATCACAACAGTTCCAAACAACTCATAACACACACACCCAAAGGTCAGTCATTAGATCAGCATGTTTCTGCCACTCGGCTTTTAAATGAATTTTCTGTTTCTCCAAGGGCCTTGGGCTGCAGAAGCTACAACCACAGAAAACAACCTTGGGAAGCCACCAACAGGCTGGAAAAGCCTTCAAAGGTAGAACCAGAGACTGGAATAGTCACCAAAGCAGCAGCAAAGCAAAATGCATGGAGATTGTTCACTAAGGAGTAAAGAAACATCAATCTGGTGCAGAGGAAGGGATACCCATGTGGATGAAATCACAGCAAGCTTGAAATAAGTTATGAAGAAAGCATATTTTAAATTACCTAGAATAAGTAGCAAATACAAGATTTTTAAACAGCAGACAGCAGATCATTAAACAGTAGATCTTGCTTCATCATAGTCTAAATAACCCCAGTGACTGCAACCCTGTAGGTCATCCTACTAACTCTGTGTCCTGTCCTCTATTACCCAATTCCTTATTCCCATCACCCTCAATCCTTTGACCCTCAAATCCTAACAAAACATTACCTTACATTGGGCCCTCTGCCTGTTCCATGGGCAATAATATGCTTTCATCTCAAATCTTTTCCTCTGGTCAAGGAGGGGCCATTAGAAAAATAATTCTTGCTCTTAACTGTTAATTCCAGGTTCTCTCCCTGGTTCTCATCCACTAAAGGGGGAAACCCTTTGGATCCATAAGATCAACATCTCTGACCCAATCCAAATCCTGAGAGTAATTGTCTGCAGACTTTCAGGACGCTCTCCCTCCCATCCTCAACAAGTTTGCTACATGGCTCACAATGTGCATGTTGTGCACATTCTCTCTCCTCCCCAACTCTTGCTCTCACAATATCATCATACATCAAGAAACTTACTGACACTCCCTCAAACATCATAACTACACAGTTCCTTAACCTATTCACTTTCCATGACCTACTATTCTATGTCATCTTAGCTACAAAGATGGTCATATCCCAAATCTTATCACCTCTCTGTTTGAGAACTTAACTATTCCTTATCTGACTTTATCCAACTCTCCTCTGCCTTCCTTTACCAAATCCTACACTTTAGCCACACTACAATTTCCATACCCACCATCCCTCAGTTTCCTCCCAGGTTATCACTTCTATATTAGTTGCTCTCCCCCTACCCTGACCATTTGGTGAACCAATTCAACTTTAAACTTTCCTCTTCTCTTGAGTTCCTGGTCCCCTTATCATTTGGCCAACTGTGCCTGCCCAATTTGGCTCATTCCCACCATCCAATGTCTTCACAACTGCTACTGAACAAAGGTGGAGGGTCCAAACTTATATTTTACAAACTACTTGGGCTCTCACTGCTGCAAGGTAATCCTTCTATTCTTCCCTTCCCTTATCAATTCACTCCACAGTGGCTCTTCCTCCTCCAACCCTTCCATCCTCTCACCTGAGAACCCTGGCTCATATTTTGGACTGAGGTCATTCACCAGGAGCTCCCTCTTTTCCCCTCCTCCTCTTCTGATATTCCTATGATGCCTCTTATCACTACTTACTTCCCCCATCTCACATATGAGGTGGCCTTCCTCCTTACCAAAGCTAACTCTTCTCCTTACTCAAGTATCCCATTCCATCCCATCTCCTTGAACACAGTGTCCCTACTGCCACCCCCATCCTACCACTTCCTTTGATCCTTTTTACCTTTTTGATGTTGTTTTTGTTTGGTTGGTTTTTTTTTAACTTTCTCATATTTTTTTGTTTTATCTCGTGCAGCATGATGAATATGAAAATATGTTTGGAACAACTGCACATGTTTAACCTGTATCAGATTGCCTGCTGTCTTGGGGAGGAGATGTGGAGAGGGAGAAAAATTTGGAATACAAGGTTTTGCAAAAAATGAATATTGAAAACTATGTTTTTATGTAACTTGAAAAATACAATATTAAAATTTTTTAAAAAGAATGTAAATAAAATTAATAATGATAAAAAGGGGGGGAATGTCTAACAAATGATCTATTCCTGAAGTTTGTAGGAAGGTCCTACAGAAAAAGTTAAAACTAAAGAGTAAGAATTAAGATGATGAGATAACTTTCAATTTGAGAAAAGTGAAGAGTGATACTGCAGCAAAAAAGGAGAAAAAGTGAACAAAAAACAAAGCAAAATGGAAAAATCCAAAGTCCATGAAGAAAGTCAAGAGTCCTTCAAAATACAAAACATAGAACAAGATGCCCTAAGAACCTACTTCTATAGAAAACAGTAAGTAAAAAATGTAAGCAAACTTTTATTGGAATGGAAAGAGTAGTCATCAACTTCACAGAGAACTGCTTCTGGATGTCTGAATAGGAGGCTAATGAAACTCTCTGCATATGGCAGAAATATCTTGAAGAAAAGTTTGTTAAAATTTCCTCTATTCCTTTAATAGCTGCAATCTGGCTGTCTTTTATACAGTGCAAACTGGGAATTTTCCCTATCATGTCCAATAAACGTTGTCCATACTAAAACAATGTTGTCCAGTTTTCAAAAATCTAACTCTTTCCTTTGCTTTCTTTATACAAGTATGGAATGGTACAAGAGAAAAGAGTAGGAATTTTGCCAGACAAATGGAAATGGTGGAGAGATAAGGAATAAACAGGAAATAAATTTAATACCTGAATAAAATTAAAAATGAAAAAGATCTGTGAACTAGTATGAGGGGGCTTTTGTAAGTATGTGCACCTATAGTGCTGGGGTCTGGCCAGTTTGATTCTCCTAGCACTATCTTCTTGTGGGGACTGGCACATGTCACTTCTGGATCAGTTTCAAAAAAATTTGGGTTCCTTAAGAAAGAGGAATTCTGAGAGTAATAGAGTGACATAACCACTACTATTCTATGGAATCTAAGCTTCTTTAATAGCATGCAGAACAATTTAACCCACAATTCAACGGTGGCATCTTTTATTAGATCTCAATTCAAAACAATGGAAACAATTTTCCTTTCAAGCAAAACTGCAAGTCAGAAATTTATCCAATTGAGGAAGGCTGCTATTGATAATTTCTAAAGTTATCCACAGAACTACAGGGCTATGATACAGATATGATACTATCATTTTGAAGTCTTCTTTAAAATCATACGTAATTATGTTTATTCCCATTACTCCTTATATTAGCTGAAAAACTAATCTATCATAAAGATCTTAGTAATTCTTTTAATGATCTACATTACCATATTAACTTTTGGCTGCTTCTACTTTGCTACAAATGTCTTCATTCCAAAATAAAACAAAATCTGAATTACTACATGTACCAGAATAGCACACATGATACCAAAAAGAAAAAAGTAATAATCAGGAAATACACACTTCAATAGTAAAGAGGCTTCCACTCTGTAAACAATTGCTGTGTGATACTGATGATCAATCTCTAGATGGGTCAATTAGTTTTACATGATGCCATGACACAAACTACACTCTTAATCCTAGCCAGGAATCTTATAAATTCATTATCTTTTGTCAAAAAGAGCATTAGGCAAGATATGTGACTAATTCACTTAAAATCCACAACTAAAAAATGGCCCAAAGCAACAATCAAACTGATGATGGGTTCTCTGAAGCCCCCTTAACAAAGCCTAGTACATTGGTTTTATTCCTCAAAGGGGCATATAAAAAACCAGCCACAAATGAACTGATCTTTCTCTCTTTTCTTGCCTAAAGGCCCTGCCCTAGAATTGCAAGACAGACCAAAACAGACCTAACAGATCCACTCCAAGAAACAAGGCAGGCACAAACCAACTCTGGGCCATCACTAGTCTCAACGGCCCCTTAGAGACCTCTCCAATCTCAGGAGAAGTGGGCTATTGGGACAGTTCAGCAGAAACTCATTTAGAACAAATCTAACCCAATCAATCACAGGCAGAGTTCAGCTTTGCAAGTGTCATTCACCCTGGTCTACAGAGACCCAGAGACAGAATGAATGAGGAGGATCATTTAGATCCAGGGAGGAAAACAATGTTTATTTAAGGAGGAGCATGAGCTTGGAGTGAGAAGATTGGGTTCAAGTCATTGCTTCATCACTTATATTGTTACACTCCATAATATATCTCCCCCAGTTTCTAGCCCTAGAGTACAAAACAAGAACTTGAATATTTGTTAAATTAAAGCCAAATCTATATCCCAAAGACATCAAAGAAAAGGAGAAAGGACTTCCATGTAGGAAAATATTTATAGCAACTCTTTAACAGCTAAACAATGAATACTACTGTGCTGTAAGAAACGATGAGAGGATGGTTTCAGAAAAACCTCAAAAGACATTACCTGAGCTGATGCAAAATGGTGAACAGAACTAGGGGAACACAGTACATAATAACAGCAAGACTGTGAGGATGATCAAATATTAAAGACTTGGTTGCTCTAATCAAGTCTATAATCAAGACAATTCCAAAGAAGCCATGATAAAAAAAATGCTGTCCACCTCCAAAAAGAGAACTGATGAATTCTGAGTGAAGGTCAAGGCAAACTTGTTTTCCTTTATCTTGCTATTTTTCTTAAATATGAGTAATATGAAAATATGTTTTGCATGACTTTACATGTATAGTCAATATCAATTTTTTTACCTTCTCAAGGAGGAGGGGGGACAAGAGGAAGAGAATTTGGAGCTCAATTTTTTTTTTAAATGACTGAAAAATTTTTTACATGTCATTAAAAAGTATTTAATGAAATAAAAGGTTTTTTAATTAACAACAAACACTTAATTAGTTGAGTGAGTCTAAATAAATCACCTAATCTCTCTGACTCCTAGTTTCTCACTTATAAAAGGGTAATGTTTATACTATCCACCTTCAGAGTTGTTGTGAGAACAGGTACATTATAAACCATAACGTATTATATCAGATCAACCATGACAGACGTGGCTCTTCTCAGCAATAAATTGGTCCAAGACAATGCCAAGAGACTTGGGATGGAAAATGCCTATCTGCATCCAGAGAGAGAACTATGAAGACCAAATGCGGATCCAAGCATACTATTTTCACTTTTTGGGGGGTTTGCTTTTTTTTCTCATGGTTTTTCCATTTTGTTTTGATTTTTCCTTCACAACATGACTCATATGGAAATATGTTTCAAAGGATTGTATATGTGCAATCTGTATCAGATTGCTTGCTATCTTGAAGAGGAGAGAGGGAAAGAAGAGAGAAAAAAATTTGGAAGTCAAAATTTACAAAAATGAATGTTGAAAATTACATGTAATTGGAAAAATAAAATAACTACTGAATTTTTTAAAAAATAAAAGAACTATATCAGAGTGAGTTATTACTGTTATCCAATCATTTTTATAAAACTGAATTTTCCTGGAGATGCTGGGACTAGGTTGGTTTTTTTATTTTGTTTTAAAGAGAAAAAAGTGGATCTATCTGTCAGGAAAGTTGAGAAACATAAGCCCCCTGAGCACTGCCATTCACGATGCTCTGAAATGTGGGTATTTTAATTATTCTTTTCACAACATGTTACCAAACTCACCTCCCGTAATTCTCCAATTCTCCTGAGGGCTTTATCTTGACTCTGGCTCAAAAGACCCTTTAAAAAAAAAAAGAGGTAGTTCAAAATGATTATGTCCATGCAAAGCAATTCAACCCAAGAGCATTATTCACACATAGTAGGTATTTTTAACTACTTGCTTGTGGAGTTGTGGAGACAAGAACCAAAAAATAGTCAAGAAGTACTTATTTTGAAAATCAGTTTCATGCTAAACCAAACTCCAAATTAAATCTCTTTTTCTACCATGACACAGTATAACCTACCTCTGATGCCTTACGCCTTATATTTACCAGTTAAATACACTGAGGTAGATTTATAAATGCACAAACTTTTTGACTTTTGTTTGTAGGAACAAAACAGGCAGCAATGTGACAAAAACAGATCATTACTCTCAGGAGTTTTTCTGAAATAAGACTTTCATTAATTTTCTCACTAATGAAAAAACATTTTTGATGGGGTTATAATACAAATTTTTTTATAAAACTGAATCCTATTTCCCCATTAATATTCAAAACAACTTAAAATATATTAATAGGGAAAATATTGCAAACAAAAAAAAAAAATGAGCTTCCTGTCAAAAAACATACTCTGAGTTGCTTAGATAAGAGATTCTTAAACTTTTTCCACTAGTGACTCCTTTTCATCCAAGACATTTTTATGTGGCCCTAGGAATATAGGTATATAAAATAGGTATACAAATCAAACATTTACTGATAATAAACCATAACTTCATGACCCCCACATTCAGTTATAATATATCATATGGGATCATGAACCACAGTTTAAGAAGGAGAAGTTGGGGCTTAGATTAAAACATTTTAGGGTCAGATGACATTAGGAAAATATCTACTATGAAAAAAAAAAATGTGCCACTGAGAGAGCTACCAACCCCAGGAATCATCTCAAGGGAGTTTAGTTCTAACTAGAAGAATAAGGGATGCTTCGGTCAGGTAACACACGGCCTAGATATACCCATCAAATGGTAATTCACATAAATGAGAAAATGATTAATTTTTCCAAAATGTATTTAACAAACAACTTCTTAGGAAAATATCTACTGATATAGTGCAGATTCTATGGATCTGTGATGTCCTAAATGTAGATATTCCCTCCACCAGTATAGACTGTAACCCATCCCATGCCTCCTCATGGACCACAGTAGAGGGGAAAGAACCTTGAAGCTGGAGTGAGGATTAAACCTCCTGCCCCCCATAACGACCCCACATGTGACTTTGGAGAGAAAGTACATGAGCCTATTCCCTAAGCTATAAAGTGACAGAACTGGACCAGATAGCCTCTGGGGTCTCCTCCATGACCCTATGCTATTCTCCTTGGTGTCCTTCTAGAAATTCCCCTCCCCACCTAGGGACCGGGGGTGCAGCCCATATGGTTGTGCTGGATGAAGGTCCTCCTCTACAATCTCATGGACATCAATGCAGACCATGGACTAGCTACTAGTCACCCCTACCTATCACTGCATAACCAAAGATCTATAAGTAGTTCAAATAAAAGTTCTTTTAGCTAAACTAAAAGCTAAACTTTTCTTATTTAAAGAATAAATTTGTAACAAGTCCTTAATAGCACCAAAAATTAGCAGCTTATTCATCTTTATTATTTATAGACCAAGTCCCTAGAATTAAGGTGCTCTGAATATTTCCCCCCAGGTTGACAGGAAAACTGGAATACATGTACAACTACATAGGACACCTGCCATGTTATATTGCCATCGACACCCCATTTCTATCTTAGTAACTTAAGAATTATTACAGAGAGCACAAATGGCTTTTCTTCAAAGAAACAGTCATACAATGAGGAGAAAATGTAAATGGAGAGAGGGCCATAATGTAGGATTGGCGTGTCCACTTCATTCCATAAGCTTTTTATATATATCAAGGATTTTTTTAAATAACAAAAGTAAATCTCTGTGTGGACTAAATATTCCCTCAGAGCTGCTGTGTGACATAAAACATACACTACAGATGATTTTTCTCCCTTTCCCTGAGCTCTGCAAGGTGACAGTCCCCAGATCCCAAATATCATTCAGGTAGATAAATTGCAGAATTCCCCAAACCCACACGCTCCAACTCCTATATTTATATGCGTGAACAGTAGCCTTTGGTTTTGCTTTTTCAACTGACAAAAACTGTCTTGAAATAAATCTCAGTTTTGTTGAGAATTTATATATTTATATATAAATTATGTATGTAATATGTATATAAAAATGAGATAATCCCTTAGTTTATCTCTAGACACTAAATATCAAATTCTATGACTGTTATCACAGCTAAGAAAGAACTTACCTGTAACTTCTTCTTTTCTCTTTGGACAGCTTGATAGGATGTAACAAGCTGAAATAAACAAAGAAACAATTACCAATTCAGGCCAATTCTAATGGACTTGTGATGGAGAGAGCCATTTGCATCCAGAGAGAGACAGGGGAACTAAATGTGGATCACAACACTGTATTTTCACCTTTTTTGTTGTTGTTTGCTTGCTTTGTTTTTTCCTCTATTTTTGTTTTCCTTTTTGAACTGTTTTTAACCTCTTTGATCTGATTTTTCTTGTGCAGCATGAAAAATGTGGAAAACTGTTTAAAAGAATTGCACATGGCTAACCTATTTTGAATTGCTTGCTGTCTAGGAAAGGGGGAAGGTGGGAAGCGAGGGAGAAAAATATGAAATACAAGAGTTTGCAAGGGTGAATGTGGAAAACTATCTTTGCACATATTTTGAAAAATAAAAAGCTATTATTTAAAAAAAAAAAAAGAATATTAGCTATCCTAAAACATATTTAAAATGTTCTAGGTTAACCAAAAATGATCTATATATTAACAAAAGTTTGTTTCTAATGGGTCCAAGCATGTTGTCAAACATTAATTAAGTTGAACAGTGGAAAAGCTAAAATTGTGAAGGGGAAATCACAGTATAAAGACCAAGTTCTTTAATCTCAAAAAGCCTTATTTATCAAGTGGAGCTAAGATCTGATTTATCTATACTAGGCTTTCTCCTGAGGTCCTTTTCAGTTCTATAATGAATGACCTGAATTCTGTGAAAAATCTAAGTATTAAACTTGTAACAAAGATTTAAGAACCATTTCATTTTAATCAACCAAACATTAAGCATGTACACTGGGCACTGTGCAAAGCAACAAAAATAGGGAGAGGCAAAAGAAGGTCCCAACCCTCAAGGAGCTTTCCATCTAATGGAGGAGGCAGCAAATAAACAACCACAAGCTGACACAAGATAACTAGGAAATCAGTAACAGAGGGAAGGCAATCCAATTAAGAGGAGTTGAGAAAGAACTTTCACTGGGACTTCAAAGAAGTCCGGAGGCAGAAATGAGGAGGGAGGGCACTTCAGGCATGGGGGACATCCACAGAAAATGCCCAGAGCCCAGAGTTAGAGGGTCTTTTCCATGGACAAGCCAGGAGGCCAGAGTCACGGAAATGAAGATTTGTGGCAGGGGAGGAGTAAGAAGACTTCATTATGAAGGGTTTTCAAAGTTGAACAAAGGATTTTATATTTGATCCTAGAAGCAAGAGTGAGCCACTGGCATTTATTAAGGCGGAAGCTAGGCAGTGCTTTTAGGGTTGTGACATTTTTAGACCTGAGTTTAGTGGACAATCAAAAGAGGGACCAGAGCGGAGAGAGACTAAGGATGACCAGACCAGCCAGCAATTGCTGCAATAAGCCAGACGTAAGGTGATGAGAGCCTCTGTGGAGGAAAGGGCAGAGGGGACCCACAGGGTCCAAGGAGAGAAAGAGAGACACGTGCTGCCAAGGTGAAATGGAGGGGCCTTGGGCACAGATTGGATCTGGGGAGGCTGAGAGAGGGGAAGGAGTCCTGGATGACTGCTAAGAGCCTAAGGGACTGGTAGTAAAAGGGAAGGTGCATGCCCTTTTTGTGGTGGCTAGAAACTGGAAAATGAATGGATGCCCATCAATTGGAGAATGGTTGGGTAAATTGTGGTATATGAATGTTATGGAATATTATTGTTCTGTAAGAAATGACCAGCAGGATGAATACAGAGAGGCTTGGAGAGAATTACATGAACTGATGCTAAGTGAAATGAGCAGAACCAAGAGA
Organism: Sarcophilus harrisii; assembly: GCF_902635505.1. Lineage (NCBI taxonomy): Eukaryota > Metazoa > Chordata > Mammalia > Dasyuromorphia > Dasyuridae > Sarcophilus > Sarcophilus harrisii. The sequence goes on along the minus strand of NC_045426.1, from coordinate 14,230,104 downwards.
TCATTATATACGTCAACAACGATACTGTATGAAGATGTACTCTGATAAAAGTGGATTTCTTCGACAAAGAGAAAATCTAACTCGGTTTCAGTTGATCAATGCTGGACAGAAGCAGCTACACCCAGAGAAGGAACACTGGGAAATAAATGTAAACTGTTTGCATTTTGGTTTTTCTTCCCGGGTTATTTTTACCTTCTGAATCCAATTCTTCCTGTGCAAGAAGAGAACTGTTGGTTCTGTACACATATATTGATTGTATCTAGGATATACTATAACATATTTACCATGTATAAGACTGGCTACCATCTAGGGGAGGGAGTGAAGGGAGGGAAGGGAAAAGTCGGAACAGAAGTGAGTGCAAGGGATAATGTAAAAAATTACCCAGGCATGGGCTCTGTCAATAAAAAGTTATTTAAAAAAAAAAAAAAAGGGAAGGTACGTGTTCCATTTGGCCATATTGAGTTTAGGATGTCTACTGGACAGCCAGTACAAGACTTCGGAAAGGCCAGTTAGAGATGTGAGATTGGAGATCAGCAGAGAGGCTGGAACAGGAAAGGTGGATTTAAGAATCTTCTACCTTACCATGTAGAGAGCTCACCAAGGCAACTGTCCAGAGGAAGAAGCGAAGAGGGCAGAACCCTGAGGGACTCCTAAGGTGAGAAGGTGTGAGGGATCTGAAGCGGCTCCAACAAAGGAGACAAAGGAACAGAAGAGAACCAGGGGAAGAAAGGGGTGGAGAAAACGCAGAGAGAAGAGTGTCCAGTCCAACAAAGATTAAGAAAGGGCACTGAATTTTGGACCAAAGAATTCCAGTGGAATGTGCAGGTTAGAAACCATTTCAGCAGAGATTGACTACAAGGAGACTATGAGGAGACAAAGCGGAGGCAGCCAATGGAGAAGGCCTGTTCTAGGAGTTTGGCCACAGTGAGCAGAAGAAGAAATTTAAGATGATAGCAGAAACGGAAGTAGAAGCTTTGTCAGCATGGGTATGTGGGTTTGTCAGCATAGGAAATGAGCCAGCAGAGAAGGACAGACTGAAAATAAATGGGAGAGTGCATCTGACAGGAGGCAAAGTATTTATCAGATAGATGATCATCCGGCTTTCATCCAGGTTTATGAGAAGTCTCCAAAGAGGCAAACTGAGACTTGAAGTTGAATCCAATTTATCTTAGAAGAGTTTCAACTTCCAATCTTTCCTTAAAAAATCTCCACCAGCAAGGAATTGGGAATTGAATGGATGCCCATCAGGTGGAGAATGAATAAGTCATGATATATGAATATTATGGAATATTATTGTTCCATAAGAAATGATGAGCAAGATGGATTTCAGAAAAACCTGGAGAGACTTACATGAGCTAATGTACATAGCAACAAGATTATGTGATGATCAGTTCTGATGGATGTGGCTTTTTTTTTTTTTAACAATTTCAGGCTAAATCCAATAGACTTGTGATGGAGAGAGTCACCTGCATCCAGAGAAAACTATGGGGACTAAATGTAGATCACAACATTGTATTTTCACCTTATTTTGTTGTTGTGTGTTTGCTTTTTTCTCAATTTTTTTCTTTCCTTTGCCTTTTGATGTGATTTTTCTTGCAGTACATGACAAATTTGGAAATATGTTTAGAAGAACTGCACATGTTTAACCTATATTGGATTGTGGGCCGTCTATGAAAGGGCGAAGAGAGGGAGAAAAATTTAGAACACAAGGTTATGCAAAGCTGAATGCTGAAAACTATCTTTTCATGTATTTGGTAAAATAAAAGCTATGAAAAATGGAAAAAATCTCCACTAGATGGCAGGAGAGGCAGAGGAACGGGCCAAGAGGAAGGAAAGCAATAAAGAGATATAAGAAGTAAATAGAGATGAACTTCCAGGTACCTCATAAATATACCTAAAGTCAATAACTCGCCTCCAAAACAGAGAAGTAATTCCTCCTTTAGAAAATTAGTCGCCATGAGAGAGATGCCCTTCCTACCTCTTTAAGCTCTCACTATTCTGCTGCAAGAAAAGAGAGGGAGAGGGGCTTGTAAGCTCCTGGATTCTAGGACGTGACTCTCTGCCTTTTCCATGAAAAGTCCCCAGAAATGGGCTCAAGTTTAAGTGGGTGGGATGAGCTGAAGATAAAAGGCCGAGGGACTCACCTGGGAGAGGGGTTCAGGAAAGATGAAAGGCGAGTTATCTTAGACTTTTCCCCTCTTACAAACTAGTTATGACATGGTGCTATTATGTTTAACTAACAGAATTTGCTTCAATGGGTTTCTTTGTTTTTTATAAATACAACCTTAATTGAGAATTCTAGAAACTGGAGTTTTTATTGAGGCAAGGGAGCAGGGAAAAAAAGAAAAAAAAAAAAAAAAAAAAAAAAGATGGACTTCTGGAGTGTGAGGGGTCTGGGAGAGAGCAGTTCTGCCTGAAATGTCCCATTGGGAAGCAGGATACAGGCAGAGCGCCTGGCGATCAGGGATGGAGGCTGCAGAAAGGGAGGCAGGGAGGCCAAAAAGACCCTTGTCCAACTTTCCAGGTTTACCTGGGCCCTGGAATATTGTGACAAAATGTGATACCCAGTCCAGCAGAGGGAAGTGAAATGGGACCAAACACCACCTAAGCTTACTTAGGCAGACACAGCATTTTGCTCAGAGCTAGAAACACTGAGACAAAAGTCACATCCTCAAGAAACTTGTGTTCTCCCGGAAACCACCGGAAAGTTCCACAAGGAAAATCCACAGAACTCAAGAGAGAGTTATGAAAAAGGCAGGGGGGCTCCTACCTCCGAATATTTGCCTCTGTAGCTGTTTAAGCTTCGTTCCATCCTCCGCAGCCGCTGACAGAGCTGCTCTTTACTGAGACCGTCCATCCCGGCTGTGGCCTCCTCAGCCTCACTTTCAATGTCAGACGGCGGATCCAGCATGGCGGACGAGTCCAGATCAAGGCGATTCAGGGACTCTCTCGAGGAGCTTCGTACCAGAGACTCTTTTGAAGAAGAACGGAACAAGGACTCCTTGATTGGACTTCGAAATAGAGATTCCATTGAGGGAACACGGAGCTGGAGCTTCTGCGCAAAAGATTGCGCCTCACTCGGCTGTGGGGCCAAACGAGAAGATTTTCACATGCACACATCCGTCTGTCCTCAGCAGGAACCTTCCCAACAATGCCAGGGAGCCCCAGAACCCCCAAGGGGCTCCACAAAACTCACTGTGACCAAACAATGCGGGGCAGTCACAGCACACTGGCAGAGAGAACACAGAACTCGAGTCCAAAGGCCCAGAGGCAAGTCCTGCCTCTGCCACTCACCAGCTTTGGGGCCTGAAGGGAATCACTGACCCTGCAGGAGCTTCAGCTCCCTCATCTCTCAAACAGAAAAAAGGGGTGGGGGAGACCCCTAGCCTGCCCCCTCCACAGGCACTGTAACAGAGAGATGCCCATGGCAGCGCTTGGTAAAGCAATAAACATCCGTCTACACCGGAAGCTCTTAATAAATAAAGCAGCGATCCGGCTGATCCATGCTCTCTTTTCAGTACTGTCCATGGGGACAAAATGATAAATTTAGGCCTACAATGCTTTAAAGCACAGGAAATAACTAGAAGTGTTTGAAAATTAATTGGAACAATGAAGAAGTAATGAAAAAAGATTATCCTTCCAACTTCTTTAACAAGTTTTGAATATTTGTCCCCCAAAAGGTCATAGAACTCTGTATTTAAAAGTTTGGGATCATTTTGTCATGTCTGACTACTGAAATGATTTACCATTTCCTTCTCTAGCTCATCTTACAGATGAGGAAACTGAAGCAAACAGGGTTAGGTGACTTGACCAAGGTCACACAGCTAGTAACTATCTGAGGCCAGGTTTGAATTCACAAAGATGAATCTTCTTGACTCCAGGCCCAGAGCCCCAGCCACTGAGCCACCCAGCTGTGCTTAATTAACAAATGGTTACCAAGAAATTCATTCTCAGTGCTACAACACCATCACTTGTGCAGTCTTTCAGAAATCTTGAGGGAAAAGCTCAGCAGAGGCTGAAGCACAACAGGAAAACAAAGAAATTCTCTAAAGATAAAATTTTTGAAATACAGCTTTTGTGAATGGATTCTAGAGACCAAATAATGGCACAGAACAAGACAGGGGAAAAAGAGTAAGAAACTTCCTAAAAATGGATTAACCACCAGTTAAAGTATCAAATTTCCAAACCTAACCATGAAAAGTGATACACATGGCATTGCCATCCAGAATGTACAGAAGGATTTGAAGGATTGACAAGAGCCCACAGGCTCTCTCCCACTCCTGGACAATCCAGTATCGAGGCTATTAAAAAGCCTCGTGGCCAAGGAAAAGGAGAACAGAACAAGGCATAAGAACAGGGGTTCAACCCAACTTCCAATCCTTGATCCTCTCCAAGTACAAATAACAATGCTCAAAGTGGCCGCTCCCAAGCATTTATAAGGAAGGTTCTTGGCCAACTTTCCGGCCTCTTCCGAGTAGCAGGTGTATAATTATCGTTGTGAACAACCTACTTGAAAAAAGTTCACTCAAACCTAGTGGTCATTTCTGAATAGCATCTACTGGCAGAGGCCAAACTATCCTAACTACTAACTTTGGGAGTTAAGCTGCTTTTACCAGGGGGGAAAAAAGGAACATTTTAAAAAGTCAGAATTAAGCAAATGCCCATTTTATACTTAATAAAAATGTGACATAAAACTTCAAACAAATAGGCTCTTTTAAGAATCATTATGGGGGCAGCTAGGTGGTACAGTGGCTAGAGCACCAGCCCTGAAGCCAGGAAGACCTGAGTTCAAATTTGACCTCAGACACTTAACACTTCCTAGCTGTGTGATTCTGGGCAAATCACTTAACCCCAAATGCCTCAAAAAAAAAAAAAGAATCACTATGGAATCAATGCTACAAAGCTACTCTTGAGCATGATGGGAAAGAATCACTGAACGGAGTTCCAGTCTCAGCCTCAGCAGCAGCTGTCCCCCAGAATGGGGAGGATACAGGACCCTTGAGGCCAACCCATCCAACTCCTCCCAGAAAGAGATCACCCCCTACAACATCCCCATTAAGTGGCCAGCCAGGCTCACTAGAGATCACATGGCAGCACTAGCATAGGTCTTCCCATGAGACCAGAAGAAAAATGAGAAGGTAACTCTTGGCAGGAAAAAAAGCACTGTGTATCCACACCAAATTATTTATCTGGATGAAAAAAAATGGAACCGTTCTGTTGAGGCTAACAGAAAAAACTTTGAATCATTTTCTGACTTGACTTTGGTGTTTTAGACTTAATATGAAAATAGCAATTTGCTAATTTGCTACACTCAAAGAGAAAAGTTCCTGGAGTTCTGGAGATCAACTAGTTAATAATTAAAACTAAACAGCACTAAAGGATTGAAAACACTTTCTTTTAAACACTCCTGAAAACCCTTCAAGATTTTATTATAATGCCCTTGGTTTTTTCATCAAGAACCTTTCTACTACTTTGCAAAGATTGAAGATCAATATATTGAAGTTCACCAGGCAGCATAAGCAAGTTATTTTCAAATATCTGAGTTCTTCCTGGTTCTATGTGTAATATTAACTCCGGCTAAGAGAACCACTTAAAAAAATCAAACACACTGAAAGGTCTTTTTTTTTTCCCCTAAAGGGCTTATTCCCTAAAGCCTCAATTTTTTTGCCATAATTTGTTTTGATTTTAACCATTTTTATGGAAGCTTTTTCACCCACATTTCCCTGCATCTTTAAAAGCTGCTGGACACAGCACTTCTACAGTAGCAAGAAATGCAAATAAAGTAGATTTCTATCAATTGGGAAATGGCTAACAAGTTGTATGAGAGGCAGGCAATGCGATATTACTGTGTTTTAACAAACAGTTAACATGAAAAACAGAAAGATGGGAAAATGTATATGAACTTATGCAAACTGAAGTAAGCAATCAGGAAAACAATACACATAATAGCTAAAACCATAAAAACAAAATGACCAAGACTGGCCTAAAAGCAAAGATTCTCATCTTCTCAAGTTCTTCCCCCTTTCCCTCTTTACCTCAATCCCTTTTCTTTTCAGGGTATGGGAAAACCACATATACAATGTCAGGCTTTTTTTTTTCTCAGTTTATTCTTTGTTTCAAAGGGATGGCTCTCAGAAATTAGCTGTAACCAACCAAGCCTAAGTATTTTACTTCTGGTCAAAGTTAGCATTTTCTGACCAGTACCATTTACTGACCAGTAATTGTAGCATACAATCTTTTCTGATTAAATCTCTCCCCCACCCAGCCACTTTCATCCTCCCAACTGATTACTCTCAGGTATTTCAATGTTACTTTTTCTTGCTAAAATGTAGTTTTCTCTAGTTACTTTGCTTACTCTTGGTAAATGGTTTCTTTTAATTCCAGCAACTATGTTCTATCTTTCCCCTACCCTCTCCCTTCACCAACAGGTATAGGACTATGAACACAGTAGATATTTAATAAATGTTTATTGACTATTAACTGCCCAAAAGGGGGAAGGGAAATGTAGAAAAAATGCAATGGGAAACAAAAAACAAATATTGATATTTGTGATATAAAAACAAAGAGATAAATTTTTTTTTAAAGTCAGTCGTCCCCAAAAGAGCTATTGAACATAATTTGGCCTTTTTCTGCCACCTTCAAATCAGCATCCTACAGAACCATCAACCCTGCCCTGGAGAATCCAACATGGGTGTCCTCAGGCAGGCGGGCAGGGCCTGGTGAGGGCTGGCAGGTGGCTTGCTCTTAACATGAACCCCCACTACTGGACTTCTAAAGTTATGTCTGGTTAGTGGTTCAGCAGTTTCATCTCTCGACATTTGCCAACAACCACTTTTCACTGTTATTTCTGCCTGTTTGTAAGAGACTCAGCTTTCATCTGTAACTTTTTCATCTGCTGTATTCATTCCATCTCTTATACTGTTGCCAATGTAGGCACGGCCTGTGGGTTTAATAAGAGCCTGGAGGCACTGGTAAGGTCCTAAACTGTTTGCCCATTAATAAAATACAAGAATTCCTTGTAGACTTTGTGGCAGCAATTTGGGCTGTTTGGAAATAGCCGGTTGCCAGAGAGCAGAGTTCTGGAAAAGTGTGGCTTTAGTGCACTAGAAATCATCATTGTTCACTTCAACTAAACTCTCCTAAACAACCACAATGTTATTGGTTTGAACTACCTTGTATTCATTTGGGGCTAACTATCATTCTGAATCTTTGGAATCTTACTGTTGGAGTGCTTTTCCAACATGTCATTTCATCCAAAGGACAATCAATCATTAAACATTAAGTACCTACTATGTGCCAAATAAACTCTAAGCCCAGTCTTCTTTAGCTACATAAACTCAGGTAAACAGATACTTCAGAAAGGTTCTTCCAAATTAGTGACACTTCCCCTCAAAAACCAACTCATATTAACATCCCAGATCCATTCTAGAGTGAATATATTGGTTTTCCTCATTATGAGAGAAATAATCAGAGAGGATATCACCTAAAGAAAACAACTGCTGAAAACCTTATGCCTTTTTGGAAAAATAGAAACATCAAAAATGAGGATACTGGAAAGGAGAGGAGCAACTACTAGCAAAGAGAGGGGAGGACAGAGCAGAAAATTCAATGTGTTAAAACTTTTTTTCTTACAAAATCAAAGAAATAATATTTTCTTTTGGTTTTAAAATAAATCCTCATTAAAATGTCTCTGGAAAAAATCCCATTTTTCTTATAGCTGCCTCCAAGAGAACACGTTGACACCACCTCAATTCCATGTGAGCTGTGGCTCTCCTAGTTTCCCTGGCAACAAATGCAGATACACACAATCATAGATGATTGCAGCTTTTACTTTAATGTCCATCAAGGATTCAGCCTAATGTAGAGCTGATTATCTGACGACCTCTCTTCTCCATCAAGTCAATCATGGAAAACTAACAGGGCTCTGCATCTGTATGCTACTGTTTAAAAGGCACTATAAGTGAAAGAACAGACCTGAGGAGCTGGTTCATTTCCATTAATGCAGTCAGCTGTTTTTGGAGGCGTGTGGCTAGATGCAGTCTAGAAAAAGAAAGGAAAATGGAAAGCTAAAGAAAACAGGCAAAGTATTTTGTAAAATTCTTCATCCCATTAAAGGCAACAATATCCAAATTCTACTGCATAATACATATATTTAGTTAAAAAATTATTTTAATTATTATTAATTACAATGCTTTCATGCAAGCCAAAGCTAGTTTGGTAAGTACTAGAAAACTCAGCTTTTAATAAAGATTATATGAAACTAAAGGGATTAGTATAGCAACCTTCACATTCACCTTATTACACAATAGACATACTCATCCCTTTGTTAAGACCGTTCCCCAAAAATAAGGACTTCCCAAGTTGCAAGAAAATCATTTTGAAATACTATAAAGGATAAACACATAGAACAGAGAATACTGGTAATGTGAACATTTACCTATCATAAAACATAATTGAAATTACCTTTCCTTGAGAGGTTAAGTTCACAGAAAAAAAGATAGTAAAAAGGAAAAATATTTATACATATATTTTTGAAAAAAGCTTGAAACTGACAGTGTATAAGAAACAGAAATTATTATTGGGGGAAAAGATCTATATATGTGCCAACCATTTCTACTAACTCATAAAAGAAAACCTTGTCAATGTCTAGAAGATTTTATAGTTCTTATAACTGAAATTTAACTCCTCAATGATCTTCCTCAAGTCCAAATACACTTCAGCAACTGATTATTATATGGACAAATGTCTAAGGAGGTTGTATTTTTTTCTTAAGAAATGTAAGTATCCCAAATAATAGGCACTCAATCAAATGGTACAGTTACTAAATGAAAGCTTTATTTTTTGTACAGTGTAACCTGGTTCTATATGAAGATAAAAACCATTATCACTAAGCTGTATTTTGATTTTGCCTGTTATATCCCAATTCCAGATGATGCCCAGGCTTGGATATTTAAACCAAACATAATTTTGCCTAAGTTCCACCAAGGATCATGGAGTACAGTGGTACCCAGCCTTGGGTGTGGGCAATGAACTCGGACTGCAACCAACCTTCTATGAGCTCACTCGTGTAAGGTTGATTGGGAGGGGGGAGGGGGGGGACAATGAAAGGGGGTGAACACTACACAAAACATCATAATGAACTTAACTTAAGATACCTCCTCAGAAAGTAGCTAGTAAAGAAATCTGGAAGGCACAGTGTCCTATGAATAAACTTATCTTTTTTTGATCTACCTACCTCATTATCCAGAAAAAAAAAAAAGAAAAAGTCAAACAAAATAGACTATATTCTATGGAGAGCACCTATTCCTGTAACCTGCCATGGCATTTTCCATGTCTTAATATGCTGTACTATGTATCCCAACAAATTCAAAATGGCTCAAAAAATAGTAAATCTCCCACTTACTGGATACTCACTGGGCAATTTAACTCAATAAAAAAAAAAAAATTATCTGTCATGCTTTAAAAAAAAAAAAAAGAAGAAGAAAAAGGTTACTTTAACACGATTAGATGATGTGAACAAATTTAGAGGGGGGAGATGTTTCATATGAAAGAATAAAAAAATAAAGAAATCTTAAGTTTAACATAAACCATAACAAAAAGAGAGGCCACGTAGTACAGAAACAGTAAGATTAGGAGTCAGGGGTCTCCTTCCCTCAGGTAGCTATGTAGCCTTGTTCAGACCATTTATCTTTCCTGAACTCAGTTTCCTTAGAAAAAATTAGACTACTTGATCTCTAAGCATGCAGTCATGTGCTCAGCTGGTCAGTAAATACCAAAGACATTCACAAGAACTGCTTTGTAAGCCACATGACATCAGAACGGGAAACCAAGGACAGCTTGTTCTGGAAGGGAAAACTGGATTCAGAGTCATGAAAACCCACGTCTGACTGAGCCCACGACAGCTACCAGCTGACCTTCGGTGAGTCATTTCACCTGTAAGATGAGGGGCCTGGAGCAGATAAGTAGGCAAGGTCTCTTTCAATTACATCTTACTTTTGAATTTGTTTCTAGCTAAAATGGAAGGATTCATTTGACTTTTTTTCATCACTATAAATTTGAAAGAAAAGATACAAATTTAGTTTTCTCTTTCATTTTTTTTTCTTTTAAACTGTACATTAAATGAAAAGGGATGAATGTATACTAGCCTGCTACTAATTTTCTTATTTGGAATTCAATCTGGTTGGCTAAATTGTTCTCATCGCATCTAAAAAGGAATATGGTGATCTTTATACACAATCTTAGAACTCAAGTTTGTAGAAAAGTTCTTTTTCAAATTATAAACGTTTTACAAGTTCTGCTGGCAAATAAAGAGAAAGTTCTATATTTATATATTGTGTGTTTAAATTTTTTAGACTTTATGGGAAGAAATTTGGAGGCTTTCCCATTAATTCAGGAAATCAAAAAAAGAGACTAGATGGTGAACACAGAGTAAAATACAATTATCCAAACATTAACAGGAGTTGAATGGATGAGAAAGAAGAGTGGGGCGAAAACCATTTTACATCACATTTGGCTCTTCTATTTAGCAATTAGGGCTTAATGCCTCTCAAAGTGCCTAAAAAAGCTGGGAGAGGGAGGGGAGGTGGAGAGGGAGGGGAGGTGGAGAGGGAGGGAGCATAAATGTGTCCACTTCTTTTAAATATTTGTAAAACTTCTCTGGTCTTTTTTTCATAAATGATGAGTGTTAAATTTGTGAGAAATCTCAATCATTTTCTTTTTTCAGGTGCCTCCTTCACCTGAAAGCAAATTGGGAAATAATCGGGATGATGGTCCCATATGTGCCAGACCAGCTCTTGACTGAATAAACTGAAATTAGTATAGGAATATCATAGTAGGGGTAGCTAGGTGGCACAGTGGATAGAGCACCAGCCCTTAAGTCAGGAGGACCTGAGCTCAAATCTGGCCTCAGACACTTAACACTTAAGTGACCCTGGGCAAGTCACTTAACTTAACTCATGGGGGGGGAAGGAATGTCATAGTATCAGAAACACTAGCAATTAATATCATCTCCAACTTTAGAACAAGATTCCATGATTTTAAGCTATCAATGTTAAGTTTTTCATTTGTCTACTCTTCACTGGAGAAAAGCTCAGTTCTCTATTCTCCCTTTAAAAGCAAACAAGAAAACAAATAGATTGTTTTTAATCAATGTCTAATTAAACACAGAAACACAACCCATTTTTCCTAAATTTTACTTTTCCTGTAGATTTAAGAATATGCCAGATAATTAGAAAATGTCTAAAAGAAATTCCCTTTTTCCCTAGAGAAAAATACAACACGAACTTTAAAAAGCTAAAGTAGGAACAATGGGAAATTTTTAAAAATTAGAATTTTAATGATTTTTTTTTTTTTTTTTTTTTTTTTTTTTTTTTGGCTGAGGCAATGGCGGTTAAGTGACTTGCCCAGAGTTCCACAGCTAGGAAGTGTTAAGTGTCTGAGGCCAGATTTGAACTCAGGTCCTCCTGACTTCAGGGCTGGTGCTCTATCCACTGCACCACCTAGCTGCCCCTTTTAATGATATTTTCAATCCAGAAAGTGACTGCTCTTTCAAAGAGGCTCCTTGAATTATTCCGATGTTATCTTGTCTACCAGTCAGCTATCATCTACAAGTGGAAAGGTGCTGGGCTCCTCCTTGCTGAAGATCTGAACCTGAAAGACCAGGCGTCCCAGAAGGGTTGCACAGGATGACTGATCAAGTCTTCCCCAACTTTCAAGCTCTCAGATTCTATGATACGGTGTCAATCTGTGCCTGATGCTTCACAGTTTCCTAAAACGAAGGTCACTTCAGAAAGCATTCGTCAACATCTACATTAAAAACACACAGATTTCAAGCCGTGCATATTAATTTTAGGTAACGAGCTAACATCGTACAGTGAGGAGGATTTAGAGGTCAGGACAAATGAATTCTAGTCTACAAAACAGAAGCGATGTTATTTTTTAATGTTAAGACACCAGCAGCCCGGGAGCCACAAGCTTCAGCTGTTTATTACTCTCTGATCTTTAGTGCATGATTAGCAACCAGTAATTGAGGACACCTCGGAGAGGCGCTAAGTGAAGCAGCATTCGTTAGGTCGGCCTTCTGTTATTACCACACTTTCCTTCTCCCCACAGGAGGTGCTGACGGGGGTGGCAGGACTCACCACACAGGCAATCTGTGGTTTGGGTGGTTTGGAGGAATCCAAAGCAAAGATAGTGTACTCAGAGAGAAAAGCAGGCTCTGCTAAAATCCCAGCTAGAAGCTGCTTCATTCAGTGCAATAAATAAGGATATGAAAACAAAACACATAATGAAAAAACAAATCATCAAAGCACGATGCACAGCTTTCTCCAATTTTCGTCAAGCATAATGTTCTTAATTCTACAAACGTTAGTGTGCACCCACTGTGTATGGGCCTCTGTTCTATGACACCACCCAGACCCTGCGCTCAAGAAAATGGAAAACTAATCGGGGAAGGCAAGTACACACAAAATAAGAGCCTGAGAGAAGTACAACCGAGAGGTCCAGGGAAAAGTGGGAAATCTGAGAAAGAAGTAATCATCGGTCTGGGAAGGCTTCATGAAGAACCTAAAGGGAGGGAGAGGCCAGGCCACAGACTGGGAAGGAAGAGGAGGAGGTTCCCTAGGGCAGCCCAGGCAAGGGCAGGGAGGGGAAAGAAGGAAAGACACAACCAGCCCTAAGACCGGCCCTTCAGCCAAAAGGTTTGAGTCACCCCAGGAAATCCCTGACTGGCAGTCCTGAGAGCTTCAGGAAACAACAGACACCCAGGGAAGGTTTGTGGACAGAGAAGTTACAGGATCAGAGGATTTCACCAGGAAAATTATTCTTTAAAATCTGAATTAGAGAATGAGAAAAGAAACAAGTGGAAGTGAGACAGCCAGCTACAGAGGTGACAGAGGAGGTGAGTGGAAAAAGAGATGGACATTTGAAACAGTGGCTGCAGGAAAAGGGAAGAGAACAGAGGACAAATGGTCAGGACAGAGACAAGTCCTGGAAACGGGCCGTGCACACAGAAGAAGAAGACAGGAGCAAGGAGGACTCCAGGTCTGGGGCAGAAAGAGACACAGAGAATGGGAGAGAACGGGAAGACCCCTGGAACAGCCACCATGAGAGGAACTGCACACCCCTGCCCTCAAGGAAAACCTGCTCCTCTATCCAACAGGTCTCCCCACCTTCCCTCCAACTTATCACCCTGATGGAATAATCATTTTTGGGGACAAAGCTCAAAAACCTACAACTGACCTCTACTGCCTCTTGGGTAAAGTCCAAGTGCCTCTGTCTGGCATTCAAGGCCCTGCACACCTGATACTATGTCCCCTTCCAGACTTATTTTCACACTATCCTCCAAGCACTCTGGGCCCAGCTCCCAAACACTTCATGCCCCAGCAATCTCCAGCCTTGGCAGGCTTCCATCTGCCTCCAAAGATGCTCCTTTCCTCTCAGGAGCCATCTCCATCTCTAATCCTCTCCAGGCAAACTGGGCCCCTCAGTCTGCCATGGCACTTTGTCTAATTCACTGATGTACTTGGATTCTGGCTAACCGTATTTGTGTCTATGAGACTGGAAGCCCCAGGAAGACAAGCACTGTGTCTGGCCATATTGCGGCTATTCTCCGCTCTTTGGCAGAGTTCTTGGAATACAAGTGTTTACTGAAAGTTTGTTAAATGAATGGATGAGCCTGGAAGAGACAATAGAAGTGAAACATGGATCCTGAGAGTGGTCAGTAAAGAGTGAGATAATAAAACCCCAGGAAGAGATAAGATTATGAAAGAAGAACGTACTGGAGAGAAAGAGAAGCCAGAAAGAAGCTTGGAAAACATTCACAGCTACAAGGTAGGAGGAGAAGAAAGGGTCAGAGAAGAGGCACAGAAGAAAAGGCCTAAGAGGGGGAAGAAGCACATGTGACAAAGGGCAAGGAAAAAGCAGAAGAAAAACCAACAAAAGGGACCGACACTGGGATTAGCAATAAGGAATCCATGAGTTCCCTCAAGAAAGAAGGAGTTTTACAAGAGAATTGTTCGGTTCTGCACACATATATTATATCTAGGATATACTGTGACATATTTAACATGTATAGGACTGCTTGCCATTTTGGGGAGGGGATGGAGCGAGGGAGGGGAAAAGTCGGAACAGAAGTGAATGCAAGGGATAATGTTGTAAAATATTACCCAGGCATGGGCTCTGTCAATAAAAAGTTATAATTATTAAAAAAAAAAAAAAAAAAAAGAGGAGTTTTAGCCTAGCAGGAGAGTAAAAAGGGAGTTTATAAGGGATTAGGAATTGATGATCTTCCCTCTTTGTTAGATTTCAGGAGACAGAGCAATGCCGATATAAAAAGCAATAAAGAAAAGAAAGGAATGAGTCCGAAATCTCCCAGCTTTTCAATAATTCAATTTTAAATTGTATTTTCATAAAAATCTCTAAAAGCATCTCAAAAGTAGAACACAAGTAGCATATTAAACAGCTTAATATGAGAACCTATGCCCACAAAGGTAAATATGCCACAAGAACACTGAGAAGGGTAATTAAGTCATTCATACACACATACCCATATCTACCCCTGCCCGCTCACTGATGTATGCTCACACTCTCTCACAGGAATTTCGCTTAGACATGACTGCTCCTTCTCTGACAGGGAGGCAGCATCCCTGACCCCTGCTCCCCTCCCATTTGGGAGCACTCCCCAAGCAGCGCTGTATCTTCAAGGACCCCCAGGGGCCAGATCTCCCTCTCAAGGCTAGACCTATGTCCAACTCTCCAGGAATTGCTCTCCGGCTCCTTGAGACCAGGGCCTTCCACTCTGCCTGAGCCCTCAGTCCTTCGGATGCACGCCAGCTCTCAGAGGCAGGTGCCTTCCTCTGGCTTGGGTTTCCATCCCAATCCTTGGGGTTCTGCACGCCATAAGGACTAAATCAATGCTTCCTGGACGGGGCACTGTCGATAACGCACTGGGTTCATAACAGGAAAGCTATGTCCAAGGCATGCTTTGGCAAATCACTGTAGGACACTGGTAAGTCACAACTTCCAGAAGCCTTCGGCGGCTCCTCAGAAACTTAGCTACCAAGGCACAGTGATATCTGAATTTGGTAAGGGAGCTCTGACACTAGGGAGCAATTTCCCCACCCAGACTTCAAGCATTTTTTTAAAAACTGCTTTTGAATAATTACAAATTATAAAGGTTAAGCCCATATTCTATTTGGGATCCTGCTTGCTATTGCTCCACATTCTGAATATTTTTAATTGCTTTTTTCTATTCTAATTGTCCTGAAGGGTCTATAAAATACTGAAATATTATATATGCAAAAATAAATTTATTTACAAAGAACAACATGAGTCTTATAAGATATCAGACAAGAAGTTTTGGGGGGAGGGGTTTGTTTATTTTTTTAACAGGGGAGAGGGGATAGAGCTCTAATTTTAGTGGTAGGGGGAGCTCCCTAATAAGGAAATTCCCTCTCACAATGCAGGCTATAAAGTTCTCTTCAAGTTAAGTAGCCTAGAAAGTTACCTTTTAAAAAAATAGCAAATAATTCATTGTGTAATAGAAAGCATGCACACACAAAAACACACAAGAACTCATTCATAAATTCATCCTATTGTGAAGTACAAAGTTGGGAAAAAAATCTTTACAGCCAATATTTCTGATAAAGGTCTCTTTTCTAAAATATATAAAGGACCATGTCAAATTTATAAGAATACAAGTTATTAGGTCAAAAGATCTGAACAGACAATTTTCAAATGCTGAAATTAAAGCCAATGATTATATTTTAAAAAATGCTCTAAATCACTTTTCATTAGAGAAATGCAAATTCTAATAAGTTATGGAGCAGAATTTAATTAAAGAGTCAGCAGGGATAGGAAAGGGGTGTATGTGTGGGGGGGGGAGCTACATATGTATATATATTATATATAATTATATATATGTATATGTATATATACATATATTTTAACTGGAGGTGGGGGTGATGGAAAAGAATAAAGTAAATAAGGTACACAGCAGAGAACCAAAGAACAATTTACAAGGAAGTAAAAAAATGGACATTCATGAATATAATTTCTTCTACTAATATATATATATCCTTTTTTGATCTGGTAATTTGTTGTTATATATTTTGAATCCTCCCTGATGTTCTTCTGGGCACATGACAATGTCCTCTTTTATTTTGCTTTATTTCGTTTTCTATTTCTTTTCAGTTTTTTTTTCTTACTTTGTTTTTTTCAAATAAAATAAAATTTTAAAAAAGAAAAAAAAAAAGAGAGAGAGAGAGAAATGCAAATTAAAATAATTCCAAGGTACCATCTCACACCTGCCAAGATGACAGGAAAAGATAATGATGAATATTGGAGGGAAATGTGAGAAAACTGGGACACTAACGTATCGTTGGTGGAATTGTGAAATGATTTAAACTTTCTGGAGAGCAATTTGGAATTATGCCCAAAGGGCCATCAAACTGTGCACACCCTTTAATCCAGCAGTGTCTTTACTGAGCCTGTATCCCAAAGAGATCTTAAAGGAGGGAAAATGACCCACACGTACAAAAATGTTTGTGGCAGCCCTTTTTGTGGTAGCAAAGAACTGGAAAAGGAGTGGATGCCCATCAATTGGGGAATGGCTGAAAAAATGACAAAGAAGCTGATTTCAGAAAGGCCTGGAAAGATTTACATGAACTGATGCTGAGGGAAACAAGCAAAACCAGGAATACAGTGTAAACACTAACAGCAAGCATGTGCTTCGATCAATCATGAAAGACCTGGCTCTTTTCAGTGGTTCAGTGATCTAAAGCAATCCCAATAGACTTTGAACAGAAAATGCCATCAGCATCCAGAAAAAGAACTAAGACTGAATAAATCAACACATGCTAGCTTCACTTCTTGTTTTTTTATCTCTCCCATGGTTTTTCACTTTTGCTCTGATTTTTCCCTCCCAGTATGATTCATAAAGTAATATGTATTAATAATAAATTTACTCAGAAAAAAAAATCATCCTACTATAAATACTGAAAGCTCTATAATTTAGGCCTCTGGGACCATAAAATGAGGATAAAGCACTTCTGGTAAATCAATAACTCTGGTAGAGTCCAAAAATCATCTTAGAGATACCCAAGTTTAAGCTAAAAGGCCCTCAGAAGTCACCTAGGCCAATCCCTTTAATTTTGTAGCTGAGTCCCCAAGAGGCAACCTGCTGGCCAAGGTCACCCAGGACGCTTTGGAGCTGGGCCCGCAGCCAGGACTTCTGACTCAAAGGCCTGTGTTCTTTCCACACTTCTGAATTCCAGGCAGTAGTGAAGAGTAAGAGGAAACCCAGCCTGCTGTGGGGATATGCCCTTCATGTGGACTGAGGCAGTCCTAATCTCTCAGAAGAAAATGGGGGTGAGGCTTGGGAGAAGGGAGTGCCAGCTGCCAGCCTTCTGTCATCAGACCTGGCTATACTTAGCTAATCACTAAGCTTAGACTTATGGCCTTTCCAGAGTAGGAGGACCATGCAGGGTTAGTGCTCTGGAGGCCCAGATACTGGAGACCCCAAAGCTGTCTCCTCCAATGGCCTAAGCTTCTTAAACACAGGAGGGACTGTCTTTCTCTTTTCCTTATATCCCCAGCACTTGGCACTGCCCCACTAATGGTCAATGTGTCAACTGTGAAGCTAGCATTCCTTCAAAATTATAAAGTCAGAGCTAAAAACACAACACCAATCCAAGGGGCAAGTGATCGAAAAAGCTCTTTCCAAACATCAAACATTTTCAAAACAGTTCTTATCTCTACATCACCTGATGGCTTTGAACAATCCAGTGTATTTATCAAGATTTAAGGCTGCCAAGAATTTCTATCTCAGACCCCCCCTCACATCTCAATAAAAATTAATCTACTTGGAAGCAATAGAGACAAAAGAAATCCCTGCACATCCTCCATTCCACTTTTAAAAGATCACAGATAAAGCAACACAACCAATGTCCTGGAGCTGGCAAGTATACTCTTAAGCCGTCATGAATTAAACCCCTTAGAGGTCACTGATTAATCTCTCTTTTGATTCCACACCCCTCTTCTCTAAAGCAAATGTATCACACTTTCTCTCTGAAGGAAAAATTTAGAATTTTGGCCAGGAAACAGGCTTCCAGTCAACCACCCACCACTGAGTAAAATAAAAAATATTCCCCCTACAAAAAGTCCTTCTCAGTATAAAAAAAGAAGAGAAAGGCAATTTATCTTGACACATATACATAGTATGTATCATAAGAAAGGAATCATTCTTCATACCTGGAAACAGAAATAGGGGGATGCAGAGGTGAGGGGCTCTCTGGACATGGTTGATGGGTTGGTAAGTTTTACTGAAATGCTTTTTCCCCTATCTTTCTTATTCTTGTTATAAGGAATGGCTTTCTGGTGAGAGAGAAGGAGGGATAAATTGGAAAATGAAAATGATGTTTAAAAAAAGTTATCTTCCCCAATAAGTAAGTGGTCAAAAGATATGAAGAAAATAGTTCTCAGAAGAAGAACTGCAAAGTATTAAAACTACATGAAAGAAGGAACCAAATCACTAGTAATAAGGGAAATGTAACTCAAAACATGGTTATAGAAGGGCATGTGGGCCAGCAAGCACAAAGATAGGAGCCAAGAAGCATTCTGGCTCCATTTTGGAAATAAGCAAAATAAGTGATTCAAATGGTTATCCTTTTTGACCCAGAGATTTCCCTACTTATACTATAAGGGAAGCCACTAATAAGAAGAAAATCCCAATATATCCCAAAGTTACATAGCAGCACTTTTTGTGGTAGCAAAGAACTGGAAACAACCTAAATGCTCATCAATTGAGGAATGGTTAAACACACTGTGAGACATGAACGGGATACAGTATTATCTGCTGTAAGAAATAATGTGTGTGATGAATCCAGAGAAGTCTGGAAAGATCTCTATGAACTGATGTAGAGACGAATGAGCAGAGCCAAGGAAACACTACACAGTGCTACAACAATGTGAATTAAAAGAACATCATCAAACAAAACCCAAATGTGAATGTTGCAAAGTTATAAAGCTCAAGCAGAGATAAGAGATGGAAACAATGTGACATGTAGCTCCCAAGGCACCCTCTCATGAAAGTGGAAACAATATAGAAATCACTGGATTTTACAATTTTCAGATTTATTCAGTGTTTTAGAAGGTTGTGCTGATTTTTTCCACTTTTGCTAGGATGGGAAAGGGAAGAGATACTGAGAAAAACTACGATGATATAAAAAACAAAAGACATCAATAAAAACTTCTTTTTTAAAAAGATGACAATAATTTTTTAAGAGAAAGTCAATCTACAAAATGTAGCATTTCATTACAATAAAACCTATCAACTAACTGGATTTTTTTGCTGCAATCTGATTTTAGAAATACGGTTAATGACAGAAATCCCATTATTGGGAATTTAAGAGAAACAAAACCCAGGAAAAGTCCAGAAATGAGAGATGTGAAGCACAAATGCAGTCAGTGAAGGTAGATTGTCAGTCAGTGACATGAACACTCTGCCAATCCCAAGACCAATGTCCTTCTCCTTGGATGACTCGTTTTCCTCTTCAAAGGCTCCTATCTTTATTTCAGCTGGGCAGGGGGTGGAAGAAGGGGCACAGGATATCATCTTTCAAGGATGATTACCCCGAGGAATGGGGGCTGAGCCACAGGCTCCCCTGCAGACACAGCTCTCCTCTGAAGGAGCTCCCTGGGCCCGGTTCCCCTCCCTCTCACAGACTGTCCTAATGTATAATTCTCTGTAATTCACATTCCTGCTTCTAATAACTCTGAGGACAGAAATCACTGAAAAGATCCAGCTCACTTCATCACAATATATTTATTACTGAGGCAGAAAAATGAGCTTCTCCATTTTACCAAGATTCTCAACCACTGGAACAAAGTTTTCAGATTAACCTTCAATTAAAAAGACTAACTTCATCTTCAGTTCCCCAAGAATCTCAGTTAACATGAGACTTACTAGCATTACTCTTATTTTTCCTTCTCCCACACTTCTCATCAAGTTCATTAATTCCAGAGGAAAGCCAAAAGGATGCTGGATAACCTGGAATCCATGTCACATATATATGTATGTGTACACATACATATATACTTTTGAAAAGGACAGATAAAGAGAGAAGGACAACAGAAGGACATATGATGGAGGGAAATACACAGTCATTATAACTGTGAATGGAATGAACTCGTAAAACAAGTGAAAAGCAGAATCTAACAATATGCTATATACAAGAGACAAGCTTGAAAAAGACAAGACATACCTAGGGATAGAATAAAGGCCTAGAGAAGAATCTAAGATGCTTTACCGGAAGTTTTGGAAAAAAAAAAAAGCCAAAGGTAGTAATCAAAAAGTATCAAAGTAATACCAAAAAATCCTACACTGAATTCCTTTGATAAAGGCCTCATTTCTCAAAAACATAGGGAATTGAGTTAACTTTATAAAAACAAAAGTCATTCCCCAATTGATAAATGATCAAGTGAAATGAACAAAAGAAAACCAAGCTATCTACATTCATATGAAAAAATGATCTAAATCCCTATCAATTAGAGAGAGAAGCAAAATAAAACTAAGAAGCACCATCTCACTACGAGAAATGACAAATGTTGTGAGGGATGAGGGAAAATAAGTATATTAATGAGCTGCTGGTGGAGTAGTGAACTGGTCCAACCATTCTAGAGAGCAATCTGGAACTAAGCTTAAAAGGGATATAAAAACCTCGCTAATAAGTCTGCACTCCAAAGAGCATTCTCTGATCCTACTGTCCTCCACAAATTCTAGTGTAAAGCTAATTAGACTTCTGTCACTCCCCACACACTATTCCATCCTATCCTACTAAGCATTTTTACTTAAACCTAACCTTCTCCAGCTAGGCAATTCCTTACCCAACATGAGTTAAGATCTCTCTTCATCCCTCACTTAGCACTTTGCTCATACCTTGTACACTTCCAGTGTGCAATCCAGGAGCACTTTCAGTGTGCAATCAGATTATTTTGTATTATGGTTATGTGTCCATGTCATGTCCCCCAAAAGACTGTAATCTCCAAATGGGCAAGAAACACATTTTTCCCTAAATTCTGTGGATCACCAAGCACTTAAGAGTTTGATTCTTGAAAATGTTTGCAGAATTGAACTCTATTATGTCTAGGTATTAGGACTAAAAGACAACCAATTTTATACATCAAATTAATATATATCAATTTCTGCTTTAAAGGAGGAAGACTCAAAATCACTATATGAACTCAATAGATCAAAAGGAAAAAGCCTGAAAGGGCTATCTAGATTCTCCCTAAGAAAATGTACTTTTAGTTAAATATACATTTATTATACTAGAAACTGACTTAGCAATTAAAATACCAGGCCCAGGATTGAGAATTTCATTCAAGTTGAAGAACTAGTTTGTTACCAAAAGTTCCCTAATAGAAAATGCTAAGCAGGCAGTTATGGTGGTTTGATTATAGAGCTCTATCATGTAGAACAATGAATTACCCTGTGTGAGGCTTTGGAACTGGCCCAAGTACAAGGTCACTGAGCAATGAAAGGAAACCTATCATGGGGGAAAGGCCAAAGAATCAAAGAGCTTCTGGTTCCCTGGGTCAGTCTGATATCAAGTCTCAGGTGTTTACAAAGAATTGCCTCAAGAAGGCTTGCCTTCCCACCTACATGGAAAAAAAATAAGTTGAGTATATTTACTTTACAAACACTTAGAATTCATTTAAAAAGCAATCAATGGAACAAAATTTTTACCTATTATAGAATTTCAAGTAGTATTCATTCCACTCCCTTTAAATTAGTTAGATCCATGAATAAACATGAAAATAATAACCTGAAATAATAATAACCCTGAAAACAAAGCTTAAAAATATAGGAATTTATTTTATTATATGAGTTAAGAATTCAACAAAAATATCAGTGTCACTTTTAAAATTACAACTGACAACATCTAAAGATATACTATGATAGATAAAAATATACAATTAACACATAAAAACAAGTGCTCTTAGATTTTTTAAGTGGTATGCTATATTACTATAAACAGTGTGTGTGTGTATGTAAAATCACCACTAGAAAAACTGAGAGACCCTAAGACTGAAAAAGAAGAGATGGAGTATGCCCTGGATTGAAATTTTGCCTTAGCTACTGACCAGCCATGGGACCAGGGGTACTGAACTTCTCTGTGCCCAGTGGCAGATCTGCCAGGACTGTTGGTGCCAGGAGAACCATGGGAAGCTCCCTGTAAACCTTCAAGACTCCTGTAATGTCTATGTTTAAAGAGCTTCTAAGTTTAGCCACTTGAACTACGGTTGTGGAGAATCGGCCCGTCTGATCTAACTTCCTCATTGCTACAATGAGCTTTCCTCCCTCCCCCCAACTCTGGAAGTGATTCAAGGCTTCATGTCTGCAGTCAGAGAGCCAGGGCTCCTGCCACTGAGTTTGCAGATGGCCGTGGGCATGGACTTCCCCTCTCTGGCCCAACAGATCCAAGTGACTTCTAAGCACAAGGATTCACTGGGTTTCTCTGTAAAGCTGCTCCTCCGAGGGCTTCAGAGGGGCCTGGAGAGACTTACATGATGCTAAGGGAAGTGAGCAAGAGGTCACTGTACACAACTGTTCACAACAACAAGATTATGTGATATCAATTGTGATGGATGTGGCTCTTTTCAGCAACAAGGCAATTCAGGCCAGTTCCAATGGTCTTGTGCTGGAGAGAGCCATCTGAGTGTAGACCACAACACTATATTTTCACCTTTTTTGTTGTAGTTTGCGTGCCTTTTTTTTTCTTTCTCATTTTTTCCTTTTCAATCTGATTTTCTTGTGTGGTGTCATAACTGTGGAAATATGTATAGAAAAAATAATAATAAAAAAATAAAAGTACTCCTCCCTCCACATTCTAGGCAATGAGCATCTCTCTAACTGGCAGCTGCACAGAAGGGCAGAAGGCTTCTCATCACACCCACCCTGGACCAGGGAAACCCCCGGTGCAGCCTTCCAAGTCCCTGCCCTGGGGGAGGAGACAGCAGGGGACCTGTGTTAATATTTCCAGACGACACCCATCAAAGAAATCCTATCATCTTCTGAAATGCCAGCCTTTCCGTCCAACAACCTGGCCCTTGGGTCACAGCCCTTGCCCACTTAAGTGACTCGCCTCCTTTGAGAAATAACAAGACAAGCAGTTCCACACTGACCTCTCTGTTGGGCGTCCCATCCTCAGGCTGCTCTGTAAGAGAAGACGTCCGGCTCCTGGTCCCTGCTGGGGCAGGAGAACTGGAAGGGACCTAGGAGGACAACAGTAACCATCAGGAGTGCAGCGACACCCAGGGCCACCCTCACCCTGTCCCGGATACACCAAGAGTGCCTGGGAGCCACAAGGGAGCACGAGTCCCCGGCCGGCCTCTCCTCTCACTCTCTGCAGACCCTGGAAACCTGGCGCACACCCAAGCCTGCTCTCCAGTTCCCAGGAGCTCTCTCAAACCCAAGGCCCCTTCTGCAGGCCCAAGGCCCCTTCTCCAGGCCCACCCTTCCTGACCTCTGGCCCCCTCTCCTCCAGACAGCCCTCTCTGCTGGGCTCCTCGGGGCTGCTGGATCTTTCACCACCCAGAAGCAGCGCCTGCGGCTCTCTGTGCCCCCTTCCTCTCTGGTCGCTCACTTGGCGTTCTCTGCAGTTCCCAGGGGTTCGGTCATCACCTCTACAGATCTCTACACGCAGCCCCAGCTCCTGTCTTGAGCTGCTCCCAATGTCCCACAGACACTTCAAATTCGCTAAGCCCAAAACAATTTGTCACCCCCCCCCAACCCACCTCTCTTCTGAACTATCATAAGACTAAAAGGGCCCCGCCATCCTCCATGAACGGTCTTCCCAAGCGAGGTGCCGCCCTCAGCCCAATACACAATCCTCTCCTGGTTTCCCTTTCTACCGTCATCTCAGCTGAGAAATGTGCTTCCTATTTTCCTGAAAAAAAGAAGTTATTTGCTAAAAGAGCTCCCTTCCCCCCTCTCCTCAATTTGCACCCTCCAGCGGCCTGCTGCCACTGTGCCCTCCCATAGCAATGAGGCCCTTCTCCTATAAGCCTACAACAATGAGGAATCTTCCCCAAAGTCCTAACTACAACCCCAGCCCCCCTGCATTCAGGGCCTTCTCTCTAGTGACTATTTCCCACTTCTGTGCCCCTAATTTACGCATTTCTAGGCACTGGCTTACCTGTTGCCTCCCCCATTAGACTGTAAACTCCTTGAGAATTGAAGCTGTCTCAGGCCCCTTTCTGCATCACCAGTAGGGGGCATGGAGCCAGCTGGGAGCATGGGGAGCAGCATGGAGGCAGCGAGGTGGCCTGTGGCCGGAGGCCTGAACCTGAGTCGGAAAGAGCCAAATTCAAATCCGGCCTCAGACACTTACTAGCTGACCAATGACTCCAGGAAGCAGCCTTGCCAAGAAACCTCCTATGGGGCCCCCAAAGTCCCCGAGCCTGAATGACCACTACCTATTTATGGAGGCGGCCGGGTGGCCAAAGGGGAAGGGCCCTGGGCCTGGATTTCAGACACTTACTGCATCTGTGACCCGGGGAAGCCATTTCACCTGTTTGCCTTCAACCTACCCATTTTAGGAGGCCCAATGAGTAACATGCCGGGCTCAGGTCAGCGAGCCCAAGTTCAAATCCAGCCTCAGACATTAGGTGTGCCCCCAAGCAAGTCCTGTTACCCTGTCTGCCTCAGGTTCCTCAACTGTAAAATGAGCTGGAGAAGGAGCCGGCCAACCAGCCCAGAATCTTTGCTGCCAAGAAAATCCCAACAGGGTCACAAAGACTCAGGCAGCCCTGGAACACTCAACAATCCCAGGCACCAGGGGAGGGCCTTGCTATGGTGGATCCATCACCCCCTTCCATCTTCTCCGGCAGACTGCTCTCTCCATCATGCTCCCTCGCACTGATCTAGCTGTCTCCTGGCTTCTTCCTTACGGCCTTCGGATCCATCCGGATCTCCGTGACCCAGCTCTGCCCTCTCGCTCCTACAAGGAGGCTCACACCTCCCCAAGTGCCCCAGGACCCTCAATCCTATGCCCTCTGTACCCCCAGCACTCTCCAGGGCTCCCCTCTGGTGTCCTCCCTAGGATTCCCTAACATGTGTCTCCTGATTCTCCTCTAACCTGTCTGGCTGCTCCTCTTCAGTCATCACTCCTAATTGCTCTTCTGGTCCCTATTAGCCAAGTGTGTCCCGAGACTCTGGCCTGGGCCCTCTGCTCCTGGTGATCTCATCGGGTCATCTTCACGCTAAGAATTCTCAAATCTACTTATGTGGCCCCACTTCTTCTGCTGACCCTCCTGTCTCAAATCCCCCCACAAAGCTTCCCCCTCACTCTGAAGGGTCCCACCCTTCTTCCGGGCTCACAGTCTAGGACATTCTCTGCTCTTACTCTCTCACCACCACCCCAGATCTCGATAAGACTCACACGTTCCCCCCTTCCCTCTGGACCCTCCCCTTCTCCTGCCTGCTGGCTGGCAGCCGGGCAACACAGGCGCCCATTCTGGTGCCCAATCCCATCATTCCCTTCAGGACTTCTCACCCTGTCTCTCCTCTCCAACAGCCTCAGCCCTATTTTGGGTCCTCAACACCTCCCACCTGGACAACAGCCAACGTTTTCTGGCTCTCAAGTTTCCCCCGACTCCAATCCCCTCTCCTGGGTTTCCAACGCTGTGTTCCCAAAGCACAGGAGTGACCCTTCCTGCCTACCACCCACCATCCAGCCTCGGGGCCTTCGTGTAGCCTTTGAGGCTCTTCAGAACCTCGCCCCTTCCTGCCTTTCCAGTCATCCCGTGGGGACCCCGCTACCTGAGGGTGCTCCCTGCTCCCAAACATGACAGACCAGCTCCGATCCTATGCTCCCTCCTCCCTCGTCCCTCCCCAAGTGTTGTTGCCCTGTGCCAGGAGCCAGGTATTTGAACATACCTTTTCACCCTGCCCACCCCCTCCCCCCAGTCGGACCGTAGGCTCCTTGTGCTCTCAGCACAGTGCCTGGCACATTGTAAACACCTAATAAATGCCTACTGACTGACTCACTTTCCCACCGAGACATCATTATTATCCGAGTGGAGTCACACTGGGCAATAAAGCACAGGGGACAAAATTAAGGCTTCTGTCCCCCAAAACAGCTCAACCCCTCGACTATAAGCTAGGGACAGCCAGGTGGCACAGTGGGCAGAACATCAGCCCTGACGGCAGAAGGGCCCGAGTTCAAATCCAGCCTCAGACGCTTACCCACCGCGCGCCCCGGACAAACGACTTAACCTGCAGACGCGCCTTGCTAGGAGTTTGCAAACATGGAGTTCTCCATCCCCCAGGTCTGAACACCCACCACCAAAAGAGAAACAACAACGCGCTCCTGGGCAACTGCCAGCGCTGCCTGATACCAATCGAGGATCCTCTCTCCAGGGCACAAAGGAAATCATGATGCGAACAAACAGAAAGTCAGAGTAAACAAACACGCATAAAGAAATGCCTCCTAAAACAGCCATGAACGATCACTTTAAAGGGACTTTTAAAAACAACTCGGGGGACTGTGTGATGTAGGTGGTGGTAAAAGTAACGTGTGCGATTGTCCTGAAAAGCAAGCTGGCTGGAAGCGGTCACAACTTCTGACCCAGTACTCCTGCTCCTAGGAATGCAGCCCAAGGAAGCGATCTGGAGCAGACCGACCCTTCCTAACCCAAATGATCCATGGCTCGGTGGGCACCTCGGAGGCGTCTCTCGCGGTCTCTGACTTCTGGGCATCTCCCCCCGCCTGCTTCTCTGCTGGCCTCCACTCTGCTTGGGACGGGATTATTGTATTTCTGCCCTTTTCTATCCTCCACATCCAGCGCTTGCGAAACTTCTCCAGCGAAGGGACCTCCTTCCGGCAGACTAACTGCTCCGATAACCTGACAGTCAGAGAACTGCCGCAGATAATAACCACCGCCCGCCGGCCCCACCGGGGACACTTCAGCGGGCCGGCGGGCCCAAGTCTTTCTAAGGCAGCAGGATCTCCACCGGATCCTAAAGCGCTTGCCAGGGGGCTGCAGGTTTTGTTGTCTCCCTGGATCCTCACCAAGGCCCAAAGAGGCGGGGGAGCATCGCTTGGCAGGGGCCCGATGCCAGTCTCTAAATAACCAAAAAGTGAATGGCTGACCCGTCACCGCCCGGCCTCAGACAAGCTAAGGCCTGGGGAAAGGCTTCACTTGAGACGGCCGAGGTCACCCGGACCCTGTCCGGCCCGGGACTCTGGAGGAGAGAATGGGGCTAGAAAGCCCGGACGTCTCCCTTGTGAGAGCGAGGGAAAACAATCACCGGCCGCCCATTTTAGGAACCATCATCTGGGAAAGCTGAGACCTGCAGGCGGCAGGTGCTCCGAAACCAGGGGCCGCCTGGATCCCGTCACCCTGCTCCTGGGGGGCCACAGCTCGGGGCGCGGGGACCAGAGAAGCCCACCTCCCTGCCCCGGGCTGAGGGCTGCCGCGGCCGGGGGAGAGAGGCCCCGGGCTGAGGGCTGCCGCGGCCGGGGGAGAGAGGCCCCGGGCTGAGGGCTGCCGCGGCCGGGGGAGAGAGGCCCCGGGCTGAGGGCTGCCGCGGCCGGGGGAGAGAGGCCCCGGGCTGAGGGCTGCCGCGGCCGGGGGAGAGAGGCCCCGGGCTGAGGGCTGCCGCGGCCGGGGGGACCCGCCAGGCAGGGCCGCCCGTAACAGAGGGAGCGGGGAGACCCACGCGGCGCCAGAGAAGCGTCAGCTCCGGCGCCCCGGGCGCGGCAGAGGCGGCAGAGGCCGAAAGTTGGGCCTCAGTCTGAGCTGGGTGGCCCGGAGCGCCCCCCCGCCGCCCGCCTCAGTTTCCCCATCTGGGAATGAGCCGCAGAAGGCACCGGCGCCTGAGGAGCCGGAGGAGCGGGGCGCACGAAACGGACTGTGATTTATGGCTTCTGTCCCGGCGCGGGGGCGGGGCCCGGGAGACCCAGGGAGACCCAGGGCACTCGGGGGCGCTCCTCCCAGCCGGCCCTTCCCGGCCGCCATCGGCCCGACGGCCGCTCCACGTCAGGGGCAGAAACTTCGAAAGGAACAGCCAACTTGGCGCCTGCGCCGGCCGGGGGAGGCCGGGGAGGCCGGGGAGGCCGGGCGGCGCCGGCAGGTTAATGTCCCGCCGCGGGGCAGGCGGAGAGAGACAGGGTCCCGCGGGGGAGGAGGCCGGCCCGCAGCCGGGCCCCGGGAGCTCGTTGCCACCGTTTGCTGCCAGGTCACACGCGGGGGCCGGGAGTCAGCCCCCCCCCCGCCCCCGGCCCCGCCCCCGAGCCTCCGTCCCCCCGGTTACCTGGGCCGCCGCCTGCTGCTGCTGCTGCTCCTCGCTGATCTTCTGCTTCAGCTTCTTGAACATGGTGCGGCCGCCCCGGGCCTCGGGCCGGGCCCCACGGAGGCCTCACGGACGCGGCGGCGGCTTCGCTCCCCGCGGTCGCTGCTGCTGCTCCCGGCTCCGGCTCCGCTCCCCGCCCTCCCCGCCTCGCCTCGGCCCGCCCCCCGCGCCCCCATCCATCCAGCCGCGGCGGCGGCGACGGCGACGGCGGAGGCCGGCAGGAGAGCCACGCTCCCAGCGCGTCTGCGCGGCCAACGTGGACGGGCCTCTACGGAGGCTCTCGGGGCCCAAGCGCGGGGGGAGGGGGGGAGGAGCGGTGTAGCCGGGTGGGCACCTGCGCCGTCTCCAGCCGCCCCGCCCTCCCGGAAAGTGACGGGAGAGGCTCCCGCCGGAACTCCGCCGGTTGCCGGGGTAACGGAGGCGGAGGGAGGAGGCCCTCCCCGTCTGAGAGAAGGCCGTGGAGTCCCAGGTTCGAGTCCCGTCTCCGGCCGCACGGCCCCAAACGCTAGTCCTCCTCCTATAAAACGCCCCCGGGACCTGCCCCTGCCCCTGCCCCGGGATGATTCTCCCGGGGCTGCGGCGCCCCCAGGGTCGGCCACAGATACCGGCCAGAAGCCTTCCCGCGCCCCAGACGCCCCTCGGGGGCCCCGCCAGGGGTCTCCCACCTTCCTACCATAAATTAACGTTCATTAAGCCCGGCCGGGCCCTGCCCTCAGGCAGTCCGCATTCCGGGGTAGAGACCGGGACCAGCAAATAGGGCCCAGTGAGCGGGAAGTCGGGATGGAGGGAAAGCTCCGGGGGGAGGAGGGCGTGGGGAGGAGGGCGTGGGGAGCACGGCGGCCCGGGGCGCTCCGGCCCAACCCGGCACGGGCCAAGCCCGAGTCTGCCCCAGGCCGGACCTGGGCTGCTCCTCCTGCCCCCGAGAGCCCGCTGGGAATCCCCGAGGTGACCGTCCTCCCACTCAGGCCCAGAGACAGAGAGAGACAGAGACGGAGAGAGACAGAGAAAGACAGAGACGGAGACAGAGAAAGGGAGGGACAGAGAGACAGAAATGGAGAGAGGGAGAGCCAGAGAGAGATAGAGAGAGACAGAGACTGAGAAAGAGACAGAGAGAGAGAAATAGAGACAGAGAGAGATGGAGAGACAGAGACAGAGGAAGAGAGAGAGAGACACTGATGGGGACTGAGGGAGGGGAGAGACACAGACACAGAGAATGAGAGTGAGAACTAGAGGGAGGGAGAGAGATGGAGAGACACAGAGATAGAGAAAGATGTGTACATATACAAGGATTTTTTTTTAATCTTCTATCTCTGTGGACATTTTCTTTGTTCCCCTGTAAGCTCCTTGAGCGCAGGGACCATCCAGATTTGTCTCTTCCCCCAAGCCTGAGCCCAGGGATGGTAATTCAGTAAATGCTGGGCGACTTGGTTCTGGGGGAGCTGGGCGGGTTTAGCACCTTGGGGTGTGGGGGAAACATGACCTCTGGGAGCTCTGTCTGGCCTCTCCTGGGTTACTGATAAAAGCTGACAGAGTCTGGGCTGCAGCTTCCCCTGATGTTGGCTAATGCTCCGTTTCTGGGCCAGTCCCTCACGATGTGCGCCCACAAAGGCAGACCCGTCGGACTGGTCTCTCGGGGAGTTTCCTCCCCTTGATACCCGAAGAACTTGGGGAGCTCTCAGCCGCCCAGTTGTCCCCGTGGACTTTTTCCCCCTGAGTGGCCGCAGGAACCGGGGACAGGACCCCAAACGAAAGGGGATGGAAACGTGAAGTTCCTCCTTCCGCCCAGAACCCTCGGTTACCTGCCTTGGCAGGAGAACTCCCCAGGCCTCCCTCTGTTAATTATTGATCCGTGTCTTTGTTCACTTGTTGTTTCCCTCATTAGTTTGTGGAAGGGAAGCATTTGCTGTAGTTTTCTGTGCCTCCTTTCTCTTCCTTCAGGCCCCCTTTGCTCCTCTTTAGATGATCAAAGCCTTGATTTATTTAGGTCTATAAGAATCTCATAAGATTTTGATCTATAGGATTTATACGAGTTCCCAGGAGCCTCTTTTTGCCTCCTTGTAGGGTTTGTTAAATGTTGGTTGACTGGCTGGAGAGACAGGAGCCAAGTGCTCCCAGAGTTAGATGGACTCCAGTCTTGGTACTGGGTGACCGCCCTCCCCTGCCCCCTTTCCAAAGCTTAGGATGTGAGTCGGTGGTACCAGGGGCGCCAGCCATGGCTCTCACTTCTCCAAAAGCCTGTCAGCTTCATTAGAGAAGAGCCGGTTATGGAACTTGATGTAAATCTGGTGCACCAGAGGAGAGGCAGGAGGCAAAGTGGGTGGGGCCTGGAGGCCACTCTCTTAAACCATACAGTTGGGGAAGTTTTCTATTTGCATCCTTAAGGGTGTGTCCCCTCCCAAGTTCCCTCTTGTCCAAGGAAGAGGAGGAGGAGGAGGGGGAGGAGGGAGAGGGACATTTTCGTCTGTGCCTGACTTTTGGGGGGCCCCTGCCAGACGTGAGCCAGGGGGCAGGAGCTGGGGCCTCCAGCCATCTCAACCTTCCACACTGCTGGGCTCTGAGAATGGCCAAGTGTTGCATTTTCCTTCTCCCCAATCTGGCCAGGAAAAGAGGTTCAGGAAAAGGGACTGATGCTTTTAAAAGGTCCCTTGGGAGTTCTGGGCCCTCAAAGGAACGTGTGACTGCAGGGGGAAGTATTAGAAACACTGGATGTCCTGGGCCTTTGATTGATTACCAGGAGTGCTGGATGTCATGGTCCTTTCTCCATCGCCCCGAGGCCAAAGGGAGGTATTGGGAAGGGGAAGCATTTGCCATAGTTTTCTGTGCCTCCTTTCTCTTCCTTCTGGTCCCTTGTGCCTCTCTTATTCATCTTTTTATTCCCCCCCCCTACCCCCGCCGCCCTTAAATGATCAAAGCTTTGATTTATTTAGGTCTAGAAGAATCTTATAAGATTTAGATCTAAATGGTCAAAGGATATGAACAATTTTCAGATGAAGAAATTAAAACCATTTCTAGTCATATGAAAAGGTGCTCTAAAGTACTACTGATCAGAGAAATACAAATTAAGACAACTCTGAGGTACCACTACACCCCTCTCAGGTTGGCCAAAATGACAGGAAAAGACAAGGACAAATGTTGGAGGGGACGTGGGAAAACAGGGACACTGATACATTGTGGGTGGAATTGTGAATACATCCAGCCATTCTGGAGAGCAATTTGGAACTACACTCAAAGGATGGTCAAACTGTGCACACCCTCTGACCCAGCAGTGTTTCTACTGGGCTTCTATCCCAAAGAGACCTCAAAGGAGGGAAAGGGACCCACATATGCAAGAATGTTTGTGGCAGCCCTGTTTGTAGTAGCCAGAAACTGGAAACTGAGTGGATGCCCATCAATTGGAGAATGGCTGAATAAATTGTGGTATATGAAGGTTATGGAATATTATTATTCGGTAAGAAATGACCAGCAGGAGGATTTCAGAGAAGCCTGGAGAGACTTACATGAACTGATGCTGAGTGAAATGAGCAGAACCAGGAGATCATTATACACAGCAGCAAGGCTATATGATGATCAATTCTGATGGACGTGGCTCTCTTCAACAATGAAGTGACTCAGGCCAGTTCCAACGGTCTTGTGGTGAAGAGAGCCATCCACACCCAGAGAGAGACTATGGGGACTGAGTGTGAATCACAGAATAGCATTTTCACTCTTTTTGTTGTTCTCTTGCATTTTGTTTTCTTACTCATTTACTTTCTTTTTTTGATCTGATTTCTCTTGTGCAGCAAGAGAATTGTATAAATATGTTCACACATATTGGATTTAACATATATTTGATCATGTTGAACATATATTGAATTGCTTGCCAACTAGGGCAGGGGGTGGGGATGTAATGCCAAAAGAAACTGAGCAAGACAGAGATTAGAGACCAATTCAATAATTTATTAAATGGAAAGAAATACTGGGACCAATGGATCCCAGGGCTAGACGAGAGTATCATCTCAAAGAGTCTAGCCCGGAGTATCTGGACAGCAAGCCTTTTATGGGATAACAAGAACAATGACATAATGCATTAGACCTAGGTGGGGAGAGCCTCATAAATGGAGGTTACTGATATTCTAAGGAATGTCTATAACACCTTTATCTCAACCATTAAGAGGGGACGGTCATTACTTTAAGGCAGAATACGAAATAAGACAAATGGAGGAACTGGTCATCCCATTAAAAGTGACCTTTGGCATTACAGGGAGAAAAAGGGGAAAATCTGAAACACAAGGCTATGCAAGGGTCAGTGTTGTCAAATTATCCAGGCATATGTTTTGAAACTAAAAAGCTTTATAAAGATTTAGATCTATAAAGATCTATGAGATTTATAAGGATCTCACCCTACTTTTTACTATCTCTAGGTCCCAGCTTCCGTCTCCATAAAAATCTCAGTGTGGACTCATGATCCCTATGGTCCCTTCCAACCATATAGTCTAGAGAATAATCATTCAATGAATAAGCATTTTTGAAGGCCCAGTTTGTGGCCAGCACTGTGCCAGGTGCTGAGGAGCTAAAGTTAGGAACGAAACAGTCCCTGCCTCAGGAAGCTTATTCTGAACTTGGGAAAACCAACATGTACCCGGTAGGTACATAGGGAATCAATGCACCGTGCTTGGGGCTGGAGGAGCCCCAACTGGGGGCTCGGGAAGGTCTCCCTCACTTTTGGAAGTGGCCCTTGGGCCGAGATCTGAAGCCTGGAGGGAGGGGAACGAGCATGGAGGCCACCAGAGTCAGAGATAGGGAATGGAGCTGGGGGGCTTTGCTAGAGTGTCTGAGGGAGGGGGCAAGAGGAATAATCACCTAGAAAAGCTAAACTGGCGCCCGATGGCCACAGGAGAGGCTTTCAGTGACCTACAAAAGTTTGTTTGGAAGCCATAAAGCACAGGCCTCATAAGGGACTGAGGGGGCGGATGGGAAGGTGGGGCAAGCCCAAGAATTGCGCACCCCTTTGTAAGTGAGCACAGGGTATTTCAGAATTCCTGTCTGGAAAATGAATCATCCCGTGGCCCTTTGGCGATGGGCCTCCTCTGAATCCAGGCCAGCTCATCTCGGAGCTAGCAATCACCAACCTGCCCGGATGGTTTGTGGGGCCCCTTCCCAGCCCTGTCAGCTAACAGTAACTTCCACCCCAAGACCGGGAAGCGGAAGAAGGCTTTAATCCAGGTAAAGTACAATGGGAAAGGTGAGCTAAGGCCTACTGCTCCTTCTCTTAAATTCTACCTATTTCTGTGTAATTTTTATATATGAAAAGAAAGGGTGAATAAATGAATGAAAAAGCATTTATTGTTTTTAAAATCATTTATTTAATGACAAATTTAATAAAAAGCACTTATTAGGAGGATACAACTAGGCTAATTAAAGCCTGCTCTCCCCTTCACCTTCTAATGGGGAAAGAGTACGCCTCCAGGAAGGTGGAGCAGGTTTACAGGAAAGGGACTCCTGGGAGGTGAATAAACCTGTTTGTTTTCTCTTCTTGGTTGGGAAGAGAGAGACAGAGACAGAGGGAAAGAGAGACAGAGACAGAGACAGAGACAGACAGAGAGAGAGAGACAGAGATACAGAGAGGGAGAGACAGACAGAGAGACACAGAGACACAGACAGACAGACAGACAGAGACAGAGAGAGACCCTAGAAAGGGAAAGAGCTGGATTTGAATTGTTTATTGGCTGGGAACTTGCAGCAGGAAGCTATGAACCCTAGTCCTGGATTTGGGGTGAGAGGTCAGGAGAGGAATAAAGTTTAGGGGAGTTTTAGATCTTATTTGGGATGTTGTTCAGTGGTGTTTGGGACCCCATTTGGGGTTTTCTTGGTGGAGATCCTGGAGTGCTTTGCCATTTCCTTCTCCAGCTCATTTTACTGGAAAGTGAGGTACACAGGGTAAAATTATTGACTCAGGGTCACACAGCTAATAAGTGTGTGAGGTTGGATTTGAACTCAGGAAGAAGAGGTTTCCTAACTGTGCACTGTGGGGGCCTCTCCCTGCCCCCTATTCTGGATCGTTCTTTGCAATTAAAGGACCAGGGTTCAAATCCAGCCCTGCCTTCTACTAGCTCTGTGTTCTTAAGCAAGTCACTTAATTGCCACAGTCCTTTAGATAAAGCCCCTTTTCTCCCTAAGTGCTTCAGAGCACTAAGGCAGCCCCAATGTTCCCCATCACGTCATCCCTCCCTGGGCAGCCGAGAGGGGATATTAGGGGCCTGAAGACTCCCTGATGGCAAGGCCACAGCCTTGTCTGGGGGGTGACTCACTTTTCTGGCCCTGGGGGCTTTGGCTTCGGGGCTTTGCCAGTCTGTTCCCATGCCAGGCCAAGGGCAGGGCGAGGGGCACCCGGGGGTCCCTCATTATCTCCCCAGATTAACCCAGATATTGTTATCTTCCCTTGCTAATGAATCAGACACTGGGACAGGGCCGGGGCTTGCCCATGTCCTGGGAACTCCCCCCAGGCCTCTTCACTCTCTGGTCATTCCCTGCCTAGAACATACTTAACTCTTCCTCCCACAGTCACAAGCACAGAATATAGAGCATCCTCTGCTGCGTGGCCTGGGACTCGTTTCCATGATCCCCTCCAAAGATATCTCCGGATCTCTGGTCCATGCCTCAGTGCTCCCCCAGGAAAAATGAAATTCGAAGTGGAAAAAAGAGAAGACAGAGAGCAGGGGCCAGGAGCAGCAGTAGCAGCCCCAGTGGGGACCCACCGGCCCCCTAAGAGAGTTAGCAGAAGGGGAATGTAGGGGGAGGGGGACGCCATGAGGCAAGGGGGAGGGAGGAGGAGAAAGGCCCTGTGGGAGAAAACACAGTGGGATTCAGCAAAGAAGGCCGGATTTCATGGGGAAATTTAACCTCGGGAGTTTTTAACTGGACACAGCAAGGTGGGGCTACCCAGGACCCTCCCAGAGGCTGAACTTATCTCCATCAGCAAGTGCCCTTCCCTGTTAGCCTCCGGGAGTCATCTTATCAGTCCTTGGGGTTTTCTCTGCCAGCCCCACCTCGTGACTCGGGACCTCATCAACTGCTTTGCCTCGTTTTATATGTTTGAGCCCATGTACTCTATACAAATAAAATAGCAAACCTGTGTGACTTGTAATGGATGTCTGCTCTGATTTCTTCAAGTCAAATGAACTGTAACCGAATCTCTGGGTTACGATTTTTATATAATCTTTGACAATTATGCTCTCCCAAATCTATTTCCTATTATCAGTCCTGGTACCAATTTTGCCGCTTCAGAACTTTACAAAATATCTTGGGATTCAAGGGCCAGACCATGCCTTGAACCCACAATTCCTCTGGCTCTCCCAAATTGGCCAACAATAGGTCCTGGGCCAAGCCTAAATTAGTCATTGTTTGGGTTTGGGTAGCTCAGAGTATAAATAGCGATGGTTTCTGTTTTGGCCAGAAACCCTGAGGATCTTCCCCTCCCAGACTGATTTTTTTTCACTAGGTAAAAGAGGTCATTCTCTGCTTCATTTCTTACTTAACTTTTCTTTAAGCACATATATTTGTACAATTATCTTGCTGAATAAGAAACATCGGATCAAAAAGAAAAAAAAATGAGTAAGAAAACAAAATACAAACAACAACAAGAGTGAGAATGCTCTGCTGTGATCCGCACTCAGTCCCCACAGCCTCTCTCTGGGTGCAGATCACACCATCACAAGACCATTGGAACTGGCCTGAATCACCTCATTGTGAAAAGAGCCACGTCCACCAGAGTTGATCATTATATAATCTTGTTGCCGTGTGCAATGATCTCCAGGTTCTGCTCACTTCCCTCAGCCTCAGTTCCTGTCAGTCTCTCCAAGTCTCTCTAAAATCCTCCTGTTGATTATTTCTTACAGAACAATAATATTCCATAACATTCATATCCCATAACTTATTCAGCCATTCTCCCACTGATGGGCAGGCATCCCCTCAGTTTCCAGTTTCTGGCCACTACAAAGAGCTGCCACAGACACACAGACATTCTTGCACATGTGGGTCCCTTTCCCTCCTTTAAGATCTCGTTGGGATACAGGCCCAGGAGTCACACTGCTGGGTCAAAGGCTTAATTATCCTTAAATGCTGATTGAACTTTGCCTGAGACAAACTGAGACCTGGAGACCTTAGAATAACAAGTCCCGGCTCGTCCAGGGGCCATCTCCCCTGGTCTGTATCTTGCCCCCGGGACCCAGACGTCTCTGGAAAAGGAACTGAGATTGGTGACCTTGTACCCCCCACACTCCCTCCAGTTCTCTTGCAAGTCATGACTGGCCCTCCCGGTGTCCTGGTCCTCTTTGAGACTGAAGGAGGAACAACAATTTAAAGTGGAGACTCAGACACAAATTCAGCCCCGAGCAGCTTTTTGGAGAATCTGAGTTAAGCTCCCATGGTACCAGGCCGGGGAGAGCCACTAAAAAGGAGGGGAGAAGGTGCCAAAGAGCAATTTGGCTTCTTCCCAGGCTGGCCTTGGGATGCTGGCCCTGATTGCTCCTAATTGGGCTCTTAGGGAGAGAAAATGGCTCCCTTCATCCATTAGAGAGCCATTTAGTGCACCAAAGCAGGAATGCATTCAAAGGTAAAATCTCTGGGCTCCAAGCCTCCAGCTCTACACTTAGGCCTGGACTCAGCCCCTCCAACCCCCGCCGTCCATCAGTCAGTCATTAAAGGCACTAAGTGCCGACCCTGTGCCAGGCCAAGGAACAAAAGTATGACCAGAGTGGGGTAGAGAAGGTGTCCGGATGTGTGGGGAGAGGGACCGGGCCTGTAATTTCATTGATGTGGAGAAAAGTCTTGCTGCAGGTACAGGTTGGCCCTTTTCCTGCTCCCCAGCCTCAGAGAATGGCCTGGAGCCCTGAGAGGTCATGTTTTTCCCAGCCACCCACCCAGTAGGTACAAAAGGCAGGAACTGGCCCACAGGTGGGCCTGTCATCCTAGTCATGAAAATGAATCCCTGACTGTGTCAGAGCGAGGTTTGAGCCTGGGCTGGCTCCCTACCCACCACAGCCCACTGCCTCTCCACTTTGTGCTCAGAGAAGATGGATGGCAGGCCAGGGCAGCCGTCTGGGCCTTCCCTGGGAGAAGGGAAGGCCTTGCTCTGAGCTGTTGTTTACTTCATCAAGGGAGGACAGGAGTCCCAACAGGAGACCCCCATGAAGAATGAGGGCCAGGGGCCAAGCACTCACTGAAGAGCTGCTAGTTCTGCCCATCAGAATCACCGGGTGTCCCCCAGCATCGGGGAGAGCGATTCCAGCCCCAAATGCCATGTTGGGGGAGGCTCCGAGTACTGGGGCTCGGCTCTGTGAAGAACTCACAGGCCTTTCTCTTTGGCAGAAGGAGAAGAGATTACAGACATGAGGAAGAGAGGCAAAGACCAGGAATGGTAAATACCAGAGTTGGGAGAGCATAGAGATAGCAAGAAAGGGGCTTTAACAGTTACCGATGGGAAAGGCAAGTCCCTGGTGGAACTCACAAGTTACCAGGAGAAAGGAAGGCCTACCTCTGGCTGGTGGGGGCCAAACCCTGAAAGGGATGCAGCCCCTAAAAGCATTAGTTATCCAAGTGATCTTGGGAGGAGGAGAGCCATCTTCCCCCAGAGAGGGGACTGGGGGAACTGACTGGATCACAAGCTGGCATTTTCACTCTTTTTGCTGTTGTTTGCTTGCATTTTATTTTCTTTCTCATTTTTTTCTTTTTGATCTGATTTTTCATGCACAGCAAGATAATTGTAGAATATGTCTGCATATATTGGATTTCACATATATTTTTACCATGGTTAACATATATTAGATTACTTGCCATCTAGGGAAAGGGATGGGGAGAAGGGAGGGAAATTTGGAACAGAAGGCCTTGCAAGGATCATGCTGAAAAATTATCCACGCGTGTGTTTTGAAAATAAAAAACTTTAATTAAAAAAGTTAGTTAGCTAGAAGGAGACATGGTGGAGAAATGAGAGCACAGACACCGCATGGAGGGAAAGCACGAGGCAGAGTGCCACAGCAGACTGACCCAAAAGGGCTAAGATGGCACAGGCTGTGGGCAAGTTTGTGGGGGAAGTTTAACCTCAGGGGTCAGACAATTCAGATTTCAGACTAGACATAGCCGGCTGGCACTGCCCTTGACCTCCCCCAAGGGAGGGACTCTCAGGTTGAAGGGATGCCCACCAGTGCCCTTTCCTGCTTG
The DNA here is from genome assembly GCF_902635505.1 of Sarcophilus harrisii. NCBI lineage: Eukaryota > Metazoa > Chordata > Mammalia > Dasyuromorphia > Dasyuridae > Sarcophilus > Sarcophilus harrisii. Next base: position 14,191,553 of record NC_045426.1, on the reverse strand, counting down.
CCTCAGGGAGTAATTTCGTCAGTACTTCTACCCTACCTCGTTACTCAGGACCTCCTCAGGCTGAGCTTCAGACCGTGTTGGAGGAGGGAAGGTACTGATAGACGACCCCAGAGACCCTCCTTCCAGGGGCTTCCCATCAGTAATTCCCACTGTTGCTGAAATATAATTCTAGGCCTCTTGAAACCCACAATATAATAATATCCTACGGAGTAACTAAACTCCACAAATGCATGCACTAAGCTTGGGTAGCAGCTTGAAGACACAGCCTTCCTCCATTCATTAGTTATGGAGGCAGAAGAAGGGACAGGAACCTATTTGAAAAACCCCTTTCTGGAGAAATGCAAAATCCTGAAGTAGGGAGAAAACTTTGTTAGTGGGGAGGAGATCACCGAAGCTTCATGGAGAAGGTTTGTTCATTCTATTCTTTGGGAGTAAGACTCTAAATTTAACTTTATCATTTTTCACTCAACTGCAATGGGAAAGACTTAGGAAATGCCAAGAGATGTTGTCAGAGGCACAATTTTAGAGAGGCTAGCAGGGCCTGGACTCCAGCCCTCTGTTTGCTGACTCGGTAGAAGCTGCATCTGAGAAAATCTGAGCCCTGTGAACAAGATGATGGCCACTCGACTAGTAAATAAGCATTTATTAAGCACCTACTATGTGTCAGGCACTATGGAGACAACATGTAAATAATTAGGGTTTTTTTTTAAATTGTTGCTCAATCATCTCAGTCATGTTTGACTCTTTCTGACCCCATTTGGGATTTTCTTGGCAAAAGTACTGGAGTAGTTTGCCTTTTCCTTCTCCAGCTTATTTTACAGTTGGGGAAACTGAGGCAAGCACAGTGAAGGGATGTGTATAGCTAGTGAGCATCTGAGGCTGGATTTAAACTCCGGGCCCAGCAGCCCATCCACTGTACCACCTGCTGCCCCAATAACTAAGTGGTTATAGAATATATAGGATATAATATAGGATAGATAAAGGATATAAACAGGGCAAATTGAAGATAGGCAAGAGAGAGCTTTGCAATGTATACCCAGGCAAACTGCCCAGCTTCCATTGTCCCAGAATCCCCTGGTTGCTGAATTCCATTTTTAGCCCCCGCCTGGGACAAAATCAATCCTTAATAAGTGCTTGTTGATTGATCGGTTGATTGATGGAGTCCAAGGAAAACTTTGTTCCCAATCTTCAGGACTACTGTTGCTGCTCTGGAAGTTGTTAAGGAAAAAACTGTCCTTTCCCTTCCATTCTTCCCCAAGAGCTTCTTGGCACCAAGCCCTGAGTACACAAAAAGAAGCAAAAGAGGGTCCCTGGCTGCAAGAAGCTCCGAGCCCAATCATGTCTTCATCATTATATGAGGGATGGCCCTCTGGGGGAACATGGAACGTGGATATGGGGGCAAATGTAGCTGATGGAAAAGTAACAAAAATCCATCTTAGAGAATCATTTCATGTTCTCCCAGAGCCCTGGTACTGGTGTTAAGGTACAGATCGTGTGGGTCCAGCAGACCTGGAATTTTCCTGAAAATAACAACAGCTGATTCACTAAAACAAAAGTAAGGGGAACTTAAGTTCAAATCCAGCCTCAGATGCTTATGAGATGTGTGACCCTTGGCAGGTCATTCACTTCTTGTCTCAGTTTCCTCATCTGTACAATGGGAATAATGATAGCCCCTACTTCCCATAGTTGTTGTGAGGACCAATCATTATAAAGGACTTAGCACACTGCCCAGTACATAGTAAGTGCTATTAAAATGTCACTTATTATTATTATTATTATTATCAACACAGATCTGCTCAACCCAGACAAGTTACGCAAAGGTTGGGACTAAAAGAAGCTGTGGTTCTGCAGGCCGACTTGACTGTGTCCCTGCTCCCCAATGGGCAGGTTTCTCTTGTGGAGTCTCTCAACAACACCCCAGGTAGCCCCCCTGTAGGTCTGAGTTCTCTGTGGCCCGATGACAAACAATAAGGAGAGACTTTGGTGTGCTGGACAGAGAGACTTTTTCCCCCAGAACATGCTAGGTTCTGGCTCACATCTTCCCATAGGTTGCAGGTGGTTAAGAATGGCTTTTTTTTTTTTTAATAGCAAATTGTGCATAGTGGATTTGCAGTTTCATATGTTATGAAATACTTATCTTATTCCATAAATTTAAAAATATATAAATATATTTTAAATATTAAATATTAAAATACAAAATAAAAAATATATATATTTTAAAAGAATGGCCTTTTTTCTTTAAGCACTGCTGTCACTTCCCAATGGCCATTCACTCCCAAGCTCATGACTTTTAGTGGGATACATAGGTGCTCATCAAATTTCAATTTCACTGGACTGTATTGCACTGGAGAGGAGGCCACATTTAGTCAATGGTCCCATTTGGAGAGTAAGTGAACCAAGATTGAGGAAAAGGAGCTGCTCTAAGTTACTAAGGATGATTGTTAAGTTATTAAGGAATCATCACAATAATGAAGATGGAGGAAAGAGAGCGGGGGGAGGAAAACTAAGGAACTGGATTAGGAGTTATTGGTCCTCCCTTTCTTAAATTGCCCATAAAGCCCATCTGGAGACCTAAGAAGGTCTATCGGTAGGATGAAATTTCCTTGTTGTTATTGTTGAATAGTCTTTTTTTTTAGTTGTGTCCAGCTCTTTGTAACCCAATTTGGGGTTTTCTTGGCAAATAGACTAGAATGATTTGCCATTTCCTTCTCTAGCTCTTTTTACAGATGAGGAAACTGAGGGGAATTGAGTTAAGGGACTTGTCCAGGGCCCACACCCAAAGTCCAAAATATGTTTCTGAGGACTTCTATAAGTCCACTATTCTCCTTCTGAGAAGATAACCTGCTGTCCCAATTATACTTGGAGCCAGAGGTTCTGGGTTCAAATCCCAGCATTGTTACTTACTACTATGTAACTTTGCAGGGTAGTGGATACACAGCCCACTTGTAGTCAAGAAAACTTGGGTTCAAGACCCACTTCTGACACATCCTTGTGTAGCATTGATGGACTACTACCCTCCTTCCAGCCAGAAACTGTATTTGTTTCGTGAATAGTTGGCTATCTGCATTATTAGCAGAAGGAGTTTCCTCACTGGGAACTCCCTGCACTAATGAAATTACAAGGCTGAACCACAGCAAAAAAAGTCATCTCCTGCAAAAGATAACTTGAAAAATCTGCCCATTTTCTCTTCATAGTTTCATCAAGGATATCAAAGATGTCCATGTAGGCCAGATACACATAGCCAGCACTCCAGAAAGAGTCTGAACCAGTTAAGAATTGGGAAATATTTTTATTATTATTAAAGCTTTTTATTGACAAAACATATGCATGGGTAATTTTTCCAACACTGACCCTTGCAACACTTTCTGTCCCAATTTTCCTCTCCTTCCCCCACCCCCTCCCCTAGGTGGCAGGTAATCCAATACAAGTTCAATATGTTGAAATACATGTTAGATCCAATATATGTATACATATTTCTACAGTTATCTTGCTGCACAAGAAAAATTAGATCAAGAAGGAAGAAAAAGAAAAACTGAAAACAAAATGCAAGCAAACAACAACAGAGAGAGTAAGAATGCTATGTTGTGTTCCATGCTCTGTTCCCACTGTTCTCTCTCTGGGTGTAGATGGCTCTCTCATCACTGAACAAGTGGAACTGGTTTGAATCATTTCATTGTTGAAGAGGCACGTCCATCAGAACTGATCTTCGTATAGTCTTGCTATGGCCATGTACAATGATCTCCTGGTTCTGCTCACTTCACTCAGCCTCAGTTCATGTAACTCCCTCCAGGCTTCTCTGAAATCTTTCTGCTGATCCTTTCTTACAGAACAATAATAATCCATAACATTCATATCCCATAACTTATTCAGCCATCCTCCAATTGCCACTACAAACAGGGCTGTCACAAACATTTTGGCACATGTGGGTCCCTTTCCCTCCTTTAGTATCTCTTTGGGGTATAAGCCCAGCAGTAGCACTGCTGGATCAAAGGGTATACACAATTTGATAACTTTTTGACCATAGTTCCAGTTTGCTCTCCAGAATGGCTGGATCCATTCACAGTTCCACCAACAATGTATCAGTGTAAGAATTGGGAAATATTTAACAAAATAAATAAAAATACAATAAAACACATATAACATTGTATTTTAAAACTAAGTCAACAAGTAGCCCACAGAGCTCTTATGTTACAGGTTAGCAGACTTCATTTTTACTTCAGTTTGACTATGTTGCTATTTACCATTCTTGTAGCAATTTGGGGGGCACATGGGTTGATTGTTACCATTGATTCAACTGTGATGACATCTCTGGTTTTTCCGGGTGTTTAGGACCTTACTTCCCATTCTCTTGAGAATCATTCCCCCAATGCCCTATCCATGGTGACTTCCCCAGCACAGACCTGCATTGGGGACACTTAAATATTGATAGTCTAGAGAGATGCACTTTTCAAGTTGAGCTAAGCTTCTGGTTTCCATTCAATAATAGGAAAAAGAGGACCAGAGCCTGACATTCAAAGCTTTCTTTGCACCAAATAGTAGTTTCATAAAGAACACACGTGGCAAATAGCAAAGAAACCCATTTCTCCAAGTCAATAACAAAATAGAAGCCAGAGAAAATATGAATATGGGAGAATATATGTCCTCCATGGCTTCCACTCCAACTCCTGACCTCTTTGGCTTCCTTCGTAAATCCCCCCTCCTCAAGAAGTCTTCCCCAACTCCTCTTAATTACAGAGCCTTCCATTTGTTCATTATTTCCTGTTTATCCTATAATTATCTTTGTTGTTGTTGTACATAGATTGCTTTGTATAAATCTGTATATCATTCTCACACACACAATTGTAAATTCCTTGAGATTAAGGACGACTGCTTTTGCCTTTTTTTTGGATCCCTAACACTTAGCACAGTGTCTTTCACGTAGTAGGCAGTTATTGAACTTAACTGAATATACCAGACAAAAAAGACTCAGGGAGCTCTCCCATAGAAAGCAAGGTAACTCATCTCTACCAAGAGAGAGAATCCCAGATTTCACTCAAGAGGAAAGTTCTCCCAAAGTGCTGGGGTCTGGGATGTGATGGAGGCTGCTGGCTCCTTTCCTTGACTGCTCAGAAGCTGATTGAGTTGGCTTGATCTTCTCTCAAAGCTGGAGGTCAGAAGCATCCAAGCCAGTTGCAGAACCCAAAGGGAAATGAGAATGTAAACAGCATCTGAAGAGATCTGAGTCTTTCTCTGTCCTGCTCTGGCCAACTCCATCCCACCCAAGGAAGGGAAATTGATGTCCATCAAGGAGAAAAAGCCCCTCTAAATGGTCTCTGCCTTGGGGACTTAGCAGACACGGTCCACTTGTCATCTTTAGGTTATCCTCCTTCCAGGTTTATCTTTTAAATTATCTCAGATGTTAATTTATTGATCTTGGGATGATCTATGTTCAAGTTCTGCTTGAACTCCTCGCCAAATATTGACAAAATTTCTATAGATTCTTTTGCCCTCTTTGGTGTTTCTATGCTACTCATGACCTTCCTCCATTCTCCTCCATGACTTTTTTTTTTAATCTATTAATTAAATAAATATTTTCCTAATTATATTTCAAACATTTTTCCCCATTTGTTTTTAAAATGTTTGAGTTCCAGGTTTTCACTCTTATTCCCATTCCCAATTAAGGAACCACATGTGAAGTTATGCAAAACATTTCCATAAAAGTTGTAAAAGAAAATATAAATCTCCCCCTAATGAAAAGAAACCCTCAAGAAAAATGAAGTTTATGTGCATATCTTTTAATCCAGCAGAGTTTCTCCTGGGCTTATATCCCAAAGAGATCATAAAAATTGGAAAGGGACCCACATGTGCCAAAATGTTTGTGGCAGCCCTGTTTGTAGTGGCAAGAAACTGGAAACTGATTGGCTGCCCATCAGTTGGGGAATGACTGGGTAAATTGTGGTATATGAATGTTACGGAATATTATTGTTCTGTAAGAAACGATCAGCAGGATGATTTCAGAAAGGCCTGGAGAGACTTACATGAGCTGATGCTGAGTGAAGTGAGCAGGACTAGGAGATCATTGTACACGGCAACATCAATATTATTCGATGATCAGTTCTGATGGATGTGGCTCTTTTCAACAATGAAATGAGTGAAGCCAGTTTCAATGTTCTTGTGACAGAGCAAGCCATCTGCACCCAGAAAGGGGACTGTGGGAACTGAGGGTGGATCAGAGCATAGAGTTTTCACCTTTTTGTTGTTTGTTTGTTTTTTGTTTTCTTTCTCATTTTTTCCTTTATGACCTATTTTTCTTCTGCAGTATGATCAACATGGAAATATATAGAGAAGAATTGTACATGTTTAGCATATATTGGATTTCTTTGCTGTCTAAGGGAATGAAGAAAGGGAGAAAAATTTGAAACAAAAAGTTTGCAAAGGTGAATGTTGAAAACTATTTTTGTATAAATTTTGAAAATAAAAAGCTATTGTTTCAAAAAGAAAAATGAAGTTGAAAAAGAGAGAGAGTATGCTTCCATCTATATTCATACACAATCAGTTCCTTCTCTAGGTATAGAGAGGATTTTTTATCCTTTATCTTTCAGAGTCATGATGGATCATTGTACTCCTGGGAATAGCAAAGTCATTTACAGCTGGTTATCCCAGAACATTGCCATTACTTTGTATACAGGACATTTCACTTTACTTGAGTTCATCTTCCATGAGATTTTTAAAACCAGTTTTTATTCTAAACAAGTAGTCATGGTGCCACTTTATAAAATTTGAGATAATCATCAACACGGAGAGTATTGGTTAGAAAATGAATGCTAACTGAGCTTTCTTACCTTGCTTTATCCTATTTAACCCAGGCAGCATGATGGGTCAATGGATATAAATCTGAAATTGAGGTTGGGAACTCTGGAGTTTGAATCCTGACTCAGATACTTGCTGCCTATTTAGCCCTGGACAATTCACCTAATCCAGCAACCTCAATTTTCTAATCACAAAATAGAGATGATAACAGCATATATTGTGAAATAACATTAGTAATGTGCTTTCTGAACATTAAAAAGTTATATAAATGCTATTACTCAGTATTTTTGTCATCTGGTCTGATTGAAAATGCAGTTTCAATGTGAAAGAAAATATTTAATTTCATAGATTTTTAAACTAGAAGAAACTTCAGAGGCCACTGTTTTCCCTTCACTTTATAGATGAGGAAACAGAAACCGACTGGTTTTCCTGATGTCACACAGGATGCAACTCAGATTCTCTTATTCCAAGTCCAATTCTTTTTTCCCTTCTTCAACTGAATAGCTTATTTGCTAACTTCATCTATTTGCTTCAATTGTATACATTTTATTATTCTTGCATTTTTCTTCTGCTTCTACAGTATAGTGTATGTGGACACAATATGACTGTGAGATGGTGCAGTGGGTAGAACACCAGGCTTGGAGTGAGAAGGCATGAGTTCAAACCCATTCTCAGACATTTTCTAGGTGGGTGACTCTAGGCAAAGCAATTAATCCTGTTTCCCTCAATATCCTAATCGATAAAATGAGCTGGAGAAAGAAATGGCAAACCATTCTGGTGGCTTTGCCAAGAAAACCCCAAATGGGTAGCAAACAGCCATTCCAGTGTCTGTTCCAAGAAAATCACAAAAGGGTAGAAAACAGTTAACCATTCCAGTGTCTTTGCCAAGAAAACCCCAAAAGGGAAGCAAAGAGTTAACCAATCCAGTATCTTTCCCTCCCCCCCAAAAAAACCCAAAAGGGTAACAAACAATTAACCATTCCAGTGTTTTTTCCAAGAAAACCCCAAAAAGGTAAGAAAACTTTACCCATTCCAGTATTTTTGTCAAGAAAACTCCAAATGGGAGCAAAGAGTTAACCAACGCAGTGAATTTTCCAAGAAAACCCAAAATGGGGAACAGATGACCATGCTAGTGTCTTTGCCAAGAAAACCCCAAATGTGTATCAAACAGTTAACCATTCCAGTGCCTTTTCCAAGAAAACCCCCAAAGGGTAGAAAACATTAACCATTTCACTGTTTTTTCCAAGAACAACCCAATTAGGTAAGAACCAGTTAACTGTTCCTGTGTCTTTGGCAAAAAAAACCCAAAAGGATAGCAAACAGTTAATCATTCCAGTATCTTTTCCAAGAAAACTCTAAATGGGTATCAAACAGTTAACCATTCCTGTAGCTTTTCCATGAAAACCTGAAAAGGATAACAAATAGTTAACTATTCCAGTCTTTTACAAGAAAAGCCCCAAAGGGTAGCAAACAGATAACCATTCCAGTGTCTTTGCCAAGAAAACCCTAAATGGGTATCAAACAGTTAACCATCCCTGTATCTTTTCCAAGAAAACCCCAAAAGGAGAACAAAAAGTTAACCATTCCAGTCTTTTCCAAGAAAACCCCTAAACGGTAGAAAACATTAACCATTCCAGTGTCTGTTCAAAGAAAAACCCAAATGGGTAGCAAACAGTCAACTATTCCTGTGTCTTTACCAAGAAAACCCCAGAAGGGTAGAAAACATTAACCATTTCACTGTTTTTTCCCAAGAAAAACCTAAATAGGTAGGAACCAGTTAACTGTTCCTGTGTCTTTGCCAAGAAAACCCCAAAAGGATAGCAAACAGTTAATCATTCCAGTATCTTTTCCAAGAAAACCTGAAAAGGATAACAAACAGTTAACTATTCCAGTCTTTTACAAGAAAAGCCCCAAAGGGTAGCAAACAGATAACCATTTCAGTGTCTTTGCCAAGAAAACCCCAAAAGGAGAACAAAAAGTTAACCAGTAGAGTCTTTTCCAAGAAAACCCCTAAACGGTAGAAAACATTAACCATTCCAGTGTCTTTTCAAAGAAAAACCCAGATGGGTAGCAAACAGTTAACTATTCCTGTGTCTTTACCAAGAAAATCCCAAAAGGTTAGCAAACAATTAACCCTTTCAGTATCTTTTCCAAGAAAACCCCAAAAGGGAAACAAACAGTTAACCATTTCACTGTCTTTGCAAAGAAAATACCAAAAGGGTATCAAACAGTTACCCATTCCAGTGCTTGTTCCAAGAAAACCTCAGAAAGATAAAAACCATTAACCATTTCAGTGCATTTGCCAAGAAAACCCCAATGGTAGCAAACGGTTAACCATTCCAGTATCTTTTTCAAGAAAACCCTAAATGGGTAACAGTCAGTTAACCATTCCAGTGCTCTTTCCAAGAAAACCCCAAAAGGATAACAATCACTTAACCATTGCAATCTTTTTTCAAGAAAACCCCAAAAGGATAAGAAACAGTTAACTGTCCCAGTGTCTTTGCCAAGAAAACCCCCAAAAGGTAGCAAACAGTTAACCATTCCAGTGTCTTTGCCAAGAAAACCCCAAATGGGTATCAAAGAGTTAACCATTCCTGTGTCTTTGCCAAAAAAAACCCCAAAAGGGTCACAAACAATTAACCCTTTCAGTATCTTTTCCAAGAAAACTCCAAAAGGATAATAATCAGTTAACCATTCCAGGATCTTTTCCAAGAAAACCCCAAAAGGGTAGCAAACAGTTAACCATTCCAGTGTGTTTTCCAAGAAAACTTCAGAAAGGTAGAAACTATTAACCACTGCAGTGCCTTTTCCAAGAAAACCCCAAAAGGATAACAATCAGTTAACCATTTCGGTATCTTTTCCAAGAAAACTCCAAAAAGGTAACTAACAGTTAACCATTCCAGTGCTTATTCCAAGAAAACCCCAAAAGGATAGAAACTATTAACCATTCCAGTGCCCTTTCCAAGAAAACCCCAAAAGGATAACAATCACTTAACAATTGCTGTCTTTTTCAAGAAAACCCCAAAAGGGTACAAAACATTAACCATTCCAGTGTCTTTTCTAAGAAAAACCCAAAAGGGTAGCAAACAGTTAACCATTCCAGTGCCTTTGCCAAGAAAACCCCAAATGGATAGCAAAGGGTTAACCATTCCAGTATCTTTTTCAAGAAAGCCCCTAAAGGGTTACAAACAGTTAACCACTGCAGAGTCTTTGCCAAGAACCCCAAAAGATTAGCAAACAGTTTACCATTCCAGTGCCTTTTCCAAGAAAACCCCAAAAGGATAACAATCAGTTAACCATTCCAGTCTTTTCCAAGTAAATACCAAAAGGGTAGCAAATGGTTAACCATTCCAGTGCCTTTTCCAAAACAAAAAGGATAACAGTTAATCATTTCTGTATCTTTATCAAGAAAACCCCAAAAGGGTAGCAAACAGTTAACCATTCCAATGTCTTTTCCAAGAAAACCCCTAAAGGATAACAAACAGTTAACAATTCCAGTCTTTTCCAAGAAGCTGCCAAAAGCATAGAAAACAGTTAACCATTCCAACATCTTTACAAAGAAAGCCCCAAAAAGGTAGCAAACAGTTAACCATTCCAGAGTCTTTTCCAAGAAAACCCCAAAAAGGATTACAATCAGTTAACAATTCCTATATCTTTTGCAAGAAAACCCCAAAAGGATAACAATCAGTTAAGCATTCCAGTCTTTTCCAAGCAAACCCCAAAAGGGTAGAAAACATTAACGATTCCAGTGTTTTTTGCAAGAAAAACCCCAAAGGGTAGCAAACACTTAACCCTTCCAATATCTTTGCCAAGAAATCCCCAAAAGTGTAGCAAACAGTTAACCATTCCAGTCTTTTCCAAGAAACCTGCCAAAAGCATAGAAAACAGTTAACCATTCCAGTGTCTTTACAAAGAAAACTCCAAAAGGGTAGCAAACAGTTAACCATTCCAGTGTGTTTTCTAAGAAAACTCTAAAAGGGTAGCAAACAGTTAACCATTCCAGTGCCTGTTCCAAGAAAACCCCAAAAAGGATAACAACCAGTTAACCATTCCTGTATCTTTGCCAAGAAAACCCCAAAAGGGTAGCAAACATTAACCATGCCAGTGTCTTTTCCAAGAAAATCGCAAAAGGGTAGCAAAGGGTTAACCAATCTAGTGTCTTTCCGCCCCCCCAAAAAAACCCAAATGGGTAACAAACAATTAACCATTCCAGTGTTTTTTCCAAGAAAACCCCAAAAAGGGAGAAAACTTTACCCATTCCAGTATTTTTGTCAAGAAAACTCCAAATGGGTAGTAAACAGTTAACCAATGCAGTGAATTCTCCAAGAAAACCCAAAATGGGGAACAGATGATCATTATAGTGTCACCAAGAAAACCCCAAATGGGTATCAAACAGTTAACCGTTTCACTGTCTTTGCCAAGAAAACCTCCAAAGTGTAACAAACTGTTAACCTTTCCAGTGCTTATTCCAAGAAAACCCCAGAAGGGTAGAAGCAACCATTCCAGTGCCTTTTCCAAGAAAACCCCAAAAGGATAACAATCAGTTAACCATTTCGGTATCTTTTCCAAGAAAACTCCAAAAAGGTAACTAACAGTTAACCATTCCAGTGCTTATTCCAAGAAAACCCCAAAAGGATAGAAACTATTAACCATTCCAGTGCCCTTTCCAAGAAAACCCCAAAAGGATAACAATCACTTAACAATTGCTGTCTTTTTCAAGAAAACCCCAAAAGGGTACAAAACATTAACCATTCCAGTGTCTTTTCTAAGAAAAACCCAAAAGGGTAGCAAACAGTTAACCATTCCAGTGCCTTTGCCAAGAAAACCCCAAATGGATAGCAAAGGGTTAACCATTCCAGTATCTTTTTCAAGAAAGCCCCTAAAGGGTTACAAACAGTTAACCACTGCAGAGTCTTTGCCAAGAAAACCCCAAAAGATTAGCAAACAGTTTACCATTCCAGTGCCTTTTCCAAGAAAACCCCAAAAGGATAACAATCAGTTAACCATTCCAGTCTTTTCCAAGTAAATACCAAAAGGGTAGCAAATGGTTAACCATTCCAGTGCCTTTTCCAAAACAAAAAGGATAACAGTTAATCATTTCTGTATCTTTATCAAGAAAACCCCAAAAGGGTAGCAAACAGTTAACCATTCCAATGTCTTTTCCAAGAAAACCCCTAAAGGATAACAAACAGTTAACAATTCCAGTCTTTTCCAAGAAGCTGCCAAAAGCATAGAAAACAGTTAACCATTCCAACATCTTTACAAAGAAAGCCCCAAAAAGGTAGCAAACAGTTAACCATTCCAGAGTCTTTTCCAAGAAAACCCCAAAAGGGTAGCAAACAGATAACCATTCCAGTGCCTTTGCCAAGAAAACTCCAAATGGGTATCAAAGAGTTAACCATTCCTGTGTCTTTGCCAAGAAAACCCCAAAAGGGTCACAAACAATTAACCCTTTCAGTATCTTTTCCAAGAAAACCCCAAAAGGATAATAATCAGTTAACCATTCCAGTACCTTTTCCAAGAAAACACCAAATGGGTAGCAAACAGTCAACCATTTCACTGTCTTTGCAAAGAAAATACCAAAAGGGTAGCAAACAGTTAACCATTCCAGTGCCTGTTCCAAGAAAACTTCAGAAAGGTAGAAACCATTAACCATTCCAGTGCTTTTGCCAAGAAAACCCCAAATGGTAGCAAATGGTTAACCATTGCAGTCCCTTTTCCAAGAAAACCCAAAAGGGTAACAAACAGTTACCCATTCCAGTGCCCTTTCCAAGAAAACCCCAAAAGGATAACAATCACTTAACCATTGCTGTTTTTTCCAAGAAAACCCCAAAAGGGTAAAAAACAGTTAACTATTCTAGTGTCTTTGCCAAGAAAACCCCCAAAGTAGCAAACAGTTAACCATTCCAATGCCTAGTCTAAGAAAACCCCAGAAGGCTAGAAACCATTAACCATTCTAGTGCCTTTGCCAAGAAAACCCCAAATGGATAGCAAAGGGTTAACCATTCCAGTATCTTTTTCAAGAAAACGCCTAAAGGGTAACAAACAGTTAACTATTCTACTGTCTTTGCCAAGAAAACCCCAAAAAGATAGCAAACATTTAACCATTCCAGTGTCTTTTCCAAGAAAACCCCAAATGAGTAGCAAACAGTTAACCATTCCAGTGCCTTTTCCAAAACAACCCCCAAAAGGATAACAGTTAATCATTTCTGTATTTTTTTCAAGAACACCCTAAAAGGATAACAATCAGTTAACCATTTCAGTACCTTTTCCAAGAAAACCCCAAAGGATAGCAAACAGTTACCCATTCCATTCTTTTTCCAAGAAAACCCCTAAAGGGTAACAAACAGTTAACTATTCTACTGTCTTTGCCAAGAAAACCCCAAAAAGGTAGCAAACAGTTAACCATTCCAATGCCTAGTCTAAGAAAACCCCAGAAGGCTAGAAACCATTAACCATTCTAGTGCCTTTGCCAAGAAAACCCCAAATGGATAGCAAAGGGTTAACCATTCCAGTATCTTTTTCAAGAAAACGCCTAAAGGGTAACAAACAGTTAACCATTGCAGCAGAGTCTTTGCCAAGAAAACCCCAGAAGGTTTGCAAACAGTTACCCATTCCAGTGCCTTTTCCAAGAAAACCCCAAAAGGATAACAATCAGTTACCCATTCCAGTCTTTTCCAAGAAAACCCCAAATGGGTAGCAAACAGTTAACCATTCCAGTGTCTTTCCCAAGAAAACCCCAAAAGGATAACAGTTAACCATTCCAGTCTTTTCTAAGCAAACCCCAAAAGGGTAGAAAACATTAATCATTCCAGTGCCTTTTCCAAAACAACCCCCAAAAGGATAACAGTTAATCATTTCTGTATCTTTTTCAAGAACACCCTAAAAGGATAACAATCAGTTAACCATTTCAGTGCCTTTTCCAAGAAAACCCCAAAGGGTAGCAAACCGTTGGTCATGACTGAAAAAAATCACTTTGAGAAAGAGTCAACCTTTCGAAGTTCCTCCAAGTTTGGGGCCCTCTGGGTGCCATTGCTTCCCAAGGCCACAAGATGGCAGTGGTAGAGAAGCCACCATGTGCAGTTCTAGCTGTTTACCGCAGTAAGGCTGGGCCCGTTCTCCCAAGCCTGGCCAAGCAGCCATGGCTCCCGTTAGGAGATGTATGTCCATCCGATTGTGAGAACGGGCATTTCCCCCAAATTCTCCCTTTTGTACTCCCTGCACACAGAAGGAAGAGTCCCTAAAACAGAGGTTTGTGCTTGAAGTCTATAAATCTGGGCTTTTACAAAATAAAGCTAAATCCCCTGATTTTTCTTTCTTTTTTTTTTTTTTTCTTTTTTTTTTTTTTTGATTTTTTGTGCTAGTTTTTATTTTTCTTTCCTGTGACCGGGCTCCCTATCTCATCCTGGCGATTCTTGCCCAGGGAACACGACTGCCCGGTGGGCCCGAGGCTGGCTCTCACTCGGGCTGGCTCTCCTCCCGGCCCCCATAGTTCTCCCCAGCTCCCCTCGGGGACTGCAGCACATCTGGACCATCAGGCCAATTTCTTCCTTCTCCTCAGGGACCCTCATAGCATTCTCAGGACCCTCAGATCTCAGAGCCTCATCCCCACAACCAGCAGGGCCATCATCATCATCTGGGAAAACCTAGCCAGGGCCACCCATCCCACCCAACACTCACCCCCTTTCTTATCCAGCCCCTCTCCAGGACACTTGAGGGAAGCCGGGGGTTTGTCACATCCCATCTGGGGGCCTTGGGGACCCCCGCCGCTCGCTTCACTTAAACAGCGAGGAGTCTCCCCCCCTCACAGGACAAAGCAAAGCGGTCAGCCGGAGGCGGACGCGGGGACCGGACCCTGGACTCCCGAGCTCGGCCAGCCTCCTTTTTAGCCAGGATCACAGGTGTGCCCACAATACCCACTTGAAAACTGTTTTGAGATCATTTGTTTCCCTTCTGATGCTGGGTGCTTTATCTGACGCATTGACAAGCATTCTGGCCACAAAGCTGGAACTTCACTCTTCCATTCTTTCTTATAAAATCCCTCAAAGGCTCCTTTTAGAAGCTTTCCTCTCCTTTTAGCCGACAAGACCAGTATCCTGCTTATTTTGTCTATAGGGACTCTCATGCACATTATCCATCCTTTCCCAGACATTGGGGTTTTTGAAAATAGCTGATGTTTTTGGGGTGGGGGGAGATGGCTAAGGGGCAGTTCTCATCCCAGATTCATCATGGGTAATGTTGGCACCTGTTTACACAGATCCACCATCCACATCCTTTTGTTCAGCTTATTAGATTAATTGCATCTTATGTTTCCTGAGATCCCGTTTTTCCATCATTTGTAGATCCACATCAAATATGGAGAAAAATAATACAATGAGTCAATAATAAAAATGATTGCCTGGCTCTATTCGACTGATTCAATAAATATACTTTATTGATTAGCTTGGTGGAGATTTGACTTAAAGAATTTTCTCCTGGAGTCGGCTGGACTGGGAAAGATGTGTGTGTATGTGGATGGAGGGTGTTTGCCCGGACGTATGTATGTATATATCTTATGAATATCTTTTCTCAACTGCAGCTTGCGTGGGGAAGCCGACGGTGATGAAAGGGTGAAAAAAGAATAAAATAAATAAGGTATGCAGCGCAGCGGAGAACAAAAGAACAATTTGCTAGGAAGTAAGGAAAAAATGGACATTCATGAATATAATTTCTCCTACGAAAATATATTCTTTCTTGAGCTGGTAATTTGTTAGATATTTTGAATGTTCGGCTGGGCACATGATAATGTTCTGTTTGTTGTTTTTTTTTTTTTTTTTTAATGTTGCTTTCTATTCCTTTTCTGTTTTTCTTTCTTATTCTGTTTTCTTTAAATTTTTATTTTTTAAATGTTCTTTTTATAAAAGCTTTTTATTTTCAAAACCTAGGCATGGATAATTTTTTAACATGAACCCTTGCAAAAACTTGTGTTCCATTTGCTCCCCCTTTTTTAGATAACAATATATATTAAACAGGGTAGAAATCGATATTAAATCCAACCTATACATACATAAAATAAAACTTTTAAAAAAGAATTTTTTTCTTATTTGTATGAGATGAAATCTCTCTCTCTCTCTCTCTCTCTCTCTCTCTCTCTCTCTCTCTCTCTCTCTCTTTTGTTTAATCCTCCCCCGGCATGTTGGTAAAAAAAAAAAAAAAAAAAAAAAAAAAAAAAAAAAAAAAAAAAAAAAAAAAAGGAATAATACAAAATCCCAGCTTTAAATTGAAGAGGGAGATACATATGACAGATTCAATCTTGCTGTAAAGTACTGAATCAAAGCTTTAAGCCGTGCTGAGTGTAAAGTCTGTGGTTAAGGCTGATTAGACTTCAGATTGTAAATATTCTCCCGATGTCAATAAATCGGAACCGCATTTCTCCCCCCTCTGAGACTCTGAGAATCTATCCATCCCTCAGTGGCCCAAAGGGTCCCAGGGAAGAACCCCCGTGTCCAGGGAGGAGGGGCAGATGGAGCCCCCAAAAATGAAGCAGAAGGAATCTCAGCATCTACTTGTGTCCCCCTCGGCAACCTGTTTCCCGGTGTCAGCCAGTCAGTCAGGCCAGTTTCCAGACCGTGGTTCTGTCCTTTCGGAGCCAGGAAATTGAGACCAGGGTTAACCTTTGGCTGGGCTTTACCGGCCTCACAGATGCTCCCTCCTGGAGTAATGGAGGCCAAATTACCCTCAGACCGTTATAAATGGGGACAACCGTTAGCTCTCTCAAGAGGCAGATAGAACGAGTGTTGGGTTCAAGCCCCACTCGGGACACTTATTAGCTGTGACCGGACAGGTCCCTGACCCACAACTGGCCCTTGCTGCTTGCTGGAGTGGGTCCAGGCACAGAAGAAAGAGCTCTGCATTTGGGGTCAGAGAACCCAAGGAACAAATCTCAGTTCTTCCGATTCTAAATTCCGGCTTAGGGCAAATGAACGTTCTGGTTCTATTTACTCAACTAAGATGTGAAGGGTGAACCTTCTCCACTCTACTCAGAACATCTTTTAAGGTCCAAGTAATCTTCCCCCATTAAATTGTATTTTTTATTTATTTATTTAATAGCCTTTTATTTACAGGATATATACATGGGTAACTTTACAGCATTAACAATTGCCAAACCTCTTGTTCCAATTTTTCACCTCTTACCCCCCCACCCCCTCCCCTAGATGGCAGGATGACCAGTAGATGTTAAATATACCCCCATTAAATTGTAAACTCCTTGAAGGCTGGAGTAGTTTGTAATTCTTGTTATTTCCTCAGTAATTTATTTCCTAGGTAGATAGTAAGTGCTTAATGAATGCTTACTGGATTGAAGGTTGGAGTGTATAATTTTCTTTGTATCCTCAATGCTTATATCTAGGTAGATAATAAGTACTTAATGAATACTTATTGTATTAAAGGCTGGGGTATATAATTTTCTTTGTATCCTCAGTGCTTCTGTCTAGGTAGATAGTAAGTGATTAATGAATGCTTCCTGGATTGAAGGCTGGAGTTTATAATTTTCTTTCTATCCTCAGTGCTTCTGTTTAAGTAGATAGTAAGTGATTAATGAATGCTTACTGGATTGAAGGCTAGAGTTTATACTTTTCTTTGTATCCTCAGTGCTTCTGTTTAGGTAGATAGTAAGTTCAAAAGGAATGCTTATTGTATTGAAGGCTGGAGTTTATAATTTTCTTTGCATCTTCAGTGCTTCTGTTTAGGTAGATAGTAAGTGCTTAATGGATGCTTACTGGATTGAAATCTGGAGTATATAATTTTCTTTGTTTCATCAGTGCTTGTGTCTAGGTAGATAGTAAGTGCTTAATGAATGCTTACTGAATTGAAGGCTGGAGTTTATAATTTTCTTTGCATCTTCAGTGTTTCTGTTTAGGTAGATAGTAAGTACTTAATAGATGCTTACTGGATTGAAGGCTGCAGTTTATAATTTTCTTTGTATCCTCGGTGCTTCTGTTTAGGTAGATAGTAAGTTATTAATGAATGCTTACTGGATTGAAGTTTAGAATTTATAAGCGCTTAATGGATGCTTACTGGATTGAAAGATGGAGTTATTCATAATTTTCTTTATATCCTAGTTCTTCTGTCTAGGTAGATAGTAAGTGATTAATGAATGCTTACTGGATTGAAGTTTATAAGTGTTTATAAGTTATAAGAGTTTATAAGTGCTTAATGGATGCTTACTGGATTGAAAGATGGAGTTATTTATAATTTTCTTTGTATCCTTAGTGCTTCTGTCTAGGTAGATAGTAAGCGCTTAATGAATGCTTACTGGATTGAAGGCTAGAGTTTATCATTTTCTCTGTATCCTCAGTGCTTCTGAATAGGTAAATAATAAGTGCTTAATGTGTGCTTATTGTATTGAAGGCTGCAGTTTATCATTTTCTTTGTAACTTCAGTGCTTCTGTTTAGGTAGATAGTGATTAATGAAAGCTTACTGGATTGAAAGCTGGAGTTGTTTGTAATTTTCTTTGTATCCTCAGTGCTTCTGTCTAGGTATACAGTAAGTGCTTAATGGATGCTTACTGGATTGAAGACTGGAGTTTATAATTTTCTTTGTATTCTCAGTGCTTTTGCTTAGGTAGATAGTAAGTACTTAATAGATGCTTACTATATTGAAGGCTGAGTTTATAATTTTCTTTGTATCCTCAGTACTTCTCTCTAGGTAGATAATAAATGATTAATAAATGCTTAATGGATTGAAGGCTGGAGTTGTTTGTAATTTTCTTTGTATCCTCAGTGCTTCTGTCTAGGTAGATAGTAAGTGCTTAATGAATGCTTACTGAATTGAAGGCTGGAGTTTATAATTTTCTTTGCATCTTCAGTGTTTCTTTTAGGTAGATAGTAAGTGCTTAATAGATGCTTACTGGATTGAAGGCTGCAGTTTATAATTTTCTTTGTATCCTCAGTGCTTCTGTCCAGGTAGATAGTAAGTGCTTAATGAATGCTTAGTTGATTGAAGGCTAGAGTTATTTGTAATTTTCTTGTATTTGCCATCTAAGAGAGGGGGTAAAGATAAGAGGGGGGGAATTGGAACAAAAAGTTTTTTCTAGAGTCAGTGGTGAAAAAATTATCCTTGCATATATTTTGAAAATAAAAAACTTTGATTAAGAAAAAAAAAAAGCTTTAATTAAAATTTTTTTTCTTTGTATTCTCAGTGTTTCTGTCTAGGTAGATAATAAGTACTTAATGAATGCTCATTGGATGGAAGGTTGAAGTTGTTTGTAATTTACTTGGTATCCTCAGTGCTTCTGTCTCCATAGACAGAATCTTACTGGATTGAAGGCCGGAGTTACTTGTAATTTTTTTGGTATCTGCCATCAAGGAAAAAGGGTGGGGGGAAAGGGGTGAAAATTGGAACACAAAATTGTTCAAGGGTCAGTGTTGAAAAAATGATCCTTGCATATGTTTTGAAAATAAAAAATGTGAATTAAAAAAAAGAAAATAAAAGAATTTAATTAATTTTTTTTTCTTTATATCTTCAGTACTTCTGTTTAGATAGATAGTAAATGCTTAATGAATGCTTACTGGACTGAAGGCTGGAATTGTTTGTAATTTTCTTTGTATCTGCCATCTAAGAGAGGGGGTAAAGATAAGGTGGGGGGGAGGGTTGGAACAAAAAGTTTTTCAAATTATCCTTCCATATATTTGTACATAAAAAAAAAAACTTCCATAAAAAGAGAAAAGAAAAAGCTTTAATTTAAAAAAAAAATTTCTTTATATCCTTAGTGCTTCTGTCTAGCTAAGTGCTTAATGAATGCTGGATGCATTGAAGGCTGGAGTTATTAGTAATTTTCTTTATATCTGCCTAAGAGAGGAGGTAAGGGTAAGGGGGTGAACTTAGAACACAAGTCTTTTCAAGGGTCAAAATTATCCTTGTATATGTTTTGAAAATAAAAAATTTAAATAAAAAATAAAAAGATTTAATTAAAAAAAATTTTTTTTCTGTGTATCCAGTGCTTCTGTCTAGGTAGATAGAAAGTGCTTAAAGTTTATTGGATTAAAGGCTGGAGTTCATAACTTGCTTTGTCTCCTCAGGTACTTCTTTCTAGGTAGATAATAAGTGCTTAATGAATGCTTACTGGACTGAAGGCTGGAATTGTTTGTAATTTTCTTTGTATCTGCCATCTAAGAGAGGGGGTAAAGATAAGGTGGGGGGAGGGTTGGAACAAAAAGTTTTTCAAAGGCCAATGTTGAAAAAATTGTCCTTGAATATATATTTTTTAATAAAAAACTTCCATTAAAAAAAAAAAAAAGGAAAAGAAAAAGCTTTGATTAAAAACATTTTTTCTTTATATCCTTAGTACTTCTTTCCAGGTAGATAGTAAGTGCTTAATGAATGTTTACTGGATTGAAGACTAGACTTGTAATTTTCTTTGTATCTGCCATGTAAGAGAGAAAGTGAGAGTAAGAGGTGAAAAATGGAACACAAGGTTCTTTAGGGGTCAGTGCTGAAAAAAATTGTCCTTCTATATGTATTAAAAGTAAAAATCTTCAATTAAAAAAAAAGAAAAGGAAAAAGCTTTAATTAATTTTTTTTCTTTATATCCTCAGTGCTGCTATCTAAGTAGATATAAAGAGCTTAATGAATGCTCAGTGGATTGAAGGCTGGAGCTGTTTGTCATTTTCTGCTTATCTGCAATCTAAGAGGGGGAGTGAGAGTAAGGGAGAAAAAATTGGAACACAAGCTATTTCAAGGGTCAAAATTATCCTTGCATATGTTTTGAAAATAAAAAAATTCAATTAAAGAAAAGAAAAAGCTTTAATTGATTTTTTTTTCTTTATGTCCTCAGTGCTTCTGCCTAGGTAGATAGTAAGTGCTTAATGAATGCTTACTGGATTGAAGGCTGCAGTTGTTTGTCATTTTCTTTGTATCTGCTAGCCAGGAGAAAGTGGGGAAAAGGGAGTGAAAATTGGAACACAGGATATTTCAAGGGTCAGTGCTGAAAAAATTATCCTTGTATATGGTTTGAAAAGAAAAAACTTTGATAAAAAAAAAAAGAAAATAAAAAGATTTAACTTTTTTTTTCTTTGTATCCAGTGCTTCTGTCTAGGTAGATAGTAAGTATTAATGAATGTTTATTGGATTGATGGTTGAAGTTGTTTGTAATTTGCTTTGTATCCTCGGTGTTTCTGTCTCCATGGATAGAATCTTACTAGATCGAAGCTGGAGTTATTTGTAATCTTTTTGGTATCTTATCTAGGGGAAAGGGTGGAGGAAAGGGGTGAAAATTGGAACACAAAATTGTTCAAGGGTCAAAATTATCCTTGCATGTGTTTTGAAAATAAAAAAATTCAATTAAAGAAAAGAAAAGAAAAAGCTTTAATTGATTTTTTTTTCTCTATGTCCTCAGTGCTTCTGCCTAGGTAGATAGTAAGTGCTTAATAAATGCTTACTGGATTGAAGGCTGCAGTTGTTTGTCATTTTCTTTGTATCTGCTAGCCAGGAGAAAGTGGGGAAAAGGGAGTGAAAATTGGAACAGAGGATATTTCAAGGGTCAGTGCTGAAAAAATTATCCTTGTATATGTTTTGAAAAGAAAAAACTTTGATGAAAAAAAAGAAAATAAAAAGATTTAACTTTTTTTTTCTTTGTATCCAGTGCTTCTGTCTAGGTAGATAGTAAGTATTAATGAATGTTTATTGGATTGATGGTTGAAGTTGTTTGTAATTTGCTTTGTATCCTCGGTGTTTCTGTCTCCATGGATAGAATCTTACTAGATCGAAGCTGGAGTTATTTGTAATCTTTTTGGTATCTTATCTAGGGGAAAGGGTGGAGGAAAGGGGTGAAAATTGGAACACAAAATTGTTCAAGGGTCAAAATTATCCTTGCATGTGTTTTGAAAATAAAAAATTTAAATAAAAAATAAAAAGATTTAATTTAAAAAAATTTTTTTTTCTGTGTATCCAGTGCTTCTGTCTAGGTAGATAGTAAGTGCTTAATGAATGTTTATTGGATTAAAGGCTGGAGTTCATAACTTGCTTTGTATCCTCAGTACTTCTTTCTAGGTAGATAGTAAGTGCTTAATGAATGCTTACTGGATTGAAGGCTGGAGTTAATTGCAAATTTTTTTGTATCTGTGAGAGGGGGTACATATAAGGGCCTAGGAATTGGAACAAAAGCTTTTTCAAAGGCCAATGTTGACAAAAATATCCTTGAATATATTTTTTAATAAAAAACTTCCATTAAAAAAAAAGGAAAGAAAAAGCTTTAATTAAAAACATTTTTTCCTTATATCCTTAGTACTTCTTTCCAGGTAGACAGTAAGTGCTTAATGAATGCTTACTGGATTGAAGGCTGGAGTTGTTTGTCATTTTCTTTGTATCTGCTAGCCAGGAGAAAGTGAGGAAGAGGAAGTGAAAATTGGAACACAGGATATTTCAAGGGTCAGTGCTGAAAAACTTATCCTTGTATATGTTTTGAAAAGAAAAAACTTTGATTAAAAAAAAGAAAATAAAAAGATTTAACTTTTTTTTTCTTTGTATCCAGTGCTTCTGTCTAGGTAGACAGTAAGTGGTTAATCAATGCTCAGTGGATTGAAGGCTAGAGTTGTTTGTCATTTTCTTTGTATCTGCCATCTAAGAAAGGGGGTGAGGGTAAGGGGGGGAGATTCGAACACAAGCTTTTTCAAGGGTCAAAATTATCCTTGCATATGTTTTGAAAATAAAAAACTTCAATTAAAAAAAGGAGAAGAAAAAGCTTTTTTTTTCCTTTGTATCCTCAATGCTTCTATCTAGGTAGATAGTAAGTGCTTAATGAATGCTCAATGGATTGAAGACTGGAGTTGTTTGTAATTTTCTTTGTATCTGCCATCTAAGAAAGGGGGTGGGGATAAGGGGAAAATTGGAACACAAGGGTCAAGGGTCAGTGCTGAAAAACTTATCCTTGTATATGTTTTGAAAAGAAAAAATTTTGATTAAAAAAAAAGAAAATGAAAAGATTTAACTTTTTCTTCATTTATATCCAGTGCTTCTGTCTAGGTAGATAGTAAGTATTAATGAATGTTTATTGGATTGATGGTTGAAGTTGTTTGTAATTTGCTTTGTATCCTCGGTGTTTCTGTCTCCATGGATAGAATCACTAGATCGAAGGCTGGAGTTATTTGTAATCTTTTTGGTATCTTATCTAGGGGAAAGGGTGGAGGAAAGGGGTGAAAATTGGAACACAAAATTGTTCAAGGGTCAAAATTATCCTTGCATGTGTTTTGAAAATAAAAAACTTCAATTAAAAAAAGAAGAAAAAGCTTTCTTTTTCTTTGTATCTTCAGTGCTTCTTTCCAGGTAGATAGTAAGTGCTTAATGAATGCCTACTGGATTGAAGGTTGCAGTTATTTATAATTTTTTTTGTATCTGCCATCTAAGAGAGGAGGTAAAGATAAGGGGGGGGGGGGGGTTGGAACAAAAAGTTTTTCAAAGGCCAATGTTGAAAAAATTATCCTTGAATATTTTTGTAAATAAAAAATTTCCATAAAGAAGACAAAAAGCTTTAATTAATTTTTTTTTCTTTATATCCTTAGTGCTTCTCTCTAGGTAAGTGCTTAATGAATGCTTGCTAGATTGAACGTAGGCGTTATTAGTAATTTTCTTTGTATCTGCCATCTAAGAGAGGGAGTGAGGATAAGGGGGTGAATTTGGAACACAAAGTTTTTCAAGGGTCTAAATTATCCTTGTATATGTTTTGAAAATGAAAAACTTCAAATAAAAAAAGAAAATAAAAAGATATAACTTTTGTTTTCTGTGTATCCAGTGCTTCTATTTAGGTAGATAGTAAGTGCTTAATCAGTGCTTAGTGGATTAAAGGCTAGAGTTGTTTGTAATTTTCTTTGTATCTGCCATCTAGGATAAAGAGGGGAGAAAAAAGGGTGAAAATTGGAACACCGGGTTTTTCAAGAGTCTGTGCTGAAAAAATTATCCTTGCTTATGTTCTGAAAATAAAAAACTTCAATTAAAAAAAAATAAAAGATTTAATTAACTTTTTCCTTTATATTTTCAGTCCTTTTATCTAGGTAGATAGTAAGTGCTTAATGAATGCTCAGTGAATTGAAAGCTAGAGTTATTTGTAATTTTTTTGGTATCTGCCATCTAGGGAAAAGGGTGGGGGAAAGGGGTGAAAATTGGAACACAAAATTGTGCAAGGGTCAAAATTATTCTTGCATATGTTTTGAAAATAAAAAACTTCCAATAAAAAAAAGAAAAGAAAAAGATTTAATTATTTTTTTTCTGTGTATCCAGTGCTTTTGTCTAGGTAGACAGTAAGTGCTTAATGAATGCTCAGTGGATTGAAGGCTGGAGTTGTTTGTAATTTTCTTTGTATCTGCCATCTAAGAGAGGGGTTGAGAGTAAGGGGGGAAAATTGGAACACAAGGTTCTTCAGGGGTCAGTGCTGAAAAAATTATCCTGGCATATGTTTTGAAAAGAAAATCTTTGATTAAAAAAAAAAGAAAATAAAAAGATTTAACATTTTTTTTTCTTTGTATCCAGTGCTTCTGTCTAGGTAGATTTTAAGTATTAATGAATGCTTATTGGATTGATGGTTGAAGTTGTTTGTAATTTGCTTTGTATCCTCGGTGTTTCTGTCTCTGTGGATAGAATCTTACTGGATCGAAGGCTGGAGTTATTTGTAATTTTTTTGGTATCTGCTATCTAGGGAAAAGGGTGGGGGAAAGGGGGTGAAAATTGGAACCCAAAATTGTTCAAGGGTCAAAATTATCCTTGCATGTGTTTTGAAAATAAAAAACTTCCAATAAAAAAAAAAAAGAAAAGAAAAAGATTTAATTAAACTTTTTTTCTGTGTATCCAGTGCTTCTGTCTAGGTAGATAGTAAGTGGTTAATCAATGCTCAGTGGATTGAAGGCTGGAGTTGTTTGTCATTTTCTTTGTATCTGCCATCTAAGAAAGGGGGTGAAGGTAAGGGGGGGAGATTCGAACACAAGCTTTTTCAAGGGTCAAAATTATCCTTGCATATGTTTTGAAAATAAAAAATTTCAATTAAAAAAAAGAGAAGAAAAAGCTTTTTTTTCCCTTTGTATCCTCAGTGCTTCTGTCTAGGTAGATAGTAAGTGCTTAATGAATGCTCAATGGATTGAAGACTGGAGTTGTTTGTAATTTTCTTTGTATCTGCCATCTAAGAAAGGGGGTGTGGATAAGGGGGAAAATTTGAACACAAGGTTCAAGGGTCAGTGCTGAAAAACTTATCCTTGTATATGTTTTGAAAAGAAAAAATTTTGATTAAAAAAAAGAAAATAAAAAGATTTAACATTTTTTTTCTTTGTATCCAGTGGTTCTGTCTAGGTAGATAGTAAGTATTAATGAATGCTTATTGGACTGATGGTTGAAGTTGTTTGTAATTTGCTTTGTATCCTCGGTGTTTCTGTCTCCGTGGACAGAATCTTACTGGATCGAAGGCTGGAGTTATATGTAATTTTTTTGGTATCTGCCATACAGGGAAAAGGGTAGGGGAAAGGGCTGACAATTGGAACACAAAATTGTTCAAGGGTCAAAATTATCCTTGCATATGTTTTGTAAACAAAAAACACCCATTTAAAAAAAAAAAGAAAAAGCTTTAATTTAAAAAAAAAATTGTTTTCTTTATATCCTCAGTGCTTCTGTCCAGGTAGATAGTAAGTGCTTAATGAATGCTTCCTGGATTAAAGGCTGGAGTTCTTTGTAATTTTCTTTGTATCATCCATCTAAGAGAGGGAGTGAGAGTAAGGGGGGGAAATTGGAACACAAGGTTTTTTCAAGGGTCAAAATTATCCTTACATATACAAAAAAAAACAAAAAAAACAAAAAAAAAACTTCTGTTTTAAAAAAGAAACGAAAAAGCTTTAATTATTTTTTTTTTCTTTATATCCTCAGTGCTTCTGTCTAGGTAGATAATAAGTGCTTAATGAATGATTATTGGATTGAAGGCTGGAGTTATTTGTAATTTTTTTGTATCCTCAGTGCTTTTGCCTAGGTAGATATTAAATGCTTAATGAATGCTTACTGGATTGAAGGCTGCAGTTGTTTGTCATTTTCTTTGTATCTGCTAGCCAGGAGAAAGTGGGGAAAAGGGGGTGAAAATTGAAACACAGGATATTTCAAGGGTCAGTGCTGAAAAAAATTATTCTTGCATGTTTTGAAAATAAAAAACTTCAATTAAAAAAAAAAGAAAAGAAAAAGCTTTAATTAAGACTTTTTTTTCTTTATATCCTTAGTGCTTCTGTCTAGGTAGATATTAAATGCTTAATGAATGCTTACTGGATTGAAGGCTGGAGTTGTTTATAATTTTGTTTGTATCTGCCATCTAAGAGACAGAGTAGGGGAAAGGGGGTGAAAATTGGAACCCAGGGTTTTTCAAGGGTCAATGCTGAAAAAATGATCCTTGCTTATGTTTTGAAAATAAAAATCTTTTAATAAAAAAGAAGAAAAAGCTTTAATTATTTTTTTCTTTATATCCTCAGTGCTTTTATTTAGGTAGATAGTAAGTGCTTAATTAATGCTCAGTGGATTGAAGGCTGGAATTATTTTTAATTTTTTTATATCTGCCATCTAAGAGCGGGGGTAAAGATAAGGGGGGGGGGAATTGGAAGAAAAAGTTTTTCAAAGGCCAATGTTGAAAAAATTATCCTTGCATATGTTTGTAAATAAAAGACTATCATAAAAAAAGAAAAGAAAAAGCTTTAATTGAAAAAATTTTTTTCTTTATATCCTCAGTGCTTCTATCTAGATAAGTACTTAATAAATGTTTACTGGATTGAAGGTTGGAATTATTAATAATTTTCTTTGTATCTGCCATCTAAGAGAGGGGGTGAAGGTAAGGGGGGGGAAATTGGAACATAAGTTTTTTCAAGGGTCAAAATTACTCTTGCATATGTTTTGAAAATAAAAAATTTTGAATTGGAAAAAAAATAAAATAAAAAGATTTAATTAAACATTTTTTTTCTGTATATCCAGTGCTTCTGGCTAGATAGACAGTAAGGGCTTAATGAATTCTTACTGGATTGAAGGTTGAAGTTGTTTCTAATTTGCTCTGTATCCTCGGTGTTTCTGTCTCCGTAGATAGCATCTTACTGGATTGAAGGCTGGAGTTATTTGTAATTTTCTGTGTATCTGCCATCTAAGAGAGGGGGTAAAGATGGGGGTGGGGAGAATTTTAACAAAAGGTTTTTCAAAGACCAACGTTGAAAAAATTATCCTTGAATATATTTTGTAAATAAAAAAACTTCCACTTAAAAAAAGAAAAGAAAAAGCTTTAATTAAAAATATTTTTTTTCTTTGTATCCTCAGTGCTTCTGTCTAGGTAGATAGTAAGTGCTTAATGAATGCTTACTGGATTGAAGGCTGGAGTTGTTTGTAATTTTCTTTGTATCTGCCATCTAGGAGAAAGAGTAGAGAAAAAAGGGTGAAAATTGGAACACAAGGTTCTTCAAGGGTCAGTGCTGAAAAAATTATCCTTGCCTATGTTTTGAAAACAAAAAACTTCAATAAAAAAAGAAAAGAAAAAGTTTTAATTAAAATTTTTTCTTTATATACTTTATATACTCAGTCTAGGTAGATATTAAGTGCTTAATGAATGCTCAGTGGATTGAAGGCAGGAGTTACTTGTGATTTTCATTGTTATCTTCCATCTAAGAGAGGGAGTGAGGAATAGGGAGGGGAAATAGGAACACAAGCTTTTTCAAGGGTCAAAATTATCTTTGCATATGTTTTGAAAATAAAAAACTTCAATTTAAAAAAAAAAGGAAGAAAAAGCTTCAATTAATTTTTTTTCCTTTGTATCCAGTGCTTCTGTCTAGGTAGATAGTCAGTGCTTAATGGATGCTTATTGGATTGAAGGTTGAAGTTGTTTGTAATTTGCTTGGTATCCTCGGTGTTTCTGTCTCCGTAGATAGAATCTTACGGGATTGAAGGCTGGAGTTATTTGTAATATTTTTTTTTATTTGCCATCTAAGAGAGGGGATAAAGATGGGGGGGGGGGGGAAGATTAGAACAAAGGTTTTTAAAAGGCCAATGGTGAAAAAATTATCCTTGCACATGTTTGTAAATAAAAAAACTTCCATTAAAAAAAAAAGGAAAAGAAAAAGCTTTATTTTTTTCTTTGTATCCTCAGTACTTCTGTCTAGATAGATAGTAAGAGCTTAACGAATGCTTAGAGGAGAGGGTAGGACAAAGGGGGGAAAATTGGAAACTAAGGTTTTTCAAGGATCAATGTTGAAAAAATTACCCTTGCATATGTTTTGTAAATAAAAAACTTTGATTAAAAAAAAAAAAGAAAATATAAAGCTTAAGTTTTTTTTTTTTTTCTTTATATCCTCAGTGCTTCTGTCTAGGTAAATACTAAGTGCTTAATGAATGCTTACTCAATTGAAGGCTAGAATTGTTTGTAATTTTCTTTGTATCCTCAGTGCTTCTCTCTAGTACAGAGTAAGTGTTTAATGAATGATTACTGGACTGGATTTTTATTATTTCTGCTATCTAAGAGAGTAGGTAACGATAAGGGAGGAAAATTGGAACAAAATGTTTTTCAAAGGCCAATGTTGAAAAAATTATCCTTGTCTATGTTTGTAAATAAAAAACTTTCATAAAAAGAGAAAAGAAAAAGCTTTACTTAAATTTTTTTTTCTTTATATCCTCAGTGCTTCTGTCTAGGTAAGTGTTTAATGAATGCTCAGTGGATTTAAGGTTAGAGTTATTAGTAATTTTCTTTGCATCTGCCATCTAAGAGAGGGGGTGAGTTAAGGGGGGGAAATTGGAACACAAGGTTTTTCAAGGGTTAATATTATCCTTGCATATGTTTTGAAAATAAAAAACTTCAATTAAAAAAAAGAAAAGAAAAAGATTTAATTATTTTTTTCCTGTGTACCCAGTGCTTCTGTCTAGGTAGATAATAAGTGCTTAATGAAGGCTCATTGGATTGATGGCTGAAGTTGTTTGTAATTTGCTTTGTATCCTCGGTGCTTCTGTCTCCGTGGATAGAATCTTACTGGATTGAAGGCTGGAGTTATTTGTAATTTTTTTGGTATCTGCCATACAGGGAAAAGGTTGGAGGAAAGGGGTGAAAATTGGAACACAAAATTGTGCAAGGGTCAAAATTATCCTTGCATATGTTTTGAAAATTAAAAAAAATCAATTAAAAAAAGAAAAGAAAAAGCTTTAAATAATTTTTTTTCTTTATATCCTCAATGCTTCTGTCTAGGTAGATAGTAAGTGCTTAATGAATGCTCAGTGTATTAAAGGCTGGAGTTGTTTGTCATTTTCTTTGTATCTGCCATCTAAGAGAGGGTTTGAGAGTAAGGGGGGGGGGGAAATTGGAACCCAAGGTTCAAGGGTCAGTGCTGAAAAAATTATCCTTGAATATGTTTTAAAAAGAAAAAACTTTGATTAAAAAAAAAAGAAAAGAAAAAGATTTAACTTTTTTTTTTAATTTGTATCCAGTGCTTCTGTCTAGGTAGATAGTAAGTATTAATGAATGCTTATTGGATTGATGGTTGAAGTTGTTTGTAATTTGCTTTGTATCCTCGGTGCTTCTGTCTCCGTGGATAGAATCTTAACTGCATTGAAAGCTGGAGTTATTTGTAATTTTTTTGGTATCTGTTATCTAGGGAAAAGGGTGGGGGAAAGGGGTGAAAATTGGAACCCAAAATTGTTCAAGGGTCAAAGTTATCTTTGCATATGTTTTGAAAATAAAAAACTTCCAATAAAAAAAAAAGAAAAGAAAAAGATTTAATTAATTTTTTTTTCTGTTTATCCACTGCTTCTGTCTGGGTAGACAGTAAGTGCTTAATCAATGCTCAGTGGATTGAAGGGTGAAGTTGTTTGTAATTTTCTTTGTATCTGCCATCTAAGAGAAAGAGTGGAGAAAAAAGGGTGAAAGTTGGAACACAGGGTTTTTCAAGGGTCAGTGCTGGAAAAATTATCCTTGCATATGTTTTGAAAATAAAAAACTTCAATTAAAAAAAAGAAAAGAAAAAGATTTAATTAAATTTTTTTTTTCTGTGTATCCAGTGCTTCTAAGTAGATAGTAAGTACTTAATGAATGCTTATTGGATTGATGGTTGAAGTTGTTTGTAATTTGTTTTGTATCCTCGGTGTTTCTGTCTCTGTGGATAGAATCTTAACTGCATTGAAAGCAGGAGTTATTTGTAATTTTTTTGGTATCTGCCATTGAGGGAAAAAGGTGGAGGAAAGGTGTGAAAATTGGAACACAAAATTGTTCAAGGGTCAAAATTATCCTTGCATGTGTTTTGAAAATAAAAAACTTCCAATAAAAAAAAAAGAAAAGAAAAAGATTTAATTAAAATGTTTTTTTCTGTGTATCCAGTGCTTCTGTCTAGGTAGATAGTAAGTGCTAAATCAATGCTCAGTGGATTGAAGGGTGGAGTTGTTTGTAATTTTCTTTGTATCTGCCATCTAAGAGAAAGAGTAGAGAAAAAGGGTGAAAGTTGGAACACAGGGTTTTTCAAGGGTCAGTGCTGAAAAAATTATCCTTGCATATGTTTTGAAAATAAAAAAACTTCAATTAAAAAAAAGAAAATAAAAAGATTTAATTAAAGTTTTTTTCCCCTGTGTATCCAGTGCTTCTGTCTAGGTAGATAGTAAGTGCTTAATGAATGCTCATTGGATTGATGGTTGAAGGTGTTTGTAATTTGCTTTGTATGCTCAGTGCTTCTGTCTCCGTAGATAGACTCTTACTGGATTGAAGGCTGGAGTTATTTGTAATTTTCTTTGTATCCTCAGTGCTTCTGTCTCCGTAGATAGAATATTACTGGATTGAAGGCTAGAGTTTATAATTTTCTTTGCATCTTCAGTGCTTCTGTCCAGGTAGATAGTAAGTGCTTAATGAATGCTTACTTGATTGAAGGCTAGAGTTGTTTGTAATTTTCTTTGTATCTGCTATCTAAGAGAGGGGGGTCTATCTTAGATCATCTAAGTGCTGAAAAAATTATCCTTGCATATGTTTTGAAAATAAAAATCTTCAATTAAAAAAAAGAAAACAAAAAGCTTTAATTAATTTTTTTTCCCTTTGTATCCTCAGTGCTTCTGTCTAGGTAGATAATAAGTACTTAATGAATGCTCATTGGATTGATGGTTGAAGTTGTTTGTAATTTACTTAGTATCCTCAGTGCTTCTGTCTCCGTAGATAGAATCTTACTGGATTGAAAGCTGGAGTTATTTGTAATTTTTTTGGTATCTGCCATCTAGGGAAAAGGGTGGGGGAAAGGGGGTGAAAATTGGAACACAAAATTGTTTAAGGGTCAAAATTATCCTTGCAGATGTTTTAAAAATAAAAAATTTGAATTAAAAAAAAGAAAAGAAAAAGATTTAATTAATTTTCTTTATATCCTCAGTGCTTCTGTTTAGGTAGATAGTAAGTGCTTAATGAATGCTTACTGGATTGAAGGCTGGAGTTATTGTAAATTTTTTTTTGTAACTGGCTTCTAAGATAAAGAGTAAAGATAAAGGGGGGAAAATTGGAACACAAGGTTTTTCAAGGATCAAAATTATCCTTGCATATGTTTTGAAAATAAAAAATTGCAATTTAAAAAATAATAAAAAGCTTTAATTACATTTTTTTATGTCCTCAGTATTTCTGTTTAGGTAAATAGGCTTAATGAATGCTTACTGGAGTAAAGGCTGGAGTTATTTGTAATTTTCTTTGTATCATCAGTGTTTTTGTCTAGTAGATAGTAAGTGTTTAATGAATGCTTACTGGATTGAAGACTGGAGTTATTTCTAATTTTCTTTGTATCTGCCATTTAAGAGAGAGAGTGAGGGTAAGGGGGGGATTGAAACACAAGATTTTTCAAGGGCAGTGTTGAAAAAAAATTATCCTTGCATATGTTTTGAAAATTAAAAAACTTCAATAAAAAAAGGAAAAGGAAAATCTTTAAAAGAAAAAATTCTCTCTGTATCCTCGGTAATTTTTTTTTCTAGATAGAGAGTAAGTGTTTAATGAGTGTTTACTGGATTGAAGGCTGGAGTTATTTGTAATTTTCTCTGTATCTGCCATCTAAGAGAGGGGATGAGGGTAAGAGAGGGGGAAATTGGAACACAAGGTTTTTCAAGGGTCAAAATTTTCCTTTCATATGTTTTGAAAATAAAAAAACTCCCATTAAATAAAAGAAAATCAAAAGCTTTAATTAATTTTTTTCTTTGTATCCAGTGCTTCTGTCTAGGTAGATAGTAAGTGCTTAATGAATGATTACTGGATTGAAGGCTAGAGTTATTTGTTATTTTCTTTGTATCCTCCGTGCTTTTGTCTTGTACATAGTGTTTAATGAATGATTACTGGATTGAAGGCTGGAGCTATTTGTAATTTTTTTTATATCTGCCATCTAAGAGAGGGGGGTAAAAATAAAGGGGGGGGGGAATTGGAACAAAAGGTTTTTCAAAGGCCAGTGTTGAAAAAATTATCCTTGCACATGTTTTTGTAAATAAAAAACTTCCCTTTAAAAAAAAAGAAAAGAAAAAGCCAATTAAAAATTTTTTTTCTTTATATTCTTAGTGCTTCTGTCTAGGTAGATAGTAAGTGCTTAATGAATGCTTACTGAATTGAAGGCTGGAGTGGTTTGTAATTTTCTTTGTAAGTGCCATCTAAGAGAGGGGCTTGAGTGTAAGGGGAGAAAAACTGCAACACAAGGTTTTTTAAGGGTCAATGTTGAAAAAACTATCCTCGCATTTGTTTTGAAAATAAAAAATTCCAATTAAAAAATTAAAAGCTTTAATTACCTTTTTTTTTCTTTTATATCCTCAGTATTTCTGGTTAGGTAAATAGGCTTCATGGATGCTTACTGGACTGAAGGCTGGAGTTATTTGTAATTTTCTCTGTATCTGCCATCTAAGAGTGGGGGTGAGGGTAAGAGGGAAAAAATTGGAACATGAGGTTTTTCAAGGGTCAAAATTATCCTTGCATATGTTTTGAAAATAAAAAACTTCAATTACAAAAAAAAGGAAAAGAAAAAGCTTTAATAAATTTTCTTTGTATCCAGTGCTTTTGTCTAGGTAGGTAATAAGTGCTTAATGAATGCTTACTGGATTGAAGGCCGGAGTTATTTGTAATTTTTCTTTGTATCTGCCATCTAAAAGAGAAGGTGAGAGTAAAGGGGGAGAATTGCAACATAAGGTTTTTCAAGCATCAGTGCTGAAAAAATTATCCTTGCTTATGTTTTGAAAATAAAAAACTTCAATTTAAAAAAAGAAAAGAAAAATCTTTAATTTGTTTTTCTTTGTATCCTCAGTATTTCTGATTAGGTAGATAGTAAGTGCTTAATGAATGCTTCCTGGATTGAAGGCTGGAGTTATTTATAATTTTCTTGGTATCCTCAGTATTTTTTTCTAGGTAGATAGTAAGTGCTTAATGAATGCTTCCTGGATAGAAAGCTGGAGTTATTTGTCATTTTCTTTGTATCCTTAGTCATTTTTTCCTAGGTAAATAATAAGTGCTTAATGAATGCTTCTGGGATTGAAGGCTGGAGTTGTTTGTCATTTTCTTTGTATCCTCAGTATTTTTTCCTAGGTAGATAGTGAGCGCTTAATGAATGCTTACTGGACTGATTCCAGGCAAGGTCCTAATCTCCGGGAAAACCGAGACAAAGCTGCCCAGTCCCTGCCCCACAGGGTTTCTGAGCTGGCGGAGACAGAAGCCAGCCGAGCACGTACCGAACGTACCCAGAGGGCCCCCGAAGGTCAGCCTTGGGCAGGCGGCCTTGCCGGAGGGAGCTTGTGCTCTGTGCTTTGCTGCCCGGGATTCCCAGGGCCCCCCCCCCCCCCACGGCCGCCCCCACTCCTTCCCCCCACCCCCCGGGCCTGGGGCCCAAAAGCCCGGGCTCCATCACCCCGGCCCTGGCTAATCCCCTGCGCTTCCGAGGGGCCACTTTCTGAGAGGTGGAGGGGGCCCGTTTGAGTCTGAGCAGAGCTGAAGGTCATCAGGGGTTAAGGGGGAACAGCGGAGGTGGGAGTGGGCCGTGGGAGAAGGAAATAACTGCTTCCCCGCTTCCTACGGTTTCCGAGAATTTCGGTGATTTATTTGTGCACGAAAAGACCTGTGGAGACCATGAATTTACCTCCAGGGAACAGGCTCACAGAAGCAGGTTTCCTTGACTACCGTTTGCATAAGACCCAATGGGAATAGGGGAATTGTGCTGCAAGATGGAGAGAAATTGTTCGCCTAGAATCCCAGCTCGGGAGGCGGAGGGCTTGGGGAGTGGGAGACCTCCGGCGGAGGGCCTGCCACAGAGCAAATGGAAAGGCTCCCGCCAGGCCCGGGCCGGGGGCGGGGGGCGGGGGGCTGCCCTTTCCGAGAGAGCGGCCCGGGGAAGGGAAGAACACTCCTCAGGCGCCCCCACTGTGCCAGACACCGTGCTGCTCAGTCCCGGGGACCCAGGAGCTCACGTCCTCCCGACACAAGAGACCAGACAAAAGTGTGGTCGCTGGGCCGGGGGGAAAGAAACGTGATGGGCCTGGAGCTCCCCCGGGGGAGAAGGGGGCTGCAGCAGGGGCTGAGCCAGGACTGGATGCTGAGACTCTCCTTACCGGGCTCCAGCCCAAAGGCACGTTCTCCAGATGCTCTGCAGCCTTTTAGCTCCCCAGGGCTCTGGCTAGATCCCTAACTACCCCCTTCAGGGGCCCAGATTTTTCTTCCCCCGCAATGGAGAGGAAGGAGATGGGGAGAAAATCTTCCTGGCAAAATGGCAGCATTTATGGCTTCTTCCCCCAGCATCCTAACTCCCTAAGAGGAACCCACTGCCAATGCTGTCTGTCCCTTCTCCAAGAGACTGGGGAGCCCATTTGCTTCTCCACGGGGCTCCCAGAGAGCCTTCCTAGCATCCAGCCTCGCCTAAGGAATGGCCTTTCCTTTCTCTGGTCTTAGCTGGACAGAACAGGGCTCTTAGTTCTGCCTCAGTCCAATAAGATTTCCTTTCATCAGATAAATGTCTCCCTTTTGACAGTCTCTGACAGATATTTAAAGGCCACAGTCCAAAGCTTATTCTAAAGATTGTTAAATAATCGTAGGAAAGAATGATCTAAAAAGAAGAGAAAATATGTGATAAAATGAGTTAAGCGAGGCAGAGCAAAGCCATCAGTCTCACTTTCTCTTCCTGTCAAAATCCAGAGGCAGAACAACAGTCAAGATGGCTGACACTGGCTCAGGATGCCGTGGAAGACCGGGCATCTTGGACCAAGCTCCCCAGCAGCCATTGCAGCAGATTGTTCTCCTCTGCCCTTTCCACTGAGGGACTCTTCCCATGCTGGGGGGTGCATCCCTCCAACACACCTCTAAGGGCTCAGCCTGGTTCAGCCTGTCTGCCCAGACAGTTTTTCTGGGCGTGGCCCCTGCCTGGCCACAGCTTCTGGGAACCACAGGTGAGGGTGGCTGAGGGGGATGAGCAGCCCTCAGACCAGAGCCCCCATCCCCCTCCTATACACAGACAAAAGTGGCTGCCCTTACAGAAATGCTGCAAAAATCCATCTCTGTTGGGTGAGATCGTGAGGAAAATCTCAAACACCCTTTGGAGCCTCGTCTGACAGGCAAGCAGTGCCCAGATTTCCCAATCAGGCAGGGAAATGCTGTCTGTGCCATCAGTGCCAGTGACCTCCTCCCCCACAGAAAAACATGGGCCCATTTTCCAGGGTGCCCTGGGAAAGTGGAATCACTCCACCCCCTGGTAATTTCTGTATACTCTGTACCCCAGATTCATAGGTTTTCTTTCTTGGCCCCTCTGATGCAGGATCCCAGTAAGAAATACAGACTGCGGTGTGCCCCATGGGACAAACCTGGTTCAGATCCCCTGGGGCCCTGGTGTCCCAGCTCAGAACTCCGGGGACTGGCTAGGGGCCAGTCCCCTCCCTCTCTCAACCACAGATCACAGAATCTCGGAGCTGAAAAGGACTTCCCGAGCTGTCATGACAGCCCCAACTTGTACCTAAACCAGAACCTAGTCTCCCTACAGCATTCCTTTAAGTGGTTATCTAGCTTTCGCTTGACCAGCCCTAGGCAGGCAGAAGCCACTATCTCCCAAGGTGACCTGCTCTACTTTTAGCCAGCTCTAATTAGTCTAATCAGGAAGAATTCCCTACAACAAGAAATGTCTCCGATTTCCAGACAAAGCTTCTAGTTTTGTACTTGGGGTTTAGCCATAAAAAGGCTAACCAACCCCTGTTCCACTTAAGAGAACTTCCAATATTAAAGAAAACTAACCTCTTTCCCATTAGTCTTCTCCAAGCTAAACTTCCCCATCTCCTTCAACCAAACCTAAGCCAGGGCTTTACATATTCTATCACTCTCCTGTGGATATCTGTCAATAAATCCAAAAGTCCTTATTAAGCACCTACTATGTGCCAGGCTCTGTGCTAGGTCCTGGGGATACAGATATAAATAATGAAAGAGCCTCCTCTCAGAGTTTATGAAATAAAGGGGAGACAATAAGTGCAGTTCTCTCTTCCTCATCATGACTTTCCCTATCTCAGCTTTGGTATATTTGGGGTTGGTCAAAGAAATTAAATGAGAATTTGGGAGTTTTGTGGAAGCTGCAGATGTCACAGAAAAAGTGTAGAAACTCAGAAATGCATAAAATCTATGGATAGTGTATAATTTCAACATATCTTGTCTTTTAATACAATAAATGTATTCAAATTTTACAATAAGATACTGTAAACACCCCATAGAAGAAAAAGAAACAATTCAGGCTTCTCTGGAAGGAAGGAAGATGGATTTTGTGTGGATTTTCTGGATGGCTGGGGCCACGCCCTAACCTCCATGATGTGATAGGAATAGCTGTATTTGTAACAAGGGACTGGCCAGTGACCCAGTCCTTACGTGGGACCCAGCAGAGGGCTTGCTTTGTGTGTAGACATGCTGTAAGGGGTTCTGACCTGCTAAGAACATGGTGAATGGGATTAAATCCAAGATGTTGTTCAATGATGCTCAGAAGGGAAAGCCTATGTCCGGGTATGATTTGTGTAAGACAAAGAACCAGAGTCTCCTCTAAAAGCAGACACCTAACAGACTATATTTCCGGGTCATGTCTGTGAGTGACTTATGTAATTTGTAGTCGTATAAAACCTACTCCACCAAGTCTTTGTTTGTCTTCCCAAGGAAGACCAATGGGTCACCTCATTTAGCTGAAACTTCCTTCTGTCTCTGGTTTCATTGGCAAGAGTGTCAAGGTCAATATGATTCACTCTCTGCAATGGCGTCTGTTCATGGGTCCCTGGACAAGGTTCTCAGGAGAGGGGCCGGTGGTTCAGATAATTAGAATTCAGAGGGATCTTGGAAGCCATCAGTGTGACTCCCTCAAAACTGAGTTAAGTGACTTACCCAGGATAATGTGGATAAGAGGAATCTGGGGTGGGGGGAAGATGGACCCCAAGTCCAGTGACCACTGGGCCCCCTCAAAATCACAGCATCTCAGAGTTGGAAGGAGCCTCAGAGGTTGTTTTTAATCAAATCTAAAACTTCTCCATTAATATTGATCGAAGGTACAGAAGCTCTCGTTCTTAGCAGCCTCTGTCCCTCTTCGCTAATTCCCTGTCATCATCACCATGGAAACAGAAAGGAGCTCAATTTGGTCCAAAGGCCATTTTGTACTTTTCCTTTGTTTCACAGGTTGCCATGGCAGCGGAGCT
This sequence comes from Sarcophilus harrisii, assembly GCF_902635505.1. Taxonomy (NCBI): domain Eukaryota; kingdom Metazoa; phylum Chordata; class Mammalia; order Dasyuromorphia; family Dasyuridae; genus Sarcophilus; species Sarcophilus harrisii. Next base: position 14,154,136 of record NC_045426.1, on the reverse strand, counting down.
CATCACCAGCTCTGCTCAACAACATGGATCATCATTGACGCATTTCAGAGAAAAGCGTCTTCTGGCCTGGACCGGTTTTCGCAACCTTTGCCCCCCTGTCCAAACCCCTCCAGGCCCCCTCCAGCCTGGTGGGAGCTGGCCTTTGCAGCTGGATGTTGGGAGGGATGTTGCTCCCCGCCCCCCCCCATACTGCAGTTCAGCCTCACGGCTTGTAGCTATCCCTCTTGCAGATGCTCCCCCCCCCCACCCCCTTCAGCCTCTCTCCTCATGCTGGGAGCCTATAGATTTTTTCAGACTTCAGCTCAGACACCACCTTCTCTAGGAAGCCTTCCCTGATTTCCACCCCCCTCACTTCTAGTGCCTTCTTCCACAAAATGAGCCCTTTTTTGTCATATCCTTATTTGTATCAGTATTGTCTCCTTTGGAAAAAGGTAAACTCCCTTGGGAGAAGGGGTTCGCTTTTCCTTCTCTCTCTCTCTCCAGTATCTGTATCCCAGGACCCCCAGAGCAGACACTGAGTCAGTGCCGGTGTTGGAAACCCTCCAGAGCCCAAGCCTGCGGGGCCAGCGGGCAGGGACCCCGGCCCCCAACCCGGGAGGCATTCCAGCAGCAGCCCACCCCACCCTGACCGACTGAGAGGAGGGACACTGCCACGGTGGCAGTGATGGCTGTGGGGGTCCGAGCCCGCCTCAAAGGGGGGAGTGGGCTAGACTCCTCAACCCCCCTTGGGTGCGGCTCCAGCCTTGCCCGTTTCTGGCTTTGGGCTCCTGTGGGAAGGGTTGGGGTTAAGGCCCCGGACAAATGCAGCATCCGCGAGCACTCACTCACGCCATTAGGGAGCAGCACCTAGCCGCAGACCCTGCGGCTGCCGGCTCTTTGCACTAGCTCAAGCTCTGCCTTCCCCCGGCAGCCTCTCCTTCCCTCCCAGGGCTCAGGGCTCGAGATCTCCTCCCCAACCCCCCACGGGGTCAGCTTTGAAGCACTGTCCTGAGCCGGTGGTCCAGCAGGGGGAAGGGCGGGGAGGGGGCTCCTCTGCATCCGTGGGCAGGGTAGTGGCGGGAGACAGAGGCTCTGAGTCTCCCTCCTCTTCCTCCTCTCGGCTCAGCATCCCAGGCCAGCCACCTGTAGCTTATGGACCTGAGGAGGAGGCTCAGTATAGACCTTTCCTACCTAGCAGTCCTGCAGAGTGTGAGTGTGTGAGTGTGAGTGTGAGAGTGTGACACTGTGTGTGTGTGTGTGTGTGTGTGTGTGTGTGTGTGTCCCTCTTCTGGAAAAGTGCAGCTCTTAATTTTTATTGCACTTTATTACATTATTTATGACAATTATTACATTCGAGACCCTACAGCTTAAGCAGACCCTCAGCTCTCTCTGCCTTTAGGAGCACCAAAAAAAAAAATAGCCATTGCCAGCCCGGGCTCAGGAAAAGGCAGGAAAATCTGGTGAGGGAACAAGCCATCCATGAAATGCAGAAGTGGGGTGTGGCCCGGCTTTTCTGCTCACTGAGCCGGCACACCCCCAGGAGGGGGCACCTGCACAGTGACGACCCCCAATGTGCCCTCTTCTCTTTTTTCATACTAGCTTTTTTCATTATTCTTTTTCTTATAATAATGGGTTTTTTGTTTCTTTTTATAAGAGCTTTTTTATTTCTTTTTATTGCTCTTTTTTATAATAGTTTTTTTTTGTTTTTATTGTTATTTTTAATAATAGCTTTTCATTTTTCAAAATACATGCAAGATAGTTTGCAACATTCAGCTCGGCAAAACCTTGTGCTTTGTACTTTTCTCCTTCCCTCCCCCTCCATCCCCTTCCTCTACACAGCAAGCAATCCGATGTATGTTAAACATATGTAATTCTTCTAGCATATTTCCACATTTATCCTGCTGCACAAGGAAAATCAGATCGAAAAGGGGGGGAAATGAGAAAAGAAAACAAGGGAACAATAAGAAAAAAAGGTGGAACTCGTCTGTTGTGGTCCACACTCAGTCCCCAGAGTCCTCTCTGTGGGACCCCAGGCTCCCTCCATCCCAAGGCCATGGGAATTGTGCCCTTCACCTTGGGAAGCAGAGCCAGCCTGGGCATCCTCCGGGAGATGGGGCGGGTCCATTCCCCTCTCCTTGACTCAGTTTACTCATCTGCCAACACCCCGCCCCGCCCCTCTGACAGGCGGCCTGCTTTGTGTGAGACCTCGGGGACGGGCTTAGACCGGAGAGCCCCAGCCGGGGTGGGGGGCGAGAGGGCCCCGGCAGGGCCTCCAGCTGTTCGCCGGGAAAACGCTGCCCACTTCCCAGTCCATATCTCTGGGCGGAGGCTCTGCGACAAAGTCCGGGCTCCGTCCCTGCCCTGGAGGGAGCCCGGCTCGGGGAGCCTGGAACAACAGGTTGGGCGAGTGCAGCCCCAGGCCCTCCCCTCCCCCATCCCAGGCTGCTGCGGCAAAGCGACCCCCCGGGCCGCACTGCGGGCTCCGGGCTCTGGCCCTTCTCCCTCCCGCTGGGGCAATGCGGGAATATTCTGATTGCAGAGAGCCGCCGGCCCCACTGCAGAGAGAGAGAGAGAGAGTGTGTGTGTGTGTGTGTGTGTGTGTGTGTGTGTGTGGCGTGTCTGTATGTGTGTGTCTGTGTTGTGTGAGTTGTGAATATGCTGTGTATGTGTATTTGTGTGATTGTGTGCGTCTGTGTTGTGTGTTTGTGTGTGTGAAAGTGAGGGTGTCTGTGTTGCTTTCAGTTCTGAATGTTTATGAGTGTGTGTGAAAGTGAGTGTGTGTTATGTGTGTGTGAAAGTGAGCGTGTCTGTTGTGTGAGTTCTGAATATGTTTGTGTGTGAGTGTGCGTGTGTATTTGTGTGTGTGAGTTGTGAGTGAGTTTTGAGTGTGTGTTATGTGTGTGAGTTGTGAGTGTATGTGTGTGTATGTGAGTGTGTGTGAAAGTGAGTGTCTGTTGTGTGAGTTCTGAATATGTTTATGAGTGTGTGTGTTTGTGTGTGTGTATTTGTGCGTGTGTGAGTTGTGAGTGTGTCTGTGTTGGGGGAGGTGATGCTTAATTTTTATTGCGCTCAAGCACTGTCCATTGCAGATGTTCCAGCCAGGGTGAGAGGTGCAGTGGTTTTCTACTGCGCATGTGCGAGTGCTTGCTTGCCAGCAACTGCAGCTTTTTGTCTAAGCCGCATAAAAAAATAAAAAGAAACCCGAAGAAGAAAACAATATAAGCTTGAGCCCGGGGTGGTTGGGGGCCGGGGGATCACAGTTATGCGGAGAAAAAGCACCACAAGCACTTGTTACTGTACTAAAAGCAACAGCCTGGGGGGATGCGGGTGAACACACACACACACATACACCTCTATCTAAATTGGGGGAAGGAGGGCAGGAGAAAAAGAAGCAGAAAAAAGATAGGAAGAGAGAGAAAGAGAAAAAAGGAAGAGAAGAAGAAGAGAGGAGAGACAGAGAGAGAAAGGAGAGAAAGAAAAAAAGAGAAGAAGAAAAGGAGAGAGACAGAGAGAGGGAGGAGGAGAGAACGAAAAAGAAAGAGAAGAAGAAAAGGGGAGAGACAGAAAGGAGGAGAGAAAGAAAAAAGAAGAAAGGGAGAGAGGAGAAAAAGAAAAAGAAAGGAAGGAAAGGGGAAAGAGAGGAAAGAGGAGAGAAAGAAAAAGAAAGAAAAGAGGAGAAAGAGATAAGGAGAGAAAAAGGAAGAAAGAGAAGAAGAAAGGGGAGAGACAAAAAGACAGAAAGGAGGAGAAAATGAAAAACAAAGAAGAAGAAAAGGGGAGAGAGAGAGAAAAGAGAGAAAGAAAAAGGAAAAAAGAGAAGAAGAAAAGGGGAGAGACAAAAAGACAAAGAAAGGGAGAGAGAGAGAGGAGAGAAAGAAAAGGGAAGAAAGAAGAAAGGGGGAGAGACAAACAGAGAAAGGAGGAGAGAAAGAAAAAAAGAAAAGGGGAGAGACAAAAAGAGAGACAGAGAGAGAGAAAGGAGGAGAGAAAGAAAAAAGAAAAGGAGAGAGAAAAAAGACAGAGAGGAGAAGAAAAAGAAAGAGAAGAAGGAAAGGAGAGAGACAGAGAGGAAAGAAGAGAGAAAGAAAAAGAAAGAAAAGAGGAGAGGAGAGAAAAAGAAAAAGGAAGAAAGAGAAGAAGAAAAGGGAAGAGACAAAAAGAGAGACAAAGAAAGAGATAGGGAGAGAGGAGAGAAAGAAAAAGGAAGAAAGAGAAGAAGAAAAGGGGAGAGACAAAAAGACAGAAAGGAGGAGAGAAAGAAAAAGAAAGAGAAGAAGAAAAGGGGAGGGACAGAAAGAGAGACATAGAGATAGGGAGAGAGAGAGAAAGGAGAGAAAGAAAAAGGAAAAAAAGAGAAGAAGAAAAGGGGAGAGACAAAAAGACAAAGAAAGATAAGGGGAGAGAGAGAAAGGAGAGAAAGAAAAGGAAAAAAAAAGAAGAAAGGGGGAGAGACAAACAGAGAAAGGAGGAGAGAAAGAAAAAGAAGAAAAGAGGAGGGACAGAAAGAGAGACAGAGAGATGGGAGAGAGAGAGAAAGGAGAGAAAGAAAAAGGAAAAAAGAGAAGAAGAAAAGGGGAGAGACAAAAAAACAAAGAAAAGGGGAGAGAGAAAAAGGAGAGAAAGAAAAGGAAAGAAAAGAAGAAAGGGGGAGAGACAAACAGAGAAAGGAGGAGAGAAGAAAAAGAAGAAAAGGGGAGAGACAAAAAGAGAGACAGAGAGAGAGAAAGGAGGAGGGAAGGAAAAAAGAAGAAGAGAGAGAAAAAAGACAGAGAAAAGGAGAGAGAGGAGGAGAAAAAGAAAGAACAGAAGGAAAGGGGAGAGACAGAGAGGAAAGAGGAGAGAAAGAAAAGAAAACAGGAGAGAGAAAGAAAAAGGAAGAAAGAAAAGAAGAAAAGGGGAGAGACAAAAAAAACAGAAAGGAGGAGGAAAAGAAAAAGAAAAAAGAGAAGAAGAAAAGGGGAGAGACAAAAAGACAAAGAAAGAGATAGGGGAGAGAGAGAGAAAGGAGAGAAAGAAAAAGGAAGAAAGAAGAAGAAAAGGGGAGAGACACAGAGAGAGAATGGAGGAAAAAAATAAAAAGGAAGAAAGAGAAGAAAAAGGGGAGAGACAAAAAGACAGAAAAAGGAGGAGAGAAAGAAAAAAGAAGAAAAGGAGAGAGAGAAAAAAGACAGAGAAAAGGAGAGAGAGAGGAGGGGGGAAAGAAAAAAAGAGAAGAAGGAAAGGGGAGAGACAGAGAGAGGAAAGAGGAGAGAAAGAAAAACAAAGAAAAGAAAAGAGGAGAGAGAAAGAGATACAGAGAGAGAAAGAAAAAGGAAGAAAGAGAAGAAGAAAAGGGGAGAGACAGAAAGAGACAGAGAGATAGGGAGAGAGAGAAAGAAAAAGGAAAAAAGAAAAGGGGAAAGACAAAAAGACAAAGAAAGAGACGGGGAAAAGAGAGAAAAGGGAGAGAAAGAAAAGGAAAGAAAGAGAAGAAGAAAAGGGGAGAGAGACAGAAAGGAGAGAAAGAAAAAGAAAGAAAGAAGAAGAAAAGGAGAAAGACAAAAAGACAAAGATAGGGAGAGAGAAAGGAGACAAAGAAAAAGGAAAAAAGAGAAGAAAAGGGGAGAGACAAAAAGACAGAGAAAGGAGGAGAGAAAGAAAAAGAGAAAAAGAAAAGGGAAGAGACAGAGAGATGGGGGAGAGAGAGAGAAAGGAGAGAAAGAAAAAGGAAAAAAGAGAAGAAGAAAAGGGGAGAGACAAAAAGACAAAGAAAGATAGGGGGACTCAGAGAGAGAAAGAAGAGAAAGAAAAGGGAAGAAAGAGAAGAAAAGGGGAAAGACAAAAAGACAGAAAAAAAGGAGGGGAGAAAGAAAAAGAAAAAGAAGAAAAGGGGAGACACAGAGAGATAGGGAGAGAAAGGAGAGAAAGAAATAAGAAAAAAGAAGAAAAGGGGAGAGACAAAAAGACAAAGAAAGAGATAAGGGGGAGAGAGAGAGAAAGAAGAGAAAGAAAAGGGAAGAAAGAGAAGAAGAAAGGGGGAGAGATAAGCAGAGAAAGGAGGAGAGAAAGAAAAAGAAGAAAAGGGGAGAGAAAAAGACAGAGAAAAGGAGGGAGAGGAGGAGAAAAAGAAAGAGAAGGAAAGGGGAGAGACAGAGAGGAAAGAGGAGAGCAAGAAAAAGAAATAAAAGAAAAGAGGAGAGAGAAAGAAAAAGGAAGAAAGAGAAGAAGAAAAGGGGAGAGACAAAAAGAGAGACAAAGAAAGAGATAGGGAGAGAGGGAGAGGAGAGAAAAAGGAAGAAAGAGAAGAAGAAAAGGGGAGAGACAAAAAAAGAGACAGAGCTAGCTAGAAAGAAAAAGGAAGAAAGAGAAGAAGAAAAAGGGGAGAGGCAAAGAGAGAGACAGAGAAAGAGATAGGGAAGAGAGAGAGAAGAAGAAGAAGAGACAAAAAAGAGAGAAAAATAGGGAGAGAGAAAGGAGAGAAAGAAAAAAAAGAAAGAGAAGAAGAAAAGGGGGGAGACAAAAAGAGAGACAGAGAAAGAGATGGGGGAAGGAGGAGGAGGAGGAGGAGAAAAGAAGAAAAGGGGAGAGACAAAAAGAGAGACAGAAAGATAGGGAGAAAAACAAAAAAGGAAGAAAGAAAAGAAGAAAAAAGCAAGAGAGAAAAAGAGAGAGAAAGGAAGAGAGAAAGAAAAAGAGAAGAGGAAGGGAGGGAGAGAGACAAAGATAGGAAGAGGAAAAGGAGTAGTGAAAGAAAAAAGGAAGGAAGAAGAGGAAAGGAGGGAGAGAGACAGAGAAAGAAAAAGGAAGAGAGACACAGAAAGAGATAGAAAAAGAAAAGAAGAGAAGAGGAAAGGGGGAGAAACAAAAAGAGAAACAGAGAGAGGTAGGGAGAGAAAGAAAAAAACAAAGATAGAGAAGAGGGAAGGAGGGAAAGAGAGGAAAAGATATAAAGAGATGGAAGAAAGAAAGAGAAACAGAAAGAATGATGAGAAAAAGAGAGAGAAAGAGATAGGGAGAGAAAGGAGGAGAGAGAGGGGAGATGAGAGAAAAAGAGACCCGGAGAGGGGGAGAGACAGAGAGAGAGACCGAGAGGGAGATGGCCCTCTCCCCACCCCCCACCCCTACCCCTCCCATGTTGCTGGAGCCAAGAACTAGAAGGGGAAGCAGAATGCCTGAGTCAGAATTCCACCTCCTTTTCCCTGGGTGACTTTGCCCAACTCATCTGGCTTCTGGCTGAGCCTCAGTGGGTGGCCCCCAGGCCCCATCTGGCCCTCGGGATCCAACTCCTCGATTTCGAGCTGGTCCCGCTCCAAACCACCCCCCCGGCCCCGCCGCCCCCACTGCCGGCCCCCCTCGGCTTCACGCGTGGAGAGGACTGTTTCCCTCCACTTCCTCCCCATGCTCTTTAATAAGCAAAGGCTCTGCGGATGCAGGAGCCCGGCCTCATCATTATTCAGTAATTCCATTTTGTTCCCTCTTCAAGAAGCCTGATAATCAGACATAAGATTCTCTACTTTATCCGTAATTACCCGGGCCCCATGGCCGGGCGCGAGAAGACAAGCTGAGCCCGGGGCTCGGGGGTCACTTCTGCACTCAGCAACCCCCCTGCCCACAGTCCCTTTCCCCTCAGAGATGCCACTGAGCTACAAAAGTAATTTTCTTCTACTGATTTTGAATCTCGGAGGCTCTGTTAAATCTCTGCGTTTCCACCTCCTTGGGCCCCTGGACTGAAAGCTTAGGGAGGTTCGGTTCTGGGCCTTTCATTTTCCTTCTGTCCCTGGGGAGTCCCTGACGGACAGAGTGGGACAGAGGACGGCTCCCCTCACCTTTCCCCCTTTTCTTAACTCACATGGCCTCTGCCCCAGCTCGGACCCCATCATTTCTTAGAATAGCTTTTTATTTTTTCAAAATATACACAAAGATAATTTTCAGCATTGGCCCCTGCAAAACCTTGTATTCTGAAGTTTTCTCCATCCCTCCCCTGGACAGCAGGTAATCAATAGAGACTGAACATGGGCCATTGCTCTAAACACTTTTCTACATGTATCGTGCTGCACAAGAAAAAGCAGATCAAAAAGAAAAAAAAAAACCGGAAAAAAAAAAAAAAAGCAACAGCAGGAGTAACAAAAGATGAAAAAAAAATGAGAAAGAAAAAAACAAGCAACTGCAACAAAAGGTAAAAAAAAAAGAAAAAAAAAACAAGCAACAAAATGTGAAAACAGTATATTGTTTCATTTCTTTTTTTTAAATAGCTTTTTATTTACAAGATCTATGCATGGGTAATTTTACAGCATTGACAATTGTCAAGCCTTTTCTTCCAATTTTTCCCCTCTTTCCCCCCACCCCCTCCCCTAGATGGCAGGATGACCAATACATGTTAAATATATTAAAGTATAAATTATTGTCTCATTTCTTAAAACTATCTTGTCAGTTGCCTCCTGGAAGCCTGTCCCTGCCTTCTCCCCTACAACTACCAATTCAGTATTCTTAAAATCCTATCTCCCCAGCCATGGGGATTGCAATTTTCTTGCTTCCAGGATAAACTACAGAATCTGGGAGCTTCCCCAAAGTGGCTCTCATCTGCCTTCTAACCCTCATTTCCCAGTACCCCCTTTTCCCGGCTCTGTTCTAACCCAAGCAGCCTGGTAGCTACTTGTTGTAAAGGCACCTCCATCTTGGCTCCCTTTGCACGGATGCTCCTGTGGAAAGCACCTCCTCCTTGTCTCTGCCTCTTGGGGGCCCTGGCTCCCTCTGAATCTCAGCTCAGATGTTGCCTCTGGCAGGGAGCTTTTCCTGACCACCCCCAATTAGCTGTGGCAAATGCATATGTACAGATGTATAGTCACTTATTTCTACATAGATTGTTTTGAGACCTTCTTGAAAACAGGGACTATTTCATTCCCATCAAGTGCAAGGCTTAGCACACAGTCAGTGCTTAATAAATGCATATTTAACAAGCCTTTTGGGGGGACCTGGGTTGTTCACAAATTGGATATTCAATATATAGGGGAATTGCACATGTTTAACTTCCTGATTGGGGGTTATTGGATCCGAAGAGAGGGGAAAAAAAATAAATAAAACCCAGGGTTTTGTAGAGATGAATGTTGAAAATTTTCCATGTATGTATTTTGAAAATAAAAAGCTATAATTTAAAAAAATAAATATTTTATACTTATGAACAGCCTTTTATCTGATTTTTCTTCCCCCAGAACCAGAGAACAGAAAGTAAAAACTAAGGATTTCTTCCCCCTCCAAAAAAACCAAAAAAACAAATTGGATATTCACTCCGTGCCACACCTAGAAGTGAACTTGGGGGGGTTATGTGGATGTTGGTGGGATCACTTTCAATTTGAACCCACCCTCCCAAGGGACTGAGATGGTAGAAGAGTATGTGCTCCCAATCTAGAATGTCATACTTTGTTTCTTGCTATTTCTTCTCAGCAAATACAATTTTGTTTTATTTTTTAAATCTTTATTAATTTTTAAATAATGCCTTTTCTTTTTTTAAAATTAATGCTTTTTATTTTCAAAATATATACATGAATAATTTTCAACATCTACCCTTACAAAATCTTGTGTTCCAGCATAGCATTTTCACTCTCTTTTTGTTGTTGTTTGCTTGCATTTTATTTTTTCTCATTTTTTTTCAACTTGATTTGATTTTTCTTGTGCAGGAAGATAATTGTATAAATAAGTATGCATATATTAGATTTAACATATTTTACCATATTTAAGACATTTTGGGCTACTTGCCATTTAGAGGAGGGGATGAAAGAAGGGGAGAATTGGACCACAAGATTTTGCAAGGGTTAATGTTGAAGAATTATCCATGCATGTTTTGAAAAATAAAAAGCCTTCACAGGCTAATTGTACAAAATTTCAGAGTCCAATTCTTTTTGTACAGCAGAATAACTGTTTGGTCATGTATACTTATTGTGTATCTAATTTATACTTTAATATATTTAATATCTACTGGACATCCTGCCATCTAGGGAAGGGGGTGGGGGAAAGGAGGGGAAAAATTGGAACAAAAGGTTTGGCAATTGTCAATGTTGTAAAATTACCTATACATATAACTTGTAAATAAAAAGCTATGGAATGAGAGAGAGAGAGAGAGAGAGAGAGAGAGAGAGAGAGAGAGAAAGAAAAATAAAAAGCTTTAATAAAAAAATTTTTTTAAAAATATCTTGTGCTCTAAATTTTTTCCCTTTCTTCCCCAATCCTCCCCTAGATGGCAAGTTATCCAATATATATTAAACATGTAGCCTTTTCTTTTCTTTTCTTTTTCTTATTTCTTTTTTGCCTTTTCTTTTCAAAATAAATGCAAAGCTAGTTTTCAACATTCACCCTAGCAAAACCTTATTATGTTGCCTGTTTTTCTCCCTTCCTTCCTCTACTCCACTCCCTGAGACAGCAAGTAATCCACTATAGGTTAACACATAGGCACAAATAAAAATTTTAAAAAACAATTTAAAATGTTGAGTACAGAGCCTGTATGTTCCCTGTCAGCCCTCTGTCTCTAGTCCTAAGGCTTGGCTATGTGAGATCGAAGTTTGGATTTAGGAGCTCAGGTGAATGGGAGAAATGAACACCCCTGGGACCCGAGGTCAGTGTGTCAACAGGACAGTCTCATGACTCCATGTGTTAAACAGAAAAGTGGAGCTCAAACCTCGGGGGTCCGGTGGGAGCCCTTCTCAGGGGGGGCTTTGTCTCATTTCTGGAAGCACCGTCACCATCTGTTTAGGACAATTTAGGCCGGGCTCTGCCTGAATAGCCCAGGTGCCCCGCTGACCGTCCTTTCAGGCCCGAGTCTTATTTGCACATTGACGCAAGAAACGGCCTCTCTGGTCTCATTGTGCTCCTTTCTGATTTCATTTTAAAGTAAGAAATGAGTAACATGAGACAAGAGACAGGGGGCTGCTGCCTTCCTAATGTGTCCTAGCATTAACCACATGGCCCTGCCAGAGCTCATTAAGGAGTGTTTCTGAGTAAATACTCGGGCCCATTAAGGACCCGGAAGAAGGCCTGCTCCTTCTTCCATAGAAAGTGAGTCCAGTGACAGGACAAGGAGAGGGATCTGGCCTTGACAGCATGGAGGCGATTTTAAAATAGCCCTCAAGATGACGGAGAATGCGGTACTGCGTACATAGGCACACAATGCCCAGCTCCTGGGAAATTGCCATTATCCTTATAGGAAATGATGAGACGTTATTAACGCAATTTGCAGTATCTGAGCATCAGGTTAGGAGGAGGAGGATGGGAAAAGGAAAATAACTGACGGCAATGCTCAGATAAAAATAGCAAACAGACGCAAGCATTTACCGAGGCAGCAGGAGCAGGGAGAAAAGACCTGGCTCCGGAATCGCAGGACCTGGGTCTAATCCTTTTTCTGGTGTGGACCTAACTTCAACTAAGTTAACTTTCCTGAGCCAAAGTTTCTTGTTCTGAAAAATGAGAGAATTAAGAGAGCGAGAGAGAGATGGATAGAGGAATGCTTGGATAGATGGATAGATGGATGGATGGATGGATGGATGGATGGATAGTTATATATAGATGGATAGGTAGATGAATAGTTAGATATATAGATGGATGGATGGGTGATGGATGAATAGTTAGATATAGATGTAGATGGATGGAGGGATGAATAATTATAGATAGATGATGGATAGATGAATAGTTATATAGATGGATGGATGGATGGATGGAAAGATAGTAAATGGATGGACAGATAGATGGATGTGATAGAAGCTGGATAGACAAAAAGAGGATTATGGGGATTGAATAGGATCACAACATATTTTCATCTTTTTGTTGTTTACTTGCTTTTTCTTTCTTTCTCATGTTTTCCCCTTTGTGATCTGATTTTTCTTGGGCAACATAAGTGTGGAAATATGTATAGGAGAATTGTACACATTTAACATATATTGAATTACTTGCTGAATAGGGGAGGAGGAAGGGGGAAGGGAGAAAGAAAAAATTGAAACAAGGTTTTGCAGGGATGAATGTTGAAAACTATCTTTCCAAACATTTTGAAAATAAAAAGCTATTATATAAAAAAAAATTTTGGATAGACAGATGACTGGCTGGCTGAATATATAGATACATGGGAGATGGATGATAGATGGATAGACAAATAAGTGGATGGGTGAATACATAGATTAATAGTAGATGGATGGACAGAGATGGATGAACAGATAAATGGATAGACATATAGATGGGGAGTTAGAGAGAGCACTTATTAAGTGCCAACTATGTGCTAGATACAGCACTAAGCACTGAGAATACACATACAAGTTTAAAAAATGACAGTCTCTGTTCTGAAGAAGCTTCTCTTCTAATAGATGAGGATAATAGAAGGGAGCTACAAAAGAGGAAAAGGAATAAGTCATATAGGCAAGCCTGGAGAGTCCAAAGCAGAATTGAGAGAGGAGGGAGCATGGATGGCCTAAACGCTTCCTGGGATGAGGGACCTGTGCAAGACTCACCCGGGGACAGCAAGGGGGGAGATACCTTCAGGGTGAGAAGGCTGCTGTGGTAGGTGGACTCTGGAGGGTCAGGACTAAAGCTCATGAATTGAAGGAATTGTATTAGATTTCCTCCAAGGTCCATTATAGCTCTAAATCTATAATCAAAAATCTCAATATTCATCTTTATTTTTTTTGCTTCTCTTCCTCATTCTTTACTCGGTTTTTTTCAATCATTATTATAAAAAAGTAGCCAGAAGTTCTCCATGAGACTTAGATTCATACATCTGGGGATGGGGAGGACCACCGAGAAATCACTCAGTTGATTAAGGTACCAAAAGGTTAAGTGCCCAGTGGAGCAGAGAGAGTGTTGACTAAGACCAGCTGCTTTCTTGTTGAGCAGCTGATGAAATCTCTTTGAGGACTTTTGGAGCATTACTCTTTTATCACTAGTTACAATCTCCTACCCATGTGGAAAGATGGTTTGGTAAGTAGCTAATGAGCTAGAACTGGGGCATGTTCAAAAGGCATCCTCAGGAAACTGGGACATGAACACATCGTTAGTGGAGTTGTGAAATGATCCAACCATTTGAAAGAGCAATCTAGAAGGAAGCCCAAAGGGCTATCAAACTGTGCATTACTTTTTACCCTATTGGGTCTATACTACAAAAATAAAAGAAGAAAAAAGACTTATAGATGAAAAATTTTTTATAGCAGCAAAAAACTGGAAACTGAGTGCATGCCCATTGATCAGAGAATGACAGAATAAGTTCTGGGATACGAATGCTATGGAATATTATTGCTCTGTAAGAAATGATCAGGAGGGTGATTTCAGAGAGGCCTGGAGAGACTTACAGGAACTGATGCTGAGTGAAATGAGCAGAACTAGGAGATCACTGTAAATGGCAACAGCAAAACTATGTGATGATCAATTATGATGGACTGGACTCTTCTCAATAACATGGTGATTCAGGACATTTCTAAAAGACTTGGGATGGAAAATGTCATCCACATCCAGAGAGAAGTAGAGAGACTGAATATAGATCAAAGCATCCTATTTTCACCTTGTTTGTTTTCATTCTTTCTTGTATTTTTCCTTTTTGGTCTGATTTTTCTTGCACAACATAACAAATATGGAAATATGTTTAAAAGAATTACACATATTTAACCAACATGAAATTGCTTGCTATCTTGGGGAGAGAGGAAAATTTGGAACATAGTCTAAAAATGAATGTAGAAAACTATCTTTACATATCTTTGGAAAAAATAAAATACTATTGAAAATTTTAAAAACTGAATATAGCAACTAGGGAGCCAAATAACCTTAGAATACATTGAACTGGTGTCTGAGAATGGTGAATAGTTCCATTTTCTTCCTCCTTGGTCCAACCCCATCCAGAAAATTAGGTAAAATTCTATGTGCCAGCAGCAGCTAGGTGGCGCAGTGGACAGAGCATCAGCCCTGAAATCAGGAGGAGCTGAGTTCAAATTTGACCTCAGACCCTTAACACTTCCTAGCTGTGTGATCTTGGGCAAGTCACTTAACCCCAACTGCCTCAACAACAACAAAAACTTCTACGTGCACATTTTAGGAAGAACATGGGCACATTAGGAAAATCTGGTGTAGGGCAATCTAAATACTAAAGGAACTCGATTATGGAATGATTCAAGTAAAGAAACTCAGTTAAGTTTAGCTTGAGGAAGAGAAGCCTTAGAGAGGACATGCTAGCATTCTTCATATGTTGGAAGAGTTGTTGGGTGAAAGAAGAATTTGAGTTGCTATTCTTGACCCCAAAGCATCAAATTAAGAGCCACTGAGAGAGGAAAATTTAATCTTGATATGAAAGAAAACTTCCTAAATAGAGCATCCCAAAGTGGAATGGGTAACCTTAGGAGATAATGGGCACGCCCTCACTGAGGTTCTTTGAGCAATGATTGGATTATCAGTTGTACTGATAATATACATCATCTCAATTAGGAGTTGGACTCAGGAATGTCTGATTCTGTAAGAGATATTGGGCAATAATGATGTAGCTCTCGATGGAATTGCAATAAGGAGGGTCTCAAAACTGAACTTCAGTAGAGGAAGGAAGCAGGCAAAGTATCGCGTGATACGCTGGGTAGTGAATGAAATCTTGGATTTAGAGTCTGGAAACATAAATTTAAATTTTGCCTCAGATACTTGCCACCTTTGTGATCCTGAGCAGGTCATTAACTTCTCTCAGCCTCAGTTTCTTCATTTGTAATATGGAATATTTTTGTTTTTTGGTTTTTTTTATCCCCAGGAAGCTGAGTTTAAATGACTTGCCCAAGGTCACACAGCTAGTAAATGTCAGGTACTTCTGAATTCACCACTGGTGCTCTATCCACTGTACCATCTAGCTGTCCCATTTGTAAGATGAGATATTAATGTGATTTGCCTTATTTTTTAAGTAATAGCTTTTTCTTTTCAAAATATAGGCAAAGATAGTTTTCAGCATTCACTCTTGCAAATCTTGCGTTTCATATTTTTCTCCCTCCCTACCTCCCATCCCCTCCCCTAAGTGGCAAATAATTCAATATATGCTAAACCTCCTTCTAAGCATATTTCTATATTTCTCATGCTGTACAAGAAAAATTAGAACAAAAAGGAAAAAAAATGAGAAAGAAAACAAAAAAACAACCAAAAAAACAACCAAAAAGGAGAAAATACTATGTTGCCATCCACACTCAGTCCCCACAGTCTTGCTTGGGGTGCAGATGGCTCTCTCCCTGTGGTTTACCTCATGAGATTCTTAGGAGAACCAAGTGAGATAATTTAAGAAAAACATTTCCAAACCTTCAAATGCCATAGAAACATCAGCTACCATAATGCAGGGGAAACGAATGAACATCTCTCCAGGGGACTCTTTTATCTCCAATACTCATTTATTTGTGTACCCATGTTTTTTCACACTGTACCGATTGTTCCAGAGATATTGATCCCTGAGAACTGCTCTGTGATGACTTCTTCCTCGGCTTCAGTAGGGAGCTGTGAACGTGTTATCAGAGTCAGCATTGGTATGGGAGAAAAAGCTTTGGAATTACAGTCCAAAGACTTGTATTCTAATTCCCCGCCCCCCCCCCCCTTCTTGGGGCTTCATTTTCTTTACCTACAGAGTGAGAGGAATAGACTAGACCAGGGATGCTTAACCTGGTGTCCTTAAACTTGTGTTAGAAGATATTTTGATAGAAAGTCATTATGCTATGAATGCTCTTTGACCTCGTGCGTCATAGAAATCAAAGAATAAAGGAAAGCATCTATGTGTGCAAAAATATTTTCAGAAGCTCTTTTTGGAAGAGTCAAAATTAGAAATTAATGGACTGCTCTCCTTTTGTTGAATAGATAAAACAAATTGTGACATATGAATATGATGGAGTATTATAAGGCCAGAAGAAATGACTACTGTAAGGCAAAGTGAGCAGAACTAAAAGAACATTTTATGCAATATTAGCATTAATAGAGAAAAAAAACAACTTTGAAAGACTAAAATTCTGATCAACAAAATGAAAAACTTTCAATTCAAAAGAATGAAGATATACATCCTGCCACTCCTCTCCTGAGAGAGGTGATTGATTAAAAATACAAAAAGAAATATACATATTTGGAAATGGCTTTTAGGGTATTTGGATTTGGTTTTTTTACCCCTTTTAAAAAAAGATTTGCTTAATGGGAATAGGATGGTGAAAGAACAGATTAATAAATATACTTGTAACTTGAAAAAATAAAAAAACAAATTCTATAACAAAAAATAAAATGAAAAAATGAATGTTGAAAATTATCTTTACATGTATTTAGAAAAATAAAATACCATTGAGAAAAAAAATATTAAATAAGATTGGGAGGAAAAAAATTTCACCTGACCAAAAAGAGCTGCTTTCTGTAGGCTATCCAAGTGAGAAGGCAAGGATTTCTGTAAGCGTCAGTGGGGATGGCTAATGTGTATGATCAGTAAGCCCAGGACTCCATTACTCCTTGTTTCTCTGTTGTGTTCATTCCTTTCCTTTTTCTGCAAAGGAATACTGGAGATAATACTGAAAAAAATTTGTAATACAAGATTTTGCATAGATCAATGTTTGAAATTTGATCAGAATATTAAGCCCCAGAAGTCTGGGAGCTGGACCATGCTGATCTCTCCAGGAGGCCATCCTCAGGCGTCACTTAAAAGTGCTGAAGGGCCACCTGCTTGGTCCTGCCTGGGAGTAGCAGAGATGTGGGCTCATCTGCTGATGATATATATATTCACTTGTAAATGTGAATCTGATATGCAAATGTTTCCCAGGGAGACATGATAGATCAATAGGAAAGGGGAAGAAATGTTTGTAACTCTATTCTTGCTACATCTCCACAATTAATATCCCTTTATGAAAACTAATTGGTGTGGATTAATTAAATGAGACAGGTGTTAGTGGTCAACACTGCAGAAACCAGGAGAATAAGAGCCCCAGTGGACAGAATCAGAGAACAATTGTGCTGACAGCCAGCAAGCAATCTGATAGAGGTTTTACATGTACAGCCATTTTAAACATTTTCATATTAGTCATGTTTGGAAAGAAAAAATCAGAACAAAAGGAAAAAAAAAAAACCATGAGAAAGAAAAAACAATAACAAAAGTAAAAATCGTATGCTTTGATCTGCATTCAGTCTCCATAATTCTCTCTCTGGGTGTGGATGGCCTTTCCATCCCAAGTCAATTGGAATTTACTTGGATTATCGAATTGTTGAGAAAACTAAGTCTATCATAGTTTATCATTGCATAATATTCTCTTAGTCCCTCTCACTTCACTCAGATCAGTTCATCTAACTTTTTCCAGCCTTTTGGAAAACCTGTTCATCATTTCTTATAGAACAAATAATATTTCATTACATTCATACCACAACTAATTCATTTTCAAATTCCTTGCCACCACAAAAAGAGGTGTTATAAATATTTTTGTACCTATGAGTACTTTGAATGATATATTTCTAACTTTATTTGTGCCCTTAAAAATAATTTATCATAAAGGTCTCATTTCTAAAATATATAGAGAATTGACTCAAATTTATAAGAATCCAAGCCATTCTCCAATTGACAAATGGACAAAGGATATGAACAGACAATTTTCAGATGAAGAAATTGAAACCATTTCTAGTCCTATGAAAAGGTGCCTTCACTCACTATTCATCAGAGAAATGTAAATTAAGACAACTCTGAGGTACCGCTACATACCTGTCAGATTGTCTGACAGGAAAAGATAATGATGAATTTTGGAGAGGATGTGGGAAAACTGGGACACTGATACTTTGTTGGTTGAGTTGTAAAATGTTCCAACCATTCTGGAGAGCAATCTAGAACTATGCCCAAAGGGCATAGCCATGTTTCTACTGGATTTGCATCCCTAAAGAGATCTTAAAGGAGGGAAAGGGACCCACATGTGCAAAGATGTTTGTGGCAGCCCTTTGTGTAGTGACCAGGAACTGGAAACTGAGTGGATGCCCCTCAGGTGGGGAATGGCTGAATAAGTTATGGTCTATGGATACTATGGAATATAATTGTTCTGTAAGAAACAATTAACAGAATGATTTCAGAAAGACCAGGAGAGACTTACAGGAACTGATGCTGAGTGAAATGAGCAGGACCAGGAGATCATTGTACCCAGCAATAACAAAGTTATACAATGATCAATTCTGATGGGCGTGGTTCTTTCCAACCAAGAGATGATTCAAACCAGTTGCAATGGTCTTGTGATGGAGAGACCATCTCCACCCAGTGAGAGATTGTGGGGACTGACTATGGACCACAACATAGCATTTATACTCTTTTTGTTGTATGTTTGTATTTTGTTTTCTTTGCCATTTTTTCTGGTTTGATTTGATTTTTCTGCTTCAGCATGATAATTGTATAAATATGTATGCATTTATTGGATTTAATATATATTTTTACCATGTTTAACATATATTGGATTGCTTGTCATCTAGGAGGTGGGGGGAAGGGAGGAAAAAATTTGGAACACAAGATTTTGCACAGATCAATGCTGAAAAATTATCCAAAATTGTTCTGAAAATAAAAAGCTATAATAAAAAAATAAAATTAAAAAGATAATTTATCATGTCCTTAACTTTAAACAACAGAAAAACAAATTAAATGTATTTACAATTCTATATGCGTCAGAATGACATAGTCCTTCTTTTAGTTCTATGTAGAGAGAAACTTTGCTTTTATGACTAACAAGGTTGCCATGGCAACTTGGACAGGGCAAACAGGGCTTTGCCTAGGAGAAATACAAAGACTGACGCACATCTGCCTCTGCAGCTAGGCACTTAAAGATGTGTATTAATCAAACCCAGGAAACTTTCTGGAACCGGATGGATAGTCCAGCCTTTTAACCAACCCCCATTAGAGCTGTCCTTGGTGCTACTCAGTCTGCCATTTCCTCCCCCGCCCCCTCCGCCCCCAATGAATTTGGGTACCAGGATCAATTCTGACCTTAGCTACAAATCAGCCAAATCTCCATGAGCAAAACCAAGTGGAGAATAACCCAAATAAATCAGTCCACATCACTATTTCCAAGGATAATTTTGGGGAAGAGCTCAATGCCGACTAAATGGTGTGGAAGTTTCAATTCTTTGCTTTAATTGCAAACCCCTAGCCACTCATCACCATGGTGATGATGAATATTATTATCATAACAAAATAAAATCTAGTGAGATTATATTTGTAAAGTACTTAGCACAGAAGCTGGCAAATAGTAGGCACTTAATAAATGCTTATTTCCCTTCGCTATCTTTAATCAAGATCATAGTAATAGCCGCCTTTTATCTAGCCTTTTAAAGTTTGCCAAATGCTTTTAAATACATAGTTTCTTTTCACTTTAATAATACTATTGGGAGGTAAGTACTATTCTCTTCTCCATTTTACAAATGAGATAACTGAGGCACAGATAAGCCAAGTGATTTATGCAATCATGGAGTTAGAAAGTACCTGAGGCAGCCTTTGTATCCAGGGATTTCTGACTCCAGTTTTATCATTCAATTTCCTGTGCCTTCTTACCTTGAGGCAGTAATTAATGGTGAAGAATTATCTCAGTAGGCTGAGTTTTCTTGCTTTGCCAAGGCTTTCTTTATTGCTGCTATAAGGGGAAAAAAAAAAAAAAACAAAAAAAAAAAAAACAGATTGTGGACATGTTAATGATGGCCTTAGCCAAATTCTTCCCTGAGCTGAGAAAGGGGTATTTAATTTATGGTTTTATGAGTGTTTTGAAAAGGTGAGATAATTAAGGACAGTAACAAGTTAATAGAAAAAGAGAGGGGAGGCAGATTAATTTACCAAAGAGGAAAAGGACCACATATAAAAATACTTATAGCATTTTTTTTCCTGTGGCAAAGAACTGGAAGCCAAAGGAGTGCCCATCACTCAGGCAATAGCTGAACAAGCTATGGTTTATGAATATGACAGAATACTAGAAATGGTTTTGGAGGAAACCGGGAAGGTTTGTGTGAAATAGTGCAGAGTCTAGAGAGCAAAACAACAAGAATATTTACATCATAATAGTATTATAAAGACAATCAACTTTGAAAGACAAAGAACTCCTTATCAGTACCATGACTCCTCCATTGATGAAACATGCTTCTGGTTTATTTGTTTGTTTTATAATAATAGCTTTTTATTTTTTCAAAATACATGCAAAGATAGTTTTCAATATTCAACCTTGCAAAACCTTGTGTTCCAAATTTTTGTCCCTTCTTACTCCCCTGGACAGCAACTAATCTAATATAGGTTAAACATGTATAATCCTTCTAAATAGAGTTCCACATTTATCATGGGGCACAAGAAAAACCAGATGAAAAGGGAAGAAATAAAAAAGAAAAAAAAATAAAAACAAGCAAGCAAACAGTAACAACAACAAAAGGTGAAAATACTGTTGTGATCCACACTCAGTTCCCATAGTCTCTGGATACAGATGGCTCTCTCTACCACAAAGTTTATTAGAATTATCCTAAATCACCTCATTGTTGAAAAGAGCCATGTCCATCAGGATTAATCATCACATAACCTTGCTGTTTCTATGTACAATAATAAAAAGATACTGACCAATTTTTTAAAATTTTAACAGGGGGCAATTATAGAAAAATCCAGAAATAAGTAATCCAAGTACTACCTAGGAGTAATAAGATTTCCTATAGAAAAGTCAATTGCTCAGAGTTGAGCAGGCAGCAGTGTTTAGTCTATTGAGAGACCTTTCTGGTAATATCAAAGTTTAGAATCACAGCAGAAAAAGGACCAGAATCTTGTTTCCACATTGGTGTGAAAATTGTTCCTAGTAATAGGTTTTATGGAGTTCTCTTATTTTGGATTTCTGTTATCTATAACAGGGGACTTAAGGCACCAGGAAATATCTGTGATATTTTCTCCTGTTTCTGGTTGGCTTTAAAAAGCAACTTATTCATCCTTCATTACTTCTTCATTACTACCTCCTCAATGGCCAAGTAAGGTTCTGGAATGACCTCATGGACGATAGCATCTACTTTCTGTTGCAAATCAAAGCATCTTTTATAATATTTTAGTAACTTGAGCTATATCTCCCAATTGTGTTGTATTTTTATGGATATTATAAAATACCAAATCAGGGTCAGTTGTGTCTCAGAAAAACCAGATGCTTGCCCTCTCTCTTTCTTCAAGATCCAGAATGTTGACTCAAGAAATTGAAATCCAAAAGGCAACACATTATTTATTTATAGAATTTAGAATGATCATCAGAGCTGATGAACATGTTTATTTTTGTATACTATCCTGGTACCAAGGAAAAACAAACAAACAAACAAAAAACATTTATTAACCACCTACTGTGTGCATAGTACTATGCTAGGTGCTAGGGATATAAAACAAAATAAAAATGCTCCCCTAAAGGACGTTAGATTGTTTTAGGGAAGAAGCACTAGGTAAATAGCTAAATGTGCATATATAAAGAGGATTATTTGAAAAGGGAGAAAGCACTTCTATTTGGAGAGAAGGAGGAAAGGTCCAGAAACCCTTCTAAAAAGGCAGCATGTGAGTTGAGCCTTGGAGAAATTCCTCCTTCTAAGTGGAGGTGGAAAGGTCAGACTGCACTTTAGACAGGGGAACGTGGACAGAAACACAGATGAAAAGGGGGTACTGACGTGTAGAAATGACAGAGTCTAATTGGACTAGAAAGGGAATAAAATAAGGGAAGTAGCAGGAATGAAGCTAGAAAGACAACCTGGGAAGAGTTCTTTCTGTATATCAACTAGAGAAGTTTGTAATTTAACCAAAAGTCAATGGCAGCAGTGGAGGGTGTACTGGCTCTGAGTCAGGAGGTTCTGAATTAAAATCTGTCTTCAGACACTTGATGCTTGGTGTTGACCCTGACTGCCTTGCAAAAAAATTGGCAACGGGGAGTCCCTGAAGCTGTTGATGTCCATGCTCTAGGACCATCATTTTGGGACCTTGGGAGAGGATGGGCTGGAGAGGGAAGAGGCCCCAGGCAGGGAGTCTAATTAGGAGATCATTGCAATAGTCCAACTGTCCATGGTAAGAGCCTGAAATTGGGTGATGTCTATGTGAATGGAGAGAAAGGGATGGATATGGGAGATGCTACAGAGGGGGAAAAAAGCCTTGAGAAGAATAACAAATTGTGACCTAAGCTATTAACTTTCTTGGCCCATAGCTCACCCTTCTACTACTTCTTGCTCCCTCAGGGTCAGAGGGGCAGATTATGTTGTCAACCAATCAACAAGCATTAATTAAGCACTTACTATATGCCAGGCACCTTCCCAAGATATTCAACTGGGCATCCAGGGATAGAAATGAAACTCAAGGGCTTATATTCTACTGGGGAGAAACATGTACATGAGTAAGTATACTCAGGATATGGGCAAAAGTAATTGTCCCAAGCAATATTCTTGTGTATCACTCTCCTTGCTTCTTTGGTATTGGTAAAATATTCCCATTTTTAAAGTAACTGAGTCAATCCCCAGAGTCCCTAAAACTCTTTTTGGATTAGGTGGCCTCTGGGCTTCCTTCCATCATTTCTACCCTCATTCTGTGTTGGGTAAATACAATCGGCTATTGGCCATTCTCAAAAGCAACATGGCTGCTTCTTGTTTTCAAAAGCTGGCAAGGGAAATGCATTCCACAGGGAGACGAGACCAGCCCTTCAGTGAAGGATATTCTTTGGTTTATGTTGCCTTCATGCCAGTTCAAGAATCATCCTCTAGGCAGGGCAAAAACAACAAGAGTTATATTGGGCATCCAGGGCAATACCAAGCTGAGAGGAGCATCCTGAGTCCCAGAATAATAGATACACCCAGAAATCACTTTGTCACGCCAAAGGTCACTGATACTGACAACAATTACTTTGTCTGAAATGCAAAAATATGCTAAGGGATGAATAATAAGTATATTTTCACCCTTGGGGACCTTACAGACCATTGATACAGGAGAAAATGTGTAGGGCTTGGAATTTGGAGATGAATGCCTGAATCCTCTCTCAGATTCTAATTTTGCAAGCTTAGTTCAATCACATTTCTGAGCCTGTTTCCTCATTTGTGAAATGAGCTGGGAGGTTGCCAATCCCAGCTCATAGGATTATTGTCAAGAAGGTCTTTTGTTAGCCTTATACCACTGTACACACATATAACATATACATATATACACATATATATAAATATACACATACATAGTATCCCACTAGTCTTAGTGCAGTTTGAAGCTATTAAAACTTTTATTAATAGCTTATTTATTAAGGCCTTTAAAGTTTTAAACTACACTAAGATTTTTGGGGAACCCTATAAAATTGCCCCTGAATTTATTTTATTTAGTAAAATGTTTTCAATGTCTTATTTTGATGTTCTTATCTTTTCTTACTACCAATTTCTTTTTTATATATATGGGAAAAAAGGATCAAATGGTGGTCAAAATATTTCATATGAGCAATGCGAAATTCTACTAAATAACATTAGATTAGGCCAAATAGAAATCAGTTACTCTGTCCATAAGTAACAAATAATAAAAACAAAACAAAAATATACAAACCCTCAAAAGATAAATTCTTTTCATTAATTACCTCTCACAAAACAAAATCAAGCTAACAAACAAAAACAAAATTGGAAAAAACTGGAGAATTGTTCTAAGAATTATGGGACTGCCTGAAATTCTTAGACGAGTTTCACCACTATTTGTTCCAACTATTCAAATTTCTTTCCATTTTTTTCTTCCATATAATTTCCATTAACTTTGGTTTTTTTCTCTCTTTTTTACATTTCTTCCACTTATTCTTGTAACCATGGTAACCAAGACACTCTTTTCAGTTCAATCACTCTTCAGTTGTATCTGCCTCTTCATGCTCCATTTGGAGTTTTCTTGAGAAAGATACTGGAGTTATTTGTCTTGGCTTTCTCCATTTCATGTTTTTTTTTTTTCTAAATAATAGTATTTTATTTTTCCAAATATATGCAAAGAAAGGATAGTTTTCAAAATTCACCCTTGTAAAACTTTGCCTTTCAATTTTTTCTCCCTCCCTTTCCCCCACCCTCTCCCCTAGACAGCAAATAATCCAATATATCTTACTTCCAATTTCTACTAACTTTTCTTCCCCTATTAGATCCCTCAATTAAATATAGTCAGAGGCACATCCAGGATGACAGAGAGTAGATAGGACACTGCTTGAGTTCTCCATAGCTTCCCTCAGAATCAACACTAGATCAAGCCTCTGAATGGATTTTGGTGTGACAAACATTCAGAGTGTAATAATTTTCCGGCTTAAGATATCTTGAAATAACTTTAGGAAAGATTTGTCTCAGTTAAGCAAGGGGGAAAACAACACAGCGCAGATATGGAGTGGGGAGATCTCAGGTGTGGGGAATCTAAATGGAGACTCTTAGCCAAAGTACTGTAATGTTGACCACTCTATCCTGGTTATGAAAACCAGTGGATCAGCAGATCAGCTATGAGACCTCCCACACAACTACAGAAGGCAAATTGTGAATTCCCAACCCCCAGCATAATAGGTGGGATGTGGCCAGCACCATCCAGAGCAGTGGGAAAGCCTACAACACAGTTAGTGAGAGGTCCCTATATCCCTGAAAAAGAAGCTTGGGACAATCTCCCCAATTCTCTAGGAGCAGAGCTCAACTTTTAAAAATGAGAAAAAAGCAAAAAGAGCTCCGATTATAGAAACCTCCTATGGAGACAGAGAAGATCAGAACAGAAACCTAGAATAAGGCAACAAAGGTAAAATGGCTTCAAGTGAAGCTTCAGAGTGGGATATGAACTGGTCTCCAGCTCAAAAGATTCTATTGGAAGAGTTCAAAAAGGATCTTAAAAGACGTAAGAAAAATGGAGAAAAGAAATGAGATCTATATAGGAGAATTATAAAAGTTTGGGGTCAAAAGTCAACGACTTGGAAAAACACAGAAAGTGACTGAAGAAAACTACTACTTGAAAAATAAATTTGGTGAAATGAAAAAACAAAACTACTCCTTAAAAAATAGAATTGGTTGAAAAATGGTCAAAGGATATGAACAGACAATTCTCAGATGAAGAAATTGAAACTATTTCTAGTCATATGAAAAGATGCTCCAAGTCATTATTAATCAGAGAAATGCAAATTAAGACAACTCTAAGATACCACTACACACCTTTCAGATTGGCTAAGATGACAGGAAAAAATAATGATGATTGTTGGAGGGGATGCGGGAAAACTGGGACATTGATTCATTGTTGGTGGAGTTGTGAACGAATCCAACCATTTTGGAGAGTAGTTTGGAACTATGCTCAAAAAGTTATCAAACTGTGCATACCCTTTGATCCAGCAGTGTTACTACTGGGATTATATCCCAAAGAGATTATAAAGAAGGGAAAGGGACCTGTATGTGCACGAATGTTTGTGGCAGCCCTTTTTGTAGTGGCTAGAAACTGGAAACTGAATGGATGTCCATCAGTTGGAGAATGGCTGAATAAATTGTGGTATATGAAAATTATGGAATATTACTGTTCTGTAAGAAATGACCAACAGGATGATTTCAGAAAGGCCTGGAGAGACTTACACGAACTGATGCTGAGTGAAATGAGCAGGACCAGGAGATCATTATATACTTCAACAACAATACTAGATGATGACCAGTTCTGATGGATCAGGCCATCCTCAGCAACGAGATCAACCAAATCATTTCTAATGGAGCAGTAATGAACTGAACTAGCTATACCCAGAAAAAGAACTCTGGGAGATGACTAAAAACCATTACATTGAATTCCCAATCCCTATATTTATGCACACCTGCATTTTTGATTTCCTTCACAAGCTAATTGTACAATAATTCAGAGTCTGATTCTTTTTGTACAGCAAAATAATGTTTTGGTCATGTATACTTATTGTGTATCTAAGTTATATTTTAATATATTTAACATCTACTGGTCATCCTGCCATTTAGGGGAGGGGGTGGGGGGGTAAGAGGTGAAAAATTGGAACAAGAGGTTTGGCAATTGTTAATGCTGTAAAGTTACCCATGTATATATCCTGTAAATAAAAGGCTATTAAATTAAAAAAAAAAAAAAATAGAATTGGTGAAATGGAAAAAACAATCCACTGAACAAAACAACTCCTTTAAAAGTACAATTGGCCAAATGCAAAAAGAAGTAAAAAAGTTAATGGAAGGAAACAACTCACTAAAATTAGAATTAGACAAATGGAAGTGAATGACTAAATGAGACATCAAGAATTAATTAAGCAAAATTTTTAAAATAAAAAAGTAGAAGAAAGTGTAAAATACCTCTTTGGAAAATAGGTCCAAGAGAGACAATTTAAGAATTAATAAACTATCTGAAAGCCATGATTTAAAAAAAAAAAAAGAGCCTGGATAACATCTTTAAATAATCAAAGAAAATTGCCCTGATGTCCTAGAACCAGAGGGTAGTCACTGAAAGAATCTACCAATCACTTCCTTGTATTCCTTGTTCTTCCTGTTTCACTCTGCATCAGTTTATGTAAATCTTTCCAGGAAAGAAACAAATGTTTATAAGATGAACTATTTCATAAAACAGAAGTCTTTAGCAGAGTGGATTAAAAGCCAGAATCCTAGAATATGTTGTTTACAAGAAACACATTTCAAGCACATATATGTGTATGTATGAATTTATGTATGTATACAGAGATAAGGTAAAAGGGTGGAGAAGAATCTGTTATGCTTCAGCTGAAGTAAAAAAAAAATTATATCTCTGGATGTCTACATGAATAAATAGTGAAAGAGAAGCTCAATAAATTGGACATGTAACTAAAAAAGCTAGAAAAAGAACAAAGAAAAAACCCAATTAGATACCAAATTAGGAATTCTGAAAATGAACACCCATTCCTAAAAAAAACACTAGAGATAACAGGAATAAATGGAGTTTTCCTTAAAATAATAAGTAGCATCCATCTAAAACTACCAACAAGTATTTTATATAATGGAGATAAGCTAGAAGCATTACCAATAAGATCAAGGGTGGAATAAAGATGTCTTTTATTACTATATTTATTTACCATTTTTACTTTTTATTACCATTACTATTCAATACTATATTAGCAATAAGAGAAGAAAAAGAAATTGAAGAAATTAGAATAGGTAATGAGGAAATAAAACAATCAGTCTTTGCAGATGATATGACCGTCTACTTAGAAAATCTTAGAGAATCAACTAAAAAACTATTAGAACAATTAACAACTTAGCAAAATTGCAGGATATAAAATAAACCCACATAAGTCATCCACATTTCTGTATGTTTCCAACAAAGCCTAGAAATAGAAAGAGAAATCCCATTTAAAAAAAACCAAAGATTACATAAAATATTTGGGTATCTCTCTGCCAAGACAAAGCTAGGAACTATATGAACACAATTACAAAACACTTTTTCACAGAAGTAAAGTTATAGCTAAACAATTGAAAGACTATTAAGTGCTCATGGGTAGACTGAGCTAATATGATAAAAATGACAATCCTATTTAAATGAATTTACTTATTTAGTGCCATAACAAGCAAATATCAAGAAAAAACTTCATTGAGCTAAAAAAAAAAAAAAAATAGCAAAGTTTATCCAGAAGAACAAAAGATCAAAAATTTTAATTGAATTAATGAAAAAAATACAAAGGAAGGTAATCTACGTGTCCCAGAATTAAAACTATATTATAAAGCAGCAGTTATCAAAACTAATAGTGGATCTGTGGAATAGGTTAGGTTCACAAGATATAATAGTCAATGACTATACTAATCTAGTGTTTGATAAACTCAAAAACTCCAGCTTCTAGGATAAGAATTTACAATTTCACAAAAATTGCTTGTGAAACTGGAAAACAGTATGGCAGAAATTAGGCATTGACCAATATCTAACACCCTATGCCAAACAAATTAGAACAAGGGACAGTCTACCTCTGAGATCTGTGGGAAAAGGAGGAATTTATAGCCAAAGAAGAACTAGAGAACGTTATGAAGTACAAAATGAATAATTTTAATTTTATTAAGTTTAAAAGTTTTTGTACAATTAAACCAATGCAGCCAAAATTATAAGGAAAGCAGAAATACAGGGGGAAAAAATTTTATAGCCAGTGTTTCTGATAAAGGCATCATTTAAAAAAATATACTGACTTAAATTTATTTTATTTATTTATTTTTTGCTGAAGAAATTGGGGTTAAGTGACTTGTCCAGAGTCACACAGCTAGGAAGTATTAAGTGAGGTCAGATTTGAACTCAGGTCCTCCTGACTTCAGGGCTGGTGCTATCTACTGCACCACCTTGCTGCCCAGCTGACTTAAATTTATAAGACTACAAGTCATTCCCCAGTTGATAAGTGGTCAAAGGATATGAACAGATAATTTTCAGATGAAGAAATTAAAGCCATTTCTAGTCATATGAAAAACATGCTCCAAATCACTAGCCATTAGAAAAATGCAAATTAAGAGAACTCTTCCCCTCTGAGAACTCACACTTCTGAGATTGGCTAAGATGACAGGAAAAGATAATGATAAATGTTGGAGGGGATGTGGGAAAATTAGGACACTTAAGCATTATTGGTGGAGTTGTGAACTGATCCAATCATTTTGGAGAACAATTTGGAACTATGCCCTAAGAGTTATCAAACTGTACATAACCTTTGACCCAGCAGTGTTTCTACTGGGCTTATATCCCAAAGAGATCTTAAAGAAGGGAAAGGGACCCACATGTGCAAAAATGTTTGTGGCAGCCCTCTTTGTAGTGGCAAGAAACTAGAACTTGAATGGATGCCAATCAGGGGAGGATGGCAGAATAAATTATGGTATATGAAGGTAATGGGATATTATTGTTCTGTAAGAAATGATAAACAGGCTGATTTCAGAGAGGCTGGAGAGAATTACACAAACTGATGCTGAGTGAAGTGAGCAAAACCAAGAGAACATTGGACAGGGCAACAGCAAGATTATGGGAAGATCAATTGTGATGGAATTAGCTCTTCTCAACAATATGGTGATTCAATATATGTTAAACATGGTAGAAATATATGTGAAATCCAATATATGCATCCATATTTATACAATTATCTTGCTGTACAAGAAAAATCAAATCAAACAGGAAAAAATGAGAAAAAATAAAATGCAAGCAAAGAACAACAAGAAGAGTGAAATGCTATGTTGTGACTCACACTCAATCCCTACAGTCTCTCTTTGGGTGCAGATGGCTCTCTCCATCACAAGATCATTGGAACTGGTCTGAATCATCTCATTGTTGAAAAGATCCATGCCCATTAGAATTCATCATCACATAATCTTGTTGTTACCCTGTACAATGATCTCCTGGTTTTGCTCATTTTATTTAGGATCAGCTCATGTTAGTGCCTCCAGGACTTTCTGAAATCATCCTGTTGATCATCTTACAGAACAATAATATCCCATAACATTCATATACCACAATTTATTCAGCCATTCTCCAATTGATGGGCATCCACTCAGTTTCCAGTTTCTGGCCACTACAAAGAGGGCTGCCGCAAGCAGTTTTGCACATGTGGGTCCCTTCTTTCCTTTAAGATCTCTTTGGGATGCAGATCCAGTAAAACTACTGCTGGATCAAAGGGTATGCACAGTTTGATAGTCCTTTGGGCATTGTTCCATATTGCTCTCCAGAATGTTTGGATCATTTCACAATTCCATCAACAATGTATCAGTGTCCCAGTTTTCCCACATCCCCTCCAACATTCATCATTATCTTTTCCT
Organism: Sarcophilus harrisii; assembly: GCF_902635505.1. Lineage (NCBI taxonomy): Eukaryota > Metazoa > Chordata > Mammalia > Dasyuromorphia > Dasyuridae > Sarcophilus > Sarcophilus harrisii. Next base: position 14,124,481 of record NC_045426.1, on the reverse strand, counting down.
TTCATCTTAGCCAATCTGAGAAGTGTGTAGTGGTACCTCAGAGTTGTCTTAATTTGCATTTCTCTGATCAATAGTGATTTAGAGAACTTTTTTTCATATGACTAGAAATTGTTTTAATCTATTTATCCTTTGACCATTTATCATTTGGAGAATGGCTTGAATTCTTATAAATTTGAGTCTTTTCTATATATTTTTTAAATGAGGCCTTTATCAGAACCCTTGAATGTAATAATGTTTTCACAGTTTATTGCTTCCCTTCTGATATTGTCTGCAATCAGTTTTGTCTGTACAAAAATTTTCTAACTTAATATAATCAAAATTATCTATTTTGTGTTCATTAATGAGCTCCAGTTCTTCTTTGGCACAAATTCCTTCCTCCTCCACAGATCTGAGGGGTAAACTATTCTATGTTCTTCTAATTTGCTTATAATATCACTCTTTATGTCTAGATCATGAACCCATTTTGGTCTTATGTTTAGCATATATTGGATTAGTTGCCATCTAGGGGAAAAGGTAGGGAAAAGGGCAGAAATTGGAACACAAGGCTTTGCAAGGGTTAATGTTGAAAAATTATCCATGCATATGTTTTGAAAATAAAAAACTTCAATTAAAAAAGCAAAACAAAACAAAATAACAACAAAAAGAATGACTTCAAGTGAATGTTACATTGTCTGCTATAAATACTCAAATTAAATATAAAGGATATATGAAGAAAGATGCTATCTTCATCAGAAAAAGAACTGATTAATTGAAATATGTATATGGTAATTTTACATATGTGTAAATTTACTTACATACAGAAATTTACATATGGATATATATATATACACATATGCATATAAAGTGCCTATTTGTGTCAAATGGTAGCTATTTTGAGGGAGAGAGGTGAAAGAAAAAACTAAACTTATATAATAGGAATATTAAGTTGTAAGGCGTAGGAATAATAAGGAATAGTAAGTTGTAAGAAGTAGGTTTGCAGTTCCATGTATAGTTATCTTTATTTTTTATTGTACTATGTTATGGAAATGCATATTTATGAATTAAAAATAAAATTAAAAAAAAGAAAAAAAAGAACCATAAACAAAATTAAATATATATATATAGTGATTTAAAATAAATAAATAAATATATATATATATATATATATATATATATATATATATAGTGATTTCCAATAGATGTGGGAAGGACAATGCCATTCGCATCCAGAGAGAATTAGAGAGACTGAATGTGAACTGAAGCATACTATTTTCATCTTTTTTGTCTGAATGCTTGTTTTCTTTCTTTCTTGTGCTTTTCCCCCTTTTGGTCTGATTTTACTTATGCAACAATCAAATGCAGATATACATTTAAAAGAATTGCCCATTTTAAACCTATATCACATTGGGGAATGGGAAGATAAGGGAGAAAGGGAGAAAAATTTGGAACACAAAAGTCTTACAAAAATGAATGTTAAAAACTACATGTATTTGAAAAATAAAATGCTATTGAAATTAAAAAAAATATAAAATCAAGCAAAACAAATCAACTATATCTACAAATGGGCACTTCATTCTATATCTCCCATTTATCTGTTAAAGGCAGAATATAGGCTTTTACATCAAGGCCTCTAAAGTTCCATTTGGAAACTTGTATAATACTAGAGTTTTGAAAGGTCTTCATGTTGACATGGAACAAAATTTTAATCAGGTTCATTGTCAGAACTTTAATCCACCCATCTGCTCTAATTGTCACAAACAAAGGTAGCCCAACCTACCTCCTTCCTACCTCCTTAGACCCTGCCCTTAATAACTCTAAACTTTAAAGGTCCGCACCACCAGAAACATCTTTCTTAATCACATGTGATTCATTCTTGTTTAGTCATATTTGATTTAGCCTGTGAGCAATTTCATGAGAAAAAATGGCAAACTTGGTGACCTTGAAAAAGGTCTCTATGAGTTCTTCACAATGTGAATCACTCTTCTTCTACCTCAGGACTTTATTTATCCAATATTTCTTCAATGTTATTTTCTTTTATTACATGATTGCTGTCATAAATAAATTATTCTCATAAATTAATTTCAATCACTTTGCATCAGTATATATATTTGCCTAAGGTTTTCTCAGTTTTTCATATTCATCATTTTTTAAATCACAAAATTATTCTGTAACATTAATATGCTGCAGTTTGTTCAATCATTTCCCAACTGGTAAACACAGAAACTCCAACCATTTCTTTGCTGCAACAAACATTTTTTGAATATGTATGAGATTTTTTTCCCTCTGTCTTTGCCCACTTTTTTGCCTAGAAGAGGCAACATTAAATTGGAACAGCTACAGTTTAATGATTTTTATTTAAAGAACTCCACAAATTGTTTTGCAGAACAGTAGAATCAATGTATAGCTAGGATGAGAGTATCTTAATCCCCCTCCTCCATATTTACCATTTGCATCCTTTGTCCTCTTTGCCAGTCTCACTAATGAGATCAAATGCATTAATGCACAGAAAACATTTCACAAACCTTAAAGTGCCATAGAAATAATGATATTGTTAATAAGTGGTAAAACTTATGAGTTGTTTTAATTTATATTTCTCTCACTATTAATGATCTGGATAATTGTTTATGATGTCTATTTTCTTTCTTTTTTTATTATAGCTTTTTTATTTACAAGATATATGCATGGGTAATTTTTCAGCATTTACAATTGCAAAACCTTTTGTTCCAATTTTTCTCCTCCTTTCCCCCACCCCCTCCCCCAGATGGCAGGTTAACCACTACATGTTAGATATATTAAAGTATATGGTAAATACAATATATGTATACATGTCCAGTTATTTTGCTGTATAAAAAGAGTAGGACTTTGAAATAGTGTACAATTAACCTGTGAAGGAGATCAAAAATGTAGGAGGACAAAAATAGAGGGATTGAGAATTCTATGTAGTGGTTCACACTTATCTCCCAGAGTTCTTTCCCTGGGGGTAGCTGGTTCTATTCATTATTGAACAAATGGAACTGATTTGGTTCATCTCATTGCTGGAGATGACCACGTCCATCAGGATTGATCATTATATAGTATTGTTGTTGAAGTATATAATGATCTCCTGGTCCTGCTCATTTCACTCAGCATCAGTTCATGTAACTCTCTCCAGGCCTTTTTTAAATCATCTTGTTGGTCATTTCTTACAGAAAAATAATATTCCATAACACTCATATACCACAATTTATTCAGCCATTCTCCAATTGATGGGGATCCACTCTGTTTCCAATTTCTGGTCACTACAAACAGGGCTGCTACAAACATTTGTGCACATACAGGTCCCTTTCCCTTCTTTAGTATCTCTTTGGGATATAACCCCAGTAGAAACACTGCTGGATCAAAGAGTATGCACAGTTTGATAACTTTGTGAGCATAGTTCCAAATTACTCTCCAGAATGGTTGGATGTATTCACAATTCCACCAACAATACATCAGTGTCCCAGTTTTCCCACATCCCCTCCAACATTCCACATTATATGATGGCTATTTTCAATTTCCTTTTCCAAAAACTGCCTGTCCTGATGTGTCACGTGGGGACCACACATTTTTCAGAGAAAGCTGAGAGAAGAGATGTGGGAGAAATAGCAAAAAAGCACCAGAGAAGGAACTAGGAGGAGAGACAGAGCACTCCCTCCCCTGAGAGTATTCATAGCCACTTGTTTAAGGCCCGACTTTCAGAGTTTGGAGACAGAGTTGTATGGATGTTGAACATTATACCGTGAAGGTCCGAGCTGGCCCAAAGGGTCAGTCACCCCCTTTTGTTCCCCAGTTTGCTGTGCTCTGTGGACAGCTTGGGGAACAGAGAGAAGCTCAGAAGGAGGTTGTTCTGCAGAAGAGATGATAGAATAAGTGATTGCTGTTGATTTTTGCCTTCTAAGTTCATGTCTTTTTGGCCAGGGAGTTTATCTTGCTTAATTTTGGCCAGGCCGGGAAGTGGTCAGGGGTCTCATGAGCAGGAATTTCTATAAGGAGATAGTGGATCCAATAGACCCTACAGCAGCAATGATTGATTGTTAAGGGTTGTGTTGAGGAAGGAAGGGGAATGAAGAAGAAGTTTCATCCAGGTTCTATCAGGAGGATCTCCTTTGTTTGCTTCCCCCAGTTGCTATAGCAGTTTCCCTGGCGTGTTAGGGAGCAGCCGCCCTGCCCTCAGGGTACTTGGAGGAAATTAATGGAGAGCTCTTGGGCAGACTCCAGAAAGGAAAGATCTGGAAGACAAGAAGCAACCTGTAACCCAGAGAAGGGAGCCAGGCTGGAACCCAGACGGGCCGGAATACCCACGCTTCCTGCTGGGCCACTTTCACATACTCACACACGTGTTTCTTAGTAATGATTACTAATTAATGTCAGCTAGGATATATGGTAGTGGAATGACTCAGGGAAGAAACCTTCTGTTTCTGAGGCCTTGCGATTGGAAGAGAATGAAAGAGTAACAGAATCGTGAGTTCTCCGCTTGGAAGGGAGTTCAGAGACTCACGTCCAAGATGGATGCTTAAGATTCTGCCAAGGAAGACTTCCAAGGCAGCCTGTCCCACTTGGAGAACTCTGGTTTTAAGGCAGTTTTTCTTGATGTCCAGTCTCAGAGTTTATCTTTGTAACTTCCACACAACATTCCAGATGTTCCACCGTTCAGGGACAAGCAGAACAAGTCTGATTCTCTTGACCTTACAAAATTTTTTCCAGTCAGAGACCACATCCCCACAAGCCTTCTCTTTTTGTAGGTAAATGTCCCCAGTTCTTTAACCAGTCCCCATTCAGCACAGTCTTCAGTATGCTACTCCTCTTGGTCACCCAACAGCTCCAGCTTGTCAAAGTCCTTCCTGAGAAAGCTAGCCAACATGACTAGTGGGGAGGAAACACAACCAGAAAAACAGGATTGAGAAGATACCCCTTCGTCAACAACACATTTTAACACAGTCCGTGCAACGCTGCTCTTTGGGATGGGGGGTTTGCCATTTCTTTCTCCAGCTTCTTTTTACAGAGGAGGATTTGCCCAGGATCACACAGACAAGTATCTGAGGCTGGGTTTAAACTCATGGAGATGAGTCTTTGTGATTGCAGTCCCACCATCTATCAACTAAACCAGCTGACTGTACGTAGTAGAGAGATAGAGAGATAATCATGTATCTATATCTACATACTATATAGTATATAGATATAGGTATGCTGGAAGAAAATATATTTTTTTAAATTCCCAGATATAACAACAAAAAAATTACAAATTTTAATGTTAACCTTTTTTTATTATAGCTTTTTATTTACAAGATATAAGCATGGGTAATTTTTCAGCATTGACGATTGCAAAATCTTCTGTTCCAACTTTTTCCCTCTTCCTCCCCACCCCCTCTCCTCGATGCAGTTAGACCCCATACATGTTAAATATGTTAAAGTATATGTTAAATACAATATATGTATACATGTCCATACAGTTATTTTGCTGCACAAGAAGAATCGGACTTAGATATGAGATAAAAATAACCTGAGAAGGAAATAAAAAATGCAAGCGGACAAAAACAGAGGGAGTGGAAATGCTATGTTGTGATTTACACTCATTTCCCAGAGTTCTTTCACTGGGTGTAGCTGGCTTTATTCATTATTGAACAAATGGAACTGGTTTGAATCATCTCATTGTTGAAGAGGGCCACGTCCATCAGAATTGATCATCATATAGTATTGTTTGATTGTTGATATAAGTCTAGTAGTGGCACTGCTGGATCAAAGGGTATGCACGGTTGGATAACTTTTTGAGCACAGTTCCAAATCGCTCTCCAGAATGGCTGGATGTATTCACAATTCCACCAACAATGCATCAGTGTCCCAGTTTTCCCACATCTCCTCCAACAGTCGTCATTATCTTTCCCTGACATTCTAGCCAATCTGACAGGTGTGTAGTGGTATCTCAGAGTTGTTTTAATTTGCATTTCTCTGATTAATAATGACTTGGAGCATCTTTTCATATGGCTAGAAATAGTTTCAATTTCTTCGTCTGAGAATTGTCTGTTCATATCCTTTGACCATTTATCAATTGGAGAATGGCTTGATTTCTTATAGAGTCAGTTCTCTATATATTTTGGAAATGAGGCCTTTATCAGAACCTTTGACTGTAAAAATATTTTCCCAGTTTCCCAGGTCATTGCTAATCTTGCCTGTATTAGTTTTGTTTGTACAAAAGCTTTTCAATTTGATATAATCAAAATTTTCTATTTTGTCATCAGTAATGATCTCTAATTCTTCTTGGGTCACAAATTCCTTCCTCCTCAATGTTAACTTTAAAGTAGAACATTCAAAGGCCTACATAAGTAGAAAAGTTAATGAGAGAAATAAAATAAGATATAAAATGGGAGAGGTGAGCTTTGTGTTTAGATTAAAACATATATATGTAAATTCAATAGAAACACCTAGATATCCTATATGCACCCCATATATATATGTACACACACGCACACACAAATATATATATATATATACATATATATATATATATATATATATATATATATATATATATATAAATACTTATCACCAGCCCAATTAAAATCCCATTGAAAGATTTTGTAGAATTGGCTAAAAATAGCTAAAAATGTTCAGGAAGACGGCAGCTGGGTGATGCAGTGGATAGAGCACCAGCCCTGAAGTCAGGAGAACCCGAGTTCAAATTTGGTCTCAGACACTTAACACTTTCCTGGTTGTGTGACCCTGGGCAAGTCACTTAATCCCAATGGCCTCAGCAAAAAAAAAAAAAAAAAAAAAAAAAAAAAAGTTTAGGAAGACAAATAGACAAGAATAGTAAATTGCACATAAGATAATAAATGTAACAATGAAGTCTTCAATTCACTCTAATCCAGTTCTACACATATTTTTAAGTACTTATTATATAAAAGGTATCACACTAGGCTCTGATATACAAAACCAAAACTGAAACAGTCCTCAGAGAGCTTATATCCCACTAAGGGGATAAAACAAATACAGAGTATCTACAGAGGGACTCCAAGAGGGAGAGAGACTAATAACGGGGCCCTCAGGACAAGATTTGTGAAGGAGGCAGAAGCTGAGGTGTGCTTAGAAGCTTAGAGCTTCTAAGAAATGAGGATGGGGATGGGGGAAGGTACCAAGTGTCTAGTCAAGGAGGCAGTAGAGGAAATGTATATAGGAAACAAATAAAAGCTCAACATAGCTGGAATGGAGAGCACATAAAGGGAAGTAATATGAAAAATAACAGACAGGAGGGTGTGAACCATGTACTAAAGGGTTCCCTGTATTAGCCCTTCCTAGGGAAGCCACACCAGGCTTTTCTCATACTTTGCTTAATTATGCCTGCACCCAAAACCCTAAAATACTGCTGGAGATATCTTCCCAAAGGGGATTAAAAGGGCCATTTTAGAAAGCTGCTCAATGGACAAAATAACAGTAATAATAGTTAATAATAGCTAGTATGTATATAGTGATTAGGACTTGTATTTTATTTTTCAAATACATGAAAAGATAGTTTGTCAGCATTCATTTTTGTAAGATTTTGTGTTCTAGATTTTTCTCCTTCCCTCCCCTTTCCTAAGGCAGCATTTAAATATGTGCAATTCTTTTTAAAAATATTTCCATATTTGTCATGTTGTACAAAAAAAAAACAAAACCAAAAGAGAAAATAAAAAACAAAAAACAGAAGAAAATACAAACAAACAAACAAAAAATAGTATGCTTTGATCCACATTCAGTTTCCATAGTTCTCCCTCTGGATGCGGATGGCATTTTCCATTCCAAACCTGTTGGAAATGTCTTGAATCCCCATATTGTTGAGAAGAGCCAATCCCATCACAATTGATCATCACCTAGTCTTGCTGTTGCCATGTACAAAGTTTTCCTAGTTCTGCTCACTTCACTCTGCATCAATTCATGTAAGTCTATCTAGGCTTTTCTGAAATCAACCTGAAGAGCAATATTTTTACAAGAACGATAAGCTGACATATATTTTTAAAAAAAATGATCCAATCACCTACTGTGTCTTATGCTCTCCTGGAAGTTGGATACTTAAAACATGAAAGTCTGTAGAGTTGATCATTGTGCTTGTCTTCTCAGTGGATGGTGGGAGGGGAGAGAGAGAATTTGAAGCTCAAAATGTAAAAATATAAGACTGTTAGACGTAAATAAATAATAAATCTATGTTAAAAAGGAATTAAACTATGAACGTCCCACTTGTGGCTACTGACTCGATTATTCACTTGCATTTGGGGTCTCTTCTGGTCAGTCAGCATATATGACCCATGTTCCTCTCTAAAATCATCTAAAATCTATTCTTAGAACTAATCTGGTAGAATTCTGCCATTCCCCACACTCTCCTGATTATGCAGTCACCACCAAGGCTGGCAACACCTGTCTCAGGATGAGTGTTTTGGTCACCTGTGGTCAGGGGCAGAAACACAAATCTGAAGAATCAGCCAGATACGTGAGGTCAAGTTTCAGGCTCATTTAGGCAAGTAGCACACGGAGCCACAGTCACCATTGGCCTGAAGGAAGGGAAGAAAGATTCTTCTTCTCTCTCTGAAAGTCAAAGGGAGAGCTTGAGGAGTGTTGGTAGATTTGATTATCTCAATTTATAAAATACATGGGAGAATTCTAACTGCATCCCAATTTTGAGCACAGTTGCTCTCGTGATTTGTTGACTGTCTTTGGAAAGAAAAAGAGAAAAAGAACTGAATGTGAAGTCTAAGGGTCTAGGGAAGAGAGGACCTGCCCCTCTCCTTGGACCTCAGCTCAAATGTATAACAATACATCTCAAGATGTATTTTGATGGAAGTGGATTTTTTTGACAAAGAGAAGATCTAATTCAGTTCCAGTTGATCAATGATGGACAGAAGCAGCAACACCCAGAGAAGGAACACTGGGAAATGAGTGTAAACTGTTTGCATGTTTGTTCTTCTTCTCAGATTATTTTTACCTTCTGAATCCAATTCTTCCTGTGCAACAAGAGAACTGTTCGGTTCTGCACACATATATTGTATCTAGGATATACTGTAACCTATTTAACATGTATAAGACTGCTTGCCATCTGGGGGAGGGGGTGGAGGGAGGGAAGGGAAAAGTTGGAACAGAAGTGAGTGCAAGGAATAATGTAAAAAAATTACCCAGGCATATGTTCTGTCAATAAAAGTTACAATAATAATAATAATAATAACCCATCTTTTTGCCTTTGAATCCAGGATCATATGAAGTAAAAATCTCAAGATTTAAATGGTTCCCTGGAAAACACTCTTCAGGAATCATATCAGGAAAGGACCTTGAGAGCAATCTGTTTCATTTTACAGATGAAGAAATGGAAGACTAGCAAGATTGGTAGATTTGGGAGTCCTCTTACTCCACATGCAATGCTTAATCGATAAACATTTATTAATGGTGTATGATAGATGTGGCAAGAAGCAGATTAGCCTAGTGTATGAAAAGCTGGCCTCAGAATCAGGAATTCATGTTTTATTTCTGACATTTGCTGGCTACATGTTCTTGGTCAAACTACATAACCTCTCGATGATCCTGGAGTATGAATTGCAGAAAAGTTATTCATTGGCAATGGGAGAGCAAGTTCCTTAGCAGGAAAACTGGTGAAATTACATTTGCCAAAAAAAGAAAAAAGAAAATTAGGTATAACAATGTGGAATCTTTAAAAGAATCAGGAAACATGATTCCTTCCTCAAGGAATTTACATTCTTCTTGGGAAGACAAGGCCATGGTTAAGAAAAAAGTCCAAACACCAAGAATTAATCAAAGACCCAATTTTAGTGTTTTTTCAGATGAATTGGCCTTCTGATAATGCATGTTTTGAACACATGCTTTGAAAACATTAAAGGGGGTGACAAGTATTGTTTTTCAGATCATGGGTCCAGAGCTCAGAAACCATGTAGTTCAACCCCCTCATTTTAGTGATGAGGAAACTAAGGCATAAGGGAAATATGTGGCTTGTTCAGGTCAAAGGTAGGATTTGATCCCAGTGACCCCTGACTCAGTGTTCTTTCCACTATTATAATTACTATCGCTATTATTGTCATTACCATTATTATTTTGTAGCCCAAAGCCCATCATTTATTTTCCTCCCAGCTGGAGCAGGTCTCAACTGGTATCCCTTTTAGTTTTCAAGCTTCAACCACTTCCTATAGCCTGAAGTACCAGAAATCCCAGATTTCCTGTGATATTTTCCATTGATCGAGCTTCTCTTACCCTAGATGGGCTTGAGCAAAGGTGACTTTTCCTATCTCATACTCATGAAGTTCATTTTTTGAATCCATGTATGGGTTCAATAATCTCTGTTAAATTTTATCTCATTTGATCTGGCCCAATATTCTAGACCACTGAGATGTTTTTAGGTCCTGAGTCCCTATCACAGTTTATAAGCTATCCTTCCTTTGTGTCGCCTGGAAATTTGACAAGCATGACAACTATTCCTTTATCCAAGTAACTGATAAAAATGTTAAGCACTACATGAAAAAGGACAGAGCCCTCAAAGTTGCCACCATGAATTATCACTACATTTAGGTTCCAGTGATTCAGCCCATTCCAATTCCACTTAATTGTAGTTTTCTTTAGCCCCTATCTCTCCCTCCTTTTTTACAAAAGTATCGAGAGACTTTGCTCAATTCTTTGAGAAATCTAGATAAACTACTTCTGCAGCATTCTGTAACCTCAACAAGGAAGATAGGTTTACTTTGTCTTGGCTGGTTTCTGATGAACTTATCTCCATGATTGTGGCTTCCTTTTCTAAATATTAACAGACCCTCCCTTTAATATGTTCTAGAGTTTAATCAGGAGCTGGTCTGGAATTAGCAGAATCTACTCTGGTCTTTTTTATTATTATTACTTATTTTTTAATTCTGATCTTAAGAGAAAAAAAAGGGGGGGGCACTTTGGATCTCTAATCCTGTGTCACCTCTCTGACTTTCTGTAATCTTCAAAAGATCATTAACTCATACTTGCCAGTTCTTTCAGTATTCCGGATTCATTTGGCTTTATTGCCTTAAACTTGTGCAAAGTAGCTAGGTCACCTTTTAGCCTCTCTTTGCATTTCTGAGATAGTACAATGTAGTGTCTGGACTCTGCTACTTATCACCTTTGTGATGTTGGGTAAGTCACTTAAATTCCATTGACTACAACTGGATTCGATGTTTTTCTAAGCTCCCTTAGATTCTATGGTCTTGGCTCCCAACAGCCATTTAAGAATTTTGTTTGTTTTCCCCAGTCCAAAGATCATTTTTGGAAGGCAAGTAATTTAAAAATATAGAAAAATCCTCTATGCTTACATATTCCTATTTGTCAGTTCCTCTTAAATTTCCACTCACCCTGTGGTGATATTTCTGGTGAACTATCTTGAAAAGGAAAGGTAGCAAAGGATGAAAATGATTCATAAAGTGATTAATTGCTCTTGAACATCCGAAGTAGATTTTCATTTTAGATGAGCAGAAATTTAGAATTTTTCATCTAAACTTGGAGCCCACACATTTTGTTTTCTTTTCTATAACTCCCCAAACTTTGTAAATACCACAGAGGTCAGAGAATGAATTAAAAAATACACCGTCTGCAAACACTAAGGTAATGGATGTCTTTATTTGGATAGCAAGACACCGGCTCATACAAGTACAAAAAACGCAAGAGGCTTAAATATAAATCACTTTCCATTGTGTTTACCCAGATCATTGTACTAATAAACTCATCCTTCTAGGTAAGAGTCACAGCAAAATTTATACTAGCTTGGAAAATTGAGACCTGAACTATCATTCCCTACTTAATTCACACTAGCAGGTCAGCCAAGGGGTGTTTTTTAAGGTACCCTTCTAAAACTATTGCTCATGAGCCCCCAGAGATTTGCTTACCTTTAATAGCCAGTATATACAATTAGCTCAAAGCAAAGGCATTCACTAAGATGGCATCTTAAGAACAATACTTACAAAACATTCCCTCATAAACTTTTCTCCTTGGGTCTTAGTTTACTGATCTCTAAATAGAGAAATATTGCATGAAATTGGCTCTCAGGTCCTTCCAGCTGTAATATTTAACTATTTCTGTGAGAACTGTGGAAAGATGATAATTAAAAAAAAATACATGTCAAAAACCATGTAGGAACTTATATAGGCATAAATTCAAAGAAGAGAAATGACTTTTTTTTTTCGGTCATAAAACAATAGAGTTACTATCCTGAAGGAGAGTTGACATTTTTTTATAGTTTCACTTGTAGGCTAAGTAACTATTCCAAGTAATGGATTATATGGGAATGAGTTACCTAGGAATTCTACCAGAAATTAATAATCAATAAATAAGCATTTATTAAATGTCTACTGTATACCAAGCACAACGCTAGATAGTGGAGATACTAAAACAAAGATAAATCAGTTCTTGACCTCAAGGGGCTTACATTTTATTAAGAGGGACACCAAAACATATGAATAGGATCATATATTTACAGCTGGAAGAGATCTTCAAAGCCATCCAGTCCAAATTCCTAATTTTGCAATGAGGAAATGGAAGCTCAGAGAGGTTAAATAATTTACTCTAGCTCACAGAACAAATAAGTGTCAGAAGTGAAATGTGAAACTAGAGCTTCCTGACTCCAACTTCAGTATTTTATCCACTACATCAACATCAACATCAGCATTTATATAGTGCTTTAAGAAATTGTATACATTATCTCATTTAAACTTATCTCTATGAGTTATGCTATTATTTCTTTTTTAATAGATGAGGAAACTGAGGCTGAAGTGACTTAGTGTTACCAAATATCTGATCCTGGACTTAAACATTATGCAACCTCTCTGATTATTATCCAATAAATATAACCTGCATGCAAACTATGGATGTGTTTCAAGTAAGAATTCCTTATGGATGCTCAAAACTCAAAGAATATGGTTAAGAAAACTATCAGGATTTGAACAAAAGCAAACATATTCTTACTTCTCATATTTGAAATACTCTAGGTTTGTCTGAGATCTGTTATAGTGTCTAGTTCAATTATACAATGCTGTTTGCTAAGGAAATCTGAATTAATTTTATGAAGCCACAAACAGGTAAGAAAGGAACCTTTTTTGCTGTCTTTGCAGCATCAAAGAACCACCATGTAAGGTTTGCTACAGAGAGAACAAAGCCATGTTCAATCCTCATATCTCATTCCCCAAAAATGTACCAATATACTGCAGATATTTTTTTTTCCTTCATCCATTAATATGTCCCCAGAGCAACCAACCCACACAGACCTGGGGCATTCACACGTCAGAAAGATTCCACAAAGGGCTGGGAACATTTATGTTTAGCAGAAAAACAAACCACTTTTCCCACTCACTCTCCACCTATTATCCTCAAAAAGAAAAAAGAAAAAAGGACCAAATTTGTAGGCTTGCTTTTAAAATAATACCTAAAAGCACAGAGAAAATGGAAAGCCTGCTGCCAAGCAATTTCAAGAGCCATAGGAGCTGGCTCAGGGAGCACATCTAATTGAGTTCTTTCTGATTTCTAAAGGTCACTCTTGACGTCAGTTTTTAATAAAACATTTCAACTGAGAAAACTTAGTTCTATAAGCATTAATTTATATATTCTTTAATCAGAGATCTTAGGAAGAGAGAAAGGTTCAGTAAATCTAAAACAAATATCTCCCTTTTATAAGTAGAAAAGTGATTAAATTATTTATCAGAACAATATGTTTTTTCTATTTTTTAAAATTACAGCTTTTTATTTTCAAAACAGGTATAGATAATTTTTTCGGCATTGACCTTTGCAAAACCTTGTGTTCCAAGGTGTCCCCTCCTTCCCCCAACCCCCTTCCCTAGATGGCAAGTAATCCAATATATCTTAAACGTGTTAAAAATATATGTTAAATCCAATATATGTATAAATAATGTATATATACACAATTATCATGCTGCACATGAAAAATCAGATCAAAAAGGCAAAAAAAGGAGAAAGAGAACAAAATGCAAGCAAACAACAAAAAGGGTGAAAATGCTATGTTGTGATCCCCACTCAGTTCCCCCACTCCTCTTTCTGGATATAGATGGCTCTTCTCCATCACAAGATCATTGGAACTGATCTGAATCATCTCATAGAACAATATCATATTGCTTCACTTAAAATGTACTTTTATTACGGGGAACATAAGAAAGAAATTTGCTAACTGCTTTAGAAGTTCATCTTTTCCCTGTATCACCTGCTATCTTTCTATTTATAATAGCTTGGTTCTTTTGACTAGTCACTAAAGGAACAAAAATGAACTAACTTGACAAGCAAAATGAGTGATTAAGAAGTGAATTAAAAGTAAAAAATCTGTTGCTAACATTAACCAGATAATCTTAATGTAAATTATTCAGTAAAATACCAAAATGTTTCTCATTGGAGGTCTTTCACTGAAAGTCCCACTGTGGCCCATAATTGTGGTGCTCCATTATTTCATTAACTTCTCTCCATTGCAGCCTGGCTTTTTCTTTGACTTAATCTGGACTGTCAAAAGAAGACATTAATCCCAAAGTGGAAATCACAACCTACTGCCACAGAAATAAAGGTAATATTTATCAGTTCTTCATTATAACTTCAGTGAATTTCAAGGGAAATGAGGTTATAATTTTCACTTTAGAATCAAAACCACTTTTAGTTCTGAAAAAAGAGTCTTTACATATTGGACCACAACATAGAGTTAGAGAAGGAAGAAAAAACCATAGTGAAACATTAAAAAGATTTGCTGATATGTGTGATCATTTGAAGATCTTTTTCATTTTGAGAGAAATCTCCCACTGATGAAAGATCTTTAAATCACATCTGAAACTCTGATCAAGAAACTACATAGAGATAATATTGACAATTAACTCAATGCTAAGTAAAATCTATTTTGGGGGGGGGGCGGGGTTTGGTGGGAGAGATGAGTTATAGAGGAGAGAATGAATCACAAAGAAAAGAGCAGTTGTTATAGTTTATGGTTATATTTTCTTTTTGAAACTTGTTTCATTGTATGTTTTCACATTCTTCAATTTATTCCTTTTGAAAAAGTGATAATTTTTTTTAGCAAAACACACAAATGCAAAAGTAAAAAATGAAGCAAGGTTCCTAACCATCTATTTCATGTGTGAACTTTGGCAAATGTCATTTAACTTCCCTATGCCTTAGTTTCTCCATCTGTAAATATGAATTCCTGGCAATAGATTAAGCCAAAGAACAAGGAAAAAAATCATCTTAATATTTTTGTCAACATAGACCTGAAGGCAGTTAATCACAAAAAAGGGAACATCATCCAGTGTATTTAACCTGGTTTGTTGTGTTTTTTTAATTGGTTTGTTTACATTGTTGTTTACAGTAAATTGTTTACATAGTTGTTACAGTAAATAGGCCCATTGTTCTTCAAGCTCTGTTTTTGTGACTCTTTCAATCAATTAATTAGCAAATGTTTGTATTAGTTTTGTTTATTTTTTGCTGAGGCAAATGGGATTAAGTGACTTGCCCGAGGTCACACAGCTATGAAGTGTTAAGGGTCTGAGGGCAGATTTGAACTCAGGGCCTCCTGACTTCAGGGCTAGTGCTCTATTCACTGCAACACCTAACTGACCCAGCAAGCATTTGTAAGTGCCAACTTGACTGGCATTATATTTAGACAATCCCTGACCTGAAGGAACTCACTTCTATCTAGAAATACAACATCTACATACATAACTATATACAAGACAAAGGAATAAAGATAGCTATAGAGATAGAAACAGGAACAGGAAGAATTGGAATAGCCCTGTACCTCTGATTCTGCTGATATAGGGAATTCCTGGATGAAAAAAATTCACCTACCAATGCAAGTCAGTCTCCCTTTTCTAACTTCTAATTTGAAAGAGCTTGAACACTGATAAATTAAGCAAACTGCCTAAGATCATAGGCCAATATATCAAAGGTAGGACTCGAACCCAGAATTTCTTGGTTCCGAGGCCAATTTTCAAAAGTCCATACCATGGTGCTTCTTATAAAATGAATATAGAATTCTTATAGAATATAGAATCTTATATGTTATATAAGATAGGTACAAAGTAAAATACTGGGCTATTTGGGTGTGGAAGGCATGAGCAGCTGGGGAGATAAGTTTCCTGTAGATGGTGGAGCTTGATCTGATTACTGAAAGAGAGTGAGGAAAGAGCATATTCCAGAAATGGGGAAAGCCTGTAACAAAGACAAAGAAGAGGAATGTTGAGGTTGAAGAACAGGAAAAAGGACAGCATCTTATATGTTGGTTTTGATTCTTCATATTCTCCTTATGTGCCAGTTTGGTGGTATAGTACCAAGAGTACTGAAGTTGGAATCAGGAAGACCCTAGTTCCAAACTTAGTCAGACCCATACTAGCTTTGTAGCCCTGGGCAGGTCGCTTAATCTTACTCAGCCTAATTTCCCCAGTTGTAAAATAGGAATAACAATAGTATCTACAGCTCAAGGAATTGTTATGGGGATCAAATGAGATAACATAAAAGTCTTTTTTTGGTGAAGGATAAGGGGAGAAGAGGTTAGAAATATCTATTCTGCATCCCTTAAATAGTATTTTTCTAGGGGATATGATGGAATTCCATCTGTATCTTGGTAACTTTCTCATTTGGGGGAAAGAGAGTAGCCAAGGCTTTGACCTCTTTCTTTCCTAATACCAGTTCCATAATGAACACACATAGAGAATAGCAAAGAAACTCACTTTTCCAAATCATAGCAAAAAGAGAAATCAGAGAAGGTATACAGAAGAGGACATATAGCAGACAATAAATGCAGAATAAAGGAGATCTCTCTGGGGGATGGAGATAACTCAGCTTCCCCAAGAGGGAATATCCTAGATCTCACCCAATGGGAAACTCCCAAATCTCTAGTGTAGTAATCTGGGGATAAGGATATGATGAACATTACCAGTTCTTCTCATGTCTTTTCAGACTCTTTTCCTTCAACAACCTGAAGCTTCTTATATTTTCTCTCTCTTGAAATTAGAAATCAACTGGAAAATATGCTCAAATAGGACCTGCTTGGAAAGCCTCCAAAGAGGGACCACTGAGAACTGAAGATCTTATCTCTCACCAACTCCATTCTAGCTCTCAAGCAGCATGCGGCATTCATCTCTACCAATAAGAAAAGAATCTTCTACATTGGACAGGGGATAAATTTTTATTTTTATTTCTTTTCATTCAATATTTCATTATATTCAAGTGCTACAATTTTATTATTCCTCAGCCATTGAACAAAAAGTTTGTTTCTAACTTTTTGCTATTATAGATAGTATTGCTATGAATAGTTTTGTACTGATACTTATTTTTCTTGTTATTAAAAACCTCCTTGAGATTTAGGTCAAATATCTGGAATGTTGGTTCAAAAAGCATGACCAATTTTTCTTTTTTTTTTCTTTTTTACAATAATATTCTAATAATTTTATCTTGGTATCATAGCACTTTTCACAGGATAGGAATTTAATTGATGCCTGAATTGGAATTAAATTTTTTTTAAAAATTTATTTTATTATAGCTTTTTATTTACAAAACATATGCATGGGTAATTTTTCAACATTGACCCTTGCAAAACCTTCTGTTACAAATTTTGCCCTCCTTCCCCCCCATCCCCTTCCCTAGATGACAGGTAGTCCAATATATGTTAAATACGTTAAAATATATGTTAAATCCAATATATGTATACATATTTATACAGCTATTTTGCTGTATAAATTGGATCAAGAAGGAAAAAACAAACAGACCTGGGAAAGAAAACAAAAATGCAAGCAAACAACAGAAAGAGTGGAAATGCTATGTTGTGGTCCATACTGTTTCCACAGTCTTCTCCCTGAGTATAGATGACTGTCTTCATTACTGAACAATGGGAACTGCTTTGAATCATCTCATTGTGAAAAAGAGCCCTGCCCATCAGAATTGATCATCACATAGTTTTGTTGTTGCCATGTATAATGATCTCCTGGTTCTGCTCATTTCACTTAGCATCAGTTCATGTAAGTCTCTCCAGGCCTTTCTGAAATCATCTTGTTGGTCATTTCTTACAGAACAATAATATTCCATAACATTCATATATCATAACTTATTCAGCCATTCTCTAGTTGATGGGCATCCATTCAGTTTCCAGTTTCTTGCCACAAACATTTTTTTGCACATGTGGGTCCCTTTCTCTCCTTTAAGATCTTTTTGGAATATAGGTCCAGTTGAAATACTGCTGGGTCAAAGGGTCCGCACAGTTTGATAATTTTTTGAGCATGGTTTCAAATTGCTCTCCAGAATGGTTGGATCTGTTCACAATTCTAACAACAATGTATCAGTGTCCCAGTTTTTCCCCATCCCCTCCAACATTCATCATTATCTTTTACTGTCATTTTAGCCAATTTGAAAGGTATGTTGTGGTATCTCAGAGTTGTCTTAATTTGCATTTCTCGGATAAATTGTGATTTGGAGTACCTTTTCATATGAGTAGAAATAGTTTCAATTTCTTCATCCGAAAATTGTGTGTTCATATCCTTTGATCATTTATCAATTGAAGAATGGCTTGATTTCTTATAAATTTTAGTCAATTCTCTCCATATTTTAGAAATGAGGCCTTTATCTGAACCTTTGAATATAAAAATGTTTTCCCAGTTTATTGCTTCTGTTCTAATCTTGTCTGCATTAGTTTTGTTTGTACAAAAACTTTTTAACGCATGACCAATTTTTCAACTTTTATTGTATGGTTTGATATTGCTCTGTATTAGGAAATTAAAGTGAACAGATTTGTGGTATACTCAATGTTTTGATTGATGTTGGCCCCATAAGAATATTCCACCAGCATGGCATCATTGTTTTTAACAAGTAGTCAAAACAATTTGTTAGGGTTGCTAAGGTTCTCTAAGAGAACTCAGCTCTGTGTTGTTCATCTTTTATTTTCAAAAAGACCAATGACATCACCTTGGTGTCTTGACTTGGGTGTGAATTGGATTTCAGTGAGGTAAATTTGCAAAAACCTGACTCTCTCTTCCAGAGTCTTTAAACTCCAGTGGCAAGACAAGAGTCAAGCCAACTGTTGATGGCCCAGATCACAATAGATGACCTTGGCATCTTTGATACCTAACCAAATTCTAAGTTTTCCACAGTACCTGTTTCAACCATCTTCATGACTATTGGAACAAATTGTTGTCATCCACTCATTTTATTTGGTGAAATAATAATATTCTTGGGGTAGACTTTCCCCAAGTCACTGACAGGTATGAGATCTTTTGACTAGACAGTTTACTGGGGTGTGTCTGCTGTACATACTATAGCTTCTTGGAGTCACAGATGAAAGGGAATCATATAAAATAAAACCTGAAGAATAGATAGCAGCTAGACCAGTGGCTGACCATACACAGTAGGCTGAGAAGTTAATTTCATGCTAAAAGTAATACAGAACTATTCAAGACTCCTTGAGTTATTGATAGCAAATAGCAAAACTTATTAAAAATGTCATTTCAGTGAGTCAACATGAGAAATCAAATACAACTCAACTATGAGAGTTAAAAAATAGGAAATGAGTTTTAGTTTCCATCTGTTGGCAAATGTGCTTAACCCTTCCCTTAACTAGTCATTATGAAACAGGATCTGAAAAGTGTTACAAATTTTTAAAAATGTTTTTTAAAAAAATCAAGGGTTCTTAATTTGCTTTAACACAAACTTTTTGCTTTAATATGTTTGTAATTTTATTTCAACATAATGTATTTCAAAAGTCTTAGTGCAGTTTTGTGCTTGAATGCTTTAAAAGTGTACTAAAGCTTTTGAAATACCCTTGTTTCATTCTTCCTTTGTAATCCTTTGAATTTCATTCCTTTAAAAACATTCTGAGAAGGGGTCCACAGGTTTCAAGAAACTGGTCAAAAACGTAATGAACTCTGAACTAGATAGAAGCAGCTTATCTTTTTATAGGGTTTGGGTCTTGTCTCTGATACTAGAAGAGTCTGAGTGAAAAGACATACACATGGTCCATGTGGACTAGAAGGCATGGAGATCATTGAGGTATCAAAGCACCTGATTTTGTGTATTTTAAAGTCAGTCATTTTCCAGAACCTCCTATCTTCTTTGGCTGCCATTAATGAAGTCTCTGAAATGCAGGCACCAGGGACAGCAGAGTTCTATTTCTAATGAATGTGATCAACCTTGTCTGGTTGACTCCAAGTTATTCAGCTCCAAAGAATTCATGGGGAAATTCTTCAAGACAGGCTCCCTGGCTGCGGGTACTAAGATGAACAAGTTGCAGAGATGCTTCTGATATGCATCAGTAAGAGAAGTTTCCTTATCCAAGTGGACTATCATGTGTGTGGACTTTGTCCCTATACCAGTGGACTTTGTCATGTGTGTGTGTGTATGTGTGTGTGCACACGTGTGTGTCTATGCATGGATATACACAGGCATATAACTCATGCTTTTTTTTCTTTCTTTTCTTTCTTTCTTTCTTTCTTTCTTTCTTTCTTTCTTTCTTTCTTTCTTTCTTTCTTTCTTTCTTTCTTTCTTTCTTTCTTTCTTTCTTTTCTTTCTTTCCCTTCCTCCCAATTCTCTCTCATTTCTCTCTCTCCCTCCTATCTCTGCCTCTCTCTTGTTCTCCCTTTCTCTTTCTTTTTCTATACATAGATATGTGTATGTATATGCATGGACATAAACAGGCATACAACTCATGCTCTTTCTCTTTCCTTCCCTCTCTCTTACCCCTTCTCTCTCTCTCTGTCTCTCTTTCTCTCTCTCTATATATATACATACACATATACACTCTCTTTTCTTCCCTCTCTCCCCCTTCCTCCTGTTTCTCTTTTTCTGTCTCCTTTTC
Organism: Sarcophilus harrisii; assembly: GCF_902635505.1. Taxonomy (NCBI): domain Eukaryota; kingdom Metazoa; phylum Chordata; class Mammalia; order Dasyuromorphia; family Dasyuridae; genus Sarcophilus; species Sarcophilus harrisii. The sequence goes on along the minus strand of NC_045426.1, from coordinate 14,103,687 downwards.
TCTAGATCTTTCTCATTCCATATATATAAATGTATATATGCTATATATGTGTGTATATTTACACATGTATATGGAATTAGGCAATGCTATAGTGTAGTCTATACATATGGATATGTGTATATACATATATCTGCATGGATATACATAGGCACACAGCTCATGCTCTTTCTCTTTTTCTCTCTTTTCTTCCCTCTCCCCTTTCCTCTCCCTCTTCTTCCTACTTCTCTCTCGCTGCCTCTCTTTCTCTGGACCTCTCTCTCTCTCCTGTATATATATTACATACGTGTTCATGTTTACATATATAAATGTATAAATACTACATGTGTGTATTTACATATATGTATGTAATATGTACACACGCATGCACATATATGGAGTTAGGCAGTGCTATGCGTACAGAGCACCGGGAATCAGGAAGACTCGGTTTCCTGAGTTCAAACCCAGCTTCAGACACTTACGAGTTGTGTGACTCTGGGCAAGTCCCTTAACCCTGTTTGCCTCAGTTTCCTCACCTGTAAAATGAGCTGGAGCATCTTTGCTAAGAAATCTCCAAGTGGGGTCATGAAGAGTTGGACACAACTGAAAAACCACCTAACAAAAATACACACATAAGTGTATATATATATATATATATATAAATCTACGCAGTATAAGTTTCGGAGCCCCTAACAGAAGCTTTGAGATTTGTTCAGAATGGGCAAACCCAGACATTTGTCACAACAGCGGCAATCGCAAAGAATGCCTATTTTCCCATAGCTCTGTCAAAAGCGCCTTTTCCCCTCTCATCTTTCCCCGTCTGACGGCTGTTACAGGAGACCCTAACTCGTTTTAACTTCTCTGTCAGCAAGTTGGAGAATGCTCCAGACGGTGGCTGATAGTTTGTATTTCTTCTTTTGAAAACTGTGTCAGAACTTTTGTCTTCTTGTATCTAATGGCTCTTCATCCTGCAAATCTCTTACCAGTTCTCTATAGATCTTCCAACGTCAGACTCCTATCAGGTGTTGCCCACCCTTTGGTCTTATCCTGGCGCGTCGCTTTTATTTGCCCCAAGTTTTTTATCCCCATATGAGCAAAATAACCTACTTTGTCGTTTACAACTTCTTCTCTGTCCCGGCTGGTTAAGAACCCCTCCCCCCTCCCCCCTCCCCCGCCCATCCCCGCTGGGAAGGATACTGTTTCATTCTCCCCCATTGGAACCACTGCTTTTTTAAGCCCAGAGAGAAGGCCCCGCTTGCTGCCCACTGACCCCCGCCCAGGAGGAGCGCTCCGAAGTCTGTGCCTCAGAGGCCACGGGCCTTCACCGAGGTGCGAAGGCCGCTTGGGCGGGGAATTCGCTTTCCCTTCGCGCCGGTGCCCGGGAGATTTACTGAGCATCCGGGCCTGGTTTTCTCAGCCCGGGGGGGGGGGGGGGGGGGGGAGGCGGTGCCAACCCGCGGCTAGAATGGACTCTTAGCTGTTCCTGGAGGGACCGTAAACCCGACTTCGGAGGTGACGTCAGGAAGCCGCGTCGGGCCCTGCAGTTTGCCCAGCGTTTATTAAGTCCTCACTCCTATCCCCACAATCACCACACGCTCAGGAAGCACCAATTAGATCCCAGGCAAAGGGTTCTGGGCGGGGGAGGGGGGAGGGGAGGAAACGAGATATTGACCATGAGCCTGCCCTCAGGAAGCTTCCAGTCTAAGGGAGGAGCCGGCACGCCCTCAGTCACCGCGGGAGGTCCCTGCGCCCGAGCGCGCCTGGGAGGGGCTCGGGCTTCAGGGAGGGGTCCCCTCCCCCTCCAGCAGTGAGATTGCAGAGGTCAGGCCCCTCCTGGGTCAGTCTGCTCCCCAGGGAGCCCCTTCCAGCCCGCAGAGGCCCTCCGCGGGCCCGCCCTTCTTCTAGCCACGCCCATTCTTCGGCCAGGCACTCCCTTCTCTCCTCCCCGCCTCCTTCCTGCACTCCCACCTCCCCTCCGGGCTGGGCGGGGGCGGGGCAGCAAGTGCATCCGGGTAACTGCCCCGCTGACCCCTGGGCGAGAGCGCGCTGGCCCGGCCCCGCCCCTGCCCCTGACCGGCCCCGCCCCTCCCGGCGAGCCCCGCCCCCGCTCCCGGCTTCCCGCTGCCGCCGCCGCCGCCGCCGCTGCCCGGAGGAGGAGGAGGAGGAGGCGGCGGAAAACGAGGAGGAGGAGGAGGGAGCCGAGAGAAGGGCAGGAGGACGGGAGACAGGCCGAGCTCGCGTGACCCCGACCCCCGGCCCCTGACCCGGACCCCGGCCCGGCGTCTGCGCCTGCGCCCGAGCCGCCCGGCGGACTGTGGGGCCGCTGCTCCGGCCGCCTGGGGCCCGGGCTGGGCCGGGGCGGGGGCCGGGGCCGGGCCGGGGCGCAGCCCCTCCTGCCCCGCACCCGCCACCCCCGCCGCCGCCGCCTCAGGTAAGGCCCGGGCCGCCCGCTTCCAGCCGCCGGGTCCCAGCCCCCGCCGTGCCCTGCGCCGGGCTCGGGAGCCGGGGGGGAGAGGCCGGGCCTGGGACCCGCCTGCCGAGGGGTTGGGGCCGGGCGGGCGGAGTCCCCGGCCCGTTTCCGCCGGCTCCGGGCTTCGGGGGCGGAAAGCGGGTGAGGGACCGGCCGGGGCCCCGCGGGCTTCGCTCTCGGCCCGCCCGCCTTGGGCCCACGTTTCTCCCCTCCGGGCCTGTGCCCGCAGCCGCCCCCGGGCCGCCAGGCAGGTCCCGGGGGTCTCCGAGACTTCGGGGCCCGCGGCCAAGCTCGGTCCGCGGGAGTCCCTGGCAGCCGCCCCTCCGGGCGCGCGGGAGGGGCTTCCTACGGGCGGGCCTCCCCTCTCCCCGGGGGGCTACTCTGTCCCCGTGTCCGCGTCTGCCCCCTGGGCGGCCGGGGAGCGGAGGGACCCCCGCTTCCCAAGGGGCACTGGGGCCCGAGAACCCGAGCAAGGGCGCCCAGAGGCCACGGGTAGCGGGCTCCGGCCCCCTCCCAAGCTGCCTCCCGGAGGCTTTCCCTGTCCCGAGCCGCGCTCTGACTAAGCGGCGGCCTTAAAAAAGAAAGTGATTCGCTGCTCTCTGATCCCTCCGTGGGGTGAGTCCCGGGGAGGAGCCGCGGGAGGAGTCCGGCCTGCCGGGGAGGATGGTGTGGGGCTCCCAGCCCCCCCCCCAGTCACTCCGGGACCTCCCCGGGGGGGAGGTGCCCCCCTCCACCGCCCGCTGGCACCTCGTGGCCATCCAGGCTCACGGGGAGCAGCCCCCGGCGAGGGGACCTTCTTACTGCGCGTCAGAGATGGCCCCGGAGCCCAGCCCTCCCTCCGGCTCTCCGGGCGCCCGCCGGTCCGGGCGCCGGCTCTGAGACTTGGGACCCCTCGGGGCTTTCTCGCTAGAGATGCTGGGACAGCGCCGCCGCCTTCTCCGGCCCGTCCGACAGGGCCCGTCCGACAGAGCGGCAGCTCGCCCCCACTTAGCTTAGAACTCGGCTCTTCCCGACTCCGGGCCTCTCCAGGGCTCTCATCTACCGGCCACCAGCTGCCCCGAGTAACGCCCGGGGGCGCCCCTGTGGTGGTTCTCCCTACTTTTTACAGGTCTTAAGGTCATTTAGAAACTTTGTCGGTCCGAGTTGAGAAATACTCTCTACTTGAAGAGAGTGGGATTGGGCAAGAACCATCTAGGGAGGGCAGGATGACACCTTTCCTCCCCGCCTGCCTTTTTTCTTTAACTCTCCTAACTGAGGGCCGCCCCGCAGGGCAGGACGAGGGGCACCCCGGGGCATTGGGCCGCTTCCTCCGCCCTCCCGGCTCTTAGCTCCGGAGCAGGAACCTGGAACTCGCAGTCTGGACTCCGCTCGGTCCGGCCTCTCCGGCTTCCTCTTCTGGCCTCTGCCTTGTTTTGTGCGCTCTGAAACGTGGTCCCAGAACATAGGAGAGTGACAAGGCAGGTGCTGCCTCGGAGCCAGTGGCAGTCTTGCTGCTTGGCATGTGAAGCCGGGCCTCCCACTTTAGCCTCATCCTGCCCCTCCAGCCTTGGGCACTGCTTCCCTTCAGACTGGGGGTGTCAGGCCAGCCTGGCGCCCCCCACCCCCACCCCCGCGGCCTCGCCCATGGCTCCTGACCGAAGTCACCCTGCCATTGTCTGGGCCACCCCGTTTCCACAGACCCCTGGCCTGGAAGGAATCCAGGAGGGCTTAAAGGACATCGGCCACTCCACCCAACAGAGGGGTTCTTCTTGGCCTCTGTTTTGATGGGTGGGAATCCTCTGTGGAGGAGCCTTGCTCAGTGGCCAAAGTCTCTGGGCCAGATGACATGAGAAACAGTAGACAGAAAAGTGGGGCCGTTGGGCGGGGGGGTGGCCACCAAGAGGAAGCAGAAGCGAAGGTCCCACTGTGGGGCCTCGGTCCCCAAAAGTGGGATTGCTTTTTAAGGCTGGTGCAGGCCAGGTATGGGCTCAGCTGTGTAACCTAGATTTGGTAATGGAACTCTGGGAGAATAGTTTTACATCCTTTACTTTTCTTCTCTTCAATAAAAAAAATTAAAATGTGATGAACTTTGTGATTTTCGCAGTCATGCTTTCGGTAATTCAGACCTAATTTCATAGAATTTGAGATTGGAAGGAGCCAGAGCTCCGATCATTCCTCTCCTCTTCCCTCCCCAATTTGGCTGAGGAGCAGATCAGAATAAGAGGGGAAGCCACAGGTGGCATTTGGGGGAGCTGGTCCTGGGCCTCTCTAGGTAGGTAGTTAGTGTAATGTAGTTTTTCTAAAATGGGTGCTCACTTCTTATAAAGTAGTTTAATTTTAATTATAAGACATCTGGTGTATGTTTTCATTTAAGAAATATTTTTATTGCTTTTTGTTTTTGCATTTCTGAGATTTCTCCTGTATCCCTCACGTTCCCCTCCCAGAGAGTATCCCATATAACAAGAATCCATTTTAAAGAAAAATAAATAGAAAGGAGGGGGTCGACAGTTTGCCAGATCTGAAAATGATGCCTTTGCACTGCACGGGAGAACTCCTTTTTGTGACTGGGCAGGATTCCTGGTCAGTCATTGGGCAGCGGGCCCCCTGGGGTTCTGGCTTTGCTGGCAACCCTTCTCTTCCTCTGGGTCTTCAGCCAAGTAAGATCCTCCATCCTTGTAGCCAGTCCTGGAAATGGGCATCGACTTTGTTTCAATTCTCTCCTCCCACCGGAGTGCTGCTATCAGTTTTGGGTTATATGGGAATTTCTTATCAGGCATCTTGTTGGGGGAACTCTGCCTCCAACCGGAATCCCTTTATTTATTTAGGCCTTTATTTTTAAAACTTCTTAGGGGTTTTATGGACCAGGTAAAGGGACCAGTGAAATGTGAGGTGCACTTTTAATCCTTGTGAAGTTCACTCATTGGCCAGATGACTGTCCTCCCTGCTTGGATTGCTTTTCCTCCCAAAGTCTACTAGGAGAATCCTTTCTTCCTGACCTAGCAGAGACTGCTTCCCTGAGGAGGCTGATGCTGACCTCTTCCTCCCACCCCTACCTCATCTATGGTTTGGATCTTAATGGGTTCCCGCTTTTCTCCATTCAGAACAATTGTAAACTCCTTTTGAGCAGGTTGTGTGGGGGAGGGAGCTGCAGTGTTTGAAGGGATCTGAGTTTGAGTCCTACCAGGGTTTGTGTGGGGGTTACTCCCTGAACTCCTGGTTTGTAAGATGAAGGATGAGCTCTGAGACTTCTTTTAGTTTAAAGTCTTTGACTTTTTTTTTTTTTTTGGCATATCTGTATAATGTGTGCCTGTCACACCGTAGGGCCTCAATAAATGCTTGTAGAGTAGTTAAAGGATTGAATGAGGCTGTGTAATTAGTAGAGCATATGCCGTGAAATGCCCTTCCTTCCCACTCTCCCTTCCTTCCTGGGTCATGCACGGGCTTCAGACTGTGGGATGCGTGTCTGTATGCCCTGGCAAGCCCTGACCCTCCACATCCGGCCCCTCTGGGTAGCTAGAGCTCTGGAACTGAGTGGTAGAGGGCACTGGGAGCCCCGGCAGGAATTTCAGAACCTTTAAAAGGCCAGAAAAGAAGTGGTTAAGCCATGCTTGGTGGTGATGGTGCACTAAGGACTTGGGCCTGGCCCTTATCGGAGAATTCCCATGGGCTCTTTGGGAGGCATTTGTGGAAGAGCTGCTGACAGGCCCTACCACACACTGTGTAATCTGGCAGGGCCCCATGGTCAGGCAGGAAGGCCTGTGGTCTGGGGGCAGGAGTCCTCCAGAGCCCTCCTTGTGGGGGAGAAAGGGGGCCCACTTTTGTGGCTCTGGGTCTCTGTGGTTTCCCTTCCACTGTTTAAGTATTTGTAGGGAGAGCGAATGGAAGTTGGGGGAGATGGTCAGTGTTCACAGGCTGGGAGAAGCCTTCTGCCTGCAGTGTGAGCTTCTCTGCCTGGAATGGCAAGAGGCGCAGCTGCTCTTCCTGCAGGAGAGTTCCGTCCTGGGGAATGTCCTGGGGAAGGCCCGTACTGAGCGTCCCTGGGACCCGCACGCCCCGCCAGGCTGACTTACTTCACGAAGGACGCCAGCTGTTTTTCACACTGCTGAGGGCCGAGTAATCCCAATGTCGGGGCTCGAAAGATGCTATTCTGAGACCAGGCTCTTTAGTTGTGTCCTGTTAGATGGGATTCTTGTAGGAAAAGGAACTAGATGAAATGCTTTCCAAATTGAATGAGAGGAAATTAAAGCTGAGCTGAGCTTCAGGTGAGAGCAGTACTTGGGGCCAAGTGTGGCCAGGCCTTAGGGCACTACATTGTTGGTGTTTGAGGGGATTCCCAAGAGCAACCATCGATTTTTATGGAACTTACTTTACTCGTTTAACAATAAGCACCCACTGAATTGTTGAATTTGATTTAATTGGAAAACAAATATTCACCTAAGGAACAGTGAAGTAAATGGGTAGGAAAAGTATAGATAAAATGCTATGGAAGTGAGGAGAGCTTCTTATCCCCTGGTGGCAAGGGAGAGGTGCTTCAGAACACTTGTGTAGGAGGTGGTCTTAGCTGAGCCTTGAAGGAAGGGAGGGAAACCTGAGATGGGCCAAGTGCCCATGGAAGCAACTTTAAAGAAAGTGTAAAGCAAATATATATTTTCCTATATCCACAGGACAGATGGAATTGAGACTGCAGTCCATATTGGATCGCCCTTACTTAGGTGGGAGACACCAGGACAGACTCTGCCGGGGGAGGATGAAGATCCTTCCTTGCTCTGGAGTCACTGGACATTTGACTTTGGGCAGGTCACTTAGAGTAATGGAAGGAAGGAAGCATTTATGATGCCCCATGAGGTACTGGGCACTATGTCAAGCATTTCACAGACATTGTCTCACTTCATCTTTGATGATTCTGGGAGTCATCTGGGAGATGGGTGCTATTATTAACCCCATTTTATAGGCCAGGAAACTGAGGCAGCCAGTCCCCCAGCTAGGAAGTATCTGAGGCTGGATTGGAATTCTGGTCTTTCTGTCTCCAGCCCCTTCACTCAGCTTCACTCTTGAGCTGTGGTCCCAGGAGCCTCAAAAATGTCAGACCCGGATGCTTTCATGTTGTTTATGGTGCCATGAAGATCCCCGCCAGTGGTTCATTTTGGGTCACCCCATTCCTAAGCCCATCAGAAGGCCCCCTGCAGTCCCAGAGTGATCCCTGGGTGTGGAGCTGCAGGGCCCAGGCCTCCCCCCAGCTTCACTGATACTTCCCCTGGGTTGGCAGGGTACTGCCATTTTATCTTAATGCTCCTGGGCAGTTGGCGAGCTTACTGGGATTTTGTTTTTTTTTTTTAGGAAAGCATGAAGTTCCCTTAAAACCTTGACTCCCTGACATCAGGGTCCAGCCTCTTTCTCCCTTTGTCATGGCAGGGTAGTCCCCCAGCTTGGCACAGCTGCACATACAGAAGGAAGTTTGCTTTACTGTTATTACTATTGCTCTTCTTCTGCTGACCACTGCTGAGTAAATGTAGAAGCCCCTAAGATCATGGATTTAGAGGGGGGGAAGCAATTTTAGAGGTCATCTGACCCTGGTCCAGAGGTCAGCAAACTGTGGCCCTACCAGCTAGATTCGACCCCCAGCCTCTTGCGGTCCTTGAGCTAAGAAAGGTTTATCAATTTTAAAGTTTTATTGTGTGTAGCAAAGCAGACACTAAGGCTTGGCTGAATCCTGTTGGGATCCAGTCTTGAATACTTTACAGGTGTCGGACCTGAGGCAGAGAGATTCCAAGTCATACTTGCTCATGTAGTCGTTAGTGGCAGAAGCCGGATTACTCCACACTTCCCAGTGTGCTTGCATGAATAGGGAGGGCTCCGGCCCAACACTGATGACTTTCCTAAGTGCTTGTGGGTTGGAGGTGTCGCAGGGGTTCCTGCCTCCCCAGCTCTTTCAGGTCCCAGAAGCCTTCCCCTTCCCCCAGCGCCACCCTCCTTGCATCTCAGAAGTTGGTCTTGTCGTGTCCTCCACTAGAGTGAGGCTTCCCAGGGCCAGGGCTGAGAGCCCTGAGATTGCAGGCTTTGTGAGAAGGTGTCGGCCTCCCTCTGCCTCAGTTTCCTCATCTGTAAAACAGGGTTAAGAGTCCCTGTTCGGCACGCTGCAAAGCACGGTGTCTGAGTGTGGTGTGAGCCCCTTCAGGGTCGAGACTGGCTTGGACTTCCTTGTGGATCCGTCGCTTAGAGCAGAACCCTGGCCCCGCTTCATAAGGCTGTTGGCAGATGGACTAAAGGGCAGAATTGGAGTCCCAGGCTTCCTTTAAGTCCTTCAGAGCGAGAACCAGCTGGGTCCAGCTCTGGCTTTTCCTGAGGGGGAGGAGGGTCCTGGGTCCCTTGGTGTTTTGGGGAGAGGCAACATCCATGGGCGCCTTGGTTTAAAGTTCTCTCTGGGAGGGAGGGATGGAGACAGGGAAGGTGGAGAAAAGCTGTTGGGGCACCCCTGCCCCACCCTCCTTGGGACCAAGGTTCAGGGTTCCCGCCTTGGATGGGCCGGTGTAGGCCCTTTGCCAAGTTCCATGTACAAACAAGCTTCGTCCCTGAGACTCGCCTTCCTTGGGAGCCTCAGTTCCTCCTGCTGCTGGCTTTGGGCTACTCCCACCCGACTCTCCTCCCCACCTTCATGGTGGGGGTGACAAGCCATGGAGGGGCCCTCCCCCAGAGAGAGGGCAGGCCAGTGAGTGTCCTGGGGAGCACCCCTTGAGCCCTTGTCCTCTCCCTCTAAGACTAGTTGTAACTTCAGAATGAGGAGCAAAGCATTTAAAGCACAGCAGGCTCCAGGCTTGTGAAGCACTGTGTGTCATCTCATGTCGAGGGGTGCCCGGGTGCCTGTGGGTACATGTGGACACGTGTGTGTCTGTGTGCATGTCACTGTGTTCATGTCACCGTGCCAATGACAGGCAAAGAGCACTCCTCCTGAGCACTGGAGCCCAGCTGGCATGGCCTCCCCCTGCGGAGCATCAGTGCCGGGGGGAAGGGGCAGGGAAGGCCCAAGACCTTTGGGGCCTTTTGGATGCAGAGCCTTTGGGGCCTTTGATTACTCAGTCACCTCCTCTGGGGGGCAGCCTCCTTTGGCTCGCCTTCTACTCCCACTTCCTGGTGGAGCCACAGTGACAAAAGGGATCTTGGGATAGTTTATTCTAAGCTAAAAGTAATTCTCTTTACAGTGAATTGGGGCATTGTAGACTTTGGGTGATTTGGGGTAGGCAAGGCCATGATGACCCTGAGCTAATTTATGGGCTATGAGACCCTGGGCAAGACTCTTAACAGATGTGAACCTGTTTCCTTTTCTGCAAATTAGAGATAGTAGTACTTATGCTGTCCACCATCTGGGGTGGGGGGGTGTGAGCTTTTGGAGAATTGAAACACTATAGCTATACAATGTTTATAGGTATCCATATAAATATAGATACAATTTATTTCTAATGATAGATGTGGTTTTCTCTCTGTCTTTATCTCTTGCTCTCTGGTGTTTGAGTTAACCATCAAAAAGTCAAACAAATAGAAGCTTACATCCAGCTGTCTTTTTCCTTATTTCTCTCACACACACACTCACACACATACACATACACACACACGTTAAAAGAAGAGTGAGTAAGAGCAAGGGAATGTGGGAAAGAAACTGGGAGGGACAATCTTGGAGCAATTGGTACCTACTGGCAAGTGTAGAACTGGAGTGAACTGGTTTCATGGACTGATTGGCAGATTGGGCAGGTGGGTGGCAAGGGCAGCTTCTCTCCACACGTCACGTCTCTGGGTTTTGCCTCTGCCCCAGAATGGGCCCAGGCAGTTTATAATCTTCATGTAAAGCAGGGCTTCCCATGCTGGGGTGCATGTACCCCTGAGAGCTACAAGGAGCTTCTCTAGGAAGGATGGTGTGTAGTGAGTGGTTATTTAGTAAATAAGTCAGTTACCTTTTTGAAATGTTCCGACAATTAATTTCTATTTCCTATTGGATGGGGGTAGAGGCGGGGGGGAGGGTTCTGAACGCTGAGGATCATAGGTTGAGTATGTCTGGGAATCCTAGAACAAACCTTAGCTTTTGCATTAACGCAGTGGACCTTTGGTAGTATAATGAAACTTGTGGCTGCTTCTCTGAGTAATGCTTTTAAATGCATAATAAATGCATGGGATTACAAAGGCGTCTAATTATTGAGAAATGGACTTGGCTAAAAATTTTTAAAAGGCTCCCGTCCTAGGTTAAGGGCCCTTGTTTTAGAAAATCGGAATTAAAACCACATTCTCTGAATGAGGGACCTCTGTTAAATGCAGCTTGGTAGTGTCATGGGGTTGGGGGGAAGTGCTACAGAAATCCTGGTTATTAGAGCACTGATTGAGCACTTTTTGATGATGCATCCATGCCCTGGGTGAGAGGAGTTTTATTTGTTCAGTCCCTGACTAGAATTTAACAAAGTCAAATAGAATTAATCAACTTACAGCCATTTATAAGCACTTACTCTGGCCATAAAGGAAGCAAGGTGGCTTAGTGGGTTCAGCACTGGGCCTCCAGTCAGGAAGACCCGAGTTCAAATGTGACCAGCTGGGTGACTCTGGGAAGGCACTTGACCTGTTTGCCTCCTGTTTCCAGGAGAAGGAAAGGGCAATGCATTCTCATATTTTTATCAAGAAGACCCCGGGGGCCTGATACATGGGATCATGAGGGCATGATCACGAGTGGCTGAACAATGTGCCACAAGTTGTAGTAGTCAAGGACTTCCTGCAACAGCTGGGTGGCCATTGGGTGTCAGGTCAGGAAGCACTTAGTAAGTGCCTACTGTGTGCTAGGCACTGTGCTCATCATTAAGAACAAAAAAGGCAGAAAGACTGCTTTCGGGAAACTCCCGGGGTAACGGAGTGGGAGCTGTGATGATTGTAACATGCAGACCACCATGTCTGAGCAAAGTGAACCAAAAGTGCCCCCACTACAGCTAGGATCCTTTGGAGAGAATCCACCAGGATGAGGGGGAGACACTTTAGTTGAGTCTCCAGGAGAGCCACAAAGTCAGGAGTGGGTGATGAGAAAGGCTCGATGGGAGCTGAAAGTGAAAAGTCTGGGGTAAAGGTCACCAGGGAGGGAAGAAGAGGAAGGATGGAAGCACTTGGAAAGCCAAGCAGGGCTTTGTCTTTGCTCCTGGAGTCCCAGGGAGCCTCTGGCGTTTGTGGAATTGGGGCGGTGGGGAGGGGGTACAGGATCACACCTAGAAAGGTCCCTGGCAGCAGAATGGAGGAGGATCCTGGAGTGGGAAGTCTTGAGGTTGGGACCCCAGTCAGTTTGGAGGACTCGTGCCACTGAGGTCCCTTCCCAGTCTGAGCTGTGACTGGGAGGAAGCAGAGTGAAAGGAACCAGTATGAAGAATATCCAGATTAAATATTTACCAGTGAAGGCATCTATAAGAGGGTTGCATGAGAAAGAACGCCTTCCACTTTCAGACAGTTGGGGAGGACTCAGGATGGATTTCAGCAATTACTCTCATCTTGAGAGGGGGAGAGTGTTCAGTGACCCAGAACGGACCAGTGGGTCAGACTGAGTCTGGAGGCGAGAACGGGATATTTAGAAGATCCTTGATGAAACTGGAATGGGGACGAGAAGGGGCAGGGATGGCAGAATCACCCATTGTTCAGTGACTCATTCCAGCAGACATTCCTCAGCAAGGTGGCCCTGGGCTGGGCTGGAATCTGGAAAGACTGAGATCACCCCATGCCTCCCACCAGCTACAGAATCCTGGGCAGCTCACTTCCCTCTCTGCCTCAGTGTCTTCATCCATAAGATGGGGATAGCGACATGTCACAGAATTGTGAGATAACATATTATGTCTGCCTTTGAAATCCTTAAAATCCTGTATAAGTGCTAGCTCTTGCGATCATAGGCTAATTTAGGGCTAATGGGACCTCCCAGGTTGGCTGGCCCAAGTGCCTCCTTTGACAGTTGGCCCCAAAAGATTGAGTGTCTTGGCCAAGAGGATGCTTGGGGTCAAGCTCAGGCCTTGTGTGGGGCCTGGGGTTGGGGTGGTACATGTAGGTGGGTGAAAGTCAGCCGCCACCTGTTCTCTGACCTCTCAGCATTTAGTGCCAGTTCAGAGGGGCTACAAGCATGGGGACAGCCACAATCCACAGAAGGAATATGACGTGTGCGTTTGGGACTTTCAAAATATATGATGACATGAGGGCTGGTGGAGGACGGCACAGTGCCAAGGGCTGGGCTTGGCAGCAGCACACCTGGATTCCCATCTTTGGAGGCTCTTAAATGTTAGTCAGTTTTATTGATAGCTTAGATTTAGCTGTGTCCCTCTCCTGCCTTCCCAGAGACCTTTCTTTGCGACAGTTTTTCCAAAAAAGGAATGAATGAGACCTAGGGCCACGTTAAGCAAGTTAAATGCTTTATCTGAAGTTCCACTCTGTGAATCCAACCTCTCTGGAGCACAACACAGGGGTCTCCTCCCACTTCTTTGGGCCCCGGCTTGTGTTACGTGCTTTGGAGACGTTCAATTTGGCTGATTTGGGGTTGGTTGGTATTTCCATTCCCATTCCAGGCAGTCTTATATAGATGGTCTCCCAGCTCGACCTGCTTCATGTTCTTTGCATCGGTTCATAGGAGTCTGTGCAAGTGTCTCTGAGTTCATCCTGCCCCTCATCTCCCATAGGTACTAACGTTCTGCCCTGGCTGGGTGATGGAGGCCGGCCCTGGCGTTTCCTCTGCTTCACTGGCCCTTCTGAGCTTTCTTGGTGACATCATACAACAGCCGCATTGCAGCCCTTTTTGGCTACAGCCCCCTTCAGTTAGCTTCCAGAGGCTCCTGTATCAGGGCCCTTCTCCTCACTGCATTCTCTGTGGGACAGCCAACTTGTCCCAGCTGTGATCCATCTCCTAATTCTTTGCCTTTGGAAAGGCTGTCTCTTGGGCTTGGAACGCATTCCCTCCTCTCCTCCGATTTAGAATCTTAGAATCCTCGATTTCTTCTAGCCTGAGCTCAACTGCTGCTCCTTCCAGAAAGCCTTCTTAATTTTCCTAGTGTCCCTCCCTTCCCCCCAAAAAAACTACCTTGTATTAGCTCTTTGGGACATTCTTGTGGGTGCACATTGAGATCCCATTTTCCAAAAGCCTGAAATTTCATGATCTCAGATTGACTCTGTTTTGGACACAAAACCCTTTCTCAGCTCCCTTTCCCCTCTGATTGGAGAGCTGGAGGATGGGGCATTCTGTGCCTCCCAAAGCCTTCCTTTAGAACCAGGGAACCAGACCACTAACCAGGCAGCTGCAGAAAGGCCTGGACCAACTCTGGAAGAGCTTCCTGAGAAGCAGCTCTTTGCCAGGTGCTGAGCTGGGCCTGGGAGTCCTGGAGTTCTGACCCTTCTGCAGCAGAATGAAAGTTCTAGAGGGAAAGGGAGAACAGTGATTCAGTTCAATTCAGTAGACATTTATTAAGTGCCTTTTGTGTGCCAGGCACTGTGTCAAGCCCTGAGAGACAAATAAGAGAAAGACTCCTTGCCTGCCTGCGTCCAATCTTCAAATGGGAGAAGGGGGACAGGGCCCAACAAGGAAGCCTGGGGAACATCCATGGTGAGCACCAGGATGAGAATCTAGCCAAGGAGACATGGGATGGGTTGGAAGAGAAATGGAGAGAAGGGAGTTCTCAGGGGAGAGGGATCATCAGCTCAGGTCAGTGGGAGCAGGGCATGGCCTTGGCCGGGGGAGAACTCTTGGCCAAACAAGGTCTGGAGAGTTCCACAGGTGTCTCCTCAGGAGGTAAAACAAGCCATTCATAATGAATTGAAGAGAGGTCCACTCACAGTCAGCTTCAGTTATGAGGAAAAGGGTTAGCTTGGAATATGGCTGGCTCGCCAAGATGGATAGGGAACAGTACGTCAGGACGCGATCCATTCCTCTATCCTCACATGGTCAGCACAGATGAAGAGCCACTTTATATCTTCTCAACAAAAGGCAAGCTTTCCGTGCAGCTTCCAACATTTACTGGCTGTACCACCAAGTAACCTTTGTTACTGTTAGACTCAAAGGAGATCGTATTTGTGAAGCTCTTAGCACGGTGCCTGGCACATAGGAAGCACTATATAAATGCTAGCCATTAGCTATCTACCATCAAAATGCTCCAGATCATTAATAAAATAAAAACAAATAACGGAGGTTCTGTCTCCTACCCATCCGGTGAGAAAGGTAAAAGACAAATTTTTTTTTTTTTTTTTTTTTTTGATCTATCAGTACCATTACCAGCATCTATCCCCAAAGAGATTAGATAAACAGGGTAAGAACCCATATGTAAAAAACATCAATAGTACTTTTTGTTATAGTGAAATAGGCACTCAGAGGGTATCTGTCCATGACTGAGCAAATGATGTGAATTGGTGGAATCTTAGTGGACTATGAAAGGTGGTCCCTGATTCTGCAGAATAAGAGGAGTAGAAATCGGAGAACAGCTTATCTCCACCCCCACCCCCATCCCCATCCCCACCCCCCCAAAGAAAGAAAAAACAGAAGCAGTTTTGCAGGACTTAGGAAATGGCTTTCTAAGATTCCAGAAGACCAGAGATGCAGCCTGCTTCTCCCCTTTGGAAGTAGTGCTGGACCAGGGGTATGGAATGAGAAACACATTTGCACAAATGGCCGATGTGTAGATTTGTTTTGCTTTCAAAGGGAAGGATTTATTTTATGTATATCTGTATACACACATACACATGTATATGTGTATGTATATGTATGTATGTATGTATATATTTTGTGGAGGAGGGGAGTGGTTGGCAGGAAGAGGTTAGTGATAGCAATGCCTTTCCCACAGAAGAGAAAATAATGGTAGGGAAGCATTCAAAATACAAGAGAAAAGAAGATAAGCAGATTCCACCCTCCTTTTCTGTTCTTATTTTAAAATAAAAATAGTCATGTTTGGCATTTGTGAGTCTCAGACTAACAAATAATTAAAAAGACAAGGGAATGTTGGGTTTTATTAAAGGCCTTTGTGAATATAATGATAAGATCATCTAATTTTTTCTTGTGGTCTATCTTGTATTGCTTTCCTGTTATCGAGGCATCTTTGGTTCTGATGGATAATTTTTTTAATAATAGCTTTTTATTTTCAAAATACATGTGAAGATAGTTTTCAATATTCACCCTTGTAAAACCTTGTATTCCAGATTTTTCTCCCTTCCCCCATCCCTCACCTAGACAGCAAGTAATCCAGTATATGTTAAACATGCAGTTTTTCTTTTTTTCTTTTTTTATTTTTTTTATTTATTTTTTTTTATTTAATAGCCTTTTTATTTACAGGATATATGCATGGGTAACTTTACAGCATTAACAATTGCCAAACCTCTTGTTCCAATTTTTCACCTCTTACCCCCACCCCCCCACCCCCTCCCCTAGATGGCAGGATGACCAGTAGATGTTAAATATATTAAAATATAAATTAGATACACAATAAGTATACATGACCAAAACGTTATTTTTAAACATGCAGTTTTTCTATACATATTTCCACATTTATCATATTCCACAAGAAAAATCAGATCAAAAAGAATTTAAAATGAGAAAAAAGTAAGCAAACAACAACAACAAAAAAATGAAAATAGTATGTTGTGTTCCACATTCAGTCCCCATAGTTCTCTCTCTGAATGCTGATGGTTCTTTCCATCACAAGTCTTTGTTTAATGGGTCAAATCAAAAGCAAAATATAGCATACTGATAAATAGATAAGCTTTTAATTTAAAAAGAAAAAATCTGCTGTGGTGGATGGAATGTGACAGGATAAGAGCATGGGGGGAGGCTCTGTCTACATTAAGGCGACTGGCCTATTGGTGTATCCAGAGTATACTTTTACTTCAGTATATGGGCGGTAGTCTCATGATTTCTTGATTTTTTTTTTTCTGTTTGTTTATTCTTAGGAGCTGCCCTCATTTGGGGTAAACTTAGCTTGACACTTGTTTTTTTCCATCTCTGCGGTATCCTTTGTAGCCTTGCCCTGCTGCCTTCCCTCTTCTCATTCTGATTCATTCAGCTTCAGGGACTCAGTTATGGTCTCTATGGATCTCTAGGAAGAGAAGGGGATCTCGGGATCTCAAAGGGATGTCCAGTGGACCTTGTAAACCAATTTGTCTACAGCTGATCCTGTTTTCTTTCCCTTCTTGACTCCCCTGTTACTGCCCATGGCACCACCCTCCTCCCAGTGCTCTCCTCCGGCCAGTGGTGGACTGACTGCCATCCTTCCTGATCCAATTAGCCATTGGAGACAGACCTTTCACCCAATACTTGTATTGACAAAGTAGAGAAACCTAGTGAGGAGAAGGTCTGCTTATGGCCAGAAAGCCACTAAAGCAACCATCAATACGCTGGTCCCCAGGGCCAAACCCGGCCCACCAGGACCCAGGGGGATCTCGGAGGGAGGCACTGGCTCCAGGGGTGTTGGAAGGACAAACAGATTTTATGTTTTGTGCTGGAGCTACTGAGGACCTGATTAGGGAGGGATGTATGTGATCAGTTGTGCTTTTGGAAGAGTGAGTCTCTT
Organism: Sarcophilus harrisii; assembly: GCF_902635505.1. Taxonomy (NCBI): domain Eukaryota; kingdom Metazoa; phylum Chordata; class Mammalia; order Dasyuromorphia; family Dasyuridae; genus Sarcophilus; species Sarcophilus harrisii. Next base: position 14,086,725 of record NC_045426.1, on the reverse strand, counting down.
TGGCTGCTGAGGGATGAGGGAATGGCCCCGTCAGAGCAGAGAAGGGTCATCTGGGAGACCTGTTAGAAAGGGAGGAAAATCCATTAGGTTGGGGCAGTGAGCAAGAGGGAGGGGTCATCTTCATCTTCATGCCCTTTGGGCATAGTTCCAAGTTGTTCTCCAGAATGGTTGGATCTGTTCATAATTCCAATAATATATCAGTGTCCCAGTTTCCCCGTATCCCCTTCAACATTGGTCATTATTATTTCCTGTCATCTTAGCCAATCTGAGAGGTGTGTAGTGGTGTCACAGAATTGTCTTAATTTGCATTTCTCTGACCAATAGTGATTTGGAGCACCTTTTCATATGATTAGAAATGGTTTCAATTTCTTCATCTAAAAATTGTCTGTTCATATCCTTTGACCATTTAACAGTTGGAGAATGGTTTGATTTCTTATAAATCTGAGACAATTCTCTATGTATTTTAGAAATGAGGCTTTTATCAGAACCCTTGAATATAAAATTTTTTTCCCAGTTTATTGCTTCCCTTCTAATCTTGTCTGCATTGGTTTGGTTGTACAAAAACTTTTTAACGTAATATAATCAAAAGTAACCATTTGCATTCCATAATGTAATTCAGTTCTTCTTTGGTCACAAATTCCTTCTTTCTCCATAGATCTACAAGGTAGAATATCCCTTGTTCTTCTAATTTGCTTATATCTCTTTATGTCTAAATCATAAAATTATTTTGATCTTATCTTGATATAGGGTGTTAGGTGTGGGTCAATGCCTAGTTTCCAGTTTTCCCAGCAATTTTTGTCAAATAGTGAGTTCTTATCCCAGAAGTTGGTGGGGTCTTTGGGTTTATCAAATACTAAATTACTATAGTCATTGACTATTGTGTCTTGTGAATCTAACCTCTCCCACTGATCAGTTACTCTTAGCCAGTAGCAAATAGTTTTGATGACTGCTACTTTATAATATAGTTTTAGTTCTGGCATAGGTAGGCCACCTTCCTTTGCATTTTTATTTTCATTAATTCCCTTAAAATACTTGACCTTTTGTTCTTCCAGATGAACTTTATTCAAACATCAAACTTGATTTTTTTCTGTGTAAAACAATTTCTTGATAGTTTTCTTGTTATGGCACTGAATAAGTAGATTAATTTAGGTAGTATTGTCATTTTTATTATAATACCTCGACCTATCCATGAGCAATTGATACTTTTCCAATGGATTAGATTTGATTTTATTTGTGTGGAAAGTGTTTTGTAATTGTATTCCTATAGTTACAGATTTTGCCTTGGCAGTTAGACTCAAATGTTTTCTATTATTTACAGTTATTTTAAATGGAATTTCTCTTATCTCTTGCTCCTGGACTTTGTTGATAACATAAAAACGCTAGTGATTGATGTGGATTTATTTTGTATCCCGCAACTTTGCTAATGTTGTGAATTGTTTCTAGTAGTTTTTTTAGTTGATTCTCTGGGATTCTCTAAGTATACCATCAATCATATCATCTACAAAGAGTGATAATTAGGTTTCATTACCTACTTAATTTTTTTATTTTTCTTCTCTTAAGGACAAAACTAACATTTCTTATACAATATTGGATAGTAATGGTGAGAAACCTTGTTTCATCCCTGATCTTATTAGGATCTCATTAGGATAAATCTAGTTTATCCCCATTACATCTGATGCTTATTAATGGTTTAACTAGATGCTATTGATCATTTTAAGGAAAACTCCATTTATTTCTGTACTCTTTAGTGTTTTTAATAGGAATGGATGTTGGATTTTGTCAACTGCTTTTTCTGCCTCTATTGAGATAATCATCTGATTTTTGTTAGTTTGGATTTATACTAATAGTTTTCCTAATATTGAACCAGCCCTGTATTTCTGGTAAAAATCCTACTTGGTCATGATGTATTATCCTGGGGATGATTTACTATAATCTTTTTGCTGATACTTTATTTAAAATTTTTGCATCAATATTCATTAGAGAAATTTGTCTTTAATTTTCTTTCTCTGTTTTGACCCTACCTGGTTTAGGTATCAACACCATGTCTGTGTCATAAAAAGAATTTGATAGTACTCTTTCTTTCCCTATTTTTCCATATAGTTTGCATAGTATTGGAATTAATTGTTCTTTAAATGTTTGGTAGAATTCACATGTAAATCCATCTGGCCCTGGAGATTTTTTTCTTAGGGAGCTGATTAATAGCTTGTTCAATTTATTTTTCTAAAGTGGGATTATTTAAGTAATTTCCTCCTTTGTTAATCTGGGCAGTCTATATTTTTCAAAGTATTGTATTGTAAGTATTCATCCATTTCACTTAGATTATCAGATTTGTGGGCATACAGTTGGGCAAAATAGCTTCTAAATATTGCTCTAATTTCCTTTTTCTTCATTGGTGGAAAGTTCACCCTTTTCGTTTTTGATATTAGCAGTTTGATTTTCTTCTTTCCTTTTTCTAATCAATACATGGAAACTTTTTATTCATAGTATCACAAAATATTGAATGAATAATAATAATAAAAAAAAACACTTAATAAGTACCACGGTGGGCCAGGCCATTGTGTTAAACATTAGGATTCAAGAATAAGAACAAGATAATCTGGGGCCCTTATAAAGAAAAGAATTCTAAGTGGGAGAGACAGGGAGTGGAGACCAGAAAAGCGAGGCTTGGTCTAGAATTGTGATTGGGAAGGATTGTGAGGAGAGCCATGGGGAAAGCAGTTGGTTTTGCCTTTTAAGGAGCAGTGGTAGTATTGGGGAGGGGTGGGGAGAGAATGATAGCTGTTCCCAGAATAAGAGGTGAAAAGGGTCAGGGAACAAGTATATAAGTGTAGCTCTAGGGCAGGTGGTAAAATGCTGGTGATTTTTGGGGGAAGGACTGGATACAATGTGCTGCTGCGATCTGCAGCATGCTAGATAGCTTGGGTGGGTTGAGTTGTGGAATTCAAAGGAGTAACTTGTTGCATGCATGGTTCTTGCATTCAATCTAGATCAAGATCAATCAGATCTAGATTAAGAAATGGGGACACAGCAGGGCAAGTAGCAAGATGTTTGGTGTGGCCAGAATTTAATTGTATCTTTCATTTTCTCTTCTATATGTCTTGGTTGAATTTATTAAGAAAGCAAACAAAAAGATTGTATAAGTTCTTTTTTTTTTTTTTGATAATAGCTTTTTTATTTTCAAAATAAATACAAAGATAGTTTTCAACAAAATCTTTGTGTTAAGTATTTTTCTCCCTCCCTTTCTCCCACCTCCTCCCCTAGACAGCAAGTAATCCATTATAAGTTAAACATGTGCAATTCTTTTAAGTAGAATTCCTCATCTATCATGCTGCAGCAGAAAAATCAGATCAAAAAGGGGGAAAAAAAGAGAAAGGAAAAGCAAGCAAACAGCAAAAAAAGGTGAAATGGATAGGTTCTTTAACTCTGAATTCCTTTTGAATCAAAAATGAGAGCTTCACTTTGCCTTTCTTTGTGTACCCTTAACATTTAGCACCGTGTCTAGCACCCCAGCAAGCCCTTGATAAATCCACATTCCTAAATGTTGGGGATACAAATAAAGGCAAGCTCCTTCCCTCAAGGACCTCAGGTTCTGGTGGATAAAGGCAAGCTCCTGTGGCTTCTGTTTGTAAATTGTTCTGTTTTTGTTAATTCTGAAGTTCTGTATTTATCTTTTTTTCTAGATGAGGGATAGATAGTCTATAGATTCTATCCATTTCTCAGGAGTTGAATTCTCTTCATGGCTTATTCTTTTTGGTGCTTCTGTTGTTCTGTTTGTTCTCCATTTTGATTTTCCTCTCATTACTTTTTGCAAGAACCTTCTAATTCTAGCTTTATAAATTTATATAATTTATAAACATTTTAATAAATTTTGTCTTTGATTTCCATTTGTGATTTTTCTTACCATTGCTAATTTTGGGTATATTATTTTTTAAAAATATGCTTGACTAGAAGCTTCATTTAAATGTTAATGTAACTAATTATTAAATTTAAATTCATTTCTGTATATAAGATTTCATAACTTCTCAGTCATTTTTCTCTGCTTCTGTGAGGCTTTTTTATTTGGGTCATTGATTTGTATGAATTTTATTCATTTGAGGGTGCCTTATGGGACTAGACTGAGCATCCCAGATTCATAGATTTCCAGAGTCAGAAGGCATATTAGAAGCCAAGATCCCAAATCCTTATCTTAAAAATGAGGAAACTGAGGTACAGAGAGGTTACTTAACCTATTCAAGGTCATATCCATTAACAGTGAGATTTGAATCTATGACTTCTGACTGCAAGCCTAGCGCTCTTTGCTTTTCACCAAGTAGTATTTGGAATTTTTTTCATTGACATTCTGTAGTCGTAGGATCACAGATTTATCATCTAGTTCATTCTGCTTATTTTGGGGGAGGGGGGAATGATGATGTGCACGATTCTGATGGTGCTTTTCTCCATTTTTTTCTCTACTAAATTTTACCTGCTTTTCTTTAAAAAAAAAAAAATCTTTTGTTTCTATTGCTTTTCAACAGGGAATTGAATGATCTGGCCCCTTTTTACCCTTTTGCTCTTCTCCATCTTGCCTGGAAAGAAATTAGATTTTCTTATTGGGTTATGCAGTAGATTGGTTTTCTGTTCTGGTCTCATAATACTTGAAAATTTGATAAACGTATTCCTTGAAGACATCAGTAAACATCCTGGCCAGTTAGCTCTTTGGTATCCTATTAGGACTGCTCCCCCCTCCCCTTGACATATGCCCATTAATCTACATTGTTCCCATCACAGGATTCTGGCCCTGTTGAGTCCTCCCTTCTCAGAGTCACAAAGTCGGAGCATCGGAAGGGACCTAAGGTTCAGGAAATCCAGCCCAGTGTGAAGGGAATCCCTCCTATAACTTGCCAAGTGGACGGTTTCTCCAAGGAGGGGTAACTGAATATTGGGAGGGGGGCTCTGAGAGTTAGGGAGCTTTTCCTGACATCATGCCTCCAGGGGCAGCTTCTCTCTCACTCCTGGTCCTGTGCTTTGAGAGGGAGCAGAACAAAGGGCATCTCCCCTCCGTACAGTCACATCCTTGAAGAGGGCTCTTGGGCCCAGCCTTCTCTTCTCCAGACTAGCTCTTCCTGGTTTCTTCAGCTGATCTCTCCGTGACCTGGACTCAGGCCCTTCTCTGGAGCCCCCTGGCTGCTCATTGTCCTTCTTAGGCTGTGATGGCCCAAACTGAAGCCAGTCTCCTCTCCGTTCCTCCCTGGAAGCTCTGCCTCTCCGAGAGAGCCTCAGCTTGGGAGCCTGCTGCACTCCACGGGGCTGACTCGCTGCTCACCGGCAGGCCACTGATACCCCAAGATTGTTTTCAGAGCAGCTGCCGTCTGACACCTCCCTACCATCCCTTGGTGTTTGTCCTTCTGTTGAATTTCATCTTGTTCCATTGAGTCCAGGACCAGGCTGGTCAGGATCCCGTCATATCCTCAAGGGTACCCACAGAGAGACTTGAGCAGGTTTTGTATGTGATACTCTATTTATTTTTTAAAGTTTTATTTGTGCTTTGAGTGCATGAGACAGCCAGGTGGTACAAAAGCCCGGGGCCAGGAGTCAGGAAGATCAAAGTTCAAATCTGGCCCCAGACACGGACTAGCTGTGTGACCCTGGGCCAGTCATTTCACTGCTGACTGCCTCAGTTTCCTAGTCTGTAAAATGGAAGTAAGAATGTCACCTGCCTCCCAGGATTTTATGGGGGTCAAATAAGATAATATTTATAGTCTTAGCCTAGTTCCTGGTATATAAGAACAACTGCTGATTTCCTTCCCATTTCCTTTCCCTTCTGCCTCCTAGCAGTGGATGCTGCATTCTGCCTCAGTCATCAGCCGCCCTCTAGGCCCATGTTTACTTTAGACTACAGTCTCTTCACTTCGTGGCAGTTCACAGAGATTTCTGTGCTTCCTGGAATCCTTTCCCTTTGTCGTTCCACAAATTGAGCTCAGTCACATTACCTTTGTTGTTTGGCTGGCCTCAGGGACAGGAACACTTGGGGGGGGGGGGGTGCTCTGCTCGGTGCTGGGGTGAGGGCCAAAGGGCACGAGCAGTTTAATTTTCTTACATAATTCTTAGTTGTTTTCTAAACAGCTGCACCAACTCTCAGCTCCACCAACAGTGTAGTAGCTTGCCTGTTGTCCCACAGCACCTCCCTCCTGGATCAGTTTTCCATTTGGCTAAAAATAGTCTTTGCTATTAGATTGGCTTGACCTTTAGAGTTTGGGATTGGATTTTCAGGTTCTTCCTTTTTTCTTTTGGCCAGGTCTACTTGTTTTCTGCTTTTTTATTTATTTCATTCCTTTCCTCACTAATTTCTACGCCTGACTCTCATCAGCACATGATTTCTTTCTCATTATTTATTTATTCATACATTAGTCAGTTCACATGCATTTGTAGGGACTGGCTTTACACTGGGCACTATGTAAGGTATATCTTTTTATTCAGGAGTTGCTGATGATGACAATTCACATCCCAACAAAGTTGTTTTGTTTTTTAATTATGTTTAATTTTCAAAAATTTCTGCAAATTCACAGTGAGCCAGTAAGCATTAATTAAGTGCCTATGATATGCAGAGCAAGGGTGATACAAATATAAAGAATGAAAAATCCCTATGTAATAATCAAATAGATATACTCACCCACTTACATGCATACATTTATGTGTCAAATAAATGCAAATCAGAAGGGCTTAGAGGCTGTGGGAATTAGGAAAGGCTGAATGTGCATGGTAGTGCTTGAAATAAGAAGGTACTTTTGTGAGGTGGAGGAGGTGAAGAGGGAAGGGAAAGCAGAGTATGAATGGGAGATGGTGCATTGTTTGTGCCTGAGGAGCAGAGAGAAGGTTGGCGGAACGGGACCACACCCGTGGGAATCATGGTCTTGGGGTCAGGAAGGGGTGCCAGAGGGAAACCCAAGAGTTCATATTTTATCCCAGAGTAACCTATTTGTGCTGAAGGAAAAATCATTTTAGCCGCAGTGTCTTAGATGGACTGATAGGGAAAAGCTTGAGTCAGGAACACAGATGAGAAGATCTTTATTGAACTTTCACCTAAGAGAGGGCCTGGCTCAGGTGGGAGCTGGATCAGCAGATAGGAGAGGAAAGGTGATGACCATTGAGCCGGGGTAGCCGTTGGCTGTGTCGGAACAGATGAGCCTGCCTGACAGAAAGATGAGACCTTCTACAAACAGGGGAACCTTTGGGGTAGAGAGAGAAACTGGCTTTGGGGCCTGTTGAATCCCAGAGGTCTGTCTTCTCAGCTGCCTGTTTTTTAGATTCCTTCTACATCGGTTGAGATAATTTAGAGTATGTATTGACTAAAGGTGAAATCCTCTGTGGTGGACAGCCTGGAAGACAAGGCATAAAAATCTATGTCTCTTTTTAAAAAGATATTTTAAAGTTACATGCTGGGAAGCTTTTTTTAAACTTATTTTTTAAGGTTTTAGTTCTCTTCTGCAGAAGCATTAAGATTCTTGGACAAAGGAGTTTGTTATTTATTTTTTTCCAGAATACTTGTACTTCTTGCTTGTAGGCCAAGAAATCCCTGAATGTAATGGGGGAAATTGCAGTACTGTAAGTTATCCTGTTATAGAAGATTTATTGATTGTTATGTGGATCTAATACTTAGGTATGCATAAGACAGGAGAGTTCTGCCTCCTCTCAGCAAACAGTTGAGGATCTTAAAATGTAGGAGCTGGAAGAAACCCTAGAGGTTGTCTGATTCATCCCCATCATATTACAGCCAAGGAAACCGGGGCCCTGCCAAGTGAAGAGCCTCCTGCTTATTCTGAAGGCAGGGCTGGCATGGTGCCCAGGGATGTAAGGGAGCAGCAGTCACCAGCCAGCACAGGTGGGCCCCAAGAAAATGCTGGGCTATATTGAGAACAAGATGAGCTGCTATTAGGGCCCTGGTCTGGTCCCACTGAAGGGCCCTTTTTCCAGAGGCCAAAGGCCTGCCCTTTGGGGTATCTTGTCTATTCTGGACCAGTGGAGGGAGGCATTTGCGATCCCGGGCAGGACCACTTTGTGGCCTTTTTTTTAATGTCCTCAAAACTGACCCATTTTGAAACTCACAAACATTCCTTTAATTAGGCCGTTAGAAGGAATAGCAGAATCCCCCCAGGAGCCGGTTAAGAACTGGAGGCGAGCAGAGGCAGTTCTGTTCCTGTCATTGGATGAGAGGTTTTTAAAGAGTTGACTGATAAACTGCAGACACATGGGGAGAAGTGACCGTGTCTAAGGATTAGATTGGGAAGAACTTCATGGGAAGAGTCTTGTCCGACTCTTCATGGTCCCCTTGGGGTGGTCAGCCATTTCTTCTTCCAGCGCATTTTACAGGTGAGGAAACTGAGGCAGCCAGGGATAGGGGCCTTGCTCAGTTACCCAGTAGGGGGTGTCAGGTGGGATTTGAGTCTGTGCTGACCTTCATGCAATGGACATTTGACCCAAGAGCCTTTTGTGTAGAAATACTTGATTTCACAGAGTCTTTAGCGGAGCCACACTTCTCTGGGTGGGAGGCCTGGAGAAGTGGAGACTGTGGGTGCTTATGAACTCCCTCTGTTCTCTTTTTGGGGGGTTAGGAGTATACTGTGCTCATGGGCCAGTTTTCTTTACCTCTGTCCTTGTCAGCTTTTACCCCTTTTCCTTAGCTCAAGTATGGCCCTGTTAAGTGCCCTCCGGTGTGTGATGGCTGCATTCATGTTCCCGTGGAGCCTCCTCCAGGCTTTCAGTAAATCTTTATGTGGCGTAACTTGAGATCCTTCATATAGGATGTATAAGATGTGGCGTCCAGGACAGAGAGTTGGGCACCTTTCCCACCCTAGGTGGCAGGTCTTTCCCCAAGCAACCTGAGATCACTATGATTGTTTCACTATTGGTTAATGAATATTTGCTTCCAGCCTATTTAAACCCCCAGATCTGCTTCAGATGAATTGTCCAGCCTTGCCTTCCTCATCTTGTATTTGTAAAATTGACTTTTTGAATTTACTATCCTCTCTTTGAAGCGTAATCTTTAAATTCAGCTAATCATTTTAGACTGGAAATCTTTGGGGAATCTCTATCACCCCCTGTGTCAGCTGTCCCTCCCGCAAATTTGATTGTCCATCTTTGCCTTTATCAAACTTACTGATAAAAATGGCTAATCAGTAGAGGGTAGAGATCAGAGACATTTTCGTGTAATGGAAAGAAAGAGTGCTGAATCTGGAAAGAGAGAACCAGGGTGGGTTTCAAATTCAGTCTCTGCCATTTGCTTTGCGAATAAACTTTGGGCAAGGTTCTCCCCGGGCCTCGGTTTATTTAGCTTTAAAATGAGGTGATGGCTATTGGATGAGCCGATCTCTGTCTTTTCTGGGTCTTGGGGCATTAGAATTTTGCAAAGTTATCTTGCCCTGTTGTTGAAAGGCAGGAATGTGAACATTTTAAGTTATCTTGCTTGGAAAATGACCTGGGCTATGCTGCTCTGTAGCCTCGGGACCATTTGTCCACACTCAATGTCAGCCTTTGACGATGCTGGGAGGCAGCTGCTGGGGACCAGAAAACTGGAGGCTTTTACAGACTCTTTTTAGGAATCGTCTTGTTCAGTATCTGGGGCTCCTCCGTTTCTGCTTATTCGGGGAAATGCGTTCTGGACTCATTCTGTCCAAGTCCTGGCAGAGCAGTGAACTTTCTTCTGGTAAACAAACAGAAAGGCAGCTCCATGGCGACGGGAGGTCGTGTCAGATGAGATGGGGCTTCTGACTATCCCTGGAGAAGTTGCTTTTGTGGGAGACGGAGGTGTGGGGGAAATAATTTCCTCTTATTTACCCTTAATCAGGAAAATTCCACCGCCCTGAAGTCATCTGGAGTTTCAGTGTAGCTGGATTCCGTAGGACAGACTTTTCTGAAAAACCCTCAGTGACTCACTGCAATGATATCTTGGCAGTTTATCCTTTTTAAATTTAGAAAAAAAGATTCAGATCAATGAGTCCTGCCCTGTTCTGCTCCCTCTTCCCCTCAAGCCTAGGCTCAAGTGAACCAGAACTTGGTGAAACCAGGAGAAAGAACTGCCAAGAGGAGCTGGGGGAAGGGGGGGGAGCAGAGTTCAGGGACACGAGGACCCCTGAGCCTGCTGCCTCGTGACTTGGGGGTGCAGGGAGCTCAGGGTCTGCCCCTGCATCCCTTTTGTTTTCTGTCCTATTATTGTTACCTCCTACCCCTCAGGGAGGTCTTTGAGTCCCATGGCTCCACACTCCCCGAGGGCTGCCTCTGGGCCCCTTGGTTTCGTGTGTTCCTGTTGGCCAGAGTTCTAGATGACTCATGGGAGGGGTGGAATGGGAGCCCTTTGTATGGGGTCATGGAAGCAGTGCACCGTGGGTGTCCCTCCCCTGCCGTGCCTGTGGGCACATGGAGCCTAACCAGAACCAAAGGGGAAAAACCATGAGAAAGAAAAAGCAAGCAAACAAAAAAAAGGTGAGAATACTAGGCTTTCTAAAACATTCAGTCTCCATTTCCATCCCAAGGCTGTTGAAATTGTCTTGGATCAATGTATTTCTGCTCATCTTCCCCTGAGGCAATTGGGGTTAAGTGACTTGCCCAGGGTCACACAGCCAGGTAGTGTTAAGTGTCTGAGGCTGGATTTGAACTCAGGTCCTCCTGACTTCAGGGCTGGTTCTCTAAGTACGTACCATCTAGCTGCCTCTGCTCCTCATTTCTTATAGAAGAATATGATATTCTATGACTTTCATATCCTGTAACTTATTCAGCCGTTCTGCTGTGGATGGGTACCCTCTCATCACGACAAAAGGGCCGCCGCAAGCATGTCTGCACACACGTGGGGCCTTTTCCCTACGTTAAGATTTCTGTGGGGTAAAGGCCCAGTAGAGACACTGGATCAAAGGGCGCGCACAGTGTGGCAGTATGGGACAGATCCATCATGTTCTCCGGATGGCTGGATCCATCAGGGATTTCCTTTCCCTCAGTCATTCTCAGCAGGCCAGCACAGAGGGGCTGAGGCTTTAAAGGGACGGAGAGCCAGCTTCAGAGTGCAGTTGGAGGCTGATGAGGTGGTCAGTGAGCATTAGTGAGCACACCCTGTGTGCAGAGAAAGTGCAAGAGGACACTTGTGAGGGAACTCAGATGGTGGGGTCAGAATTAGGCCTTGGAGAAAGCAAGGGAGGCCCCTCCAGGCACGAGGGCCAGGCTGACCAAAGACCCAGAGAGCTGGGATGAAGCGTCATGGGTTACAGACAGTAGGAGGCTAGCCGCTGGACTGCCCAGAGGTGGCCGGAAATCACGTGCAGCCAAGCCGCCAGCTGGTGGTCTTCAGCCTCCTTTTACTCTCTATGGCAACAGAAACTGGGGTGGCTGGCTGTTCCTTCTCCAGCTCATTTTACTAAGGAGGAAACCGAGGCAGGCAGGGAGAGGGGACCTGTCCACAATCACACAGCTAAAAAGGATCTGACTCCTGACTGGACCTTTCTGTCCATTGCACCCACTTCCACCCCAGTTCTCCTGGGAATCAGGTGGGAAAGAACTTGACACGTCAAGCTCAGGAAAATACATGTGATCTTTGATAGAGTTGGGACTCACTGGAGTTTACTGATCAGCGATAGTCAGAGCTGGGCTTCTGGAATATGTCATCCCAGTTGAGGTGTAAGCTGATAAGGGCCCAGGGAGGAGCAGGGAACAGGGGAGAGAGGAGGGGTTAAATGGTCCCAGTTCCCTTCCCCAGCTCTTCATGTCAGAGGCCCCTGCCTTTCTAAATTTGGGCTCGCTACTCCAGCCTCTGCCTTCCCTGTCAATCCCTGCTCTGTCTCCCCCAATCTCCCTGGCAGGCAGGGACAATTAGACACCATGTCCAGGAGGAGGAAATTGAGGAGGCCCCTGGAGCGCTCCCCCAGACTCCATCCAGGCTCAGTGGCAGAGGTCAGTCTGTTCTCTGTTCTGTATCCCACTGCCTCCTCAAGGGGCCGGGACATCTAACCAAAAGGGCCGGGTTGGACTTTGAGTCAGGGAAGGGTTCTTAGAGGGCTTTCACCTGAGGGGCAGAGTCAGGTGACATGGGCCAGTGAATTTTCTCTGCCCTTTCATTTCTTCATCCCTAGGGCCGGCCAGCCCTGACATTCTCTTACTTTACTGCTGCAGGTCTGTAGTGAGTCTGGCTTTCACTCTCCTTTCCTCTGAATTGCTGCAGAATGATGCCCTGGCTGTACAGACTGTGGTTTAGAAGTCAGGCGGGCCCTTCGCTCTGGGGACATCCGTATGTGTAGCCTTGGAATGGGCCCAGCCTTGTTGGAGACTGCCATCGGTGGGGGAGAGGTTGGAATTGGTGGTGTTGGTGACTGGGGCTCATGCTGCTGATAGAACCATGAGTTTGGTGGTGTAAAAGCCTGGGAGGCTCCCTAGGCTGCTGCTGTAGCTGCCTTTTTTTTTTTTTTTTAATAGTGTTTTATTTTATCCAATTATATGTAGAGAATTTTTAACATTCATGAAGAAAATTTTTTGTTTTCCAAATTTCTTCCCTCTCTCCCTTTCCCTTCCTAAATATGATAAGCCGTTTGTTAGAGATTATACATGTGCAAGCATATAAAACATATTTTCATGTTAGTCATGTTGTTAAAGCAGTAACAGACTAAAATGAAAAAAAAAAGAATACAAAAAAAATAGAAATAGTATTTTCAATATATATCAGACTATGAGTTCTTTTTTTTTCTTTTTTTTTTTTTTGGAGGTGGATAGCATTTTCCATTATAAATTCTTTGGAAATGTCTTGGATCATTGTATTGCTTAGAAGAACTAAGTTAGAATTAATTCACAGTTGGCCATCGCACATTATCACTGTTTACAACATTCTCTTGGTTCTGTTGACTTTCCTTTTCATCAGATCATGGATGTCTTTCCGTATTTTTCTGAAATCTGCCCGCTCCTCATTTCTTATACTATGATAGTATTATTCATGTACCACCTCTTGTTTGGCTATTTCTCAGTTGATGAGCATCCCCTCAATATCTAATTTTTTTCTACCACAAAAAGAGCTGCTAAAGTATTTTTTGTATACGTAGGTTCTCTTCCCCTTTTAATTATCTTTTTGAGATAGAGATCTATTAACTGGGTCAAAGAGAAGGCACAGTTCCATTACTCTTTGCTCATAGTTTCAAATTGTTCTCCAGAATAGTTGGATCAGTTCACAACTCTGCTAAGAGTGCATTAGTTTCTTAATTTTCCCCACATCTTCTCTGGTATTTATCCTTTTTCTTTCCTGTCACATTGGCCAATCTGATAGATGTGAATTGGTACCTCAAAGTTGTTTTAATTTACATTTCTCAAATCTTTAGTGAGTTAGAGCATTTTCCCATATGACCATAGAGAGTTTTGATTTCTTCATCTGAAAACTGGCCATTTGTATCCATTAATCATTTATCAGTTGAAAAATGACTTGTATTCTTAGAAATTTACTCAGTTCTTCTGTATATTTGAGAAATGAGGCCTTTATCAGAAATCCTTGCTGTGAAAATTGTTTCCCAGCTTTCTGCTTTCTTTTAATGTTGGTTGTATTGATTTTTTTGTGTTAAACCGTTTAAATTTAATATAATCACAATTTCCCATTTTACATGTCATATTATTCTGTCTCTTGTTTGGTCAAAAAATCTTCCCTTCTCCATTGATCTGATAGATAAACTAATCTTTGGCCTCCTCCCATTTGTTTATGGCATCATTTGTAGCCATTTTGACTTTAGTTCTTGGTGTATGATGTAAGATGTTGGTTTATGCCTAGTTTCTGCCATACTGTTTTCTCAACAGTTTTTGTCAGATAGTGAGTTCTTATCCTGGAAGCTGGGTTCCTAGGCTTCAGGTGGCTTTGGAGCTCTTGGCTTAAGTCTGCTTCAGTTCATTCTTGGTGTCTTATCTTAGCAAGAGTTTGTGTTTCTGAGAAGGCTGGAGTCAGCCCCTTTGAGAAACTCCGTCTCTGGATTTCCCTGTGCATTTCTGAGTTGTTTGTGGGTTGTTCTGAGATGGGTCCTCTCAATCATCTGGGAACTCTGAACATGAAGGGACAAAAAAAGCAAGCAGCACCTGGCAGGTCTCACGTGAAAAGAAGAGAAGTTCTTTGATCTGACTTGTTTGACTCTGGTCACATAAGACTCTCCTGTTCTTAAAAAGAAGATACTCCTTCAACAAAAAATAAAACAATTTAAGATCCTTAGCTCAGTGACACACAACAGTATCCTAAGTGTATGGATCATTGCTGTTAGGTAGCATCTACTTCAAGTATTTACTTTGACCAGCCCTATTCATTGTATGAGGAACTCCCAAAGAGAGATTTTCTCCACCAATGCAGACAGTCTGGAAGAGCTTCTTGGAGAACTTAAGATATGAAATTCATAGTCCCTCAGGCAGTCTGTATCAGAGATACGATTTGCAGCACTTCATGACTATGTGATTAGTTCTGTTTATGCAACCTATTACTTTATTCCTTAATAAGAATTGGCTTTTCAACTCTGTAAAGTATCATGTGATCCGTAGTATTCCAGAGTCCCAGATAAATGCCTTTTCTTAAATATATTATGTGTCTGGAATAGAAATGGATTTTAAAATCTTGCTTTATTTTGTTTTAAATCTCTCCTTCTCTTGCCCATTGAGAAGATAAGAAACACCAAAACCCTTTTCATTATATGTACAGTTATTCAAAACAAATTTCTGCATTATCTATGTCCCCCCCAAAAGAAAATGAAAGAAGAAATGTTTCCTCTGTCTGAGGTTATCGCTTCTCTATCTGGAGGTGGTTAGCATATTTCACCATGATGCCTTTGGAACAGTGGTTGATTCCATCATCTTGCTCAGAATGACTGTCTTTCGCAGTTGACTGTCTCACAATATTGCTGTTGCTATGTAAATGGTTCTCCACTGTTTACTTTGCATCAGTTTGTATAAGTCTTTCCAGGTTTCTCTGAAACCATCCCTTTCATCTTTTCTTGCATCACAGTAGTATTCCATCACAATAGTATTCCATCACAATCATATACCATGCTCCCTCAGCCAATCCTGAATTGATGGGCATCCCCTCAGTTTCTACTACTTTGCCATGAGAAAAAGAACTGCTGGAAATAGTTTTGTATGTATGGGTATCTTTCCTGTTTCTTTGATCTTTGTGTAATAGAACTCTCGTAGCAATAACCGATGAGCTGAAAGTATGCACATTTTATTGTTTTTTTGAGCACCATTTCAAATTGCTTTCCAATATGGATGGATTAATTTATAGCTCTCCTAGCAGTGCATTAGTGTACTTATTATCCCAATATTGCCCCAGCATTTGTCATTTTACTTTTCTGTCAACTTAGTCATTCTTATGGTGATGAGACTTGCTTTAATTTGCTTTTTCTATTAATGATTGAGAGCAGTTTTTACTATGGCTATTGATAGTTTGTATTTCTTCCCCTAAAAACTATATATTCATTTCTTTCACCTTTTAACTTTTATTAATTGGGAAATGGCTCTTATTCTTGTAAACAGAAATGGATCATAGAAACAGTTTTTGGCAGTTGTGAACCAAACAGTGAGAATATTGATGGTGTTGTGTTCCAGAAAAAAATAATATTATATAAATTTTTAGAGGTGGTGTATAGATGAACATGTTAAGTAGGAGGAAGTTTGTACTTTATGCATGTTGCCTGATTTATTTGTCTGAGAAATTCGTGCTGCCAAATGCTTAATGTTACTCTTAATTGTACCATCTTAAAAGCTCCTCTGAAATTTCCTCATTGTTAAAGTGTCTGTAGTAGAGGGTCAGTCAGTCAGTAGTCATTTACTAAATGCCTGTTATGTGCCCTGTTCCAAGCACTGTACACGCTGCTGAGGATACAGTCCTTGCCCTCAAGGGGTCTGAAGTAGAAGAAGATGGGTCATAAAAGGAAAGAAGGAGGGAGGGAGCCCTTTTCAGAGAGGCAGCCAGCTGGGAAATGGTGAGCCTCTCCTTCAGTGGGGGACTGATTCCCTCTGCTGTTTACCCTCCATCCCCTTCCTCTCAGAGTTGATTTGATTCTGCAGGCGAGCAGCCAGGTGGGAAACGTTGAGATGCTTGTGGCAGGGGCTGGGTACCCTTTGAGGTCCCTTCTGCCTCTTCCTCTGCCTTCTCCTCTTCCAGCTCCTCTCTGGCCCCCCAGGGGGCCACATTGGTTCTCCTGGCCATCCCTAGGATCGACTCTCACTTGGTTCAGGTCATACTGACCTTGTCATTGCTCGGGTCTTGATCTCTGTGCCCTTTGCCACCCTTAGACCCCCCTCAGGCCTTGTTCCATCACTCACACTGCCCCCAGGTTCAGTTCCGGGCCACCTCCTGCCCCCCACCGGTAGAAGCCCAGTACCTGGGCCATCCTGTGAGCTCAGATCAGCCCGCTCTGTTCTGCACCAGCCCTGGGAGGCTCCCCTGATTGCTGCCAAGTGATTATTAAGCACCAGCTCGGAGGCCACAAGGAATGTTGGGGAGATGGCCTGTGCCTCCCCAGAGAGAGCAAGTGACTGACACTGTCAGGCTCTGGGGTCTGTGGGGGATCCAGAGCTCCTCAGCGTCCAAAAGGTGATCGCCATCCAGACTGGATGATTGTTATAACTTTCAGATTACGTTGGCTTCCATCTCTCCCCTTCCCAAAACATTCTATAAAAAATTTTGCAGTTACATGCCAAGTAAAACCCGTATTTACCGCAGATCTGCCGTGGACAGCCGGCCTTGCTTTCTAAAGAGAGACTCCTGTCACTGGGAGACTCCGGTCCCAGGCCTGGGTCATCTGGGGGCGTGGCCTGGCTGCCATCCCAATGACCTTCCTAAGGCACCCCTGGAACCAGGTGTCACCCCTTCCCCTCCTCCCTGGGTAGAGTGGCAGCAGGGGACTCAGTGGTGGAGCCTGGAGGCCTCTAGGCCTAATTTCCCACCCAGGCTCAGACACTTCCTAGCTGTGCGGCTCAGCAAGTCACGTGGCCTCTTTTTGCATCAGTTTCTTCAGCTATGGGAAGTAATGTCTGCCTCAGGGAGTGGTTGTGAGGGATCAATGAGGTCACAGTTGTAAAGTTTTTCACACAGTGCGCTGGCCATGGTAGGTGCTGTATGGGTGTTAACTGTTATTATTAATTGCCAAATCTTTTAAAAATCTTTTAGAGATTTTATTTCCCCCCAATTACATGTAAAGACAATTTTTTTTAACATTTTAAAAAAATCTGACTTCCAATTTTTTCCCCCTCTCTCACCTCCAATATAATATAGGTTATATATGTGCAATTATGTAAAACCTATTTCCAAATCAGCCATAGTAGTCATTAGGCCCAAAGGAAAAAAAAAATCATAAAAAAAAAAATAAAGTGAAAAATGAAAGATAAAGTGGATCTGCATTCTGCCACCATCAGTTCTTTCCCTAGAGGCAGAGAGCATTTCCCTTCAGGAGAACTTTGGGATTGTCTCGGATCACAAGTGAAACTGCCCAGGTTAATGGTCTCTTCTGGATCCTCTTCCTCCTCCTCCACCTTTTTGCAGCCCTCCCTGCCATTCATCTCTTCTCCCGGACACTCCCTTTCTCTGGGTGTCTTAGGCCCATCTGCTTGTTCCTTGTCAGTCTCCTCTGCTGGAGCTTCCTTCAGGTCAGTTCCATAGACTTTCTTGACCTCATTTATGGTCTCCGTGCACATGATTCTTAGATCTGTTTCTCCCATGCTAACTTCTCTCTTGACCGCAAGTCTCCCGTCACCCATTGCCTCCTGGACACATTGCCCTGCGCAGCCTGTGGTACCGGGCACTGGGCCTGGAGTCGGGAGACCCGCTTTGAGCTCGGCTCTGGCCTCAGACTCCTAGGCAGCTGTGGGGCCCTGGGCTAGTCCCTTACCTCTCCTGCCTCTGTGAAATGAGCAGACCATGGCAAACCAGCCGGGTGTCTCCAACCTCTGCCAGGAAAACCCCAGCCATGAAGCCATGAAGAGTCCGACAGGACTGAGCAGCAGCATTCCTGGTCTCAGACTCAACATTAGCAAGGAGCCCTTCATCCTTTTCCTCCCAGCCTCCCCTCTTCCCATTCTCCCCAGGCTGGTGGCTCAGGTCTCCTCCTTGACTCCTTACATCCACCACTGCGTGGTTGTCGTCTCTCGTGGTCACCGCATCTGCTGTTTGCCATCCCCTCAGGCCCTCGCCCTGCTCGTCTGGACCATCACGTCTCTGTCATCCCTCGGCTCTCCCCGGGATTGTCTGACCACCTCACCTCTCTACTCACTAAACAGTGGCTCCCGCTAACTCGGGTCTCTTTCCAGTCTTCTGGTGCACAGCTCTTCACGATGCTGGCTACGTGGCTAGGCTGGGCCTTGTCTCTCCAGTAGAATATAGGCCACTTTTCTTTCTTTATATTTGTGGGACAGTTTCTGTCACAGAGTAAACAAATCTAATCAAAATAAAAATGGCTTCTGGAAAAAGAATGTTAAATTTTATTTTTAAATGTAAACAACAAAATGTAGTAGCTTGGCTTAAGAAATGAAGAAAAAAACTTATTCGTGATTTTGTTCTTTTTCAGGATTAAAAACTTGATGTCAGTACTCAGTTTTTAAGAGTCACTCAACACTCAAGAAAACAAAATGGGGACTCCTGGGTCGGGAAGGAAGAGAACGCCAGTCAAAGACCGCTTCTCTGCAGAAGATGAAGCTTTGAGCAACATCGCTCGAGAGGTTTGTGAACTGGAAATCCCTCCCAATGTGCTGTTGCCCAAATAGGGTGGTTGTGTCAGGAGAGCCGGAGTGTTACCCTCTGAGGGGACTGAGGGCTCCTTCATGGAAGCACAAGCACCGGCTTCCCTGGGCCAGGGCCTTGCGCTAGGTGCCAATCCCTAACCCTGCATTTCTGAGAAAGCTGCTGTGGAGAAACGTGGCCGCCTGCCTTTGCTAGCTGCCCCCTTCTCTGAAGGGTAGTTTTCTCCGCTCTTCACTTTCTGCTTAAAGTGCTTGTTCTAATTGGCCGCAGTTTGTGTTTACACATTTACACATCAGCGAGTAGTGTGTGTCCATGTAATGCAGGCTGGTTATCACCAGAGAGGTCTGTGCGGGCTCCAGAAATGCTTATCCCTTTGCAGGGTCTGAGTCCGGGGGCCACTAGTGTGGTGCCCCTGTGGGTGCTGACTCCTGGCTCCTCCCACTCCATGTCTCTGAGCTGGACTTAACCCAGGGGTCGGGGGAAGCCCTTTCTGAGGCAGGGCAGCAAGCGGTTCCCGTAGTCCTGGTCCTGGGTGTCCCTTCCTGTCCTGCCCAAGGCCCTGTAGTGAGATCTCTAATGAGTGGCTATCCTCCCTCCTGTTGGCTGTGTTGACTAATGTCCTAAAGGAGGCCGTGATCTTGGTCAGCAGGAAACACGGCTGTCTCTGCGGCTGCCCTGACTGGCCATTCCTGGGGCCCCTGGCTTTCCAGGGTCCATTGGGAGTGAGGCTCATCCAGATCCCCCTCCCCTAAGTTTTCCATGGTTGGCTCTCTGACTTGGGGCTAGGGCTCTTTCTCAAATCCTCTGTAAATCATGTGGATTCCAGTGTTGCTCAGCACATGAGCAGACCTTTTTTGAGCCTACATTTCTTTGATGACGTCCTTTCCTCCACTTTTTTCCTGTGTTGAGCTTCCTCTTGTCTTCTGCCTGATGATCATTTCTAATTTTGTAGAGATGTAGATCGCAGCCACACCGCACACTTAGAGCATGTTGATATTCAGAAGAGGGATCTGTCGTTGTTTCGCAGAGAAGTTTGAAGTCAGTATAAAAGGCAATCAGACCCTTCTTCTCTTCCGGGGCCCAAACCCGGGTGTGTCCAAGCCACTGTGAAGCATCTGCCTCAGTAACTACTTCCTCTCTCCTTGGAGCTCGGGACCCTGCTCCCTCTGGGTTCTTCCTCCTCCCCAACTACTCCTCAAGCACCTTTCCTGGACATTACTGTTCGTGTCCCCCCCCCCCCCCCAATGCTGTTGTCCTTGACCATGGGCTGCTTTCCCTCTGCACTGTTGCTCTCCGGGGTCTCGTCTCTCTTCAGGTGACTCTTGGGGCTGTGGGAGCCAGTTAGCATCAAATTCAGGGCTCCATCCCCATCTCCAGGTGGAAGTCCTCTTCTCGCCTCCAACCTTCCCATCTTCCCTCAACAGTATCACCATTCAGATGGTCATCAGGGTTTACAAGCTTAGAATCAGTCTCTCTCCCCTCCCTTGCCAGCTGCAGATGATTCTGTTTTTGTCTCCACCATTTGTCTCCATCTTTTCACTCAGAGCTGCTCCCTCGCCAGGAGCCTCCTAATTCAGCTCAGGCCCCCAGCCTCCTCTGACACAGCTGCAAGTTGATTTTCTGAGAGTGCAAGGCCCTCTGTGGCATTCCCTTGCTTAAGAAGTTCCATGAGCTTACTTTTTTACTCTAGAATAAAGTTTTCCCCCTCTCCCCCCTTTTAAAAAGCCTTCCCATCGCTTCCCCCGTCCCTGCCCTCTCATCTTTGGTCTCAGTGCCTTTGCGTGGCTGGTCCATCTTGCCCCTTGCCTCCCCTTCTAGCTTTGTCATGTCTGCTCAGCAGCCATTTCCCACAGGAAGCCTGTCCTGGTCTGCCACTTATAGTATAGAGATAGTAGTTAAATGAAGGGATTGATGCATTGAAGAGCACATTGAAAAATATCGTACATGTGTTTGCAGTTACAGGACATTTCTGGCCACATTTGTTTCCTAAGCCAGACTTGGATTGCTCTCCAGAAAGCTAACGCAGACTCGGGATTATTTTGTCCTGATTTCTGCTGAAGGATGAGGGGAGGTGTTACTTCCTGGGACCCTTTTTGGGGTCCCACTGGGACATTGAGGCCCCCGGGGCTTGAGGCTGTCCCTCCCCTGAGTTAGTTGTGGGGTTTGCAGCCAAGCAGAAGGGGACAGGTGGGTTTACACAGCCCTTGTCCTTGGCAGATGCTGGTTGAGGAGCAGGCCTCTTGCTCACCACCTGGAAATCAGGGCCCAGCGCCTATAACGGGGGTGGAGCTGTGAGGGCACTTCATGCAGGGTGTCCCCGCAGCTGGTGTGTCTGCTTTTATTTTTATCTGCGGAGCCCGGCTGGGCCCCGACTGCCTCGAGCAGCCTGGCACAAAGGCTCCCTTGTAACGGGAGAGGCTCGGATCCGGTTATCACATAAGCACGGAGCTGCTCCCGGGCTTAAAGGGAAACCTCTTTAAAAAGACTTCGTTCACACCCGTGCATCAGATACTGCAGCGTTGAGCTGGCCCACGGGCTTCCTCAAGGGCCTGCCATGTGGAGGACGTGGCTCCTGCCCTCAGAGAGCTTCCCCCGTGGGGGTCGTGGGGCGTGAGTGAGGAGAGAGCACAGGGTTCTGAGGGAGAGCACACACCAGGAGGGAACAATGAGCAAAGCCTTGGCTAGAGTGGTCCCTGACAAGAGGCTGTCTCAGTGAGGTTCAGGGCTGAGAGTGTTCCAGGCTTGGGGCACAGCTGGGGTAAAGGCGTGGAAGTGTGTGAAGGACCGAGGGGAGTGTGGGCTACGTGGACCCTCGAAGGGGACAGGTGGTCAGAGGAGCCTGGACAGAGAGCTCAGAGCCAGCTCACGAAGGGCTGGATGGGCTGGGCAGCCTTTGGGCATTTGCTGACCCAGTTGGACCCGCACCATGGAAGCTGAGTGGGAGCGTGGCAAGGAGGCCGTGGGCAGCCTTTGGACCTAATGCTTCTGACCATTTCCCCATAGTTCTCTGGGCCCACTCCAGCTTCCCCAAGTGAAGGCTCTCTGCTGGCCTCACGTGGCTCCGGGCCTCTCAGGCTAGGGTCCCTTTTGGTGGGGTTCTGGATCTCTCTGATGCCAGTGGCCCCCTCGTGGTCTCAGGGCTTGAATAGCTTCTCTTCCTGGCATCCAGGGGGCGGGGCATCCCTGGACACTCCTGCCTTTCTTGTCATTTTGGCCGCGTCCAGCGGATTGTTTGGGGGTGCTGGATATCTTTCCATTTTTCCCTTAATTTGGCTGTAGTTTGTCTTCTGAGCTGCTGCTGTTCTATGATTTGCAACCATAGGTTACCCTCCAAGCATTTAGCTTAAAAGTGATCAGCCTGGCAGAGCCTCTGGAGCTGGCGGCGCCGAACGCTCGGTGCGGGTCCCCTTGTCTCGTAGGCCCCCTCCTCACCGGCTCACCCTGCACATACACGTGCCCTGCTGTGTACACTGGAACATGGGGATGGCAAATGACTGTGTGTGCTCCTGGATGCCCCTCTGGGCCCGGGCAGGCAGCAGTTTCTCCAGTGAACAGGGGTCACGAGTGGGAAAAGTTTAAGAAGCCCGTTTTACAGAGCACCCACACGCACCCCACAGCCAGTTCCCTCTTTTCTGCCTTAGCATAGGTTCCTCTCGGTCCAGTGCCCTGTGACCCGACCAAGCCGCCTTCTCCATCTTCCCGCCCCGTGAGCATGTCGTCTCCCACACCTGGAATAGGCCATTCCCTTTGCTCGGTATCATGGAATCCCTCATTCTTTCAATTACTCAGCGGCCGGTGATGGCAAACACCCTCGTGGGGACTTCGTGTGCTCTGTACATGCCAGTGTTTACCAAGTGGACCAGGAATTGTTTCTAAAAAGTGCATTTTGTATCCCCAGGGATGTTGTAGTTTCTGGCCCATACTGTGTGCTTAACAAATGCTTGTAAATTGTGTGTGTGTGTGTGTGTGTGTGTGTGTGTGTGTGTGTGTGTGTCTTGGTCTTCCTGCTTTGTGGGAATCAGTTCAACTTTGCAATTTCATCATTTACTTTTCTTATGTCATTTCTTTATTCAGCAGACTTTAGTGTCAAAGGCTAATTCCTTATCTTGACATTTCATTGCTCCATAGTCTTCCTCCCACTCGCTTTTCCTGTGGTTAGTAGTGTCTGACACTGATAGGATTAGTGATTGGAGACCCAACCCCCCACCTGCCAAATGTGGAAGCGGGGGCCTAGGGAGGAGGAGCGGTGTGGCCGTGGCTTCTCGCCCGCTGCCCCAACACTGGCTTCTCGGCCTGGGCTGGGCCAGCCTTCTCCTAATACTCTGCTCTGGAATTCCCCCCTCCCCCGAGTCAAAGTCAAGTTCTCGGCCTGGGATTGGCTGACTTTATGACAGCAGCTCCTGGGAAGCGTGTGCTAATGCTGACCAAGGCAGGACTGGTGACCGCGGTCATCTCCAGGACTGGATGTTTGGGAGGGGACACGCTTGGGGACCTTTGCTTGTTCTTCTCCGTGATGTTTGCCCATCTTGTCTGCAGACCATTCATTCACTGACTCGAGGCAGAGTTCGCAGCTTTTCTCACCCTCCAGAACTGGTAGGCCACCGTCTCATGTCAGCCAGACTTGTGTGGACGTGGCCTGTGTTTGTGTTTTTGTTCACTTCCCATGTTCTGGAGTCGACAGCTTGTTTTAAGCAGGTTGAGTTGCTGTTGCTGTAAATACCAGTATTAGTGTCTTCTTTGACCTCTTTCTGATGGAGTTACTTCGGCCTTTGCTCATTACTGTTTTTGTGAGCAGCGCCCAGCTTTGGGTAACGGCAGCGCTACCTGGGACCAAGAGTTCTTTTGTCAAGAAAGAATCAGTCACCCTTTCAGCACCTGCCCCAGAGAGGGCATTCTGACTGAAGAAAGTTTTCATGGTGCCCGGGGCTTCCAGGTAGCTTTGCAGACCTGGGTCTCTGTAACCTTATCTGATACATCCTAATGCTAGTTTTCAGCATCCTTTGGCCTGCCCGCTTCAGGTGCCAGTCCTTCTTGTTCAAAGTGTTTTATAGACTCAGGTTGTTGGATCTTTTTAAGTTCTTTATAAGATAGTCTTAGAGTACAAGGGCATTGTCCCTCAGAAGCTGACCGTGTGGGAGGGGGCCTTTGAACATTCCCTGGTGAGCAATAAGCACCATTTTTTGTATCATTTGAAAATATAAATATATTTTCTCTGTCTCTCTGTCTCTGTCTCTCTGTCTCTGTCTGTCTCTCTCTCACTTTGTTAATTGATGAGGTATTTCGAGGGCTGTACTCAAGGATAAGTTTATCCATGACGTGTTCCAAGACGTTCAAGACTAGCAAGGGAATAGCAGACTTCCCTGCTGCCAGCCTGTAGCTTTCCTCCCTTTCCCTTTATTCTATGAAAAAAGTCTGTGTTTGGCGCCTGGCCTTCCTCCGCTCTCCCACTCTTCTCAGCTCCCTGCCCTGCCTCCGGCTGACCCTTCTCTCTCTGAAGTGGCCAAATCTTATGGCACTTTCACAAGCCTCATCCTTGCTGCCTCCTGGGCAGCCTCTGACCATTGACCACATTCTCTTCCTCCAGGACCCTCTCCTCTCTGGGTTTTGTGAGGCAGCTCTCAAGTGACTCTCCTGCCTGCCAGTCCATTCCCTCAGGCTGTTTTGCTGGCTCATAGTCTCTATCACCCCCCTAAAAACTGCGAGGGAGTGCCCCCCAAGCCTGGGTCCGGTCTTCTCTTTGTAGACTCTTTCTGAGTGAACTCACCAGCTCATATGTATCTAATTATCTTCTCTCTGCTGATGATTCCCAGATTTCTGTGCCCAGCCCACTTTTCTTTCTGGGCTTCCTGTGTCATCAGCTGTCTGCACTGGAGAGCTAACATGCCCCCTCCAAATCTACCGTTTTTCCAGACTTATCGTGGCCAAGAACTCTACCATCTTTCCGGTCAGATCGACAACTCTGTCATCATCCTTGCCTCCGGATTCTTACCCTACGGTCAAAGACAGATGCCATTTCTTCCTCCTCCTCTCCTCTCACACGGGCCCCCTTCTCTTGTTCTGTACCCTGGCCACCCTGGGTCGGCCCCAGACTATCATACCAGCCTCTCGATGCTCCTTCCCTCGCTGTGCCACTGTTCTCCACGGTTGCCAAAGTGAACTCCCTGCCGTAGAGATCCCATGAGTTCTCCCCCACTAGCTAAGAGCAGGAGCTCCCTGTTGCTTCAAGATGAGCTAGAAGCTCTGTTTGCCATGCAGAGTGCTTCACCATTGGGTACCAACTCCCTTTCTCAGCCGCAAGCCCTACCAAGTGGGCCTTCTGACTTTTCCTTACACACAGCATCCCGGGTTCCATTCTTCCATCCTGCCAATCCTTTGGCCTCTTGTCTCCGACCTCTTAGAATCCCTCGGTTTCTTTTGTTTGGCATGTAATGCATGTATTTTGTTTTCCTTGGCTAGATTGTAAGCTCCTTAAGGGTAGGGATTAGTTTGTCTTTTTCTTTAAATCTTCAACTCCTAGCTGCTGACTGGAATTTATTAGGTACTTGATAAATGCTTATTGATTAAATTGGGGTTTGTTGAACCAGAAGCAGTTTATTGTATTGAGTGGTTGGCCTAGACACTGAAAGACCTGGAGTCAAATGTGCCACATCCCTGTCTGATCCTAGGGAAATCATTTAAGCTCAACACCTTGGGAAGTTCTTTAGGATTTAGCTAGGATTTGTTATGGTCTTAAAGTTTCCCAAATGAAATCACAGGTTCTTTTTATATTCATTTATTAAATTTCTAGTTTATTACATCTAAAAAGGACTGGATAAATATTTATATTTTCTTTTTAGGATGGATTTCACAATTTTGCATTTTCCTAGTTCCATCTCCCTGTAAATTGTTAGGTTGAATAGGGCCCTCAATAAAGAATTATCTTTAAACAAACAGCCTGTTTAAAGAGAGAGATTCTAGAATTGAGTGTTGGAAAGGGACTCAGATCCTCACTTAAAAAAGAAACATAGTATTTGACCTGCTAATTCTAATGAATAGGTGAAAATTCATTTATTAAGCTTTTATTGTGTGCAAAGCACTGGAGGTCCCCATAGAAAAGCAAGACAGTCCTGTTTCCAAAGAGATTGTGTTCTAATAAGAAGAGACAGTATGTAGAACTTTCAGCTGCAATCATGAAAGCGAGGCCTGGTGGTCCTTAGCCAGCAGGGACAAAATAGTGCATCTTTTTATGTTATTTTGTTTACTTCTTATTATAATAGCCTTTTTCTTGACAAAACATATGCATGGGTAATTTTTCAACATTGACCCTTGCAAAAACTTCTGTTCCAATTTCTCCCCTCCTTCCTTCCACCTAGATGGCAGGTAGTCCCATACATGTTAAATATGTTAAAGTATATGTTAAATACAATATATGTATACATATTTTATACAGTTATCTTGTTGTACAAGAAAGATCTGATTTAGAAAAAAGGTAAAAATAACCTGGGAAGAAAAACAAAAATGCAAGCAAATGACAACAGAAAAGAGTGCAAATGCTATGTTGTGGTCCACACTCATTTCCCAATGTTCTTTCTCTGGGTGTAGCTAGTTCTGTTCATCACTTATCTGGAACTGATTTGGATCCTCTCATTGTTGAAGATGGCCATGTCCATCAGAATTCATCATCATATAGTATTGTTGAAGTATATAATGATCTCCTGCTCCTGCTCATTTCACTCAGTATCAGTTCATCTAAGTCTCCCCAGGCCTCTCTGAAATCATCCTGCTGGTCGTTTCTTACAGAACAATAATATTCCATAACATTCATAGACCACAACTTATTCAGTTGTTCTCCAATTGATGGGCATCCACTTAGTTTCCAGTTTCTTGCCATAAATATTTTTGCACATGTGGGTTTCTTTTCCTCCTTTAAGATTTCTTTGGTATATAAGCCCAGTAGAACACTGCTGGATTAGAGGGTATGCACAGTTTGACAACTTTTTGAGTATAGTTCCAAATTGCTTTCCAGAATGGTTATGTTATTTTCATTGCTTGAAACCATATCCATTTCTGACATTGAGTCTTTCAAAAATGGTAAGGACTTTGGTGGCAAGGATATTTTTTCCCCTGAGCTTGTAAGGAGTTTTTTAAAAAGGTTTTAATGTGGTTAAGTGTGATTTTAAAAAATTCACCGAGTGTCATCAATATTATTCAGTTTTGTGCTAGACTATTTAAAATAACTAGACAATATAAAATACCTGAGAATACTTGTCAAAATAGATGTAGGAATTACACAAAAATAGATTTAAAACACTTGTTATACAAACAGGGTCAGATTTAAATAATTGGAGTAGTATTTATTGTTTATGGGTAGGTAAAGCCAATATAATAAAAAATCCCTTTGGGGTAAGGGAATAAAGCAAAAAGTGCATAGCAGGAAATGAAAGGAAACCTATAAGGAAGCAAAGAAAAGTTGGGCAGCTTGAGAAACAGTATGTGGTGTTTATTACATAGATTTTTCTTGAAATTGAATTTTTTTGTTTTATATTGAATCCTCTTTTAATAGTTGGCTGTGTACATGGAAAAGTTCTTTCTTTTCTGGGTCAGTGTTTAAGTTTAAAGTGAATAAAAAATTTACACACAAAAAAATCCAGTGAGGTTTTTAATTAAGGAAGGAATATATACTTTTTTTCTGGACTAATAAAAGAGAGAATATAGAGTAATGCCCCTTTTAAATTTTGTTTGTTTGTGTGTGTGTGTGTGTGTGTGTGTGTGTGTGTTTAGTTTAGAAACCATGACAGCCCAGTAAATATTGTGGCTTTGATGTCATGTCTTCTTTGTTTCTGAGCTGTGCTCTGCATTTGTGGGGCCAAGTGACTCAGCATTAGCTGTTCCAATTAGTCATTTTGCTTGATGTGGGCAGTGAGTACCTAGAATATAGCAAATTTGGTTTCTGATTTATTGGAAACAAAATATCATCTGGGTGATGGTGACTAGGATATCTGTGGCCTCTGATTGAGTTTGCACAGATTATACAATCAGAAACGTTCTCTCCAACATCCCCCTCCACCACCAATTTTATCAGTTTATTCACTTCCGGTCCTCTGCTTTGTGTGCTTCTCCCTTCCCCCAATCTGAACGGCTTGTTGTTTCTGCATTGGGTCCTGGCTCCCACCCTCTGGAATCCCTGCATCTGACAAGATAGTTAATGCCCTTTAGGTGCCAGTCACAGAGGCTGCCAGGCCTGGCCGGCCCCGCGGGGAGACGCACCCACCTCACAGGTCAGGTGGCATGGAGGAGAGACGCTCCCTCCCCCGGGAAGTACCAGGGACGACCTGCCAGAAAAGCTCCTGTTTTGAGTTGGGTCTGAGGGATGGGCAGAGGAAGCCTTTCCAGGTGTAGGCACCTGTCAGCCCGACGGGATGGGGCCAAAGTAGCCGACAAATTCACAAAGGCCAGAGTCTGGGTGGAAGCGAGCTGGGGAGGAGCCAGCTGTGGGGGAGGAGGGGGGGGAATTCAGTTGGAAAGGTTTGGGGCCTTTCCTCATCCCCTTGTGGTGTGACTTGGGACAAGCATTGTGCTCTGCCTCAGTTCTCCCATTTTTAAGATGAGAGTGTTACACTTGATTTTCCCCTTCCTCCTCTAGAAACCCTACAGTGAGTTAAATGAACTAAGAGACTTGGGGTGCAGTGGGGGACCTATGGGCCTGGAGTCAGGCAGCCCCAGACTCAAATGTGGCCCCAGACAAGGCTAGACCTTGGCCAAGCCACTTCACACTGTCTGCCTCAGTTTCCTCATCTGTAAAGTGAGCTGGAGAAAACCCAAATGGGGTCTGAAGATGGCTGAAGGCCAGCAGCCACAAACAGCTCCGATTGGGGGTGTGCGGCGCTTGTCCTGGGGACGCACCTCATTTTTCCCAGCAGTGCCGCGGCCGGCCTCTTGTGTTTCCCTTTCTGGGTGGCTAGCCCACCTTTTTTTTTTTTTTTAAATCTATTGCCATTGATTGTAGGATCATAGAGAAGTCCAAATGACCATAGAGATCTCAGACTCCTTGAGGGGAGGGATTATTTCGGTTTTTACGTCTATGTCCCCATCACTTGCAGCTCGTAACCCAGCTACACAGAAGCTTCTGGAGCATGAGAAAGTCAGCACGCGCTTAGAGTGAGCACCCACTGTGGGACCGGGCTCAGGGCTAGCGTTCCAAGGGGGTTCTGCCCCCCGGGGAGTCCCCCTCTCCCCCACGGTGCTCTCTTGTGCCGGGCAGGGATCCTGCACGGTCCCAACACTCAGATAGCAGACATCTTATGGGAAGTGGCAGGTAAGGTGG
The DNA here is from genome assembly GCF_902635505.1 of Sarcophilus harrisii. Taxonomy (NCBI): domain Eukaryota; kingdom Metazoa; phylum Chordata; class Mammalia; order Dasyuromorphia; family Dasyuridae; genus Sarcophilus; species Sarcophilus harrisii. Next base: position 14,057,722 of record NC_045426.1, on the reverse strand, counting down.
GACCGCGCTCAGCAAATGGAGGCGTCTGTCTGCCATTCCTAGTGAGGCTGGAGAGTTCAGGAGGTGGTGCCCTCCATGCCAGTTGTCCCCCAGGATCTAGTGGGGGAGTCCCCGCGTGGATCGTGTGTTTCTGGCGATCTCTTGGCTTCCTTTCTCTGTTGGTCAGTCAGGCAACTGATGGCTTCTCTTTCCTTTCTGACCTCTTGGTGGGCGGGGGCTTCCAGTGGGATTTTCTTCTCTGTTCACTTGGTTAACCCGGTAAAGCTGCCTTTCCTCTTTTTAGTGACTTTTCTACCAAAATTCCAATTGGCCCATCTGACAGTGTCTTGGGGGATGGTGCCATTGTTCTTGAGATTGGAAGGTTTGTTCTAAAACTCTCTGCTAATCTTTTTTCTTTTTTTCTTCTGTTTGTTTTCCCATGTATGTCCTCATTCTGTTTCTCCTTATGACTTAAGTGAATCTTAAACTCAGAGAAAGTTGAATAAAAAGGGACCTTCTCAGATTTATCTTCATAGATGAGGAGGCAGAGAGCTGGAGAGATGTGTTCAGTGCCAAGTGAGACTCGAACTCGGATCTTCTGCTTCCCAGTGCCTTTGACCACCATCATCAGAGAGCATTAATATTTCCATTGACTATTTGGGAGGAAGACTTTCCAGCTGCGTGTATTATTGGTTGATTATATGAAGTCAATGTTTATAGATATGGTGTTGTGTGTGAGAGGGATAGAAAGTTAAGAGATGACAGCTTGATTCTTAATGTGGTGGCGTGCAAGGGGAAAAAGCCACAACGGACAAGTAGACTCAAGGGTCTAGTACAGGAACTGCTGGGGTGCAGGGGCCTGTCCCCAGGCTCTCCCCTCTCCATCCTCCATTCAGCTGCCCAGGCTATTCTCCTGCAGCTCAGGTCTGGCTGTGTCAGCCTTCCCCTTCCCAGAGATCTCCTGTCACTCAGGATCAAGGAGATGTAGAGTCCTTCCTGATTCCAGCCCCCAACTGACCGTGTGCTCCCTGGCTCTCCCTTGAGCTGGACACTTTCCCTCCTCATGTCTGGCTCTTGTTTTCCCTCGCTCCCTTCAGGTGCCATCTTTTAGCAGAAGCCTGTTTTCATGCCCCTTAACTCTAGCACTTTCTGTCTCTGATTATTTGTCTCCAGTTTCTCTCTGCACGTCCTGTTTATATGTGGCTGTTTGCATGTTTGTTGTCTTCCTTGTGAGACCGTGAGCTCCCTGGGGGCAGGGACTGCTTGGGGGGGGGGCAGCCTTGGCACTTAGCACAGGGTCTGGCACCAAGGAGGAGCTTGAATGGCCGGCAGCTCCTTTGGGAACTTTAGGTTTCTCATCTATAAAATGGACGGTCCTGGAGGAGATGATCTTTCAGAGATTTTATTCACCAAGATCAGGATTGATTTCTGGCCCCTCAGTTACCTGAAGCCAGGGAAATGTGATGGGGCATTTGAAGCTGAGTGGGAAAAGGAGTTCCCCGGGGTGTCTCTGGCAGTGCCCCCTGGTGGCCCTGCAGGTTCGCTTCCCCATTCTCACCTGTGCCCTTGGGACAGCTCCTCCAAAGGCAAGTATCAGCAGCCCTTCCTGGGAGCTGAGATCGCTGAGAGCAGTGGCAGAGCCCCAGTGGGGCTTCTGGGCCATCTTTGTGGTTCATCCACAATGACTGTAAGAGACTGTGCTGGCAGGCGAAGTTGGCAACTGTTCCTCCCTCCTCCCCCCCACCCGTGACACCTCCTGGCATATGTGCAGCGGGGTACGACTGGGGGGCAGGATTAAGCCTTCCAAAACTCAAAATGAGCTCTCAGGCTCTGTCGGCTCAGTTGGAAGATGATGATTTCTTTTTTTTTTTTCTTTCACTAAAGACACCACCCAGGAATATTTTATTCATTTAAATAGAAAAGTGATTCATTTGTCTTGTTACTTCCTCACAAACATCTAAAATCCCTTCCCAAAATATATTCTCTTAAAAAAAGTTAGATGGACAGGTGGAAATGCCTTTTAATTTTGACCAAACTGGTTAATTTTATGGCCTCTCTCCTTGACCTTTTGGTTTCCACTATTGTGGTCATTGTGGCTCTGTCTTCTGGCTCTCCTTTTTTTCTTCTACTTTACCTTCTTTAGGTTTTGTGTTTTTGCATATTCTTCATATCCAATTTTCCTCCTGGCTCAGTAATAATAACAACAGACTTCATTTGTGCAACATTGTAAAACTTACAAAGCCTGTACATACAACTTTATCTCATTTAATCCTCCTCACAGGAGCTTTGTCCTTACCACCCCCTCTTTATGGATGAGGAACTGCGACCGAGAGAGGTTTGCCAAGGTCCCACAGCTGGTCTGAGTTCTCCTCACACAAATTTGGAAAGAAATCTGTTGATGGTCTTTGTGCAACAGGCAGCTGGTGGCTCAGTGAAGGAAGTGCTGGGTCTAGGGTCAGGAAGATGCAAGGTCAGACCTGATGTCAGTGACTTCCTAGCTGTGGGACCCTGGGCAAGTCAGTTATCTGCTGTCCACCTCAGTTTCCTTGCCTGTAAAATGTTTATGAGTACTTATCTCCACAGTTGTTGTGAGGATCCAATGAGAGAATAGTTGTAAAAAGTGCTCAGTCCAGTGCCTGGCACCTAGTACACCCTATAATATGCTAGTTGTTGCTGTCATTAGTATTATTTTAAATTTTTTGTTGTTGACCCTAATTGCTCTATTTACCCTTCTTATATTTCTGGGTTTCTGAGAAGCAAATACTTCTTAAGAAATGGTTTTCATTTCTAGTAATATTTTATTTATTTATTTATTTTTGTTATAGCTTTTTATTTACAAGATATATATGCATGGGTAATTTTTCAGCATTGACAATTGCAAAACCTTTTGTTCCAACTTTTTCCTTCCTTCCCTCCCATCCCCTCCCCCAGATGGCAGGTTGACCCATACATGTTAAATATGTTAAAGTATAAGTTAAATACAATATATATATATATATATATACATGTCCAAACAGTTAATTTGCTGTATAAAAAGAGTCAGACTTTGAAATATTATACAATTAGCCTGTAAAGGAAATCAAAAATACAGGAGGACAAAAATAGAGGGATTGGAAATTCTATGTAGTGGTTCATCGTCATCTCCCAGAATTCTTTCCCTGGGTGTAGCTGGTTCAGTTCATTACTGCTCCATTGGAAATGATCTGGTTCATCTCATTACTGAAGATGGCCACGTCCATCAGAACTGGTCATCATATAGTATTGTTGTTGAAGTATATAATGATCTCCTGGTCCTGCTCATTTCACTCAGCATCAGTTCATGTAAGTCTCTCCAGGTCTTTCTGAAATCATCCTGCTGGTCATTTCTTACTGAACAATAATAATCCATAACATTCATATACCACAACTTATTCAGCCAATCTCCAATTGATAGGCGTCCACTCAGTTTCCAGTTTCTGGCCCCTACAAAGAGGCCTACCACAAACATTCTTGCACATACAGGTCCCTTTCCCTTCTTTAAAATCTCTTTGGGGTATAAGCCCAGTAGAAACACTGCTGGATGAAAGAGTATGCACAGTTTGATAACCTTTTGAGCATAGTTCCAAATTGCTGTCCAGAATGGCTGGATGTATTCTCTAGTAACATTTTAAATGCTTAAAAAAAAAAAAAAATTATGGTTAGGCTCAGGTTTGCAGAGTAAGTTCTCTCAGGTCATATTAACTTCCTTTTGCTCTTTAAAACACATTTTCCCATTGCTTCCTGCTGTTCTTGATGGGAGCAAAATGGCCTTAAGTTATTCAGATTTCCTTTATTTTACAGTTGAAGGTCACTTGCAGAATTTGTGAAATCATTAAATTTAACTGCTGAGTGTCTTAAGAGTTTGTAGCATACCAGAGAAAGAACTCTGGGAGATGATTAAAAATCATTACATTGAATTACCAATCCCTATATTTATGCCCACCTGCATTTTTGATTTCCTTCACAAGCTAATTGTACAATAATTCAGAGTCTGATTCTTTTTATACAGCAAAATAATGTTTTGGTCATGTATACTTATTGTGTATCTAAGTTATATTTTAATATATTTAACATCTACTGGTCATCCTGCCATTTAGGGGAGGGGGTGGGGGGGGGGGTAAGAGGTGAAAAATTGGAACAAGAGGTTTGGCAATTGTTAATGCTGTAAAGTTACCCATGCATATAACCTGTAAATAAAAGGCTATTAAATTAAAAAAAAAAAGAGTTTGTAGCATAGAAATTTTTATCTGGAGTCTGTTTGATTGGCACTTTGTCTTCTATGTTCAGAAATTCTGGCAGCTTTCTTGTATTATAATATTCAGATGGCATTCCATTGTACTGTAAGAAATGATGAAGGGAATTATTACAGAAAAACTTGGGAAGACTTAGGTAAATAAATGAAAAGTAAAGTGAGCAGAACCAGAACATTTTAATAGCAATATTGTAAAGACATTCAGCTTCAAAAGACTTAATCCTGATCAAGGTTAACTGTAATTCCAAAGATCTCTTCTTTATCCACCACTAGATAGAGAGCTTAAAGACTCAGAGTACTTTGAAATGTCTTTTGTTTTCTTTCCTTTTCCCTCTCCTCCCCTTCCTTTTTCTCCTTTCCCTCCTTTCCCTTCTCCTATCTTCTTCTCCCTTTGGGAATTGGCTAATTTAGAAATTTGTTTTTCATGATTATATGTGTAATGAATTTTGCTTTTATTAGCTTCTTATTTGGTAGGAGAGAATTTGGAATTTTAAATAAAGTGAAATTTGAAATATGCTTATCCCTAGATCTGGAGATATTTTTCCTTTCAAAATTATCCTTTTTGGTTTATCTATTTAAATTCAGGTTCTTTAATTTAATTTTCTTCTCCCTGACAGCTTTGATGATTTTAGTCATTTTTCTTTACTGACTCCTAGTGCTCATTTTTTGACTCCTTCTCTTTTGAGGGCAGTTTCTATAGAGGCTTTCTCAGCTTCCTCCCATACAATTCATGATTCTCCAGCGTCTTAAATTTCTGCCCCAAATGACTTTTGATAGAACAAAACTGGCCCTACCTGACTGTTGAAACTTTTTAATGAAGGAATCTTTACAAGAATAATTCATGTACATGTTAAAGAACTCCTTAACAGAAATGTGAGAAGGTAACAGGTAGGCTTTTGTTTAAAAAAAAAAAAAAATTAATTGCAGACAACTTCATTAGTCACAGTTGACTAAAAGATTTAGAGACTATTAGAGCTTACTATTGTCAGTAGAGTATTACAAATAGCATTTGACATAGTAGAGGAAAAAATATCCTTAATACCTTTCCTCCAGTAAAGTGGTTCCTTGTACTATAAGATCATAAATGATTTTTTAAATATTCAACAACTTTAAAACATTGTTATAAGACTGATCCTCTGATTATTAATATCAAGAAATTCACAGAATAGGGAGATATATGCTTATCAAGAAGGTTGCCATCATTCTGCCTCAGGAAATGTCTCCAGCAGAGCCCAAGTAGAAGAAAAATTCTGTGGAAGTGGTGAGGTCTTCCATCATCTCTTGTTTGCGAGTGACATCATCTTCATATTAAGTTCTCTGAAGATTGTTGAGACCACAGACGGAGATTTACACTGACTTAGAAAATGGTCCTTTCTGCTAGCCTCTCGGGGCCCGCCCTGGTCCCTTCTGTGGTTCCATTCTGAACTCCTTGGAGAACCAGATCCTGTCCTTTCTTGGGTCTCCCTGGGCTCCAAGAGTTGAGGACAGTGTCAGGCTGTAGTGTTGGATTCTCCTGCAAGCTTATTGATCTGGTGCAGCCCTGGCAGGGAGCGAGGTGGATGGAGCTAAAGGAAGTGCTGGTGAAGGTTGGGCCTTCGGGACCGGCCTTCTCTGCTCCCAGCTCACGTGGGGTCTTGGTGGCCTCTGTCTTGGAGACTTGCTTTATCCATGGCCCACATTTCCCATTTTGAAGTGATGTGAGAGGTCACAAATGCTAGAGAGAATGTCCAGTCTTTTTGCTTGCTGGTCATAAGACCATTTTGGAGCCATTGGGGGTGGGGAGATGTGGGTAGCAGATTTGTGAGAGGATGATGAGAAGAACCAGACAGAAAGGAACGACTTGTGATTGCGGTGGCTGGAGAGCACCCCCAAACTGCCAAGCTCACCCATCTCTCTGAGACTTGGTGTGAGTGTCTGTATGAGTTCGTTGGGGTTGGAGGGCAGGGGTCCTTGTTATGGTTGCGGTGAGAGGCAAGAAGCAGTAAGGTGGGTCACCGCTAGAAAGGGCGTCCAGTCGGTGGTGACTCATCTGACTGGTCTCACTTGGAGCCTTGTAAGATCGGCCAACAATGCCGTCTTGTTGGGGCTGATGACCAGCTCTAGATCAAGTCCATTTCTTGAGTGTCCAGGTAAAGGACCACACTTGCCCCAAGCTTGTTAGTCAGTGCCCTTGGCTGAGAGTGCCCATGGGGAATGACAACTGGGTTTTCATAATCTCTGTTAACCAGCTATTTTCTTTGGAATTAGAAATCTCTAAGGGGCCAGACAGCTCATCACTGTAATAGAGACCCACCATCTGAATCAGTTGTGTGGGGAAGGTGAAGGAAGAAAGGTGTCCTAGAGCAGACCTGCAGTCTGGGAGGCATGAAGCTCCCTCTCTGCACCTTGCCCTCCCCACCCTGAGCACTGACTCGATCTTTCTCTCATTTCCATAACTCTGATAGCTCTTTCTGAATCTGCTTCCAGGCCGAGGCCAGACTGGCAGCCAAACGGGCTGCCCGCGCCGAAGCGAGAGACATCCGGATGAGGGAGCTGGAGCGGCAGCAGAAAGAGGTAAAGGGAGTGGGGAGAGGGGGCATGAGGGGGTCTCTCCCAGCAAAGGACGGCCATCACATGCTCTGTGACCAAAGCCTGACGAACCGCCACAAGGACAGTAACAGATAGAAATGGGCGTGGACCTGGTGTGGGACATGAGGGATGTTTTAGAAAGTCATTCCTGTCAGGAAATGATAATGTTCATCTTGAGGTATATGGAAATTGGGATGATTACTGGACCTCACCAACACTTTCCTCCTCTTTTATTTGTCCCAGGCTCCGCAAATTCCCACATTGAGAAAGTTTTTGAAGCCATATACTTAAATGTTTTATGACAGGGAAAAAGTACTGGGTATAATGTGAAAATATTCTTTTTGATGGTGGTTGGTCTCTTGGTTATACCCTTAAAGAAATGGGATTTACAGCTCCTCTGTTGTCCCAGCATCATCTAACCCTGTACTTGGTGCCGTGGAAATTGCAGCCCATCTGAGATGGAAGGGGCGTTGCGGAGTAGTCACCCGTCAGGTCCTCATCCATCCTTTCAGATCAGTGGGGGCTCCCATGCCTGGCCTGCCCTGGCTAATTCACATGCATTTTGCCCGTATAGCCCTTTCGGGTTCAGTAGCTTGTCGGCACTGTGAATGAAATACTTGGGGGGGACACTCGCTCACTTCCACATCTTTGTGAAATGACATTTTTGCCTTCTTAGCACTCCCATCATTCCTATGATCGAAAATGGGGCCAGATTCAGAAGTGGATGGTAGGTCTGGAAGGATTGCCCGTCATGCATGGGATGTGCACTTACTGACAAAGTGGAGTGCGGTGGGCTGGGTACTAATCGTCTGCAGTGTGTCCCCCACCGTGTGAGAGTGTTTGGGGTGTGTGGTGGGAGACAGAGGGTCCTTCCATGGGGGACGTAATTTGTCCAGAGGTGGGGTGTCCCTTTTATTTTGTCTGGTAATCTCACATGTATTTTATGAAAAGTTTTGTGCAAGAAATGCTTGAGTCACTGTTTCTACTGGAGTTCCTTTTGTATGTGAGTGCGGTGGTTTTTTGGGTTTCTTAATATATTTTTGGTCTTGAATTACTAGGTTGACAGGATCTGTTTGAAGGATGGTCCAAACCATTTTTTCTTCTAAAAATGTCTTGGAGGATTTTGCTAATCTTGTCATTTTAGTTTTTTTAGCTTCATCTTTGCTCCCAAATTGTATGCCACAAGAGGAAGCCATGAACCAAAGGGAGGCTTCCCAGTGGCAACTGAGGAATACCACTTCCAGCTCCTTCTATCGGAATATGTAATTGGCAGACTTCCTGACTGGTCTTGCTCTTAGCACACAAGTTTCCCTTGGAATCAAGTTCACATCTTTTCAAGCAATTTAAAAGCGCAGTCAGGAGATTGATTAGGACTAGAATTCAGCAGAATTATTTATAAGCTGAAACATTCACTGAACAAAAAATATAGGAGTTGTTTTATTTAGAGAAAGCTCCACCAGGCTTTTCTTTGGGTCCAGACATTGTTTAGATATTGTTGGAGGTGGAGCAGAGGAAGAGGCTACTTGGAATGCTGAGAATTCCATTGGCCTATTTTCTAACATTTTCTTATTTTCATTAATTCTAGAAAAGAGAGAAATGATTTAGAATCACGTAATCACACAAGTGACCATGAACGGCTGTTTTGGATGATCACTTTGGGCTAACCTTAGTGGTCAAATATTTGTTTCACTAACATGCATTCCAGTTTCTGTATATTTGCTGTTCATCAGTTCCTTTGAATCCTAATAAGGCTGCAGAACTTTTCTAGTTTGACAAAGTTTTAGAGGTAAATTTATGAAGAACAGAATGAGAGCCAGTATGATCGCTTTCCAGACTGGAGTCGGAAAGGCCTGAAGTTAGCAGACTTTATAACTGTAGTCAGACTTATTGATAGCACGGTGCCCCACGCAGCTCTTTGAGTCTAAGGTACAGGTGCTTTGCTGAGCTTACAGTGGAGGGAGTTGCCCACACTGGGAATTCTCTAAACCAATGCCTTCATAGTTCCAACTTCCTTCCTCCCCCAACTCAAACAAACAAACAAACAAAAGGAGTGGGATTAAACATAGGTTTGTATCTGTGGTCACAACTTCAGATTAAAAAGACACATCGTGTTACTGGCCCTCTAGGATTTTAAATTCTACTTGGGGAGAAAGATAGCATTTCAGAGAGTTTGCCTTTGAGCCTTCTTAGTGCCTCCAGTGTGTGACAGAGACCCTGAGAAGGCAGATATTCTGGCTGCTGCTGCTGCTGCTGCTGGAGATCCCTGGCCTCCGCAGTCAGCTGCCTCTGAGATTAAGAACCTTCCATGCAAATATAAAAGTGTTATCAAGCCTCTCTGCTATTTTGAACATCTACTCTGTCTCTTAAAAATATACTTGGGTACAAATCAAGCTTTTCCCCATCCAAGGCATCTTGTTTTACTTCTCACGGTGAGTTGGCCATTTCTAGGACAAAACTCAACCTTTGCTGGACCAATTCCCCTTCTTGGTTGTGCTTTTTAAGGCAATAGTTTCAGTTCTTAGTGAAGTCCCTGATACTATGTAAGTGATGTTTTCAGAGAAAGGCAGATTGGGAGTGGTGTTTTACTAGGCCAGACTCTTTCATTACTGGATGATCGTTTCTGATATCTCTAATCCCAGAGCTGAGTTTTCCAAACCCCTCCGTGAATGTTGAAAAAGTTGGCCATTTGACTATGGTGAAGCTTGGCTACTGCATGTATCTATGGGTACATGGACACAAGTGCTGCCTTCATCTTTCTCAGTGACTAACTTTTCATCTCTCCTTTCTCAGGAAGATGCAGAAAGGGCCAGGTATTCTCACCGGTCCAGTCATCGTCATCCCCACCTGGTTTGTAATAACATCTACCTGTATTTTTCCTTATCTTCTTTCTGCTTTGTCTTCAGATTTCCCTTTTTATTCTACTCATACATAAATCACTATTTTGTTTTCTTTTTATTATCAGGGAGTTGAGGATGCACTGTCCACTCGAAATATTGGCAATCACAGGGTTAGTATTTGCGCCATTTTTGTGGCAAGAGCAAGACTTTGTGTCTTTTAGACAGAATCAATACATGAATCGCTGATAATCTCTGGTGCCATCAATTTTTCATTTTTTCTGTTTTGGAGAAACAATCAAAACCTCATTTAAACAGTGATTTGAAAACAACAATGAAGAAAAAGAACTTTTAATCAAATATTTCCATCTTCTATAGACATTTCTGTCTTAAGTCTAATTCTTTCAGAGAATTATGTATGATTTGGGAAAATTCATAAAGTAATCCTGAATTTATTTTACTTATCATGCCTGTAGCCCCGATTGTAAGTGAATGTCCAGTGTTCCCTCCCCTCTTTTTTGTGAATTGATTGTTTTAAAAATTGGAAAGATCTTGGAATTTAGGTGAAGTTATTCCTCTGTTACATGGAAAAATGGAACTTTAAATAGACAATATTTTTTATTTAGGTAATGCTGTTTCACAGCTATTAGATTGTATCTCTGACTGGCAGTGAACCTGATGTAGTGACAAGTTGATAAGTATTCTGGAGGATTCATTTGGTTTTAGAATCTCTACCACAGATTGCTTTGTTCTGCTTTCTCTGTTGTCTCATTTCCTTGATTCTTTTTAAATGATGTTTTTAATTGCATTTTATTGTGTTTCTTTTGAAAAAAACTTGACTGAGGTTTTGATCATATGTCCTTGAAGATAGCCGCTTATCACTGATTTCCTCACAATCTGTTGTTCTTTTAGTTTCAGTACATTTATTTATTTGTGAGTCAGGAGGCATATTCTAATAAAGGGCTGGAGAAGTCAGTTATTTTTGTTGCTTCTAAATGGTAGCCATTTTCCTTTTAAATTGGATCTTGTGGATAGACAACTAGAAGAAGGGGCACCTTGATCCAGAAAGTGACATGGCAGAGCTGATTTGATCTCTGTGTCTCAAGTTGATGTAAAGTAGAAATGCTAAAATTTGTGTTTTCCTCCTTAGAAGGTTTTGGTAAAATGCAAGTATTTTTCTTCTGTTCTTGAAGTAACACAACTGGCTGGTTCCTTGCATTATTCGGTTGTCATGAGGCCCCAGTAGTATTTAGCTCTGTGTCAGTTTATATTGTTGGTAAAAACAATATTTAAAAGTAAAATGAAGTAAATCAAATACTGCTTTTTTATTATAACTTTTTATTTACAAGATATAAGCATGGGTAATTTTTCAGCATTGACCCTTGCAAAACCTTCTGTTCCAACTTTTCCCCTCCTTCCCCCCACCCCCTCTCCCAGATGGCAGGTAGAGCAATACATGTTAAATATGTGAAAGTATAAGTTAAATACAATATATGCATACATGTCCATACAGTTATTTTGCTGCACAAGAAGAATTATACTTTGAAATAATGTAAAATTAACCTGAGAAGGAAATGCAGATGGACAAAAACAGAGGGCGTGGAAATGCTATGTAGTGGTTCACACTCATTTCCCAGAGTTCTTTCGCTGGGTGTAGCTGGTTCTATTCATTATTGAACAAATGGAACTGATTTGGTTCATCTCATTGTTGAAGAGGGCCATGTCCATCAGGATTGATCATCATGTAGTATTGTTGTTGAAGTATATAATTATCTCCTGGTTCAGCATCAGTTCCTGTAAGTCTCTCCAGGCCTCTCTGAAATCATCCTGCTAGTCATTTCTTACAGAACAATAATATTCCATAATATTCATATATTATAACTTATTCGACCATCCTCCAGTTGATGGGCATCCACTCAGTTTCCAGTTTCTTGCCACTACAAACAGGGCTGCCACAAACATTTTTGCACATGTGGGTCCCTTTCCCTCCTGTATGATCTCTTTGGGATATAAGCCCAGTAGTAACACTGCTGGATCCACAGTTTGATAACTTTTTGAGCATAGTTCCAAATTGGTCTCCAGATGTGTTCACAATTCCACTAATAATGCATCAATGTCCCAGTTTTCCCACATCCCCTCCAACATTCAGCATTGTCTTTTCCTGTCATCTTAGCCAATCTGATAGGTGTGTAGTGGTATCTCCGAATTGTCTTAATTTGCATTTCTCTGATTAATAATGATTTGGAGCATCTTTTCATATGGCTAGAAATAGTTCCAATTTCTTCATCTGAAAATTATCTGTTCATATCTGACAGTTTATCAATTGGAGAGTGGCTTAATTTTTTATAAATTAGAGTCAGTTCTCTATATATTTTGGAAATGAGGCCTTTATCAGAACCTTTGACTGTAAAAATGTTTTCCCAATTTATTGCTTCCCTTCTAATCTTGTCTGCATTCGTTTTGTTTGTACAAAATCTTTTCAATTTAATATAATCAAAATTTTCTATTTTGTAGTCAATAGTGATCTCTAGTTCTTCTTTGCTCATAAATTCCTCCTCCAGAAGTCTGAGAGGTAAATTATCCTATGCTCTTCCAATTTATTTATAATCTCATTCTTTATGCCTAGATCATGAACCCATTTTGACCTTATCTTAGTATATGATGTTAAGTGTGGGTCAATGCCTATTTTCTGCCATATTAATTTCCATTTTTCCCAGCAGTTCTTATCAAATAGTGAATGTTTATCCCAAAAGCTGAAGTCTTTGGGTTTGTCAAACATTAGATTATTAAAGTTATTGACTATTTTGTCCTTTGAACTTAATCTATTCCACTGATCAGCTAGTCTTCAAATATTGCTTTTACCAACAAAGAACTTTATTTTATTTTTAAAGGTTCTTTAAATGTTGAAACTGTGGGCAGATAGACATTGCCTCACATGGTGATGAGGTGTTGAAGTGTCTTTGTGGCCTTGCCTGTAACAGCCGTCGGTGTGCCAAAGGAGTCTGCACTTGAGGCTCTTAGGTTGGGGTACTTAGGAGAATGGAGCATCCGGCCGGCTAAACTCCTAGCTGTTCCTTAAACATTTGTAGACATCCCCAAGATTCACAGAACCTGCCTTGGGTTTGGGTGCCGCTCTGTGAGTGCCCTCCACTCTAGAGAGCGACTGTTGGAAGCTTCGAACCTTCAGTGGTCCAGACATGGCCCCTCGGGCACATTCCCCATGGTGCAGGAGCTCCCTCTCTTGGGGCAGCTGCAGTAGAAGCTCCTGGTCAGGGAGGAGGAGACCCCGTTGTTTGTGCCAGGTAGTGGTCGTGTGCTAGAGATCCCCCTCCCCACTGTTCAGCAGCCCCTGAAAATGGTCCCACCTTATATGTATGTGAAGGAGGCCCATGGCTGTTTACTCAGTGTTCCAGGGACTCTGCTCTTGGTGTTCTGACTTGTCCCTGTCTGATTAGAATCATTTTAAACTTGCCCCTTCTTGAAGGGTGGCTACAGAATGTGGAAGGGGCAAGGGGAGAGAGACCTTTCAGGCTTTCTGCCGTGGGCAGCCTAGAGCAGGAGCATTCTGAACGCATTAGTCATGGCTTCGTGACCATTTGAAGCAGCAGATAATTCTGTAAGGGCCCAGAGTCCCCTTGGAGCTCTGACATCAAGTGCCACGTCAGGCAACCAGAATAGACAGTGAATCACGCCAGCAGCATTCGAGTGTCAGGGGGAACAATCAGGCCCTTTACTGCTGATGTCCTTTATGTCTGTGATGTCAGGGGTGCCGGAGCTGAGAGCCTGGGCCCCCTCCCCAGAGAATCTGTCATCAAAACTCTGTGTACCCCGGTGATACCGGGCTGGACAGACACTGTCCCTGTGTCTCAGTCTGACGTGAGAGATCAGAGACAGCACATAAATCATGGTTTTTTACGGTAAAGTTCTCCACAGAAATCACCTCAGAGAGGAGGGGCTGGCAGCTGGGAGAGGGGGGTAGCTGTGTGTGTGTGGGGAAGACACCAGGAAATGCAGGTGAGGTTTTTAGGAAACTGGGGCAGCTTCAGGAACGTGAAGGAGAAGATCCCAGGGCCAGGGAATGTCCACCACAGACAGGCTACTGAGTTTTGTACTCAGGGAACAGCTGGCAGCTATACTGGAGAATGAAGCAAAGGGAGTAAAGTGAAAAACATGAGAAAGTTGATTGTGAAAGGCTTGTTATTGCCCCATGGAGGACTTAGATTTGATCTTGAAGGTAGCAAAGTCACAGGAGCTCACTGAACAAGGGAGGCCCTTGGGTAGATGGATGCTTTAGGAAAAGGGATGACCTGGAGTTAGGAAGGTCAAGCAAGAGGCTGTTGCTTTAATCTAAGGGAAAGGAGGTGAGTGCCTGCCCCTGGGGGTTGGCTCTGTGAGGGCAGAGGAAGTTGGGAAGAAGGGTGGCTTTAGGAGGAAAGATGATGATCTCTGTTTTAGAGATAGGGAGGTTGTGGTGCCCCGTGGGCACTTGTAGATGAAGACTGGAGGTCAGCAAAGAGCTTGGGCTTGGACGGACAGAAATGAGTCGAACCCCTGAGCATCGGGGAGGAAGGTGGCTGAAGAGCACTATGGCTGGGGTCTCTGCTCCTGGCCTGGCCCAGTCCTGGCTCCTTACATTGCCCTGTGTCGTGGCCCCTCAGGAGAGGGCAGGCTTGGGGCAAGGAAGGACACGGGGCCACTTCTCCCATCGGGCACAGCTGCTCCCTGGGTGCACAAGGAGCTCACGAACAAGGCTGACTTGGTCCATTCCCATGTGGGGGGGCTCATTCCCGTCTCTCCTTTCCCACAGCAGGCAGAGCTGGTGGTGGTGCTGGGAATCGCCTCAGGCTGAGGTTTGAGACTGAGCCCTTTCCCAGAGAAAGGGGCACGTTTCAAGTTGGGTTTCTGGAATGTCTTTGCTGGACCACGAACTGTCATTTTGGTTCTTTTTTCCCTCCACATTGCCAAGAGACTTTACCTGGTCTTTTTTTTTTTTTTTTTTTTTTAAGTACTTGCTTTCTAAACCTTCAAACCTAGTGGAGAGTCGCAGTTTTAAGGAACCATTTGTCATTACCGACAGTTTTCTATATGTATTTTTTCTATTTTTGGAAACGCAAGATCGCAGTCACATGCATTGGCACATGCCCTGTAACCTCTCTTGCCTGCATTGCCCCTTGATTTCAATGTGGTGTCTCAGGACCACCCTGGTGCCTCGTTTGGTCTGAGCTGTGAGTCCTGACTCAGGAGGCACCATGAAAACACCAAGTCCAGGTTTCTCCATGTCCCACCGCCGCCCCCATTCACAAGCCCCTAAATTTTCACATGAGGAAATTGTAGCATAGAGACGGGGAGAGTAGACAGGATTAGCATCTTACGCTTGTCTTGGGAAGGCCTGCAATGGGAACCCCGGCCTCTGAATTCCAAGTCAGGGCTGTTGTGTCTTTAATGTGATTTGTCTTTTAAAATAGATCAATTTATAGTAATAATAAGTGTTTTTTTCCTTCCATTTTCTTTAAAATATGACCAAATTCATTGCCATTGGAAACTCAGTTCGATACCCTGAAGACTCGCTCTACAAAGCATTCATCTTCAGTATGTGGTCCATTTGCATGGATCTGTGATAATCGTTAATGGACTTTTTAAAGCACTTGGCTTTACTAATAAACTTTATTAATTTACTATTCACTAATAGATAATGTTCTGGTATTTAGGCATGCCATATTTTAACTACATGCTCGGTTAACCAAAACTAAGTAATACCATCATAAAGTTTTCAATCAGTTAACCATTCTGGGGGGAGAAAGTTGCTTTTGGAAATTGTAAAAACATGTCAAAGATACGACGATACGGATTTCTTTTAAGAATTAAGAGATTGCTGGTGATGTCTTTTCTTGAAACAACAAGTTCCTATGATGAATTTTCGTAAATGTTAACCTGATCAAGTGAGTGTGTTGTCCAAATTTGAAAGCATATCGAGCAGAAGTGGGCCAGGTTTGCGGGGGTGTCCTGGGATTTCGGTCACTGACTGACTCTCGGACAGTCCCCCAAGGCCCGTTTCTTATAC
Source organism: Sarcophilus harrisii (assembly GCF_902635505.1). Taxonomy (NCBI): domain Eukaryota; kingdom Metazoa; phylum Chordata; class Mammalia; order Dasyuromorphia; family Dasyuridae; genus Sarcophilus; species Sarcophilus harrisii. The sequence goes on along the minus strand of NC_045426.1, from coordinate 14,042,010 downwards.
TTGGACCCCAGAGCCAAGGCAAGTGAGGGAGTCTGCTTTGAGCTTGATCCCAGCCTCTGTGCAGCCAGTCACCCCAGTGATTCTCTCGAGGGAGGAGGTCTTAGGATGGCTTTTAAAACGCCATCCATGAGTCTTCGAGCACTGAGAGTTTCCACTAGCTGCCCACGTCCGATATCTGTCAGGGTCATCTCTGGATGAGGGTGAGCCCAACCTGTGTGTTTGCAGGGAACAGGCAGGTGCCAAGACAGGTCCTAGGAGAGAAGAGTCTCTTGTGCCCCTCGTGTCCAGAGCCTTTCTCCTCCAGGTCACCCAGAGGGCGAACCCATGCCTTTTTCTATCTGATGTTGTCTAATCCTTTGGGGGGGGGGTATTTCCTTCCCCAAATATCTGACACTGAAGTACCCCCCTGTAAGAAAAGAGTGCGCGCGTGCACGCACACACACACACATACACATACACTCACACTCACATACACGCAGAGTTGTGTTTCTTTTTTAAGAAGAGATAGCCAGTTACGCTCGATTGATTCCTGTTCCTTTGCTTGGGTGGCCACAGGTGAGATAGCTGGCTTGGGGATGGGGGCCCCATGACTGGGGGCAGCTCCCTCTTTGTCCTGCCCCTCCTCAGCCTTCCCTTCAGATGCCCATGGTGCCCTTGGCACCCTCCAGGGGAGAGCTTGGCTTGTACTGGAGTCGTTTCAAAGGAGAACCACCCAGTGGCCACATCTCAGGCACCCTTTTGGTGCCCGGTGGCTCAACTGGGAAGCTGGAGATGAAGTTCAGAGTGGACAGTCCCCTCCCTCCCTTTTCCTGGCAGTTGCCTGGCTGCAGAGAGGCTGTCTCAAAGGCACTCTTCCTCTTGAATTCCCATGAGTATATTAACTATGGGTTTCAGTTGGCCTTGACTTTGGTGGTCAGTCTGAAAACTCCTGATAGTTATTTAACGGACCTCTTTGCTTGCAGAGCCATGCTTATGGTGACTCCTACGGCTTGAAGAGGAGGTCTTCTAGCGCCTACAAAGACCCCCTGGTTAGTTTTGCTGCATGTCACTTGTGTGTAGTTCTGTGGGTTCAGTTTCAGTTCTTCCCCCTCTTATTCTTCCCATAACTCCCTGGGCCTTGATTTTCTAGTCTGTAGTGTGAGATCATAGGAGATGGGAGACAGCAGAAGAAATCCATCTTTTCAGTGGTTTTGCCAAATGGGTTTTAGAGGAAAAAGCCACTATTGGTTAACATTTTCATGGACATTCTTTAGTATAATGAAAGTTAATTATTTTCCTTCCATTTGGCTGATGATTTTTTTTTTTTTTTTAAGAAGAAAATATTGGTAAGAACTTAGTTTGGAAACAGGTTAATGTCGGCCCTTTTTGGAGGAGAGAATGATGTTCCTCTGACATTTCTGTTTAAATATATTTCAGCTTTGGGGGAGAATGTCCTTGGTAATACTTTAAAACTATTCATTTGTGCTTCACAAGTCCCTGTAACTAAGGCCTTGCTACCCTTCTCCCAACCCCTCAGGCCCCCAGCCTAGGAGGCTCCCTGGCAGCCTTCCTGCTCTCCCCCTGCCCCCATATCCAAGCTGTTCCAAGGCCTGATTTCACCTCTGCTTCCACCCCCCTCTCTCGGACACTATGAGCCTCAGGTCCAGGGTCTCGTCACCTCTCACCTGGACCATTGGCAGTGGCTGCTTGCAGGCTGCCTTTCTCCAGGCCATCTTTCACTCAGCCCCTCAAGGGATCTCCCTAAATCTCCCACCAACTGTGCCAAAGTTTCTTTTCTGTGGGAGCAAAGTTGGCATTCGAAGCCCTTGTCGCCTCCCTCCTCCTCCCTTGCCAGTCTTCTGCCCTCTTCCATCCAGGATGCCAACCTCCTGCCTCTTCTATCTCCCAGCTCCAGGCCCGGGGTGCTCTGACCTCCCTGAGGTCCCAAGTACAGTCCCTTCTTCTGTAGGAGGCCTGCCCCCTCCCCCATCTGGCCTGGCTGCTCTGAGTCTGTGCAGAGTGGGAGTGCCTGAGGTCCGGGGCTGTCCGGGGCCTCCCAGGCCTGGCCCACAGCGGGCATTCACTTCCCCTGTGCTCATTGTTGATTTTCTTTCTTTCCCCTTGTTAGAATGGAGCCATCTTTAAGCAGCACTCTCCTATTTTGCTTCTTGCAGAAAGGCCTGTACTATGACCAGAGGAATTATAGCAGCCTTAGACACAGCAAGTCACCCTCTGCCTACTACACTCGGGTCTGTGGGGATTTTGCTTCTACTTTATTTAAGGGTCTTTTATTTTTTGGGTTAGAACTAATCTGTGTGAGGTGATGTGGGCAGGCGTGTCTCTCTTCTGGATGGATGTTGTCCTAGGGGGGCCCTAGGTGCCCGCCCCATGGCGGGATCCTGCTTTAATTGAGCTGATGGATGATTTAGTAGGGAAAGGCCCTTATTTTTGCCTTCCCTTCTGATACTCTAATTGTTACTAAATTTCTCTTATTTTCATCTTCTGACCCCAGTAGTAAGTGATCATTCAAGTATTAAAATAGTTCTAATACTCAATAAATAGTGTGTTTGTGGCTTTGTTTTATGTTTTTGGGGTAATTATGTTTGAGACTGATCACGAGTTATGAACTAACAAGTTGTGAGTTTAATTCTCGTCTTGCCACCCGATAACAGACTTTATTTTTTGTTTAAAACAGTCTTCTTCCTTGTGCAGTGACTCGCTGGCAACTTCTAAAACTCACAGGGTTAGTACAGCGTCAGAACAAGCTGTCTTTTGAACTTCTCTTTGCTTTTTCCAGATTTGAAAATCCCTTTTTTTGTAGGTTTCTCGCGCAGTAGACACTGGTCTGATGAGAAGTGCCAGTTTGGTTCGTATTCCCCCCAGATTGTGCATGGTGCTGCTGCTGTGCTGCTAATGGTGTGACTTGCAGCATAAACCTAAAAGAAGGCCAGGCCTCCTAAGTCAGTTATTGTAGCAAAAGTAGCGTGAATTGTAGCGTAATTGTGCTATCTGTCGTCCAAGAAGATGATTCCCGGCTACCCCTGGAGGCCTGATGTTGTTTGTAGTCCTGCTGAAAACAGCCCTCCGAGGCAGCAGAGGGCCGGCGCTGAGGCTTAGGCTTTCAAGAGGAGGGGGGCTGGACCCCATGCCACGGCTGGTCCTTCTAACGCCATGATCTCCCATGGACAGAAAGCCCTGGGTTGGCTCTAGGGGACACAGCCTGGGCACTGTGGACTTGAAATTGAGTGCTGGTGACTGGCTGAGGCTTTCTTCCTCTATCCCTATCCACTCATATCTTATCAAATTGGATCCTTGCTAATGGACAACCTGGGGGAAGGTAATGGTTCTTGATGGGCCTTGGTGATTTTTTACCCAAAGTGATAGGACCAGATGTGGGTCTGGATCGCTTTGGGTTATGAACAACAATCAGACTCATCTTCCAAGGAGTGAGACTTACCTTGCATCCCTGTCCTGGCCCTGCCTTGCATTGCCAGCCTTACTTCCCACATCTGGGCATCCAGGCTGCTTCCCACCACAAAGTTTTGAGGAGCATTGGTTTGTGGGTCCCAGTGGAGCAATGTCATTGACACTTTCTCCTTTAAGGATTTACCCAAATCCATTTCTGCTTCTCACTTGATCCTGTCTGGGGGGAGGCGCTGGAGCCACTCTCCCGCCGGGTGCTGATTAGCCGGGGGACATTGGTAAAGCTCTGGCCATCGAGGGGGCGATGAGGCTCCCCGAGGGTCCCTGCCTTCAAGGAGCGGAGCCTTCTCCCACAGACAGAGACGCTCATAGGAAATACCGGCCGAGCTCAGGGGTGCCTGGCAGTGAAGGCGCTTCACGTGGCCAGTCTCGTCAGCCGTAGCACTGCAGGCCCCTCAAACTGTGACCGGGCCCTAGTTTCTGTTACTCTACTTTGGAAACCATTTGTAACGTCCTTAGCGCATATTAAGGGCAGGAAGGAAGTAAGGCTCCAGGTGGCAGTGACCAGGCCCTTGGAGGGAGGATGTCCATACAGTCCCTGGGGCTTCACAGAGTGACAGCTGCCATGAGGGTATTTGGCCTTTGGAGCCCCCCACCCTCCCACACTGCAGAGACAGACCCTGTTTCCTTTGTTCTCTAGGCATCTCTGGGTGACGTGGCCTTATATAGCCCGTACAGTTCCCGAACGGTGAGTCTTCACCAGGGAAAGGGCAGTTGGAGGACGGGGTGTGTGTTTGGGGGGGAGCAGACACTTTATCAGTGGAAAAATGCCATTTTTCAAGTCCTCCTGTGCTCTTCTCACCTCCCTGAGATCATTCCAACAGGAGGCAGACATTCGGGCAACAAATGGGGGCCTGGGTGCAGATCATTTTCATAGAAACTTTTTTAACTGTGACTTTTAACCAGTCAAGTCAACCCCCACCGCCTGCCATCAAGAACAAGTGGCTCCATGTTACGTGGACCACCTTCCTCCTTTCACTGCAGCCCCACACAAGGGGGCTTTGCCGGGAAGCCTCTGCTAGGTTGGGAGTGGGAAGGACTCGCTTTCTCCCTGGTTCCTTAAGAAGCTGGGGCCAGCCTCAGGCCTTAGGAGTCAGCGTCCCACTTAAGCCCTCATCCTAAGGAGGACATCAGAGGACCTGAGCTTTGTCTTAAAACCCTTCTTCTTTGTAGCCCTCGGAATATAGTTACTCATCGAGAGCAAGTTCGTCCCGGAGCAGCCCTGTGGTGAGAGCGCGCGCTGCCTGTGGGCCTGGGCCGTGTGAACGCCCCACGACGCGGCGCGCTTGTGCATGCATGTAGTGTCACTGTCACACAAATACAAGTCAGCATGCTCACCCGAGACAAAGCGGGCCCTCGGGAAGCCCCCTGTTACAGTTGGGTCTTTCTAACAGAGCTCTAGAACCTGTGCAGGAGATGGTGGCCAGACCACGCCTGCCAGCCAAGGGGCCTTGGCCCAGACCTTAGCCACTCTGTACCTCAGTTTGTTCATCTGGAAAATGAGAGAAGAGGATTATGGCTCCCAGAATTCCCTTCCACCCGTATGTAATCCTTTGAGGTTATGCCATTTTTTCATGGATTAATGGATGATCCATGAATCTGTGGAAGACCTCACACAGGTGGATGAAAACATGGCATCAGTATGGGGAAGAAACATATTTTGCAAAGATTCTCCAGATAGACTTTCCTCCTCATTTCACTGTAGTCAGCTGCCTTTCCTGTGTTAAGCAAGGGATTACAATGGAACTAGTAACAACATAGGAATTTTTTTGTTTATTTTTTCATATTTTTTTATTATAGCTTTTTATTTGCAAGATATACGCATAGGTAATTTTTCAGCATTGACAATTGCAAAAGCTTTTGATCCAATTTTTCTCCTCCTTCCCCCCACCCCCTCCCCCAATGGCAGGTTGACCAATACACAACATAGGACTTTTCAAAGAATTTTCACACATAGGGAGATTTCTTTTCACTTGCATGACACATTCACTTGTTTTTCAGGAAAGTAAATATAATGGTTAGAACCTTTAGTCCATTCATTTTAAAATGTGACAGATCTCCATCCATCCATATATTGTCTGTCTGTCTGTCCATCTATTTCTACCTCTTTATCCATCCATATCTATCTGTCCACTTCTACCTCTATTTATCCATCTATCCATTTATCTATGTTTATCCATCAAATATCTTCCTTTCCCTTCCTCCCTTCCTTCCTTCCTTCTTCTCTTTTCTCTCTCTCTTTCTATCTCTATCCATCTATCCATAAAACTTCCTTAATTCATAGGCCTTCCTTCACTTTGTTACATTAGTCTGTTCCCTAGAAACAAGCTGAAGAGCTCCAGGGATGAGGATTTGATTGATTGATTGATGTTTATTTACAAATGGTATTTTAGCATGAGATTATTTTTCTCTATTTACCTGGCAGAAATATTTTTTAATTTTGTTATTATTATATATGTCTTATATATAATTATTTGTGTGCCATGTTGCAACTGTCATAATTGATGAAACAGTTAAATTTTTGAGTCTAAGAAAATATTCTCCATATCCATGACAACATTGTCGTCACAAGCGACTGCATTAAGCTGTATAGCAGAGAATCTCCACCCTACTTGTGCCGTGAGTTGCTATGGCATCTGGCAACATCTATAGATCACTTCTAAGAATGTTTATTTTGTATGTTCATAATGGAAGGAAATGCTAAATTTCAATTAGAAGTTAGGGAGAATAAAGATGAATTCTCTCCTCTCCCCATCCTCCAAGTCAATAGCTCCTCTGAAATCTATTCACAGACCAGTGGGTTTCATGAACCCAGGTTAAGAACCTCTGTTCTATAGGTACCTTAACGAACAATTTAATATTATAAAATCTGTCTTCTCCCTTTTCCTTTCTCCTGGACTAATATTTAATTATATAGCATTCTCATAAATGTGCTGCCTGGTGCCAGAATCATGGCTGTGTCTCTATCCTGACAGTTGCTGTATTATGCTTTCCAAATAATTTTTATAAACATACAATGAGATTATTATTAAATTAAGAACATACATACATGCATATTCACATACACACATGCTCTTTCAATTATATGTCCCAGAAGCCTTAGATAATCAGAGAAAGATGAAATCACTCACTTTATTTAAAATTATATATTGGCTATTTTGCCTTTGCTTCTAACTTACATTTGGGGGTGGGGTGGGGAGTAGGGAAGGGAAGGGAAGGGAATAAAAATTTATTCAGTGTTTGGTAGGTGCCAGCCACAGTGTGAAGTGCTTTACAAATGTTGTCTCATTTGCTCCTCACCACAACTCTGTGAAAGAGATGCTGTTACTATCAGGCTCTGAGGCCGGATCTGAATGCAAGTTTTTCTGACTCCAGGCCCAAAGCTGCTGCCTCAGTGGGGAGAAGAGTCCGGCTCCCCTGGGCTGGAAATACAGCAGCCACTTAAAGGTGGACCCCATTGCTGCTAGTGGAAGCTTTGATCTGCTCCCTCTCTGGCATGATTTACCCTTGTAGCAGTCCCTCTGTCATATTATTGTCAGAGTGGAGTAGACACAATTGATTTTAGCCTTTCCATAACTTAGAGTTCCTGGGTCCAAGCGATCCTCCAGCCTCAGTTTCCCTAGAAGCACAGATCACAGGCCCTTTTAAGTTAGAAAAAGGAAAGGCAGAAACGTTTGGTTTTGTTTCTTGTGCTCTCCCAGAACATACAAATTTCACTTTGAAATGAATTTCTCCAACTCAGGTTCTTTCTGTGATTGTTGGTCCACATCCTTGCGTGTATGTCTGCTTAGGAGGGTTGGTGAATCTGGTCAGCGTGGAGTCTGTGCCTGCATGTCCAGGGCTGTTGGGAGCCCCAGCCCCACTTTTTAACCCTCTTCTTTTCACACGGGCAGTTCTCAGATGATGACGCCGGGAGTCTCTCGTCCGCAGGTCACCTCCGCCAAGGACGAAGAGCTAGCGTGGTGAGCTTGGTTTGCATGCCGGCAAGAAAGCCGAAGGCCGCCCTTCTCGTTGCGTTTGGTGATCCTTTCTAATCCCCACGTAGGGCCTTTCAAGGTCGCCTTGCATTCACTGTCAATTAACTGACCTCGCGGCCCCAAAGCCCAGAGCGTTTTTGTTTGACTCTAGCTTGTATCCGTAGTGTGACTCCAGGCGCAGGCCATGGCGGAGGCTTTTGGATTCCATTAACGTTGGTCGTGCAGTTTGTCGTCTTGTCTCTTTGGAGAATTTCGGAGCCGTAAAATGAGGCTCCAAAGCAGTGAAAAGCTTTGTGTGGGTCGTGCATGTGCTTTGTGCTCATTATTAACCTCAGAGAACTGCGTTGCATTGTGGTTAAAGGTCAGTGTGCAGGAGGCAGGAGGCCCTTGTGGCTGCTGGCATGATGGTAGACACAGGTGGCAGTTCACCAGACAAACTTTAGCGGCCTTTGTGCTGCTCTGGAATCAAGCTTGTGGAAAAGGGAGGAAGAAAACTCAGGTGGGGATGGCTGGGAGCACGCGCCTGGCAGGAGGCCCGGCTCATGAGGCCCCCCCCTCTGTGGGTCAGGAATGAGGCTGCTGGGCCCTGGCAGGAAGTGCTCTGGATCCCCACTGGAAAGAGCCTCCTCGGGGCGCAGCTTTTGGTTTCCTGGGGGTCTTTTCCTATAGAGAGGAAGCAGACATTGTCACTGGTTCAGTCTTGGCTGCTCCAGGAGGATGTCCTGTGCCCTCAGCCGTGGGCATCTCCTGGGTGCCCCAGGGGCATGTCAGGTCCCTGTCTCTTGGCCCATTTTCCCCACCGTCAGGGGTGGTGTTTAACTGATGCTGCCCGGCACTTGGTAAGGCCGTGCACTTGGGGTTTGGGGAATGCTTTGTGGTGAGTTGTCTGCTCCTGGGGCTCCCATGGTCGGGGTCCGCGCTCCGAAGGCTGGTCTCTCACTGGTGTGGTGGGGGAGCGGTGTTGGCCGCCCCAGCCCCATTGTACTCGATGGTCGGCAGCCACTTGGGGTCTCTGATTTCCCCGTCCCTTTCCCCCCTTCCCTGCGAGTGTTCTGTTCTGCCCCCGTCCTCCTCCGGAAATGACCCGCTTTTCTTGGTGTTGAAGGTGTCTGCCGCCGATTACTTTAGTCGCTCCAGTCGGAGGGGAAGCCTTGTCTCTGACGGGGAGGAGGCCGCCGCCCTGGATCCAAGCAGTGTGAGTGCACCGCGTGGGCCGCCCGTGTGGAGGGGACCGGGCCCAAACTCACAATGGAGTTTGCCTCCTTGGAGAGTTGAGTTTCCAAATCTGAAACAACTGCCTCAAAATAAACTCAGGGACTATGGAGCCGTGGTCCGCACATCTGGTGTGTTCTCTGGGCTTCTGGGAACGTGAGCTGCAACCCGAGCAGTGTTTCCCTTGCATCTGACTTCATGGAGGCGGGCGTTGGGGCTATGTAGCTCGTGGGGGCTCTTTGATCTTTGTCGGAGTTTTCGTTTCCCTAAAACAGTTTGTGTGAAATGCAAAGTCTTAAGTGTAAAATCTTGTTGGTAGATTTTAGTCAGCAGTAAGGGCAGCTGAGCTTTCCTGGTTCCCAGGAACATCAGATCTGTTAGCAAAAACCCTGAATCAAACTCCCAGAGATAAGTCAGTGATTGATGATCAGGACCTCTTCTTAATGGAAAAGGCTGCAGGCTCTGGAGCTGGAAGAGCTGGGTTCAAGTCCAGCCCTGCCCCCCAGCCTGGCATCTCCATGCCCCCAGAGAATGACAGGGGTTCTGTTCCAAAGCTTACCCCTGTAAATCATTTGACAAACTTACCTTGTTTTTATCCTCCCTATCTCGCAGGGGGGGTAGGTGCTGTTTTTAACCCCTTTTAACAGATGAGGAAACTAAGGCAGGCAAATGAAGCGACTTGCCCCAGATCCCACAGCTAATAGGTGTCTGAGGCTAGATCTGAGCTCCGGCCAGAGCCCTATCTACTGTACCCCCTCTCCAAATAAAAAGGGGAGAGGTCTTTCTGTTGGCCGACTTAATTCTGACCTGAAGGCTTCCCCTTAGAGTAGGAGCCACTTCCTGCCCTGTTTTCTGGAAGTTCTGGTGGCGGTTCAGGCTTTTGCCTGGTGGCCACAGATCAAGTTATTAATATTGGGACATAGTAAAGTACAGGTAGGGAAGCTACCAGAGCCTGGGTGACCCAGCTCCTGAGGGCCGACTTCCTCCCTGTGTCTTCTGCCCCGGTGGTGTCTGCAGGGGCAAGGCAGGATGAATGTCAGAGTGGGGGTCCCAGCCATCCTGGGGGCTGCTGGAGCCGTGGCTCTGGCCCCTCCATCACCCTGTATTAATTTGGTGGGACTGTAAGCCCCTTGAGGTCAGGGGCATTTCCTTTTTGTCTTTGTAGTTTCAGAGACCAGCCCAGGGACTTAGTACCCAATAGATGCTCAATGCTTGGTGGAGGGGGGATTCCTCCTTAGCTCTTGGGAGCCTGGAGCCGCCTCTGTGACATCAGGTCCCCAAAGTCCCGGGGCAGCTGGCAGAGAGCCCTGCCTGACGGGATGCCAGGAGGTGAGCTGCTTCTGCTGGCTTAGCTTTTCTTGACAGAAGGGCCGCGGGCACAGCAGCGCTGGTGCCCTGGCGGGAGCTCGCGCAGCTCCGGCCACGTCACTGCAGTCCGCAGAAGTGGACTGCGGCATGGCTGGTGGGGGCGTTCCCTTTGCCTCGCCTCCCCCAACTGCCGCAGGCTCTGCTGAGTGGCCAGTGGCCCGAGCCTGGTTGGGGGGAGACAGCTGAAACGCTCCCTCACCATCCCAGAGCGGCTGCCCCGAGGTGGAGGGCCCAGTGCCCTGCTCCCACGTAAGTAGGGGATTTGGGGGGGCATCTTTTTCTGGGGGTCTGGTCAGCGAAGGAGTTTGTGTTGATTTGGGAAGAATGTTTTGAACTTTTGAGTGCCATAAGTCTCTGAAATGTTTGGAAGGGAACAGAACGTGGCAGTGCCCTTGAGAGAGAGGCGCGGAGGGCCATTTCTTGGGTGGGAAATGGGGAGCAGTTGATCAAGCCCTAAACCATGGGTGGTCTCGTGGCCAGACCACTCCAGAGGCCACTTCCCAGGCAGGGCTGCAGTGCTGTCACAGACCCAGAGGCCTCGGAGGGTCCAAGGCAAAGGAAAGGGATATTGGAAGGCTTTTATAGTAATGAGGGACACCTGCACCGGAGCCAGAGCAAAAGGCCCGAAGGCTGGGGGACATGGGGATTGCTGACTCAGCTCAAAGTCATTCCCACGGAGGCAGAAACTGAATGTGGCCAATAGAGAACATTGTCATCCTTGCCTTAGGGGTTTTGCTTGGAGCCAATGTCTTGGTCTCTGCTCTGGGCCTGGGGGGGCCAGTTGTGTCCCCCCTGCCACACGAGACGCTGGATGCTCGGTCCCCCAGTCACCTCTGCCCGGAAGAACGCTTCTCCCGATGGAGCAAAGTCAGCCTTCCTCAGGGCTGGCCCCTCACTCCCGGTGCTCTGGCCCGGGGCCACGTGGCCTCCAGACGCAGCTTGGTCTCCTCACTCGTTCTCTTTCCTGCTTTTGTTCATTCTCGGGAAGCCCGGGAGCCCACCTCAAGGTTTTGTCGTTCCAGGTTCACGTGTGTGTGTGTGTGTGTGTTAGGAGAGAGAGAATAGGGAGCATTGCAGGTGAGCCCCGGCTTCATTTAGAGCCAGTGTGAGACCCTCATTGTTAACTTCATTTTTCTTTTCCAGTTGGATGAGAAGTGCGACAAGCAGTATGCCGAGATTTATACCAGGGTGAGTGTCCGGCCCGACTTTGAGAAGTTGCTACAATGACCCAGGGGCGCTTATCCTCCCTCCCCATCCCCCGTGGAGACCTCAGCTAAGCTGTGGGCCCAGGACCCCCTTCCAAAGCCCAATCTTGAGAGCCAGGGAGCTCTCGCTGTCACGTCTGCCCTTCTCTTCTCTCCCTCTGACTCGGCGATTTGCCATCAGACATTCGGAGCTGAGAGGCCAGTCCCCCATTGTGGGCACAAGGCATCTGGGCCCAGGGAGACGGGACAAGCCCACCCAGCAGCAAGCGGGGCGGCCAAAGCCTGAGACTCCCCAAAAATCTTCTGTTCCTTTGGGAAAGGACATGTAATGACAAACATTAAATAAACCCCCTGAGAAAAGAGGGTCCTCTGAGAGCCCGGAACAGGTTCCTGCTCGTTGAGTTTATTTCTTCAGAGAAAGTCATCACTCTCCAAATACCGTCCCGTACAGTCCCTAGGCAGTGTTTTTAGGAAAGATTGGCCCATTATCTGAGGGGGGCTCGGCTGCATTGGCCCAGAAGGGTAACTTCCGGCCCGGGCTTTTGGCCGGCTTCACTCCTGTGGGCCACGGAGGGGGCCGTGTTCCAGAGCCTCAAGCAGTCTGGACAAGAGAAGGGGGCGGCCTGCAGTTGCTGCTGGGCACGGGCAAGAAACTGCTGGATTCTGGGCTTCCCTGGGGGGCTGGGACCTGCCTTACCACAGGGGAGCAGAGGGATGTTGGGGCGAGGGCTGGCCCTGATCAGGTTGGAGACGCTTCCCCTTCTAGATGTCATTTTCCCCATCTTTACAATGATAGGGAGGGAGTAAGTGCTTTTTGAAGTTTCCTCCAGCTCTAAATCCCTGACCTTGTGGTCCCTTGAGCCTCATTTTGTTATATGTGATAAGAGTACAGGAAGGGCTTGGTAAAAGCCCTTCCGTGTTATGATCGTTACACATAAAGCCCTTGCCCACCCTCCCTCCCTCGGACACGGCACGGACACTGGGGTTGTAGGGTCCATCCGTCCTTAGCCCCCCGAGCCATCCCAGCAAGGGGGCGGGACTGACGTTCTTGTGTGGTCTTCCTCCCAGCCTTCTTCTCGCAATTCTGCCTCAGCCACGACGCCCCTGAGTGGGAGCGCCTCCCGGCGAGGGAGCGGAGACACCGGCAGCTTCGTGGACCCTGACGCTTCCTTAAGTGAATTACGGGTAAGGGCAGAACACCCCCACCCCCACCCCCACCCCCTGCGCCTACGAACTCCGGCCTTTGGGGCTAATTGGCAGATGTTTTAGGGCCTGATAATGAAACCAGCTGAAGGGGTGGGAGCCGTCGGGTCACCTCCGTCCTGCTCAGGCTCCCTGGGAGACCTCGGGCCCTTGCTGCTTTGTGGGCTTCGTGCACGTTGGGGCCAGTCTGTCTTGTGCCTCTCAGCGGTCCAGAGCAGCTTGGCCGACGTCGTCTGGGTTCCCTCCAGAATAAGTGCCTTCGGTGACCCACGGGGCCTGAAGGGCAGGAGCTGCTGGGGGCGCTGCGGCCCTACCTGGTCCATCTTGTGTCGTGGATCCCGCGGGCACCCGGGCAGGCCCAGGGACCCCTTCTCAGAAGCGGTTTTAAATGCATAAAATATGCAGGGTTTCAAAGGAGGTGATTTTGTTTTCCTAGAAGTTCCTGGATTCCAGCTCCCACACCCCGAAGCAGAGTCTCCCCCAGGCAGGCTGGCCTTTGAGCTCCATGATCCCTCGCGGTGACAGGGAGCTGTTTTATTCTGGCTAAGTAGTATCTGAGCCCTTCATCAGGAGCTGAGGGGCGACCTCCTTGGTCTCTTAGCCCTCCTGGGATGGGTCAGAGGCGGCTGCAGTCGCTCTTGCCTGGGCCACGGTCCTCCCCAATGAGCTCCTCCCGCCATGGCGGCCCGTCCGTCCTCAGCTTGGCCCCTCCCCACCCCCTCCTGCCCTCCATGGCCAGGTAGCGAGGAGAGGCTGCTTGCTTTGGCTGCGTGCTCTGCGCTTTAGAATGTGCTCCGTCTGCGTAAAAGGGACGGAGCCGGCCCTAAAGAGGGGCCCTTGGCTGGAGGCAGGGAGCCCCTGAACCATCTGGCAGGAGCCAGATGCAGGCGAGTCCTCCGTCCGGAGGGAGCGTGCCCGACCTGGCTCTGCTGCCTCTGTGCTGGGCTTGGCTCCCTGGCGCTCCCTCAGCAGAACGAACATGGAGCGGGGGGGCCGTTCCAGCTCCACGGTGACAGCCAAGAGGGTCATGGGGGCGGACCCCAGGCCTTCCTCCTGCGCTTCCCCTCGCTTGCCCTCTGGCCTCTCTAGTCCTTCCCAGCAAGCCTCGTGCCTGGTTTGTCACATTTTCTGACATCGTCTGCAAGGATGAAGCTTAATTCTCTCTTCCTTTGGAAAGTTTCAAACTGTTGTTTTTCTGCATGATTTTCTGCAATAGTTTCTTCTCATGTCCTGCAGGATATCTATGATCTTAAGGACCAGATACAAGATGTAGAAGGGAGATACATGCAGGGGCTTAAGGAGCTCAAGGTACCCGGGTTCCAGCCTTTCCCCGAGCATGCTTTCTGTACAGCCCCCGCATCCCGGGGCTGACCACGCTGCACATCGCTTTACTAACTGTGTGTGTCTCAGGAGCATGTGCTTAACCCGTCCTCTCCCCCCCTCTTCCCAGGGTCACCGGGGACTAGTGTGACATCGGTGGCCCCGGGTCCTGGGCCGCTGACCCAGCTGAAGCGTTTCATGGAGACTCGGTCTTTCAGCAAAGATGGGGACAGCAGTTGTGGGGGGGGGGGGTGTCTCTGCCTCATGGAGTCATTTGGGAACATCCCTCTCCTGCAACAGTCATTGCTCCTGTTGGTAGGGCCAGGGACAACCCGAACCATTTCACAGACCCCTAAACTGAGTCTCAGAGAGGTGACATGATGTGTCCCAGGTCAGACACTGATGAATGGTTGCCATGTGCCAGGCTCTGGTGAGCTCTGGGGAGAAGAGGCAGGGGAGAGACTTCTGGTAAAAGCCGGGAGGCGGAAGGGGAGGGGGGAAGCATTCCAGGTCCAGGAGACCCCCAGAAAAAAATGCCCCAAGTCAGGAAAGGCAGCAGTCTGTGCCTGTGGGACACCCACGCAACGTGGATGAAGTTCTAGCAAAGGGGCAGAGAAAGAACTTGCTGGGGGGCGGGGGAGAACCAAGAGTGCAAGGTCCCTAAAGCACGGGGTCCCAGAGCGTGGGGTCTCCAGAGAGCAAGGTCCCCAGAGCACAGGGTCAAAGGTCTCTCTGGGAGAGCTGGAGGAAAGGCCACTGGGTTTAATCATGAGACAACTGCTCTTGTTACTCTGGAAGAATCATTTCAGGGGAATGATGAGTCAGAGGGTTCAGAGTGGAGGGAGAGGGCGGAAGTGGGGGTGCTGGGGGAGGAGGCCATAGGTGTGGGCCCATCGCTGCTTGTATAACTGGGGAGAAGAGGAGGCAGGCCGCTGGAGGGGCCGCAGGGCCTGCCTCTGGGTGGGGGAGGAGAGTGTAAGGTGGCATCTGGGTGACAGGGGAGCAGGGAGCTCAGCTGGGACTCCCATTCAGGTGTGGGGGGTAGGTGGGGTTTCACTCTAGAGTAGCCTCGCTGCCTGGGTCAGAGACCGATGTCACACATCTTAGCAGAGGGAAAGTTCATTCGGAAAACAGTGTTCTGTAGCGGACTGTTGTAGTCTCCGTTCCCAGAAGATTAGGGAGTCCCTGAGATTGCGGCTGGAGCTGCCAGAGAAGTCTCCCCCGTGGCAGGGATGCGGACGAGACCACCGGTGGCCAAAAGGAGAGGGCCAAACCTGGCCAAAGCTTAACATTAAAGTCTTGACGTCTGGTCCCATCTCTGCCCGGTAAAGGGCGGCAGGGGGGAGCTCACATTCTGGGGCGCAAAGGGCACTGCAGCCGGGAAATGCGAAGGCACTGCCCCCAGAGAGGAAGGTCTGGAAGATCTGGGCCGATGGCTCTGCGGTGTCAAAATGAGTTCTTCCCAGTAGCAGGAACCCTGACTGCCCCAGAATCAGCCCTGCCGCAGGGTCCCCTGGGGGGGGGGGGGGCACGGGGAGATCAGTGCGCTCTCTTCACCAAATCCTGGGGCTGGAGCTTAAATACTCTGGCCGTAGAATGAGGAGGCAAGACCCAGTGGGGTGTGAAAGAGTGACGCAAAAGCAGGAGAAGACGGATGTGAGCCACAGCCATCAGTCACGGGCTTGGGCAGACTTGGGAGAGGGTGGAGGAGAGAGGGGCCTGGTGGGAGTCGGACAACAGCGAGCAATGGGAGCCCTCTTCCCAGACAAGAAGTTGGGCCGTCCTTGCTGAATGTTATCCCTGGGAGGCCAGCTTTTTGGGGTAGTTGTTCTTTTAATTGGCTCTGGGGCACTGAGTTCCCAGCCCTCCTTACCAGCTCCCAGTAGCCCAGAAAGGTGGCTAGTCAGTAGACGTTTGTCACCCTGCTCAGCGAGAACCTTGGAGCCTGTTGAGAGAAGGCTGCCAGGTCGGTGGGCCTCGTGGGCAGTGCCCCCGAATAGGGGGGCCTGAAGGGCTGAGCTGCCCCAACACCAGGAATGGGGAATGGGGGGGAGAAGTCCTGAAGACCCAGGTCAAAGGATCCCAGTAAGGGGATGAATGAGGGAGGCCCGAAGCCATGGTCACATCGCACTGTGTTGACGTAGACTGGAGATAAACCCACATCCCTTCTAACCACATAATGGCTAGGATATCACCTGTTAAAACACCTTATGTGCATCATAGAGGAAGGGAGAATGGGTAGAGTCAGGCTGAGATCAAGCAAATAGCTAGCTAAAATGCCGTCCACCCTCCCTCCTGCCACTGTCCCGGTCCTCCTGCTGGCTCCATAGATGGGGGGCAGGGCCCCTCGCACCCTGGGCCCAGGTTTCCCATGCCCTCCCTGACCATCTGGAGCTTCTTTCTGCCTGGAGATGGTGTCTGGTTTTTGAGTTTCCCACTTCCGCACCTTTATAACCTTTCCCAGTGTTTCCCAGAGTCTGTTCAGGTGGACCTGGGACCTTGTCACCTCAAGCTCCCCTTGACCAGCTCAAGCCCAGCCATTGATATCCAGCCATCCCATGTGCTCCCAGGGCTTTGCTCCGCTATCTCAAGGCCTCTCCCTTCCCCCATCAGCTCTCCCTCTTGCCACATGGCCAGCCCTTCTCTTCCTGTCATACGGTTACTCAATAGCATCCTTTATGTGGCTTGTACGGGCTCCTGCCCGCTTTTCCCCACCTGCATTTGCCCTCTCCATTGCCCGCAGGTCAGGTCAGAGTCTGGACGCAGAAAGTCAGAGCCTCCGTTCTCATGGGGGGAAAACGTGCAGCACCAGAGTCCTGTGTATGGACAAGCAGGGAGATGGCGGGTTGTCCAGAGGGACCAATTGAGGGGAGTATTCCAGCTGGGAGAGGGACAAAAGAAGGGAGAGCATTCAGACGTCCAGGACAGCCAGAGAAAGGACAGGGAAACAGGAGAGGAAGGGCCTGGCTTCCGGGGTTAGTCGAGCTCATGGAGAGGGCTGGAGATGGGAGAAAGGGCCGGGGTCAGAATGGTTTTTTATGTTTCCCCTCAGTAGTAGTGTATTTTTCCAAATACATGTAAAGATAGTTTTCAACTTTCATTTTTGTAAGATTGTTCATCCTCCTTTTGTCCCTCCTTAAGACATAAAAAACCTGTTAAACTTGTGCAATCCTTTTAAACATATTTTTGGATTTTGTCATGTTGTGCAAGAAAAATCAGACTAAAAGGAAAGAAAAAACCCATGAGAAAGGTAAAGCAAACACAAGGTGACGTCCACATTCAGTCCCCGTGGTTCTCTCTCTGGGTGCGATGGCACTTTCCATCCCTGTCTGTCAGAATTGTCTTGGCTCGCTGCATTGTGGAGGAGAACCAAGGGGTCAGAATGGTTTGCAGAGAAAGTAGATACAGCCGCCAGCCCCTAGGGCACTTACAGCGCTCTGGCCTTGTTTGTATAGCCAGAGGGCTAACAGCAGATGGGATCCGGGGGGGGGGCCGGACAGAATTGGGTGCTTGCTGGAGCTCTTGGCCAGTCATCAGGGAGAGTCCAGGGTAGGAAGGTATTCTCCAGAACGCTGTCTTTGTGTATGCCCACCCCCAAGACTGGCTTATCCGACTGCACCAAACAGGCCTCTGGGATGAAGCTCCCTGCTGCCCAGCTCTCCACAGAAGGGAAAGCACGCCTCGTGGAGCTTGTCCTGGAAATGGCGGCGTGCCCTCACTAGCACCCCCTCTTGTCCCGAGATCGCTCAATCTCCTTAGCCTGGCTCTCCCTTTGAATCCCATCAGATGGCCTTATCATTATGGTCTTCCTCTTCCCCTTCCCAGCACTCATTGTCCCTCCCCAAGGTTGTCAGGATCTTTTTCTCTTCACAAGCTCCACCTTAGTGGTCCTCAAGTGGGATGACCCCAGATTTTATAAGTTCCTCATCGATCATTCCCATATTAATATCTCCAGATAACAGCTCTTTCTAGCATTCCATCCAGTGCTCTTAACTGTTTGCGGGATGTTTAATAAGAGCTACACAAAATAATTGTATAAATATGCACACATATATGGGATTTAACATATTTTACCATGTTTAATATATATTGGATTACTTACCTACCATTTAGGGGAAGGAAGGGAAAATTTGAAATGCAAGGTTTTGCACGGGTCAGTGTTGAAAAATTATGCATGTTTTGAAAATAGAAAATTTTGATTAAAAAATTAGAAAAACAAAAAGAAAAAAAATCATTAAGAGAGCTACATTTTAGAGTTTGCCAAGGGGCAATAAATCTATGAAGGGAAATGGAGCAAGAATTAGCCTCCTTTTGCCCCACAGCTCATTGGTATCCAAGGCAGGACTCAAGCCCTTGTCTTCTGGACTCTTAGTCCAGAGCTCCATCTCTGCCATGGGTACTATGAATATGATCTTTCTCCCCTTGGGCTTGGCCCAGCAGCGTCTGGGAATGACCATGGCTAAAAGCGTGAGGGAGGCCTCAGTGAGGAACTTCAGGTGCATTCATGAAAAACTGCTAGTAACTAGGCCATTATGTAAGTTTGAAGCAGTCAGAACTGGCTGGAAGTATCCTACATCCCTATAATAGCCTAGGTAGGAAAGGAAGAAAAATTGGCCTAGCTACCACCATTTAATTTTTTTAATGTTTTATTTTTTTCCCCATTTATATGTTGACAATTTTTATACATTTAATATACATACACAGAGAAAGTGTGTGTGTTGTTATGATATATTAATTGATATCAGCACTCCATTCTCTCCCTTCTGTACTGCAGGACCGTAGCTGCTCCATAAGGTATGAGATTCTGTACCTAGAATAGAAGGGTCTCCAGAGAGCATAAACCCCCTCCCTGCCTTATCTCCTAGGTTTTAGATGATTTTTGAGTTGTAACGAGTTGTTTTTTTTTTCTGATAGTTTTGATAAATAACATTCCTTTGTATGGATCAAGGAATGGACACCAGGGGAAAAATATATTCTGTGGCTGTTCTTGCCTTGGACTCATATTCTTCTAAGTGTTTTATAGAGGTATCCAAGGTATTGATTTTTAATGTACTTACTAGCCCAGGCAGCTCATTTTATTCTCAGCTGGCTGGGTATCTGGTCCATGGCTATCACCTGAAGGTTGAAAATTGTCTTTGGACAGAATTTTGATTGGTGTTGATGGAATTCTCAGCTATAGTAATCTTTATTTAGTCTTTAGCTTTGATAGGAAAATGTTTCCAAGTAAAAATTTTACCTAAACAAGATAATACAACTTTTTATGCAGAGAAATTATTTTTTATTAAAGCTTTTTATTTTCAAAACATATGCATGGATATTTTTTTTTATTAATATTATAGCTTTTTATTTACAAGTTATATGCATGGGTAATTTTTCAGCATTGACAGCTGCAAAACCTTTTGTTCTAACTTTTCCCCTCCTTCCCCCCACCCCTTCCCAGATGGCAGGTTGGCTAATACATGTTAAATGTGTTAAGGTGTAAGTTAAATACAATATATGTATACATGTCCATACAGTTATTTTGCTGCACAAAAAGAGTTGGACTCTGAAATAGTGTACCATTAGCCTGTGAAGGAAATCAAAAATGCACGTGGACAAAAATAAAGGGATTGGGAATTCTATGTAGTGATTCACACTCATTTCCCAGAGTTCTTTCGCTGGGTGTAGCTGGTTCAGTTCATTATTGCTCTATTGGAACTGATTTGGTTCATCTCATTGTTGAAGAGAGCCATGTCCATCAGAATTGATCATCATATAGTATTGTTGTTGAAGTATATAATGATATCCTGGTCCTGCTCATTTCCCTCAGCATCAGTTCATGTAAGTCTCTCCAGGCCTTTGTGAAATCATGCATGGATAATTTTTCAACATTAACCCTTGCAGAACCTTGTTTTCCAAATTTTCCCCTCCTTTCCCCCAGCCCCTCCCCTAGATAGCAGGTAATCCAATGTATATTAAACATGTTAAATCCAATATATGTTTATATATTTGTACAGTTATCTTATGCAGAGAAATTTAGATGTAAAGTCTTTGTTATTTTAAAGGAAGTAATTTATTTTTTGACAGTCAGAAATGGTTATTAACAGAAAAGTTCATATAATTTAGAGAGAGTACCATAACAGAATGTCTTGAGAAAATATTAAGAATATGGTTAAAGTCCAGGAGAGTTGGGAATTTCCTGTGATGAGAGAGTTCAGCCTGCTTGTTACAGAAACCGTGGAAGGGAATAAACACTACGGGTAACCCGAGCGCTTTTCATTCTCCAAATGGAGCTTGCTGAGGTCCTTGTTGCTCCCAGGGAGATCAGAGTCTGCTCTGGGTTCAGAGGAGGGCAGTCCTGTCTGTGGCCATCATGGGTCCTCGTTGACAGTAACTGGCTTGTTGAGGGCTTCTTTTCTCTGTATAAAGCCTCAAGAATAACTTCAGGTTTAATGAAAATGTGTGTGTGCATGTTACTCAATGAGTGAGTCCCTAAAATGCTTGTCTTCTGCAAGAATGTTGATCTTGTCTGAATCTTTGTGGTTTTCCCCAAAATCTCAGCCTGTGGTCTGTTGCAAACCTTCAAAGCCCACCCTGCCTAGCCCTAAGTTGCTCCTTTTGCCCCTCCCTCTGTTAGGACTCTTTGGCGGCTGTGGAGGAGAAATACAAGAAAGCCATGGTTTCCAATGCCCAGCTTGACAACGAGAAGAATAACTTGATCTACCAAGTGGACACGCTGAAAGATGTGCTTGAGGGACAAGAAGAGCAGATGGCGGAATTCTACCGTGAGAATGAAGAGAAATCCAAGGTAAGTCTTTGCTTGGGAGCCTGTTGTCCGCTGCTCACCAGGGAGCCTGTGGGGCAGCAAGACCCCATTCTCTGACATTGAGAGCTTTGCCTTTTTAATCCCAGCCTGTCAATCAAAGAGGTCACTGATTTCATCAGGAAGCCTTGGAGGCCTTCATTTGCTCTTTCCCCCAGTTTTTCAGCACCTCTGATGATTCCAAGCGTCATGACTAATAAATTCAGTTTTCTCTACAAACTCTGTAGATACTTGGATGACAAAGTTAAACAGCATCCCCCTGGGTTAGAGAAGGCCATTTATCTGGTTACCTTAGACTAATGAGGATAATTTTCAAGAGGTTGATAAGAGAGTTGGATTTCTGAGTTTATAACCGTGAATAGAATGATTAAAAAATACAGAAGAGAAATAACCCAGTGCCTGTGGACCTAACATTGTTGGAAATCCATTGACTGCTTTCTTTCAAGTGTTAAGCAGGGTATCCCCCGAATGTCTCTTAAATCCCTCATGAAATGAGTGGAAGGGACTGTCATGATACCCACAGAAAGGAGGATCTCCAAGCCCAGTGTGGCCGGTGTGGCTCCCTCAGGCCAAACTGGGCTGCATGGTACTGCTAAATACCATGCATTGTCCTGGGCCATTAGAAGCAGGGAAATTTGGTGTTTTGGAAACATACAAAGAAAGTCATGTGATGTTGGGAGATCCATTCTAGACCATGAAAGCTGTACTACCCATTGACTGTAGGACTTTAGTCATCTTGCTTCAGTAGAATTCTTCTCTTATTTTTAGTTTAAAAATTAAAAGATTAATTAGACATGGTCAGGTTAGGTTTAAGTCCTAAATTAAAGCAAGTATCTGCTTTTCATTTAAACCCATTTCCCAAAGCCAATTTGGAAGTCCTGACTTTGTCTAGAGACATTTAGCATCCCCAAAGAAGCAGTGACCTAGGGATCATTTCTCTTTGTATCCATGATTCTTTCTAACATCATTCTTTTTTAATTTTAATTTCGATAGTATTTTATTTTCCCCAATTACATTTCTATTTATTTCTTCTCCTCCTTCTCCTTCTCCTTCTCCTCCTCCTCCTCCTCCTCCTCCTCCTTTCTTCTTCCTTCTTCCGTCTTCCGTCTTCCGTCTTCCGTCTTCCGTCTTCCTTCTTCCTTCTTCCTTCTTCCTTCTTCCTTCTTCCTTTTTCCTTTTTCCTTTTTCCTTTTTCCTTTTTCCTTTTTCCTTCTTCCTTCTTCCTTCTTCATTATTATTATTATTATTATTATTATTATTATTATTATAGCTTTTTATTTAGAAGTTATATGCATGGGTAATTTTATAACATTGATAATTGCCAAACCTTTTGTTCTAACTTTTCCCCTTCTTTCCCCCCTCCTTCCTCAGATGGCAGGTTGTAATTTAAATATTTAAAGTATAAATTAAATACAAAATAATATGCATGTTCAAACATTTTTTTTACAAAAAAATCGGACTTTGAAATAGTGTACAATTACCGGAAAATCAAAAATGCAAATTGGACAAAAATAAAGGGGAATGGGAATTCTATTATGGTTCATAGTTATCTCCCAAGTTCTTTGCTTTGCTAGTTCAGTTCTTCCTGCTTCATTGGAACCGTTTAGTTCATCTCATTGTTGAGGGCCCGCCCATCAAATTGGTATCATATACTATTGTTTTAATATATAAAGTGATCTCCTGGTCCTGCTCATTTCCTAGCATCAGTTCTTTTAAGTCTCAGGCCTTTCAAATCATCCTGTTGGTCATTTCTTCGAACAATAATATTCCATAATATTCTTTCACAATTTATTCAGCTTTATCCATTGGGGCATCCACTCAGTTTCAGTTTTGGCCACAAAGAGGGTTGCCCCAAACATTCCCACATGGGCCCCTTTCCTTCTTTAAAATCTCTTTTTGAGATATAAGCCCAGTAGAAACACTCTAGATCAAAGGGGTATGCAGTTTGAAACTTTTTGAGCCGTTCCAAATTGCTCTCAGAATGGTGGATGTATTCCAAATTCCACCAACAATGTATTAGTGTCCCTATTTTCACATCTCCTCCAACATTCTGCATTATCTTTCTCTGCCATCTTAGCCAATATGAGAGGTGTGTAGTGGTATCTTAGAGTTGTCTTAATTTGCATTT
Organism: Sarcophilus harrisii; assembly: GCF_902635505.1. Taxonomy (NCBI): domain Eukaryota; kingdom Metazoa; phylum Chordata; class Mammalia; order Dasyuromorphia; family Dasyuridae; genus Sarcophilus; species Sarcophilus harrisii. The sequence goes on along the minus strand of NC_045426.1, from coordinate 14,019,333 downwards.
CTCTGATTAATAATCATTTGGAGCGTCTTTTCATTGCTGAAATAGTTTCAATTTCTTTTGGACTTTCTTTCATATCCTTTGACCGTTTATCAATTGGAGAATGGCTTGATTTTTTTATAAATTAGAGTCAGTTCTCTTATTTTTAAATGAGGTCTTTATCAGAACCGACTGTAAACTTTTTCTTTTTGCATTAGTTTTGTTTGTACAAAACTTTTTCAATTTATATAAATCAAAATTTTCTATTTTGTCGTAAGATCTCTAGTTCTTCTTTGGTCATAAATTTTCCTTCCTCTTCCACAGGTCTGGAGGTAAACTTCCCTATTTTCTCTAATTTATTTATAATCTCATTCTTTTCCTGGTCATGAACCCATTTTGACCTTATCTTGGTGTCCGGTTTAAGTTGGGTCATTTTAGTTTCTCCATACTTGTTTCCAATTTTCCCACAATTTTGTCAAACAGTGAGTTCTTATCCCAAAGCTGGGGTCTTTGGATTTTCAAACACTAAGGTATTATAGTTTTACTGTTTTGTCCTTTGAACCTAACCTATTCCTTATCAATAGTTATTTCTTAAAATGGTTTTGGTGACTGCTGCTTTATAATATAGTTTTAGATCAGGTACACTAGGCCACCCATTTGATTTTTTCATTAATTCCCTTGAAATTCTTGACCTTTTGTTTTTCCATATGAACTTTGTTGTTATTTTTTCTAGGGCAGTAAAATAGTTTTTTGAGAGTCTGATTGGTATAGTGCTAAATAAATAGATTAGTTTAGGTCAGGGGTTCTCAAACTACGGCCCAAGGGCCAGATGTGGCAGCTGAGGACGATTATCCCCCTCACCCAGGGCTATGAAGTTTTTTTATTTAAAGGCCCACAAAACAAAGTTTTTGTTTTTACTATAGTCCAGCCCTCCAACAGTTTGAGGGACAGTGAACTGACCCCTATTTAAAAAGTTTAGGACTCCTGGTTTAGGTTTTGTCATCTTTTTATTTTAAGCCCCTAAAGGCATTTAACTTTTTTTCCAGTTGGTGAGATCAGACTTAATTTGTGTGGAAAGTGTTTTGTAGTTTTGCTCCTAAAATTTCTGATTTTCCCTTGGCAGATAGATTCCTAAGTATTTTGTACTATCAGTAGTTACTTTAAATGGAATTTCTCTTTGTAACTCTGACTATTGGATTTTGTTAGTGATATATAAGAATGCTGATGACTTATGTGGGTTTATTTTGTATCCTGCAACTTTGCTAAAGGTGTGGATTATTTTTAATAACTTTTTAGTAGAATCTCTAGGGTTCTCTAAGTATACCATCATATCATCAGCAAAGAGTGATAATTTGGTTTCCTCATTGCCTACTCTAATTCCTTTAATCGTTCTCAATTCTTATTGCCAAAGTAGCATTTCTAATATAATATTGAATAGTAGCTGTGATAGTGGGCAACCTTGTTTCATTCCTGATCTTATTGGGAATGGTTGCAGTTTGTCCCCATTGCATATGATGCTTACTGTTGGTTTTAAATAGATGCTACTGATTATTGTAAGGAAAAGTCCATTTATTCCTATACTCTCAGGTATTTTTAAAAGGAATGGATGTTCGATCTTATCAAATGCTTTTTCTGCATCTATTGAGATGATCATATGTCTTTTGTTAAATTGGTTATTAATATGGCCAGTTATACTGATGGTTTTCCTAATATTGAACCAGCCCTGTGTTTCTGGTATAAATCCTACTTGATCATGGTATGGTATCCTGGGGATGATTTTCTGTAATCTTTTTGCTAATATCTTATTTAAGATTTTAGCATCAATATTCATTAGGGAGATTGGTCTATAATTTTCTTTCTCTGTTTTCAACCTACCTAGTTTAGGTATCAGTACCATGTCTGTGTCATAAAAGTTATTTGGTAGGACTCCTTCATTTCCTATTTTTTCTAATAGTTTATATAGCATTGGGGCTAATTGTTCTTTAAATGTTTGGTAGAATTCACATGTAAATCCATCTGCTCCTGGGGATTTTTTCTTAGGGAGTTGATTAATAGCTAGTTCTATTTCTTTTTCTGAAATGGGACTGTTGAAACAATTTACTTCCTCTCCCCAATTACATTTAAAGATAGTTTTCAACATTTATTTTTGTAGAATTTTTGAGTTCCAATATTTTTTTCTCTCTTTCTCCCTTCCTTCCCCCTTCCCCAAAACAGTAAGCAATCTGATAGAGATAAAAATGTACTATCATTTTAAACATATTTCTGTACTAGTCATGTTGTGAAAGAAAAATCTGAATAAAAGGGAAAAGAAAAGCAAGGAAAAAAAGCAAATAAAAAATATTATGCTTTGATCCACATTTAGTCTCCATAAGTCTCTCTGTGGATGTGGATTGCTCTTTCCATCCATCCCATTCCATCTGGATGTGGAATTGTTTTGGATCACTGAATTGCTGACAAGGGCTAAGTCTATCATCATATAATCTTGCTGTTGTCATGTACAGTGATCTGGTTCTGCCCATTTCACTCAGCATCAATTCCTGTACGTCTCTCCAGGTCTCTCTAAAATCATCCTGCTGATCATTTCTTGCAGAACAATAATATTTCATAACATTCATATACTGCAATTTATTCAGCCATTCCCCACCTGAGGGGCATCCACTCAGCTTCCAGTTTCTGGCCACAAACATTTTGGCACATTCAGGTCCCTTTCCCTCCTTTATGATCTCTTTGGGATATAAGCCCAATAGAGACACTGCTGAACTAAAGCCCTTTGAGCATAGTTCCTTATTTGTCCAGAATGATTGAATTAGTTCACACCACCAACAGTGCCTTAGTGCCCCAGTCCTAAAACATTCGTCATAATCTTTTCCTGTCATCTTAGCCAATCTGAGAGTTATGAGGTGGTTCCTCAGAATTATTTTAATTTGCATTTCTCTGATCAGTAGTCATTTAATGCATTTATTATATTATAGATGACTTTTAACTTCTTCATCTGAAAATTGTCTGTTCACATCCTTTGACCATTTATCAACTGGAAAATGACTTGTATTTTTATAAATTCGGTCATGTTGCATATATTTTAGAAATGAGACCTTTATCAGAAAGAGTGGTTTTATTTTTTTTTTATTTAATAGCCTTTTATTTATTTATTTATTTTTTAAATTTTAATAGCCTTTTATTTACAGGATATATACATGGGTAACTTTACAGCATTAACAATTGCCAAACCTCTTGTTCCAATTTTTCACCTCTTACCCCCCCACCCCCTCCCCTAGATGGCAGGATGACCAGTAGATGTTAAATATATTAAAATATAACTTAGATACACAATAAGTATACATGACCAAAACATTATTTTGCTGTACAAAAAGAATCAGACTCTGAATTATTGTACAATTAGCTTGTGAAGGAAATCAAAAATGCAGGTGTGCATAACTATAGGGATTGGGAATTCAATGTAATGGTTTTTAGTCATCTCCCAGAGTTCTTTTTCTGGGCATAGCTGGTTCAGTTCATTACTGCTCCATTAGAAATGATTTGGTTGATCTCGGTGCTGAGGAGGGCCTGATCCATCATAACTGGTCATCATATAGTATTGTTGTTGAAGTATATAATGATCTCCTGGTCCTGCTCATTTCACTCAGCATCAGTTCGTGTAAGTCTCTCCAGGCCTTTCTGAAATCATCCTGTTGGTCATTTCTTACAGAACAGTAATATTCCATAATATTCATATACCACAATTTATTCAGCCATTCTCCAACTGATGGACGTCCATTCAGTTTCCAGTTTTTAGCCACTACAAAAAGGGCTGCCACAAACATTCGTGCACATACAGGTCCTAGAAAGAGTGGTTTTAAAAACTGTTCCCCAGCTTTTGCTTCCCTTTTCATCTTGGCTGTGTTTTTTTGTACAAAATCTTTTTAATTTAATATAATCAAAGTTATCCATTTGATATCTCATAATGTTCTGTTTCTTCTTTGGTTATAAATATCTCTATTCTCCAAAGATTTGGCAGTTAAAACATCCCTTGTTCTCCCAGTTGCTTAAAGCATCACCCTTTGTGTCTAAATCATGAACCCATTTCGACCCTGTCTTGACACGGGGTGAGGATGGGTCTTTGCCTAGGGTCTGCCACGCTGTTTTCCAGTGTGCCTGGTAGTTTTTGTCCCAGAAGCTGGGATCTCTGGGTTTACCAAACACTAGGTCACTGCAGCCGTTCTGAGCTTTCTGGTTCCCAGGAGGTGTTGCCTCATTTGTCAACACATTCATTTCCAGGGGCCGTGTGAGTGTCTGTGTGAGTGTGAAAGTGAGTGTGTGTGAGTGCGTGTGCGCCTAACGCTGGCAGCAGCAAATGTGGAAGGATAGATGCCTCCTCCTGTTCCCCCCCCCCCCCCCCATGCTGTCATTTTCCTAGGTTTTCCTCGGGGTGACATCCTTACTCCCTTGACACTTTCCAGGGTCACAAACTGCCCCCCATGTTAAGGTTTCCCAACCATTCAGTCCCTTTGGCCCAGAGGGGTGGGGGCCCCCAGATGCGAGCTCTCCCTGGTTGGCGCTGAGGCTCTCATTCGTCTGCCCGCAGGAGCTGGAACGGCAGAAGCACCTGTGCACCGTGCTGCAGCACAAGATGGAGATGCTCAAAGAGGGTCTGCGCCAGCGGGACGAGCTCATCGAGGTAGGGGCGGCCGGCGGGGGTGCGGGCAGGGGCCGCAAAGAAGCTTCTTTAGTCAGAGCCAGGTGCCTCCTCCCAACACAAGCAACTTTCTGTGTCCTTGGACTCCAGCTGCCGACCCTCCCTCTGTGTCTTCTCCCCTTTCCTCAAGGGCCCAGGGATGACTCCGGGCCAGAGCTCAGCGTCCCCTCCTGGCCTCTCCCCTTTCCCTGAGCAGACTCTTCTGTTCCATTGGGAAGAGAAGGGAGATGTCATGTGATTCCAGCCTGGACGCCATCTTTGCTCTTAGGGCTCTCGCTCTCCTTGAGTCATCCTGATGGGATGATGGGCAGATCTCAGGGCTCGGGCTGGCGGGGCTGCGCCTTCAGGGGACCTCGCTGCCCGCCCACCTGCTCTGAGCGGGGCAGCCCCGTCTCGCTGGCGCCCCCTCCCCCAGGCCCTGTGCGGCTCGGTCCCTCTCTTGGTTTCCTCACCCCCTTGCCTCCTCTTTTCTTTCTGCTTCTTGGTTGTTTCTTTTCCCTGCAGGAGAAGCGATGCATGCAGCAGAGAGTAGACAGCCTAACCAAAGAGGTGTTTGACCTTCAGGAGACACTTATTTGGAAAGATAAAAAAATTGGGGTATGAGAAGAACCGGGGTTTGGGGGCAAAGTTTGCTGATTTGGGACAGACCAATATGGTTTACTTTGACCATGGCCCCCTCGTAACCCCTCCCCCTCACAAAAAATGAGTTCCCTGTGCTCTGCATATCTGTTCAGCTTCAGACGGTGGGGAAGAGAGCCCCCCACGGCCCCCCACAGGGAGCCCCATTGTAGTTGGGAGAAGGACGTGGCAGGGCCTGGGTCAGGCAGGTCCGGAGGCCCCCCATGGCCTTCCCAAGTGATGGGCGGGGGGCTCAGCCAGCTCTTGGTTTGAGAAAGCGAAGTGCAGCCCCTGCGCCCTGCTGCAGTCCCAGGTCTCTGAATACAGATCCCAGGCCGAGTCCGGCGCTCTCGTAGCCGAAGGATCCCACCAAGAAATGAGACCCAAGAACGGAAAGCGTTTAACAACCCCTAAGCGGGAAGATTTAGCAAAGGGAGAGCCGAGGTTCAAAATTTATTGTGAGAGGAACTGAGAGCTCTGAGTTCTACCTTTGACATTTATTAGCACTTGGTTCTTTTCCTCCCCAAATTTAGCAGGGGTCATGTCAGAACTTAAAGCACCTTGACCCCAGAACCTGTCAGTGAAGAGGGAAGCTTTCTTGGGCAGCTTTCAGCTCTCTCGGGCCATGTCTGAATTAAGTCGGCCCCGAGGGTCCCCCTCGCTAGGGACCTTCAGTGGCAGAAGGAGGCCTCAAGGCCCCTGCTCCCCAGGCCCCCTGGCCTCGGACATCACCATGGAACAGTTAGGGTCATCCCAGGGGGTCTCCTGGCCCAAGGGCATTTCTGCCCCAGGCAACGTACCGGAAAGCAGTCGGGAGTTACCCTTCACAGGGCAGGGGCCTGAAGCTGCAGCTTGGAGGGTAGTTGCTCAGGGTATAGAACTTTCTATCCGCAGGGCCAAGGTCAGGGTTGGCGGCTCTCCCCTAGGGTTTCCCCTGCGCTTCCTTCAGGCGGCTCCGGGCCAAGGCTGCCCACTGAGCCTGCCCTGCTCCCCAGGCCTCTCTCTCGGTGTGAGAGAGTTCTCTGGGGAACCTCACGCCCGCTGCCTCCTGCTGCCAGGCTCCCTGCGGGCTCCACTGTCCCCAAATTTGAGGGTGGGAGCCGCCAGGCCTCGAGGCGCCCTTTTACCTGAAAGATAATTCTGCTTTAAAAATCTGTCGCTTTCTTGCAAACCCAAGGGTCGGTGGCAGGGCCGGGCAGGGCCGTCAGCTTCAGCTCGCCTGGCCCCCTCACAGAGTACGTGCCGGGGTCTCAGACCCCCTGAAAGGGGGCATCAAGCGATGCCCTTCTGTCTCCCCGCTCCAGTTAAGGGGCGAGAGACACGGACGCCCACGAAGCCCCTGTGGGACGGAGCCTTCCCCCCACCCCTGCTCCATATCGGTCTGTTCCTAAACAACTGCATGCAGGCGACCTGTGTGGAGGGGTTGTTTCAGCCCAGCATGCTCTTGGCTCGGCATCCCTGGTCCAGCCCTCCCCCTGCATGCTGTGCATGAGGCCGGCCGGGGCCCTTTGGCGAGAGCCGACTCGGGATTCTCCTTGTACCCCCGGTGAGCGCTGGCTCGGGGTGCCCGGTGCCGGGGAGACGCGTCGGGGGGTGCGGCCCTCTGCCCTCAGCACGCTGGCTCCCTCCCAGCTCCATCGTCCGCCTGTGGGGGCCACTGGTGTCTCCAGATGTCCTCCCACACACCCCTGGGGCACCAGGCTGGAAGGTGAACCTTTAAGGCGGGGGAAACCAGCAGCGAGACCCCCACCCATCCCGGCTCCCTCCCTCGGTGTCAGGGAGCCCGTCTCTCCTGCCCCGCGCCGGCAGCGAGGTCTGACCTGCGGCCTTGCCCTCGGCCACCCAGAGGGCATCCCCTGAGGGATCCCTGGCCAGAGGGAGCCCCGCCAGCAGGGCCGGACTCGGGGCATCTGAGCGAGTTACAGTGCCTGTGGATTCTAAGATTTAAGGTCTCCATCGGCCTTAAGGGGGGCTGGAGGCCATGGGGGGCCAGTGCCTGGTGGTGGGGCTTGGGGTCAGCAGGGGGCGCCCCCCCCCCCCCCCCCCCCCCCCCCCCCCCCCCCCCCCCCCCCCCCGCCTGGGCCCATCGGCCGGCCCCGCCTGCTCAGGAGGTGCCTGCCCTCAGGCCCCCGGGAGGGGTTAATGGTCAGAACCGCCACCAACAGCGCGGAGTGGCTGCTGGGCGCCCACAGGGAGCCCAGGGCACAGCCCCACAGCCCTGAGGGAGGAGGGCCTGGGGACGGGACTCCTCCCGGCCTGAGGAGAGAGACTTGTCAGGCCTGGATCCGTCCGATACACGGCGACGCTTTTGCATTAGGTCAGGCAGCCATGGCTGCAGGGAACCAAGGGCGCCTCCTGCGGCCTCATGCCGAGCGCTCCCCTCCCCATATCATAGCCGAGGAGACTGAGGCCGAGGCCCGGGCTGTGCCTGCCTTGCCCCCCGCTGCCCCCCCCCCCCCCCCCCACCCTGGCACCGAGAGCCCCGGGCTCGTGCATGGCGCCCGTCCCCCTCTGCACGCGGCTTGCTGTGCCCCTGCCCGCCTGGGCACTGCCCCCGGCCCCCTGTCACCCTCTCTCTTCTCTCCCTGCGGCTCTGCCCCGACCCAGGCCCTAGAGAGCCAGAGAGACTCCTTTGGGCGCCTTAGCAGCGAGCGGGATGCGCTCAGGGAGGAGTTGGCGCAGCTGAAGGGGAACCTGCGAATGGGCGAGGTAGGTGAGCGGGCACCCAGCCCCTGCTGCCCCCCTGCGGGCAGCCGGGCCCCCGCCTCCGCCTTCCTCCCCACTCACTGGGCCGGGTTTTCTCTTTCAGAAGCACGGGCTGGTGATCATCCCGGACGGCGCCCCCAACGGGGAGCTGGGCCCCGAGCCTGGGGCAGGCGCCATCACCGTGGTGTCGCAGGAGGCGGCGCAGGTCCTGGAGTCGGCGGGGGAGGGACCCCTCGGTAAGAGCCGGGCCCATGAGCCTCTGCTGGGGCGGCAGACGTGGCTCCTCTGCTCTCAGGGCGGAGGGTCTGGGGGTGTCGTGTTGGGAAACTACCGGGGGTCAGGGATTGATGGGGGGGAGTGGCTGCCACAGATGGGCCCTTGTGGCCCCAGCAGGCTTGTCTCCGGAAGGGGAACCCGGGCCCAGGGGGCGCCTCTCCTGGGAGTCTTCAGAGGGGAACGGGGGGTGCTTGGCAGGGGCCGTGGGGGGGGGGGGTGCAGCCCAGGCCAGGGAGTCACCAGGCTGCCATTGGGCACTGGGGCAAGACCAGTTGGGGGCCTGGGGGCACAATGTCCGGCATTCTGGGGAGCAGCTGAACGTGGGGGAGGATGCCCTGCTGGACCCGACCCCCACCTTTTCACCCTGTTATCCCCACGGCCGTGGCTCGGACCCGGTGGAAGGCCCCGGTCTCGTATGCTCTGGTGGAGACTTTGGAGCCCATTTCCTTTGGCCATCGGCCATGCGGGGGCTCTGGGGCCCGCCCGGGACCGAGATGGTTTAAGTAGATGCCATTGGGCACCGCGCTGGCTTTAGGCCGGGGAGTCCCTGAGCCCGGGCTCTGCCGCTGTTGGGGGGGCCGGGTCTGCGCTGCCAGAAGGACCTGGAGCTCTGTACAAAAGGGCTTCTGCTCTTCTCGTGTCCGGCCGTGCCGGGAACGGGGCCGGCGCAGCCGGGAGCGCTGGGCAGGGTCCCTGGTGAGAGTGACCCGCGCCCACCTCCCTCTCCTTCTGCTTGTCCCAGATGTGAGGCTACGGAAACTCGCCGGGGAAAAGGAGGAGCTGCTGTCCCAGGTAAAGGCCAAGGCTCTCCTGCGTCTCCTGCGTCTCCTGCGCCTGGGAGCCCAAGACCGGGGTCTTCCTGTGGGGGGTGGGATGGGTGCACCGGGGCCTGTGTGGGAGGCGTCCCTGACCCCCCTGTGCCATCGTGTCAGGAAAGGGGCTCTCGGCAGACGCTTAGTCCGGGCCCCGGCTCCTCTCCTCTCCGCCTTAGTCACGTGGGACCCCCGACCCCTGGGAGGGTGGGCAGTGCCCTGGGCACGGCCGGGAGCTCCCTCCCCCCGGGCTGGCTCTTGGCCAAGATGCTCAGAAAGCTGGTGGGTTTGGGGGAGGTGGGGGGGCCTTTGTTGCTGGGCTCTGCCACTCATGGGGCTTTGGGGGCTTGAAGGTCCTTGGGTCTGGGCCCGCTGGGTCTGTCACCATTCAGTTTGCAGTGAGTGAGCAGGCCCAGGCCATCTGCTCCCTCCCCTACTCAGGCCACATGTCCCCCCCCTGCCCTTCCCTCCCTGTGGAGCTGCTGGGCCGGTGATGGGGATGCCCCCCCCCTTCCAAGGGGCCCCCACTGTGGGAGGTGGTTTGTGTCCGGCCCCTGCCCCGGAGCAGACGCCGTGGTGCCCCTGGCCCGGCCGCCCACGCCCGTCCCTCCCGATTTCAGATCCGAAAGCTGAAGCTGCAGTTGGAGGAGGAGCGGCAGAAGTGCTCCCGACAGGACGGACCCTTCGGGGACCTGGGGGGGCTGGAGAACGGAGCCGACCTGCAGTTCATTGAGATGCAGAGTAGGTGCCCCAGCGGCTGGGGGTGGGGGGCACTCCCTGGACCTGTGTGCGGGGGGGTCTCCTGCAGGGGCCCCGGGTGCCGGGGGCATGGGGGCTCTCCCGGCACCTCTCGAGGCTCCCCCATGGGCCAGAGCCTTCCTGGTGCTGAGCCTCTGAGGCTCCGTATTTCTCCCCTAGTCGTGTTTTTAAACACCCATGTTCCCTTCCCTTGTGCGGACCCTCGAGGCCTGGGGTTCCGGGCTCTCCCTCGCCCCCCTTCCTTTTCATTAAGGAGAATAAACCCAGGGCGGAATTGATTCACGGAAGGGAATACCAGTAAGATGAGTCAGAGAAGGACCATCTTGTCTGCTTTGGAGGGACGGTTCCCTGGGCCAGAGGCATGGGCCCCCAGACTGGGGGGTGCAGCCCCGCCTCCTGAGCTGGCCCTGGAACATCTCCCACCCCGGTAATCCGTGGCACCTGCTGTGTGGGCTGGGACACGAATCAGAGCAGGGAGCTGGGGGCCCTGGGTCTGTCAGAGGCTGGTAGAGGGCACAGCACCAGTCCTGAGTTCAAATTCAGCCCCAGGAACTTCCTCCTATGGGGGCTTGGATGAGTCTCTGCCTCAGTCTGCCTCCTGTGAAATGGGGGCAGTTACAGTCCTGGCCCCGGGGCGAGCACCCGGGAAGCCTGAGCCTGGGCCTGGCACAAGAAGCTGCTTCTCCCTTTGCAGCTCCGGCTCAGGGCCCTGGGGAGAGAGCGAGCCTCTGGTGTGAGGGGGACCCCCCCCCCCGGGGATGAGCCCCCTTCCCTGAGGTTCATGGCAGTGCGTTGTGTGCCCGTGGTGCCCACTAAGAGCTCCCCTTGTCTTTTGTCCCAGGAGACGCCAACAGGCAAATTAGCGAATATAAGTTCAAACTTTCAAAGGCAGAGCAGGACATCACCACCATGGAGCAGAACGTGAGTGTGACGTGGGGCCCGGCCTGTCCCAAGGGATGCCCCCCACGGGGGTCCTGCACCCCCCCCGTGCCCCCTGCTGCCCCACTGTGGTCCCTGTGACCCCTGTGCCCTGCTGTGGCCTGGCTCTGGCCCCCGCAGCCAAGCAGAGCGAGGCAAAGCCTGTGCCAGAGTTCAGCGATCCCGCCCCATGCTGCCCTCTCCTCCTGACACAGCGAATGCCTGCTGGGACGCCCCTGGCCCCTCCCCCGTGCTGGGAATTCGGTTGGGTCGGGCCTCCCTGTCCAGCTGGGATCCTGGCGGGGGGGAGGGGAGGGGCATCCCGACAGGGTCCCGGCTACGGGAGTGTCCCCCGGGGTCTCTGGCCATGCTGGCTGCTTTCTGTGGGGTCCGGGCGGGCGGGGTTGGCCGGGGGTCTCCGGAGACGCGACCTCATGGGGGCTCCTGCTCACAGATCGGGAGGCTGGAAGGGCAGGTGGCCAGGTACAAGAACGCGGCTGAGAACGCAGAGAAGGTGGAGGACGAGCTCAAGGCGGACAAGAGGAAGCTGCAGCGCGAGGTACTGGCTTCGGTCAGGGCAGGGGATGTGATCCTTCCTGTGTCTGACCCACCAGGCTCTGGCCCCGGGCTTGGTTGGGAGCCTGCTGCAGCCCCCCAAGAGTCGGGGCAGCCGATGTAGGGCTGGCGCCAGCCTGGGAGGGGAGTCAGTCTGAGCTGGGGCCAGCCCTGGTCCGTCTGTCTCCGTGTCTGTGGGCAGCCCTCCCCCCCCCAACCCAGTGGGATTCTCCTCCCTCAGGGTCCCCCCCTCATTCCCAGCCCCCACAGTGACAGTCTTGGAGTCGGCCTCTGTCTCCCCCTCAGCCGCTCGTCCTCTCCCTGAGACTCCGGACTTTCTGAGTTCCCCCACTCTGGCCCGTTCTGCACCTGCAGCCCTGGGGGCTGGAATGGCCGGCACACTGCCCGTTAGTGACCACCCCGGGGTCTGTGTGCTCATCTGGGGGCCAGAACGGCCAGAACGGGGCCTGAACTCTGCCCTTTCCCTGCAGTTACGGACGGCGCTGGACAAGATCGAGGAGATGGAGATGACCAACAGTCACCTGGTGAAGAGGCTGGAGAAGATGAAAGCGAACCGGACGGCCCTGCTGAACCAGCAGTAGCCGTGGCGCTCCTTCCAGGCCGGGCCTCTCTCCTCCCGGGCCGGGCCTCCCTCCTCCCGGCTTTGGGCCAACTCAGACTTTTGCTGCATTCGAGCTCTCGGCTGTTGGGTCCTGTTTTTGTCGGATGATTAAAGTGGCGCCTTTTACCGTGTGATTTATGAGAGAATGAAACGGCTCTGAATGGGAGAACGGATTGGTTTTTATTAGCAATTTAATCCTAGAGGAAGAGCTGGGCAGCCCCATGATGGGGTCTGCCAGCCCCAGGCCCCCGCCGGGGGCACCCCCTCCTGGCCCACGTGGGGGGGAGGCGGCCTCCACACCTGCGTCCCCGCGGACTCGCTCCAGATGCCCGCGACCCAAGTGCCTTCTCCGTGGTGCAATCCAGACACACTAACCCTGAAAGTCAAATAACGTTTATATTTTTAAAAGACCCGTGGGGGAAGGGGTCACGTTCCGTGAACTTTATATGTTTTAATGGAAACGTTTTTGTAAAATATTTAAATTTATATCAGAAAATGTTAATGTATAGAAACTCGCTTTATTGCATGGGTGGCGGCGCACCCGAGGCCCCCGTTTGTGGGACGGCCAGGGCCGGAGCCTCTCGGCAGCAGAGCGGGGGACGGGCCGGGGTCCCAGGTGGCGCATCCGCTGCGCACTGTGGGAGCAAGGGCCCGTGGCGGGAAGGGCGGATCGGGCAGGTGCGCCGGGCCGGGCCGGCGGGGAGCTGGATGGGGATGCTATTAATTAAACAGACACTGTCCCGACCGCTGCGGCTGTGGCTGAGTTCTTTGGAGCCCGCGACCCCCTGCCCCGCTTCCTCCAACGGCCCTGTGGCGGCCATCGCTGGGCCCTGGGGCACCATTGGTGCGTCTCTTGGGTCTTGCGCTCCTGCCCTGGGACGGGGTCCCCGGATGTCAGAATTAGAGCCGGGAGGCGGGGCCAGTGGCACAGCAGGAGTGGCAGCCAAGGGGGCCCTTTGGTCAGATGTACTGCCCACCACAAGGCCGCAGCCTCCCAGCCCAGACTGATGATGAGCGGAGGGTGGCAGCCCGGCTCCAGGAAGACTGGCTGTGGTCTTATAATGGGACTAGGACCAGCAGCTCAAGGTCCAAGCTCAGCCCCTTTGCCCTGAAGCAGCCACTGGGCATCCGGGGCCCAGGGACAGGCTCTTGGATGAGCGAGGACCATTGGGGAGTGCGGTCCCACCTGCACAAAGTAAGCTGGGTACACAGACGGAAGCCCAGTGGTGGGGGGAGGGAAACGCTCACAAACGGCCAGAAAGGGGTCCGAGGGTAGGATGGGGCCCAGGAGCCACAGGTCTGTCTGTCCCAGACCTGGGAAACTGCCTCGAGGCAGGAAAGGGCTAGGGAAGAGGCAGCAACCTGGAGCTGACAGCTGACAGCCCACCAGCTGCAGGGATGGGCCGAGTCTCGGGTACTTGGAGCCACCGGGCTGGACCAGATCAGGCCTCTGGGGGGCACAACTCAGGAAGCTGCTGGTGACCATGGAGAACTTGGTCTCAGCACAGCAAGACAGGATCCAGGGGCCTCAGGAAGGGAGGGGGAGGAACCCTGCCGAAGATGACGTCCTCGGGGCTGGGGTCCGAGTTCGGGTCCCACGCTAACACTGCCAGCTTTCTGGTCCCGAGTGAGTCCCTCAAACTTGGACCAGGAAATCTTTCTGAGGAATGACAAAGTCTCCCTGCCCCCGAGGAGCGTACAGCCTAATGGGGAAGTGGGATTTCTAGGAGGAAGCGCTTAAAACTGGGGGATCGAGGAAGACCAAAGGGGGGGGTCACCTCTGAGATTAGAGAAGGCAGAGGGGCTCAAGGACGCCGGGGTGGGAGGTGACAGCCGGCCACCAGCCTGGGGAGAGGCTTATAGAGCAGAGGAAAGTTTGGGAGGGAGGAGCCCACTGGGGAGGCGGGAGTGACCTGAAGAGGGCACCTGGGCAAGATGGCGCCCCTGTGGGCTTTGGTAACGAGGGACGAATTTGTGGGGAAAGAAGGGATTCTGTTGTCTGGAAAATGGAGTTTGGGAGAGGAGCCCAGGAGAACGAGGGGAAGCCTGAGGAGGGGAGAATCTGGTTAGTGTTAGAGGGGCCAGCAGAGGGAGGGGGCACGGCCAGCAGTGCCGACCGCTGGAGAGGTGAGCAAGGAGGCCGGGGGGAAAATATCTGTACACACGATATTTAGCAGCTGAGATCTTTGGGAACCTTGGAGGGGGCTAAGGCTGCAAGGCGGAGGGGTTCGTTCCACCCTCATCTGAAACAGGACCCCCTGGAGGGGTGCCTCCCTCCATCGCCATCTCCATTGGCTTCTCTGGGAGCGCTCTGCAAGGAACTCCTTGGTCCAGAACTTGTCCTTCCTCCTACTGACTCCCCCTCCAACAAACCCAACACACACCTTCTTGCTCTATTTTGTCCGTCTGTCTGTCCGTCCATATCTCCCTCTCTCCCTCCTGCTCCCTCTCCTCTCCTCTCTCAAACTACCTACCTACCAATCTATCATCTATAGCCTATCTACCTACCTATATATCTACCAACCTATCTGTACCAGTTTATCCCTCCATCCATGCATCCATCCTCTGTAGTTGGGTCCTGCTTTCTAGAGCCCCCAAGCTGGGAGGATTAAACATCCCTTCCTAGTGGAGAGTGACAAGGATGGTGGAAAAACGGAGTCTTTTTATTCCAAGAACCTTCCCCTTTATATAATGTAAGAAAACCCTGAGCACGTGGGACCCCATGAACAACTTGCTATTGGAGTAATTTGCCGCCTGGTTTCCCTCTGCTTCAATCACAACACGGGTTGTCACCGCCCCCTGACTGCTCAGGAAAGCCCAGAGCCCTTAGGGGAGACAGACCAGACCCTGTCAGCAGGTTCCCTCCGGGCTGAAGGGTCTGACACCTCACCCAGAGTCCCCCACTGTCTGTGACCCTCCACATCTCACCCTTTCTTTTGTTTTAATTGAAGCAGCTACATACCAGTGGTTAAACCTGCTACCATGGGAGGACTCCCACAGGCAAGTTGGGATATACAAGCAAGGAGTAACATAAACACTAGGAATAAACAAAATGCTACAAAGATTTCCACGAGTCCCAGAAGGAACGTGTAGAAAATAACATCGTTTCACAACCACACAGGCCTCCTTCAGCAGCCGAGAGTCCAACAGTAACCTGTTGTCCCCTCACTTCTGTCTCAGGGAATCCCACGATTCCTGCAGGTTTTGAAGTCCTGCGTCAGTCTCATCGAGAATTACTTCTGACGTTCATGAGTACACAAAGGGTTACGTGCCCGGCTCCTTCCGTGGCGGGCACAGTCAGCGATGGAGCCACCCGATGCCTCCTGGTCTTCCCCTTCACCCCAGGGTCCTCTCCCTTTCGTCTCTGCCATGGACGAGGCGAATACGGCTCGTTGGCACCCATCAAGTTCCTTCTCCACCTGTAGAGATACAAGCAAGCCCTCTCCCCCCAGCAGTTAGCCTCTCTGGTCCCTTCCATTCACCACTTTCTGGGTCTCTCCACAGCACCTGGCGATTCTCTGCAGAGAGTGGAGCCGCTCCCACCGGACGCTGCCCTTCCGGTGGGTTATAAAACCTGTCGGCCGGAGCCAGTGCGTCTCTGCCTAAAATAAAAAAAAATTCAATACATAGAGTTAAATTTAGACGTTCTCTAGGGTTACCTGTGCCCCCCTCTCATTTCTGGAGGAGCGCCTTGATGCTGGATGGTTGGGAGTCAAAATCTGGATATTGTCACCCGACGGCATTTCAGGCCTGGATTTTTTCACCGATTAAGGAACCGTGTTCCACCCATCCCCGTGGGTCAGTTTTCCAGAGTGGGAGCAGGTGAGGGAGCCGGTGGCCTCCGCAGCAGCCCTGCCTAAAAAGCCGGCGCACGCAACTGTTCCCCAACTGTTGCAAGAAGTCTCTTTCCCACTGATTGATGGGGATCCTTTTTTTTTTTTTACACTAAAAAAGGAGCAAAGTCCCCTGCTCCCTTCCCAGCCCTCCTGGGGCAGTGCCAAGTTCGGCTGCTATTGATCCTCCTCTGCCAGACACACCGGCCCGAATCTTTGGCCAGTGAAATCAGCAAAATGCTTTCCGCCTTTGGGGAGCGTTGGCGAGGGCGAGGAGGCCCCGGCGGGTGTAGGGGAAGGCGCTCAGTCAGTCCCGCTGCAGAGGCGGCCGAGGTTCCCCGGGGGGGAGGGAGGGGGGGCTTTCCCGCTCGCATTCGGGGGAGCCAGGATCACACAAGGGGGTGCGACAGGAAGAATCAGGAAAGCCCTGCTCAGAGCCAGGGGCTGAGTGTGAGGTGGGAAAGGCCCAAGGAGCCAATGGGAGCATGGGGGGGGGGAACCAAGGGTGAACAGAGGGCACGGCAGCGAGGGGGGGCCCGGGTGGTTGGGGAGCCCCCCGCATTCAGGGGAGCCCCGCCCTGTCGGGGCCTAAGGGTGGGGGCGCCCGCCTGGAG
This sequence comes from Sarcophilus harrisii, assembly GCF_902635505.1. NCBI lineage: Eukaryota > Metazoa > Chordata > Mammalia > Dasyuromorphia > Dasyuridae > Sarcophilus > Sarcophilus harrisii. Next base: position 14,002,951 of record NC_045426.1, on the reverse strand, counting down.
GGCCATGGCCGGGCTACCCCCGAAGGGCATGGTGGAGAACTGGCTAGAGCTTCCCCCAGGGGCGCGCACCTCATCTGAGGGCTGGGAGGGGCCCCCTCAGGCTTAGGCGAAATGCCATGGGCAGCCAGGGCAACACGGACCAGAGGGAGACTGGCCTGGAGAGGGGCCGGACGTCAGGAGAAAGCCTCGATGCCCCTGTGCCAGGCGGGCCCTGAGGCTGCAGACATCCAGGCCCAACCAGGCCCAAGCAGGTCCCGGCCAGTCTGTCCATCAAATGGCTTCGGGGCCTTGGGCCTGCGTGCAGGGGACTGAGGCCGGAAGGGCTCAATGGACAGCGGGCTCTTCCTGAGGACAGCGTCTCTGGCTCCTGCCTTTGCCCACAAGGCGCCTTCTTGGTTTGCCTTTGGTTTTCCCTGCGCCCCCTTCCCGTTTTCCCTTTAGACTCTCCCTTCCTCCTCAGTCAGTGTCCCTTGGGAATTCTGGCTGCTCAGTGCCCGTCCTTCCCAGCCCATCCTCCTCAGTATCAGGTGCCCATCCTCCCTGGCATCATGGTGCCCATCCCCATCCTCCCTGGTGTCATGGTGCCTGTTTCCCGACCATCAGGTGCCCATCCTCCCCTGGTACGGGGGCCCACCCACATCCTGCTTTTCTCGAGCTCTCCATCCCTTCATTTCTCCCTGGAGCCCGTGTCCTGTGGGGCCTCCTCGGCTCTGGCAGCATCCAGGCCCTGGAGGACGAAGGCCCCACCTCACAAAGGGCCTTGGAGACTTTCTGAAGCTTTGCCATCTCTTCCTTCTGTCCCGGAGATCTCCAGGCTATTCCGATCTTGACCCTTTGATTAACGTAAAGTGGGACTTCCTGTTTCCTGCCTCTTTGTTTTATGCACATTTGGGGCAATGACAACCCCATATTTGGGCTTTTCACTGAATCCAGTTCCCCCGGGGAGCTCCTGGCCCTCCCCTGGCAGCCCCTGGCACTGCACCCGGGCTGATGGGAATCATCCCTATCACATTTACCCCAAATAGCCCCTCCTGCCCTTTAGGCTCTGGGGAAGGACCCAGCATCCTCTGCAGGCCTGACCCAAAGCAGGGACCTCAATGCCCACAGTGCCCACAGCAAGGGGGGGAAGGGGGGGAGCAGGAGAGCAGAGCCCCCTCCCCAGGCCTGTGGCTGGCTTGTGGGGGCCACCTTCAGGGCCTTCCTCTCCCACTTGCCCTGATGCTGCTAAATGGGGGGCTCCCTCTGCACCTCCACCCCAGGAAACCTGGCTCTGGCTGCCCTACCCCACAGGGGCTTCCCCACCCGCCCCAGCCTGCCCCAGGGCACCCCCGGGGAGGGCAGGCCGGGTTTCCTGGACAACACCGACGCAGCAAATGGTCACCAACAATTTTTATTCACAGCTGCTCTGTGGGGAGAGGGAAGGGCTAACACAAGGGGGCGGCCCGTGGCCCGTCCGGTCCGGAGAGCCGGTCACGGCCGGGCCGGGGTCTGGGTCTTTAGCAGCGCTCAAACACTTTGTAGAGGTCGGGCAGGTTGGCAAGCTGCAGGACGCTGCCGTCCTCGGAGAAGCGCCGGGGAGGGAGGAGGTGCGAGCGGAAGGCCTTGTAGAGCACGTGCTCCACCGTCCACTTCCAGGACCCAGCAGCGGCCGAGCCTTCTTCCTTCTGAAAGAGGAGGCCGCCGTCCTGAGCGGAGGCTCCCGCCCGCCCAGTGCCCCCATCCCCACTCCGAGGGCACTGCCTGCTGCCCTGGCCCTTAGGGAGGCCTGATGCTAGCAAGTGTGCCCAGCACAAACTGCTGAGGCCCAAGGGGCTGCCAAGGAGGAAGCGGCCGGGGCTGGGGCTCCCAGACCCTGCTGGGTGAACCCTCCCCCCACCCTTCCAGACCCCCTGCACTTCCCACTCTAGTCCCCCTGCCCCGGCTGTCTCACACCCAGGGCCTGCCCCACCTCCTCAGCCCCAAGGCTCCTTCTTACTTAAAAAGCGCTGTCTGGGGTGAGCCCAGGAGCCACTGCCCGGGGGGGGGGGGGGTGGCTTTCTCTGGACTGTGATAAAGGCCAGGGAAAGGGCGGCAGAAACGGCCAAACCCCACGGCCCCGGACTGTCGTCCCCAAGTGGCTGTCACCTTTCTGTGTCCGAGCTGCCCGGCCTTAGGGCTGAGAGCCCACCAGCTCTCCGGGTGACCCAGAGCCCCGGGCACGAGTGGGGAGGGGCTCCGAGAAGCCGGCCCCCATCCCAGCCCCACCCACTCAGCCCCCACTTCTCCTTCCAAAGTCAGCCCAAAGTTATGCTTCGACTCCCCGGAAGAAGCGAAGCCCCCGATTCTCGTGGGTCCCAGGAAGGGGTCACTGACCTCTGGGTCAGAGAGAGACGCCTCCTCCCCCACGTACTGCTTCCTGATGGAGTAAAACATGGCACACTCCTTACTGAGGCTCTGAAAGCACTCCTTCTCCTCGTCCCAGTTGACCTGCCGGAGAGACGGGGAGAAGCTCAGTGGGAAGGGCAGAGGGCCCGGGACAGGGGCCCCTGCGTTGGGGCAGTGCGGGACTTTGGCCCCCACCTCAGATCCGGCCACACGCCCAGCCTGCCCCAAGCCCCCCCATCTGCAGCCTGGAGGAAGGCTGGCTCTGCGACTGCCCTCAGGGCACGTCAGCTCTGCCCTCAGTTTCCACTCAGGGGCCTCTGGGAGACGTTTCTCTGGGGTCCCTGCTCTTCTTCCCTCTCCCTCCACCCCTCCCAGATCTCCCCCGGCCACTTTGGGCCTGCGCTGACCACCAAGGAGCAGCCGCTCACCTCAGTAGCCAACCGCAGGACGAACATGGGGAGCCCCTCTAATGGGGGGATGTAGTTGTCAATCAGAAGAGGCAATCCGGTCACGTTTCCTTCCTGTCACGGGATGGGGGAGTAAGACAGTGCTGCCCTCCATGGGGTCCGCCCTATTCCCACAACCCTGAGCCAGAGCAGGACTCTGGAAACTCGGCTGCAGGTACAAGGGGGACCAGAGCACCCCTTCCCCTTCCTGGGTGGCCTTTGGGGCCTCCCCCAGCGCAGGGTAGCACGAGGTCAGGCAGAGGGGAATTCCCACGTCAGGATCAGTGGAAGCCCCCCATCTCCAGTCCCAGACACCCCCCGAGGCCCAAGAATGAGGGCCCGGCTGCTGCCACCTCATCGATTTCCAGGGAGAAGTAGTCGGCGAGCATCTCGGCCTTCTTCTTCAGGAACTCCACGATGTACTCGGCGAGCCCCTCCTTGGGGCCGTCCTCCTCGGTCCAGCCGCTCTCGGGGTGCTCCAGGGCCAGCATGGCCAGGTCGTACAGGGGCGCGGGCTCCTGGCAAGGCAGGGAAGGAAGGAGCGAGAGTAGACCGTGAAGGTGGGGAGCAGTGTCCACTGCCCTGGCCCGATGTGGGGAGGGACCCCACTGGAGGCAGCTGAGGGAAGAGGAGGCCAGGCTTCCCACTACTCCAGGGCCCTAGGGGCCCCTCTGCCAATAGGGGGACCCCCTGGTCCCAGCCTCTGCCATCAGCTGGGAACAACTTTGGGGGTTCACTTTACAGATCTCAGCCCGGGAGAGCCTTTTCCTCCCAGTCCGGCAGCTTCCCTGCTCGTTGTGGCTGCGTTGCTTTTGTCTATTCTCAGTGCTGGGCAATTTTGTCCCTGTGGCAGCTGCTTCGCTCTCCTCCCCCTCAGAAGACCCTCCCTCAGGGAATTCTGTGACTAGGTAACTCCCGGACTCTCCCGAATGTGCAGAGCAACTGAGGAAGGGACCCCACGGACGACCCCGTGTCTGCCTTCTGAGCTACGGGTCGGCACCAGGTCTGGGACCCGGGTTGACCACATGGCGGCTCCTGGCCCCTCCCAGCGGGCTTTATTTCCCCTATAAAAGGCCTGCTCCCAATGAGTCCCCTCACTCCCTGGATCCCGCCCCTCACTCTTCCTCCTCCTGAGCCATAAAAGACTTATCTCCCCAAACCAGGTTGCTCCTTCAGGAAGACTTTGTGCCTCGCTGTGTCTGCCTGAGCCCACGGATCCGAAAAATAAAAGCTCGCTCGCCTCTGAGCCTTGTGAGGGGATGTCTGATCCTGAACAATCTTGTACTCGTGGTACCCGACCGAATTTTACCGTCTGCAGCTCTCCTGAAGCCGGTCCCCAGCGCCACTTCCGTGCCTCTTTTACCTCTCATAGGCTGCTGTGGAGCCCGGCTCCCACCTGCCACCCCCCGGGTGCCCCCTTCACTTTACCCACTGGTTCTGGCAGAGCTCACACCAAATGGCAGTTTTTGCATGGGGACAGAACACCTCTCTCTCTGTCTTTGTGTCTCTCTCTGTTTCATTCTCTCTCTGTCTCTTTTTCTCTCTCTCTGTCTCATTGTCTCTCTGTCCCTCTCTCTGTCTCCCTGTGTCTCTGTCTCTGCTCTAAAGGACTCTCACATCCCTGTTGCTCAAAACCACCCGCACGACCTCGGGGATCCCGCACGGGAACAGTGGCCGGCTGAGACGTGGCGGGAAATGCTCGAGCCAGCACAGACACCACACGCGCAGAGCCGCGGGGCCCATAGACAGAGGCTCTCTCCTCTGGGAGCCAAATCGAGCCCAAAGAGAAGGCCCCGATTGGGGGGGGACTCACCGACAGCCTCAGCACCCCAAAGTTGGCGAAGTCATAGATGAGAATCTGGTAGAAGAGTTCTTCACTGAAAGAGAAAAACAGCATCTTTAGGGGCAGGTGAGCCCTGAGGGTGATGGGTGAGAACTGGCTGCCAGCCCCTCAGACACGCGCTGACCACGTGAGCCCAAAAGGGGCACTTCTGCCTCTCAGGGGCACAGACGGCTCAGGATGAGGCTGCCTGGGATTGGGGAGAGGACTTTCCTCTCCTGGGAGTTCCCGGTTCAGCCTCTGCTGCCCCTCAGGAATGCCCTTGTCCTTGACATAGCGGCCTTGGAAGGCCCACGGTCCCCTTCTCTAACTGATGGAAGGAAATGCTCAAGCTTGGGGACAACAGGGAGCCGCAGACACAGTGCGGAGGGCCAGCTTCAGGAAAGCCCGAGTTCCCTCCGGCCTCAGCCCCTCTGCCTGCCTCCAATTTCCTCATCTGCAAAATGGGACCCCACCAGCTTCGATCCCTCCAGCATGGCCGTGAGGCCTCCATGAGATCGTACTTATAAAGAACTCCCAGTACCTGGCACACAGCAGGAGCTCTATACATGCTTATTCCCTCCCTCCAACAGCCCTGGGACAGAATTCTCTGCCTCCTAGGAGTTGGGGTAACCCAGCCTAGCAGGGAAGATGCAGGGCCTGAGAAGGGCCCCAGAGCCTGCCTTGTATTGCACAGGACCGATAGCTCCATGGAGAGCCCCAGGCTGCAAGGGTTCCCTGCACGGAATTTGGGGGGTGCCTGTCCCAGTCAGACAGGGGCTCTCCAGGGGCCCCAGTCCCTCTGCCACACTCATAACCCATTTCTGGGTTCTCCAGTTTGGGGCAGGACAGTCAGGGCCTGGGGCTCGGGGCCCTACGAGGAGGGGGACCCCAGACCTCTGCACTGTACGTACAACGTAACCCCTGAAAAGTGCTCGAAAGGCCTCCTTAGGGCTCCCGGCCCCATCATGCAGTCACTTCTGGCTCTAAACAGAAGGAGCCCAATTACTGCAGCAAGGTCTCTCCAACCCTTTCCATGCCTGCTGACACAGCATCGGGGACCTAGGGTGCTTCAGGGTGACTGGGCCATGGGCACAGTGCTAGTGACTGCAGGGCCCACAAGGTCGCCCAGGAGCTCCTGCCCAGACAGGGGTGAGATCCCCCCAGGTGGGTCCCTTGGGGGAAGGGCCCCCCCTTGATCCCCCTGAAACTATGGAAGCCCACAGAGGATCCCTTCCCAGGGCCAGAGAGCCTTTGGAAGCCCTGCAGAGGATGGTGCCCCCAGTGGTCCCCCTAAGCGGCCAAAGGCCCTTCCTGGGTTCCCACGACTCGAGGGGAGCAGGTGCCATGCAGTGAGCTCAGGGCCTGGAATACCTGGGGGGCCTGCTTCTTTCCCAGCCGTGCCCCACCCCCATGCCCCGGGGCGTCACCTGAGCTTGGTGGTGTCCAGAAGGTAAAGCTTGGTCTGGTACTGGGCCAGGGCCCACTGAGGGGTCACACAGCCCACAAAGGAGTGATTGCGCAGCATCTCCTGCAGAGCTGAACAAAGACCGACGATGGGCCCTGAGTCAGCCTGGCCCCCAGACCCTGCCTCCCCTCCCCAGGCAACCCCCAGGAGCCCCTCAGCCGATCAAGCTCACAGAGGCCCCTTCTGCTGCCCCTCGGGCCCCTGCTGTGACCCCACCCCTGGGGACCCGGCTCTGGCCAAGGCGAGGATGCTCCAGGTGCAGAGCTGCCAATGGATCAGTGAATGGGGGGCAGGTGGGGAAAGGAAGCCCCAGCCTGAGGGTCAAACAGGGACACGGAAAGAGGGAGTGGCGCTGAGGACCCCAAGGCCGTCTCACCCACCATGTCCTAAGCAGGGCCTCCCTGGCCAACTCTAAGGCCAAACAGACAAGACCCCTGGCCCCTGACAGTCTAAGTGGCAGCATGGTACAGTGGGCACTGGCCCCCAGCTTGGCCAGACTGGATTTGTGGAGAAGGGGCTGACAGAGGGGTTCTGGGCACAGAAGTACTGCCCAGGGCACATGGTAGGGACCTCACTTCACATCCAGCCTCAGGCACCCCCCCCCAGCTGAGGGGGGGTCACTCAGTTTGCCCGAGGGTAGAATGGGACTCATGCTGGCATTTCCCTTCCCCATGAGGAGTCAACAGGACACTCCTCAGAGGCCTGGCCCAAGCCCCCAGCATCAGCCCGTTGCGCTCCTCCCCACGGTGCTCCTCCAGCCGGCTGCATCCCTTAGAAAAGTCCCCTCCCTCCCCGGTCCCCCCCCTTGCACCTTCATGGCCTCTCTCACTGATCTCCTCCTGGAGGGTCAGCACACTGGTCAGCTTGACCACCCTTCTCCTCGGGCAGCAGGCGGCGGTCATTTCCTCCTCCATCGGCTCGACGTCAGAGTCTTCCCTCGGCCGTTTCCTGCGGGAGACGGAGGATGAGGAAGGGGAGCAAGTGAAGCCCCGGGGGGCAGGCCGGCACTGTCCCGGGGTACCTCCCCCCACTATTGTGACCCCAAACTTTTGGGTTCCCTTCCCAACCTCAACATTTGGTGGCCCATACGAGGAGACTCTGGCCTCCTCTGGCTTATCACGGTAAGCCCCCCATTTATTTCTCCCCCATCCTATAGCAGGACACCCCAAGCCAATGGGAGGCTTGTCTGGGTCGTCGGGAGCTCCGCGCTCGGCAAGTTTTCCTGGACTGGGGACGCCCAGACTGGGACATTCTTGCACTTTTTGTCAAAGTTCCTGGGCGCCCCTTGCTGCCCCCCCCCCCCCGGGATGCCAGAAAAGGCAGAAGTGCTAGAAGATGCCTGGCTTTCGGCAGACGGGACCGTTGCCCCCATCCCCCCACCCCCCGTCATTGTGTGCACGTCTGCGTCTCTGTGCAGAACGTCTGTGCCGTGTCTGTCTGTGACCCAGAAAGATTTCAAATGTAGCTATCGAGGAAAACTCCCAGGCTGCAGTCGGAATGCTGGGAAAGTTTCTTGAGCCTCACTTTTTCCCGAGGACCCCGCTCTGGCCAAGCTGGGGTCACACCGAAAAGTTGGCTAATTAAAATGGAAATTACACCGGAGCCGATTCTCCCAAGTTTTGAGAGCAGAACGTCTCGGCCAATTCTCAGAAACGTGAAAGCGACATTTGGGAAGTTGGGCAACTTGTCATTTTAAAGTGGCAAGAAAAATTCCCAAACATTGGGGATAATTCCACAAATTTAGCCCATTTTGAAGGAAAAGATAAGGAAAAACAAACCAGGTAAACAGCCGCTTCTTGCTAACCCTTCCTTGACTCCTATCTTGTCGGGAGTCCCCCTTCCGCTCCTTTGGGAAAGCACCCAGAAGGTATTGGGGGCCCTCTGCCCTCCACTCCCCGGGGTGGTCCCGAGGTCAGGCCCCTCTGTTTGCCCTCTTCTCATCTCAGAACTGGAGGGAAATTCCAGTCCTGCCTCACATGCATAAATAGGGGAAGCAAAAGCGTGGGGACCCCCATGCATCAGTTTTGGGGGCAGTGGGGGTCAGGCTCCTGAGCACTCCCTGAGCCCCGGTACCAGGCACCCCAGCTTTCAGCGGGCTCTGTCCAGGAACTGCCTGGAAGAATTCAGTCTGTTAAGAACCTGAAAGCTAAACTCATCTCTTGCTGCAGCCTTCACTGCAGTTTCCTCCTTGTGAGTGGGGGGTTCCAGCCCCCCCCAGAGGCAGGGACCCTTCGAGCTGTCACTGGCCCTCACCGGTGGGTGCTGATAGCCGGTGGCCCGTCCCTTTCCCTCAGATCTGCTGCCGGCTCAGGGCCCTTGGGTGCCTCCTCCATCTCCATCTCCTCCATTTCCTCCCCAGGCCGGCCAGCCGGGGCCTCCGGCCGCCGCTCAGGACTCCGGGCTGGGGGTTGCCCGGCTGAGGGTCTGCTCTTGGGCTGCAGAAAAGCATCGAGCTTCTGCTCGCGAGAGTCGGTGCGAACCATGTGCTGGGCGTAGACCTTGTCGCCGGCGCCCTGAGTCGAGGCCGAGCCCCCCGAGGCGGGTTTCAGCCCCTCGGTCACGGAGCCGGCGATGCTCGGAAGCAGGGTCTGCATGGGGCAGAGAGCAGGAAGGCTTGGGTGGGGGTCCAGGCGGGACTCGGGTAAGGGGTTAGGCTAGACTTGGCGGGGGGGAGGCGGGGGGGTTGGCCTAGTCTCCATGGGAGTGGCGAGAGGGTCATGCTGGAGAGTCCAGAGTGTTTCTGCTTTGGATCGGTCCCAGAGCTTCATGAAGGATGTTTCTGCAGGGGGTCCCGGGTCCCAACGCCCTGTCCGGGTACCCCGGCTGGTGGGATGCTCCCACATGGGGCAGGGTGCTCCCAGTGGCCCTCCTTGGGGATGGGTCCCAGCAATCATTGGGGGCGGGCCAGGGGTCTCCACTCCCACACCCACTTTGAAGGTTGAGTGGTTCAGAGGTTAGCCACACTGCATCATGGGAAGGAGCCCTGGGCCTGGCAATGTCGGGGGCCCTGGGTCCCCACCCCAGATCTCCCACCTGCGTGAAGTAGGTGCGCGAGGAGTTTGCGCCCAGGAGTCGGCCCTCCACGTGCTGCTGCACGCGCTCCAGGATGCTGTCCTCATGCAGGAAGTGCACCTCGTGCTTGGTGGGGTGAACGTTGACGTCTACGTTCTGGGGGGCGATCTCCAGGCTGGGGGAGGAAGGGGACAGGGCAGGGAGGGTGCTGAGCCTGCGGGCCCCAGGGTGGGCAGGGTCCTTTCTGGGCAGAAGCCGTGACAAGGGCTCAGCCAGGCCAGCGGTCAGCCGGCTGCCCACAGGGCCCAAGCCCAGGGAGGGCACAGCCGTCAGATGGTCAGTCAAGAAACTGCAGTGACTACTCCAAGCTCCTCCCGGCCTGCGGGGTAGAACTGGCTCCAAGCTGGCCTCCATGGGCCCTATGTTGGCCCGCCTTCTGTCAGGCCCAGGAGGAGGGACTAGACCCGCCATCCCTCCTCCCCCATCACTCTGCCCCTCCTTCCTCAGTGATGAGTGGCAACAGCTGCCCATCTGGGGCTCGCCGTCTGACCCCTAGAGCCAGAAATAAAGGGGAGACTTCATTTTGAAATGGATGCCTGCCCCCCGAGGAAGTCCAAGATGCCACAAGCACAGGGCAGCCCTCAGCCCCACACCCGGTGGGTCCTGGTCAGGGAGAGTGGGCTCATGGGCAGCGGGGAGGGGGCTTCTCATTCAGGCCACCGTGCGAGCTGGTGGGCAGCAGGAGCCCACTTACCTCAGGTAAAGAAACGGGTGTGTGTTCTTAGGCAGGTAGGCCGCGTACACGCTCTCCACGGCCTTCTTCAATGCGGTGGATTCGACTAGTCGGTCTGGAAAACAGGACACGTGCCTGTCCGGCTAGAGCCGGACCACGGAGCCCTCGCTCCACAAGCACTGCCCCTTTCTGGCTCGGCCACAGCCCCCCAGAACCCAGTGGGCTGCTCTGGCCCAAAGGCCGCTCTCCAAGAACCGTCTGCTTCCCACCCACACGGAGTAGGCCTGCCCTCGGCCACGCTCTACCACCCCCGTCTCCCTCTGGGCTGTCCCAAGGCAGCCGGACACGCGGGCCTCTGGGCCAGGAGCCAGAAGAGCTGGGCTCCAGTCTCAGCCGGGCCTTCAAGCCCGCAGCACATCCCTGGGGCCCCCTCCGGCACCAAATGCTGCAAAACCATCACCCTAAAGTGCTGGCCCCCTGCTTTTGAAAGTAACAGTTCGCTTATCTCTGGCTACATCCCTTAATGATCCCCAAGGCTGGACTCAGCCCAACGCCGGCCAGTTCTGATAGCCCAAGCAACAGTCCAGCCTCTGTCGCCATGACCATCTCTGCCAAGGAAGGCAGGAGACACATTCGTTCACAACTAAGGACTGGGGCGGATTCCGTGAGCAGTGACCCATTTGGACCCATGCTCGGTCCTGATCAGCATTAATCAGTCGGACGGTCTTCATAAGTCATGAATAAAGAGATTGTTGGAGGGCCCCTCAACGTTAATGCAAAGTTCGCTCTTTTTTCCCAAGCTGGGCTCGCTTCTGGGACCATAAGAACGCTGACAGAGACAGCTCCATCCTGTCTTCCTCAAATTTCTTGTGCAAATCCAGCACAGGGGGGAGAGGGAGGTTGATGCTCTGGAAAGCCCTTGGACTTATTTTTGTACCCAGACCATCCCCTCCTTCCTAACATGAGCAGGTGACCATCCTGTGACCACTTGGTCAGTGGAGATGCTCCATGCCTCACCCTGTGACCCCCAGCTAATACATCATTTTTGACCCACAAGAGCAAGGTCTAACAATAGTCAATACCTAGTAATCTAGTGCTTGGCAAACCCAAAGATCCCACAGCTTCTGGGATAAGAATTCACTATTTGACAAAAATGGCTGGGAAAACTGTAAACTAGTGTAGCAGAAACTGGCCACTGACCATCACCTAACATTGTACACCAAGATAATGTCAAAATGGGTTCATGATTTAGACACAAAGAGTGATATTATAAGCAAATTAGGAGAACAAGGGATAGTCTACCTCTCAGATCTGTGGAAAGGGAAGGAATTCATGGCCAAAGAACTAGAGAGCATTATGAAATGAAAAATGGATAATTTTGATTATATTAAATGAAAAAGCTTCTGTACAAACAAAACCAATGCAGACCAGAAGGGAAGCAGAAAACTGGGGGAAAAAATTACATTCAAGGGTTCTGATAAAGACCTCATTTCTAAAATATATAGAGAATCGATTCAAATTTAAAAGAATATAAACTATTCTCCAAGTGATAAATGGCCAAAGGATATGAATAGACAATTCTCAGACGAATAAAGTAAAATCATTTCTACTCATATAAAAAAATGCTCTAAACCACTATCAGAGAAATGCAAATTAAGAGATACCTCAGAGTATGTATAGTCAGTCTGTATATATATATATACCTCACACCTCTCAGACTGGCTAAAACAATAAGAAAAGATAATGATGAATGTTGGAGGGGATGTGGGAAAACTAGGACTCCAATTCATTGCTGGTGGAGTTGTGAAGTGATCCAACATTCTGGAGAGCAATCTGGAACTATGCTCAAAGGGCCATCAAACTGTGCATCCCCTTTGACCTCGTAGTGTTTCTACTGGGCCTGCATCCCAAAGAGATCATAGGAAAGAGAAAAGAACCCATATGTGCAAAAATGTTTGTGGTAGCCCTTTTTGTAGTAGCAGGGAACTGGAAACTGAGTGGATGTCCATCTGTTGGAGAATGGCTGAATAAGTTATGGGATGTGACTGTTATGGAAGATTATCATTATATACAGCAATAGCAAAATTATAGGATGATCAATTCTGATGGATGTGGCTCTTTTCACAATGAGGTGATTCAGGCCAATTCCCATGATCTTGTGATGGAGAGAGCCATCTGCACTGGAGAGAGACTGTGGGCACTGAGTGTGGCTCACAACAGAGCACTTTCACCTTTGTTTTTGTCTGCTTGTTTTTTGTTTTCTTTCTCATTTTTTCCCTTTTTGATCTGATCTTTCTTGTGGAGCATGATAAATGTGGAAATGTGTACAGACGGACTGCACATGTTTAACATATATTAGATTACTTGCTGTCTAGGAGAGGGGATTGGAGAAGGGAGGGAGAAAAATTTGGAACAAAAGGTATTACAAGGCTGAATGCTGAAACTACCTTTACAAGTATTTTGAAAATAAAAAGCTATTATCTAAAAAAAAACAAACAAAAAAAAAAACAAGGTCTATCAACCAATGAGATTCTTTATTTTGCCATGCCTCTTTTGCATATGTAGGTATCAAATTCTATAAAAACAAGGTACTAGAAGAGGATATGAGATCATCAGAAAGACTTGGGATTCACTTCATTAGAAGGGACCATGATCCCTGGCTCGAAGTTCTCCCTCAGGCCCTCCAGATGAAACAGTGACACACAGACCTCAACCTTTTTTGGCTGGCTCCTGCAAGGGACTCATATATATATATATATATATATATATATATATATATATATATATATATATGTATGTATAAAAATATAGTGCATAGCAGGTCGATTTTGGACAGTGGTTCCCCAATGGCCCTGGCCCTGGGAGACTGGATTCCTCTCCTTGTCTGTCCTAAATTCTCCAAGTCTGAGATAAATGTCTCTTAGCTAAAGATTGAGTCTACTTTGATTTATCTTAAATTCATTTTGTTTAAAAAGGGTCGCCGACTGGGCTAAGGTTAGGGACTGTTTCTGAACTTTTGACTAATATGTCTAAATTTATAAGCTCTTGAAAACGCAAATTCTATTTTCATAGAAGATAAATATATCATAAACAATAATTATTTATTTCAATTTATATATTTGTATAGTTAACATTAATATTAAATGTAGCTAGTTATAAATTAATAAATATATTTACATAATTTAAATTTATATAAATACTAAAAGTATAAATTTTTAAAAATAAAAATTAGATTAATTTAAAATTTTTATACCCAAGTTATTGGTTTTTTCCCTTTCCACTTACTTTCATTTTGTAAACACCAGAGAGAGTCAGCAGTAGAAATTCTAGTTCCTCATTTTCAGTTAGCCATTTAGCTAATTTAAAAATTTCCTGTAGGCAGAGTTAAAGTAATTTTTTACCTTCAAATTCTTTTATGAAGGAGTAACTAAATCATTTCTGTCATTAGAAGAGAAATCTCTAACACTGGTTGACAGGGAACTCTTCGGTGGCTCACAATGGGAAAGAATTCCATCTAAAAAGATGCTATGACCATCCTCAGACAGGTAGGGTTGGGGGGATGATTCCCCCACATAGGCTCTGATACCTCCTTGAAGGAGCAATAATTCAGGCTAGACCCAACAGCCTTAGGGAAGAGATTCCCTACCTCAGGGGTAAGCTGTCTAGGCCTGTGACCATCCTGGGAACAACCCCACCCTGTTCTGACCCGAGAAGAAGGTTCCTTTTAGTTTTACAGATATGAGGAGAGGGCTCCTTTTCATTTTGTGAATAAGGTTATTATCACTTATATTTACTTAGGATTAAGTCAGTCACTGTCAATCAGAACTAAACTGTTAGGAAGTTTTAAGTGAAACCATCTTCAGAAAGGAGTAAAAGTGGATAGAAGTGGAATTCATTTTGCCTTCTGTTGTTTAATGCTTTTAAGTAACCCGGGGGCACCAAGTATATTCTGGTTGAGACTCCTGAATGAAGATGAATCTCAAAGTACTCCCAGAAAAAAAGAAACTTGTTTTGAAATCACAAAGCAACCGAAGATATGAAGGTATGTGAAACTTAATGAAAATACTTTACTTTAAATCAATTGTTTAGGTAAATTAAAAACACAGTAAAACTTGTGTTGAAATCATTAGTGAAATAAGTTCAAATAATATAAATAAGGCTAAGGGAAGTTGAGGAAAGATTTACTAAAGATAAAATTAAGCAAATATATGTGTATATATAGATATGAGAAAGAAAGAAGAATAAATTAGGGGCGTGCACACATAATAGAAGGTACCACCATTTAAGGTCTCCTTAGGGAGCAAAATTCTGTAAAAACAAGAGGTCATTAGGAATCGGGATCATTAAGTCAGCAAGCACAAAAAAAAAAAAAAAAATGCCTTTGAGAAAGCTGGCCAGTGTTCCATTAAGAATGAATAATAAAGAAGAGAGTAATAATAGTGACTTACTCTTGGGAAGAAGAGCAGAGACCTGCTAGGGCACTAATATATATGACATTCTGGAGCCCTACTTGGGTTTTGGCCATTGGCTTTTGGGCACTAATAAGAAATATGTGTCTGAATGCTTTTAGAGCATCAAAGAGATTAATTTTGAGGAGGTAGATGATTTATTCTCCACTCATCCTGCTTACTGACAGCTATGATACATACAATGAGGAACTTGTGGGGCTGAATGAGTTGAGGTTTTTTTTGAGTCTATTTGTCTATCACTTAAAAAACTATGCGATTATAGTTAATCCTAATTGCCCAAAGGCCCTTAAAGAAGTTGATATGAATTATGATGTATAACTACTAAAGAGCCCAAAGGGGGTCTACTAAAGAAATTAAGTATTTAGAAGAAAAAAACAGTAGTATTATATAAGGAAGTAAGGAAAATTGGAATGAATAAATGGATAAAGAAAGGTGGAGTTCGTTTGCTCTGACAGCCTAAATTCAGGTTTTGGAAGTAGAGGGTTTTGGGTTTTAAAGATGTGATTTCAGAAAGAGTCTTAATCCCACTGAAATAAAAAAAAATTGAGGAATTTTTTTTAAAGCAATGCCCTTTGACGGTTGCTGCCTGTCTCCTTTTCCCCAAGCAATGTAAGACAACAAATTAAGTTTCATAAAATGCATATTAATTAATTGATAAAGAAAGCATTATTTCTGTGCTCTGGTTTAGATAATCATGCTAAAGGATTAGTAATTTAGAAACTGAAAGGAATTCAGTTGGGTCTTTGGGTAATTCAAAAGAGCAGTAATGGGAAGATGGGAGTGTCACCATGAATTTTTTTTTCTATAACTCAATGAAAAATAAGGGAACCTCGTAGAAAATGAAGTTTACTTATTGACCCTAATCATTATAAATCAAAACTGATTGGTCTGAAATTATTGTAATAGTAGTAAATTAGAGAATCTAATTAGTCCTTGTATATACAAAGGGGATAATAAATATTTACACCTATCTCCCTGGATTGTTGGGAAAAATGCATACTGTAATGCTCGGGCCTTGTAGAAACACAAGTAAAACAAAATGCTAGGCCATTTTTTAATTGGCATGAAATTGAGAAATTATAAACGTGAACTATTACTTAACACAAGCTTAAGCTTTCAAGCAACTTTCAAGACATAAAAAAAGCCTACCACTTGATAGGCCCCACATAAACTACTATGGATAGCATAAAAATGCCAGGGATAATAAGATAAATGACTTCCTATGAAGTGATAAGTTTGAAAGGTATTTAACTAAATTATCACCTGGAGATGTTTAAATAAGCCAAGAGAAGCTGCTAAAGCAAGCTTCTTCCTTTTTTCAATCTGAATAATTTTATATTAGCAATACATCTGTTACATGATTACTGGAGGATATTTTGTTTTTTAAAAAACTAGCCACAACATAGCATTTTCACTCTTTCTGTTGTTATGTGCTTGCATTTTTGTTTTCTTTCTCAGGTTTTTTTTTTCCTTCTTGATCTAATTTTTCTTATGCAGCAAGATACTTGTATAAATATGTATACATATATTGGATTTAACATATTTAACATGTATTGGATTACCTGTCATCTAGGGAGGGGGTGGGGGGAAGGAGAGAAAATTTGTAACAGAAGGTTTTGCAAGCGTCAATGTTGAAAAATTACCCATGCCTATGTTTTGTAAATAAAAAGCTATTAAAAAAACTAGGAAAGGATAATCATGATAGTAAATGACTTGCTGTTGGTAGAGAAACATGGTAAAATCCTTTGTCTCTGAGGCTCCTTGGGATGAGCCCTATGACAGATTATTGGGAAGTCTGTCATTTGAGAAAGTAGGGCCTCTCCCACTCAAAATGGCAAAATGAAATTTTTGAATAAGTGGGCATCATATGGGATCATTTGGAAGCTCATGTGCTTGTGTCTTTTGGTGCTGTTCTTTGGAACTAATAGTCACTGTGTGCGAATTGGTGGTGAAGAAGTCCAAAGAGCAATACAGGGCTAAACAGGGCTCTTGGGTCTGGGGGAGAAAGGTAAGCCCCAGATAAATTCTTTTAGCAGGACTGTCCCTGTCCAACTTGTGGGGTTTTAATGGGTTTCCCTTTCAAGTCCCAGCTGCGGGGGGCCCTCTGTTAGCTTGTAGCCCAATTGAGCTCTTACAGAAAAAGAGGGGTTTTGTACCCAAGTCAGGCCTTGAACAGTCCACTCCCTAGTCTAAAGCCACAGTTCCTTCCAACTCCACAGTTTTCACCAAGGAAATTGTGCCCAGGTCGGACCCGCTTGTCAGACCCCCAGGGGACCCCATCTCCCCGGCACCCCTCTGGGTTCTAGAAATGCTCTCAGGTGCTCCCTTTGGCTTTGTCTGCAGACCAGGGTGGGGAGGGATGGTGGGGAATACATTCTACATGAGACTTGGAGGCTAATCTAGGAGAAGAAATAATCATTATTTAGCCCCAGGTGGTAATTAGTGGAATGCTGCAGTTTGAAGAACTGTCTCTTGGGACTCGAATTTGCTGCTATTCTCGGCCTTGTATCCAGGTAGAACCGTCCGACCCTTCCCAAAGAGAAAGGCCCCGTGCCCCCGCAGATGCCCCGGGCGGAGGTCTGTCTCTGGGCCTGGCAGGAGAGCAGCCTGGGGAAGGCACAGGGAGGAAGCTCTCGTCCCGTCCCCATCTTGGTAAATAAGACATTTTCCTCACTGGCTAATTCCGAGCCTGGCAACGACATCCTGTCATATAATTGGCTGCCTGTGACTCATACCTGCAATCCGACAGAACTAATGCGGCGGCTGCCATCCGAGCTCCTGCCTGTGACTCAGATCTGCAGCCCCCCGGCCCCCGGCCCTGCCTTTCTCCTCAGAGAGAACCGCCACTGCTAAGGGCAGAGAGCAAGCAAGATGGAACTAATTGGGGACTTGTGATGAAGTTCTCCCTGCCAGGGTAATGGGGAATCATTCTGAATTGTCATTCAAAGCACAAACAAGAGAGACCATAAAACCCATCACTGGTGGGTTATTTCGTTTACAAAAGACATTCTCTCTAACATTCTTTCATTATGATAATGAGGAGTGAGAAACTTGATACAATTTTGAAAACTGTTTTAAGAATTTTACATGTAAAAAATTGAAATATTTGTCTAATAAGAGAAAGAAAGATTCCTTTTCAAATTCAGGCCTTCAGGATGTCACAATTGAAATTCTCTGAAGTTTCAGGTGAATTGTAAATTTTGCATATAATTCTTCATATAGCTCTATTTTATAACTGAGTTTCAGTTAAGTCTTGGCAGCTGAGACATAGATCCAGAAAGAATAAGTACCTTCAAAGTAGACCTAACCACACATCTTGTTTTAGAAATATAAAATTAAAGAGCTCCTACTTTTTTTCATCTCCATCAAGGATATGTGGTCCTTTATAACACAATCTACCTAAAACTCAGAAGCTATGATTATTGGAATTTGCTATTAAACCTCTTGGTTTTTTAAATGATTATTATTTTGAGTATAACTTCAGGCATAATTAGGAATCCTAACAGACCAATGATTCATGATGCCACTAACCCTTTGGAGTTGACATACATGGATTACAGGTGAAGATGGATAATAATGGTGGGAGAATGACTCAATGTGGGGTGAGGTAGGATTATTTTAACTCACTTTCCACCATATAAATTTCTTCTTGAATGGAAACTATCCTACCTTTTAAGCCTGGCTCAATAAAATTGGCTTTATGACTCTAGCTTGGAATTGACATGAAGTTAGAGAAGCATTTTCCCTTACTATACAATGTCTCTAATTTCTTTCTGTAGCAAATTTCTATAATCATGACAGGTTACCACTATAAATACAGTATCAAATCATTATTTCATAGGTTAATACTAGAGCACATCTGAGTTATTTTACAATTTGAGCTATTTAGCCTAAAATTTTAGTCCTTCCAAAAATCAATGTGAGAATAATATTGTCATAACAGTTTATGGTGCCAAACTGCTGTTCAACTAATCACTGAGTCTAAAATAAATGACTCCAGTTTTGGTTTAAAAAAAAAAAACTTAAGGAGTAATAATAGAATATCTAGTGCTCCCCAAATGGGAAAAGCCAATTTTATTTGGGTTTATTATTACTATCTGAATATTGAGCACGTCTTAAAATGTGAACATGTTTTATTACAAATAACTTATTTGCTATGTCCTGTACTGAAACTGACTACTCAATGTATTTGTACCACCCATCCCAGAACAGGTTCTGACAACTGCAGTTATTATAGAAATTTAAAAATTAATTCAGGTGTGTATCAGAGATCACCAGTGCATTTTTTAGAAGTCGCTTGGGCAAAATCTCATCCTCCTAGGGAAGGGATGAGCATCTAAAAGGAAACAGCTAGAGTGCTATTTTTCAGTTGTTTTTAATAAATGTCATTTTTGGCCCTCCAAGAGCAAGGTCTATCAATCAAAAAGATTCTGTATTTTGCCATGCCTCTTTTGCATATTTGGGTATTAAGCCCTATAATATAACAAGGTACTGGAAGGAAGAGGCATCTCAGTTTGTGAGGATGACCAGAGGTCTACTTGTGAGGATGACCAGGGGCCTAAAGTGCCCCTGGCTCAGAGAGTTCTGCCTTAGTCTTTTTTATTGCAGGTTGGACAATATTAATCCCCACAACTCAGAATACTTTCTTTTATATTTCCAAGACTTCTGAAGGCCGAACTCAACTTCTCTATCTGATCCAACCTAACCTTACAAGGAAATTAAAAATCAGGGCAGACAATTCTCAAATTAGAAAACTAATGCATGGTTGGTGGAGTTGTAAACTGATCTAAGTACTACTCTGGAGAGCAATTTGGAAGCCCAAGGAGCTTGCGCACAACCTTTGAGACTGTATCCCAAAGGAATCATAAAAGGGGAAAGACCCACACGTAGAAAAATGTTTGTAGCAACTTTTTGTAGTTGCAAGGAATTAGAAATCGAGGGAATGCCCATCAATTGGGAAATGGCTGAATAAGTTATTATACATTTATTTTTTTAATTATAACTTTTTATTGACACAACCCATACCTGGGTAATTAGTTATTATACATTTAAAAGAATATTGAAATTCTCAAGTGCTATCATTTAAGGCTATGATATAAAAACCCTGATCAAAGTGTCTTAAAAGACAAAAAATATGAATCTAAAGGAATATTATTATTCTATAAAAAATGGTGAACAGGCTGATTTCAGAAAAGCCTGGAAAGACTTATATAAACTGATGCTGAATGTAGTGAATAATACCAGGATTATATTGTACACGGTAAGATAATATTGTACCATGATCAACTAACTATGACAGATTTTGCTCTTTTCTCAGCAATACAATGAGCCGTGACAATTTCACAGACTCATGATGGAAAACACTATCCATATCCAGAGAAAGAAATATGGAGTCTGACTACAGATCAAAGCATACTATTTCTACATTTTTTTGTATTTTTCTTTTTCTTGTGGTTTCTCCCTTTTGTCCTGATTCTTCTTTCAAAAAACATGACTAATGTAGAAATGTTTAATATGACTGTATGTTTCTTATCTTAGGGAAGAGAAAGGGAATAAGGAGAAAAAAATTTGGAACTCAATATTTTTTTTAAATGATTTAAAAAATTTTTGTTTTCAACATTTATTTTTATAAGATTTTGAGTCTTATAAGATGTTGAAAATAAAATTGTTTCTAAAAATTATTTTTAAAAATGTTTTCAAATATTTTATTATTTTTAAATGTTTTAACAAATAAAAAATTAGAATTTTTTTAAAAAGACAAAAGATAATAATAAAAATGAAACAAAACAGCCAAAAAAAAAGTTATCTCAAGCAAGTAATTTTAAATCTCAATTATGATTTCTGTATGTTTTTGTCTGAGTTTTCTTGCTGTCTTGTTTAAGTTTACAGTTTTGGAGGAAGAATCAGAGAAGGAATTTCTTGAAATAAAAATTCCTTTTTTTTCCTGCCTATGGTGGGACTTTAATTGCAGCTCCCAGCTGAAAATATGTCAGACCAAGCAATCTGTAGCTTAGCTGTACCTTGTAAGGGCTGATTGCTAGGAACAAGTCCATCATCTCAAGTGAGGTTAATTAATGAGCCACTTAAAGACACTAGGATTATTTTAAATTAAATCTAGAGAACTATCTTTAGCTGATCTCCAATCTCCCTTCCTCCTTCCCCCCAAATCTTACATCAGGCTAATGTGTTTAAAACTGCAAAAATAAGGGCTTTTGTCTTTTAAGACAATTTGATCAGGGTTTTTATATCACTATTTCAATAGTTTCTTTTAAATGTATAACATGGTAAAAGCTGTTTCTGTAAGCAATGTTGGTAAAATTAGGAGAAAAATACAGTTCTTTTGGTCTGCAAATGATTAAATGTTAATTCTCCTCAGATTCTAAAAGGGGAAGAACAGCAGGACAAAGAAGAGGGTGAGGATGACTTTTGTGGAATTTAGAAAAATGTTTCTGTCAAGCAAGCTAACAAGCTTTTTCTAAGTCATATTTTGAGGTTCAAAATGGAGGTCACTATGTGTTCTAAGCACCTCTATTCTGTGAGAAGGGGAAAGGAAGAATCTGATAAGAATATATTCCTAAATGTAACATAATTTATTATAATTAAAATCTGTTCTATACCATCACTTTTAAAAAAGTCTTTTGCCATAAACTAGCTGAAAATAGGGAATCCCATAATATGAAATTCTTGAAATAATTAGTCTTTGTGTAAAATATAACACTAAATCATTAAAATTACATATTAAGGTTATTTAAGATATTGTTTGGAAAACAGATTCAGATGGGCTTTATTATTGTCATTGTGTGGTTTTAAGCCAAGTTACTCCAGTGATATGATTTGTAATATGTATAAAGATAATACCTAACATTATTTTAATAATTTATTGTATTAAAAATATTGTTAGAGGGACAGCTAGGTGGCGCGCAGTGGATAGAGCATCAGCCCTGAAGTCAGGAGGACCTGAGTTCAAATATGACCTCAGACACTTAACATTTCCTAGCTGTGTGACCCTGGGCAAGTCCCTTAACCCCAATTGCCTCACCAAAACAAAAAAAAATCAAAAACAACAAAAATAAATATATTGTTAGAAATGTGAATTTAAAAAATTCTTTTGGAATATAGACTTGTTAAAAGACTGATGTAAAAAAATCAGCAGAAAATTTTGTAACTGAGGGGGTCAGTACTTTTAGATTTCAGGATCTAGTCTGATCTTTAGTGCAGTGATTTGACTTCAATTAAGAGCCAGAAATTGCAAAAGAAAAAAAAAATTTAAAGCTAGTCTTTAACTAGCTGTAGTCTAAGAGTAGATAGAGTTGGATAATCGTCTGATTTATCTTGTCATCCACCTTTCAGGATAAATCTGTAGGAATCCTTATTAAATCTAATCCTACATAAATACTAGATATGGTAAAAAAAATCTTGATTATTGTGATTTGTGATTATTATATAAGTTCTTAAATGTTTCCTTGTATTGTTCAATTATTTAATTATTATTTAAGCCAACTTTTTAAACTCCTACGAAAACTCTGGAGGGTTTCTGCTTGGAGATATTGGCCATACCCTGACAGCATTAAGGTCTCTTTGCCTGGGCCCCAAGGTAGCAGATAATATTTTGGCCCGGCACATTTTAAGCCAATCTGAAGATAACAGGTATGATTTCAAACTGTTGATAAAACTTGATAGATATTTTCCATTATATGCAGCCTGAAATTCCCCAGAGGATGGAAAAGGGGAGCTGAAATGTTTAGAGCCACTCTTTGATAAGTTTCAAAAGTAAAAGGAAGCTCTTTAAGGCTTTAAGAAAGCAGAGGAAAAAGTTATACAGAGCTGGGAATTGTCACATGCCCCAAGGGAAAACAAAAGGAAATACATGAATTTATGGATTACAATCCTTTTTTTTCTTTTAAAGTGCTAAGTAAGAATATTGGTTGGGCCTTAAAAATTAAAACATTACCATTGGCAATTATAAATTCAGATTTGATTTAAGCTAAAATCTGTCCTAAAGGAAATAAACACAGGAGCTCTCTTATTAGGATTGTTATGGTAAATTACAACCTAATAAAAGAAGATATTTGTGATTTAGCACTAGCCGTTTACCCCCAAGAAAGAATTCTATTTACCTCAGTTGATTATTGTCTAAGGAGAGGATCACATGATTGTAAAGGGCTTAACAATGCCTGGCAAAGGGCAAACTCTATATGAATGTTAACCGTTTTTAATTCTCTCTTTAAGTAGATGCAATTGTTTTATACTTGAGAACATTCTAATGGTTTTTAGATAATGCCAATGTTGATGAGATGAATGATTTTCTATATAAAGTAATGTAAAGGGCAGACACCTGAACTGAGGCGATCTGATTGGTAATAAGTTTCAAATACATGATATCGCTTAGGGTACTTGTTGCTTCCAAATTTTCTTGTATTCTGTAATCGGGTAAACTGACAACAATTTCTCTAGGACATAGATGTTTTAGATTTAGAGTTGTACAGTTTTATAAAAGAGTGAATGGGGGTGGGGCCAGCTGCAGTGATTAGAGCACTGGCAGGGGGAGCAGGAGGATCTGGGTTCAAATGTGCCTCAGGTACTTGACACTTACCAGCAGGTCACTAAACTGTGATTGCCCCATGGGAAAAAAAAATAAAGGTTAGGAAGCTGTCAGGCCATTCTATTAGACCAGTTGACCATGGGCTGCAATATTCTGAAGTACTGTAATTGAACAACTTAAACTTCTAGTTTTACTTGTACTGAAAAGGAAATTTGACCTAAAATTATTTGGCTCTCACTTACAAAAATTATGAGATTATAAACGGAGTTACTGTCATAATGTTAAACATCTATCAAGTATTCACATAGGTATTTTAAAGGAAAATTACTAATTGGACACAGAAAAGGACTTGTAAAATCTTCTTTGTAAACCTAATAGGATTCTAAGAATCATCTAGTCATTAATTCTTATCAACTTTGCGAGAGTTCTGTGTTGGGAATTGGTGCACAAAGTGGGGTTTAATTTTCAAGTCTGCTTTATCTAAGGATATTTTAATATTATTTGTTAATTTGGAGGTTTATAGAGACAAAGAGGAAGAAAAAAAATCAAGTAAAATTTTAAAGGCCTGGTAAACTTTGTTTAAAGCTAAGTTTTTGGCTTAGAAAAATTTAACGTCCCCCTACTGTAAACACCTTTTGACTAGAGCAAGTTTGTAAAACTAAGTTAATTTTGTGGTAATTAGGATTTTATTTTGTTATAATATTTTAGGGGTTTATGTTTCTTAAAGACATTTTACACCATCTTAGTCTTGATAAATTTCTACTCTAAAGATATATTTTGATTTAAAGTTGAATAAGAGATCTGTCATTTTAGAGGTTTCCAACTAATTAATAGTTCATGATAATTTAGTGATTATCCTTTTAATATCAGGATAAATTTTAAGCTGTCTTTAAGAAAGGGGGATATTTTTAGGAAAGAATGTTTAAGTAAAAAAAAAAATACTTGTAAAAGACTGTGATTTTTTTGAAAGATCAATCAATTTTATGTGTAAGGTAATTTATTGCAATAATTTGATACTATTGATAATAATTATGTCCAAATCTACTGTGATTAGTGAATCTTGATTGTTTGAGCAGAAAGCTCTTGGGGAACCCTGAAGAGTCTTTCTGAGTTTCATTCTTGACTGTGCTGTATCCTGGGACTGTCCATAAATGGACACTTGTAGAAAAAGATCAGTTAGCAACTCAATGGAAGCAACACCTGAGATCTAAAGCTAGTGAAGGTCTGTCCCTGGGAATAAAGCAGGGAGGTTACCCTGGGAAAGCTAAGCTTGGGCTTTCTTAATTCATTTCTCCTACGGGATATCTGCTAGGCTACTTAGGGTAATGTAGGCCCTAGGACCCACTTTGATGCTCTTATAAGCATGTTCCTGCTTATAACTCTCATAGTAAATTTCTATTATCAGGGTAGACAAACAGTGGAAGTTTTTCATTGCAATACCGAATCTATTTGTTATTAGTTTAACACTTAAGTTCCCAACTGAGAAAAATCTTACTTATTTTGATCTCAATTTGCTGTCTTCCCATGGCAAGAAGTGAACTGAGTGCTTGAACCTGTCGTGTATAAATTCACGCCTTCAGAATATCATTAGGCAAAGGTAAAGAAGTCTGTAAAACAAAAGATGTGACTCTATTAAGCTGTAAAGTCAGGAACCTCTTTTGTTTTTGTTTTAAGGATTAGGATTTTTTTTAGATGGTTATGTTAGCAAAGAGCTGTAACTCAAGAGCTATCTTGTATCACCCTAATGATATATCTGATGTTACTTATGTTTGTCCTTTATTCTGGGATTATAATATGTAGAAATACATGCAAATTACTTAAGATTCATCCTAAAGATGATCCCTTTGTTTAAAAGGATTCTGGGCGCAGTAATGTCCATTTTTTATGGTTATGTCCATTTGAATATGGTTAATAACTCAATGTTTTACTGTGTATCATTTAGGATTATTATACTAACACATTTCAAGTCTTTTACTGTTTGTTATTAAGTATCTTAAAACAAAATCAATTGTGTAATGTTGAATTTAGGAATAAAAAACATCTACTTAGCATGAGTACTAGTTATACCAAGATAAATTGTGATTTTTCTGTGATGAATCTCTAATTGTTACCAATGTGAGATTATAGTCAATACTTGTTCCTAGGCTATGTGGTCCTGGAGGGCTGAATCTACCTGATTGTCTGATTATCAGAATTTGCTTTTGAAGACCTTATGGAATGGCTAATTGATATTATTCTAAGTCTGACTACAGGTATGATCATCAAAGAATGCTGTTGAGCCAATGATTCATAATGCCAGCAACTCTCTGGGATTTATATACATGAAGTGCAGGTGAAATTCTCTTGGGAAAGATTGGGAGGATGAATATTAGCATGGGCTGAGATAGAAGCCTCCTGACTCAATTTCCCCAATATCACGTTTCCTCTTGAAAATATCCCATCTGCTGACCAGTTCTGATGGATCAGGCCATCCTCAGCAACGAGATCAACCAAATCATTTCTAATGGAGCAGTAATGAACTGAACCAGCTATGCCCAGAAAAAGAACTCTGGGAGATGACTAAAAACCATTACATTAAATTCCCAATCCCTATATTTATGCACACATGCATTTTTGATTTCCTTCACAAGCTAATTGTACAATAATTCAGTCTGATTCTTTTTGTACAGCAAAATAATGTTTTGGTCATGTATACTTATTGTGTATCTAAGTTATATTTTAATATATTTAACATCTACTGGTCATCCTGCCATCTAGGGGAGGGGGTGGGGGGGGTAAGAGGTGAAAAATTGGAACAAGAGGTTTGGCAATTGTTAATGCTGTAAAGTTACCATGTATAAATCCTGTAAATAAAAGGCTATTAAATAAAAAAAAAATTAAAAAAAAAAAAAAAAGAAAATATCCCATCTGCTGATCCAACCAATCTGAAGGATAATCTGGAAATAAGCCCAAAGCTGTGCATCCCTTTGATCCAGCAGTGTCTCAACTGGGCCTATATCCCAAAGAGATCTTAAAGGAGAGAAAAGGACCCATGTATGCAAAAATGTTTGTGACAGCCCTTCTCATAGTGGCAAGAAACTGGAAAATGAATGGATGCCCATTAATTCGAGAATGACTGAATAAATTATGGTATATGAATGTTATGGAATATTATTGTTTTGTAAGAAACAACTAGCAGGATGATTTCAGAGAGGCCCGGAGAGACTGATGCTAAGATGAACTGATGCTGAGTGAAGTGAGGAGAACCAAGAGAACATTGTACATAGCAACAGCAAAATTATGACTGTAACGGATGCAGCTCTTTTTAACAATGAGGTGACTCAGGTCAATTCCAATAGATTTGTGATGGAGAGAGCCTTCTGCACCCAGAGAGAGGACTGTGTGCACTGAGTGTGGATCACAACATAGTATTTTCACTTTTTGGTTGTAGATTGCTAGCTGATCTTTCTTGTGCAGTGTGATATATGTGGGAATATGTACAGAAGAATTGTACATGTTTAAAATATATTAGATTGCTCACTGCCTTGAGGGAGGGAAAAAAATTTGGAACAAGGTTTTGCAAGAGTGAATATTGAAAACTATCTTTGCATGTATTTTGAAAATAAAAAGCTGTTATTATTAAAAAAAAAAAAAAAACAGAAGAAGAAAAAGAAAAAAAATCCCCCGTCTGGCTGACTTTAAGCCTGGCCACTTATATTCTGACTGGAACTGACATCAAGACAAGGGGACACTTTCCCTTATATTCTTATGCTTTTTTATAGTAAATTTCTGTAGTCCTATCAGATGATCAGTATGAACACAATATTAAATCTTTATCTTACAGGCTAATACTGGAACACATCAGAGTGACTACAACAAGATGAAGGTTTCAGATTTGAGGTATTTGTCCTAGAATTTTGGTTCTTTCTATGTTCCAAACTACTAAATTCAGTATTTAGTCTTGATATTTGTTATTAGTTATAGATTCCTTTTAAGTTAAGGTCCTTTTATTTCTCATAATGGTATGGTATAATCAGGCAGATGATGCAAAAATTAATGAACATCCTAGCTGCCTCAGTTTTGTGTTAAAGAAAGGAATATCAAGAGACATCCACTTTTGTTAGTGGTAATTCACCTGAACATGGTTAGAAGTTGAAAATGTTTTACTATAAATAACTTACTTGATATAAACTTCTTTAAAATTAATTATTCAATGAATTTACAGATCCCATTCCTGAACTTTTTGTTACAATGGTAACTTTTTTTTTTTTGCTTTCTTCTTTTCTTTTCTTTTTTTATTTCATACCTTTTTATTTACAAGTTATATATATATGGGTAATTTTACAACATTGACAATTGCCAAACCTTTTGTTCCAATTTTTCCCCTCCTTCCCCCTTCTTCCTCCCCTAGATGGCAGGATGATCAGTAGATGTTAAATATATTAGAGTATAAATTAGATACACAATAAGTATACATGATCAAACCGTTATTTGCTGTAAAAAAAGAATTGGACTCTGAAATATTGTACAATTAGCCTGTGAAGGAAATCCAAAATGCAGGTGGGCAAAAATATCGGGATTGGGAATTCAATGTAATGGTTCTTAATCATCTCCCAGAGTTCTTTCGCTGGGTGTAGCTGGTTCAGTTCATTACTACTTTACAATGGTAACTTTTATATGAATTCATTTTCTCTTATAAAAAGTGTCTGATCATTCATTCCTTTGCACAATCTCATTCATCAAATTAGGAAGTGAATAATGGCAAGTATAAAAATTGGGTTGAAGAAGGCCCAATGGCCATCCTTTTGTGAACAACGTGCCGGCCTTATTAATAAAATGGTTAAATTGCCCAGAAACTGTCTCTCAAACCTTCTTAATCATCACACCATGCAGGCAACCCTGTGCCCAAAGGATTCCCTTGACAGCCTCCCAGACAAATGGCCACCTGCACTCTGGATGTCCAGGGAGGGGCTCCTGGGGCAGCCCAATCCATTTTAGGACAGTCCTAATTATGGCAACCCTCCCTTCAGTCCCAAGGCTGCCTCCCTACACCTCTAGGGCAACAACAAGACCAGCCCCTCTCACACATGACAATTTTCAAGCACAGGAAGCCGTTCTTTCCTCTTAGCCACCAGCCCTTTCATGTGTGACCTCCAGGTCTCTCTGAGACTCGCTCCAGATCACCAAAGCCCTTGCCCAAATGGGGCTGGCAGCCCTGCATGCTGGCAAGGATGCCCCCATGGGCAGTCATCAGTCACCGCTGACTGTTCCCCAGCCCTCCATGGCCGAGCCAGATTTCCCAGCCGTCTGCCCTGACTCACGGTTGATGAAGAGTAAGAAGATGCACTTCTTCACCGAGTAGTTGGCATTGGAGATGTAGCCCTTCATTTTGAAGCCAAGGACGGGGTCCTCACAGCCCACCTCGAGCAGTTCTCTGTTTAAGGGAGAACCACTTTTTAGGCTTGAAGAAAACCTCAGAGCCTCCACCAGCACAGGAGGGCCCAGCTTCCTACTGCAAGACCCACCTCCCATCCTGTCCTGAAGCTGGTCTGACTTTGAAGATTCTCAGAGACAGTCCTGCCTTTCTAATGAAATGGGTCCCCTACTAAATCTCATGAATCCGGATCATCTCCCAAGAGAAGAACCACAATTTAAGATAAACCACTGCTTGGCCAGACCCAGAGCTTTTCTCTCCCAAGGCGTGGGCTCTTTCCCAAATCTGGAGCACCCTGGCTCGGGCCAGCCTCCACACCCTCTTGGGAGCTGCTGTTTGGATGGAGCCATCCTGACTTTGGCTCATTCTTCACTTTCTGGGATCCAGAGGTCAAGCAGGGCCGGGGCAAGGGTCAGTGATGGCAAAGGTAGGCCTTTCCTCATGAGTTCTCACCCAGCCCCAGTTCTGCGATGCCTGGCGGGGCTGCCTCCTGGCCTCAGCTGTGTCTCCTATCTCGTGGGTGAGCTGGACAAGGGCAAGGACCAAAGCCATGTGAAGTACGGCTTCTCCGCACGGATCCACTGGTTTCCTTGCATTGACTTTTCAAAGGAAACCAGCCCATTCCTATCAGACTTGGGCTCTCCATGGATCTTCAGCCTCTCTGCCCCCTCCAGGCCCAGGGGGAAGCGCTTGGCTTTGGCAGGGCGGGAGGGGCACTAGGACTGCTCCCAACTAGGGAAGTATACAGGCCTGGCCTGGCCCACACTACCAAGTACCAGGAAGCTCCTGGGGGCTCTCCTCTGGCACTCAACGATCTTCTGCCCCAGGCTCAGCTCTTCCACCTGGTGCCAGCCCATCTCATCACTCTTTAGATATTTTCCTCCTCCTCTTCCCCCCTCCCAGTCTAGGCTGTTCCCCTTGCTCCCCTACTTTTCAGCACCCTTTGAAGGGCTGTCTCCGCCAGGAGAACATGAGCTCCTAGAGAGCCCAAACCATTAGGCTTCTGTACTTGCATCACCAGAACACAGAAAGCACTTAATAAATGCTTAAACTTTGAAACTGTCCACTCCAATTAAACTTGGCAAACACTCATGGTCCAAGCTACAATGTCCAAGAAAGGATGGGAGGTTCCTTTCTCGGGGCCTGCCCCAAAGCCTGAGGGTTTGCTGGGCTACTGCAGTCTGGGCACCAGGAAGTGGGAAGAAAATTAACTTCGAGGGAATGAGCTCTAAGGGGGGAAAGCAGTCAGGGAAGGTTTTGTAGCCTCTGAGTTAAGCCTTGGAATATTCAAAAGGGGAAGTGAGCGAGAAAAGCCCCAATTCTGGACATAGGGGAGCTTTCGAGGCCACAAGGACTGAATGAATGTTTCTGAGCAGAAAGGAAATCCAATGGATGTTTTAGGACTAGAAACCACAGTGGCTGGATCAGCTGGAAAGGTGAGCAGAACCATAGCGAGAACATCATATCAGAAGACTAGGATTCTACTACTTACTACTAAGGGGGACACCGGCAGCCCCCCAACTCTCCAGGGACCAGTGAAAAATAGCACCATGCAATCCTGCCCCCCAGGAACTTGAAGATTCAGCCCTTCTCTTCCTGGCAGCATCGAGCCTACCTGCTGACTGGGTTCCCAAAGATGGATCGGATATTGTCCACCACGCTGGCATTCGGAAGGGTCCGAATGTCGGGCGTCGTTTCCCCTTGCTGTTAATGGAAAGAAGGTAAACGTGTATCAAGATGTGAGCTGGTGACAGGGACGACCTACTCCACAAGGAAATGGCATTTTCAGAATCACTGCTGAGTGAATAATCAACCTCAGGGATGAGCTGATCATCACATTGGTTCTGTAGTCATTTCATTGTTTTTCAAATTTTTAAATTTAAATTTTTAATATTTTTATTTTTCCCAGTCACATGTAAAGCAATTTTTCTTATATTTGTTTTCAGAACTTTGAGTTCCAGATTCTCCCCCTTCCTTCCCACTCCCACCCCTATTAAAGAAGGCACATGTGAAGTTACCCCAGTCATTTTAAAGAGAGAAAAATCAAGAACTTTTTTTCAGGTGAGAGCATCAGGAGATCTAAAACATTCTTTCTTAGACTGGGGAGGGGGGAGAAGCAGGGAGGAGAGCTGGAAGTTCTTTTTTGCACTAGTGGGGGGGGGAAGAAGTGGGGAGATCAAGAACTTTTTTTCTTGCACGGTGATAGGGAAGAAGAACACGG
The DNA here is from genome assembly GCF_902635505.1 of Sarcophilus harrisii. Lineage (NCBI taxonomy): Eukaryota > Metazoa > Chordata > Mammalia > Dasyuromorphia > Dasyuridae > Sarcophilus > Sarcophilus harrisii. The sequence continues at coordinate 13,972,464 of NC_045426.1, read as the reverse complement.
AGCCCAGGAGAGGGACAAGATAGAGATGGAGAAGAAGAGAAGGGCTGGCAGTTTGACAATTTGCTAAAGCCTCGCAGGTGACTGGATCTCTGCTGGGCATGACAACAGAGACCCCCTTTATGTCAGAATTTGGCAGGAATCTGTCTTCACAAGGTGAGCCGTCTAGTGGGCAGCTCACCAGGAGGATGCCGGCCCCCGGGACATCTTGCCTGCCGCCCACCACGGGGAAGTCACCGGAGTGCTCAGTCTGAGCCCCAGCAAGGACAGTTCTGCAGGAACCTGCCAAGAAGCATGTGCAGGCACAAGGGAGGAGAAAGCAAGGAGAAAGACCTGTTCTCCAAAAGGCGAGACTCATTTTTCATTTTCAGGGCGTCCAAGAGAGAACAAGAGGAGGAGGAAATCTCGAGTCGGAGGGGACGCCACTGAGCTGTGTCTGGAGGGACCTCCTACGGGCCAAGCTGGTATTTCCATGACTACTACCTGCTGAGTTAAGGAAGCAAGGTTCAGATCCTTGGGCTCTATGGGCCACAGGATGATGGGGTCTTCTTGGCTGGAGATACAGGGTGAGCAAAGAACTGATAAAAATGTATTTGCTTTGATTCTTGGGAATTTCAGTGGCTTGTAGATGCTTGGTACATGAACTGAATGGAAGAAAGCTTTGATTAAAAAGGGAAAGAGAGAAGAAAAACCCCCAAAATATCTGCCAAGCCAGATATCACAGAGAATAGTTGAGTGTCGAGAGTGTTGAGGGGTGAGACACCTTCACAGTGTTTGGGGGTTCCCAGGCCAGTTTCCCAGCTGAGATTTGGTATTTACACTGAGCAGTTCTCAGTGGGCTAGTTCCTGATTAGGAAGTTAGTGAAGATTTGGGAGACAAAGTTCAACTTTATTTCACTTTCTGTGGCCCTAGGCTAGGGATGCTCTCCAGATGAACTGAAGAAGTAATCTCCAGGTCAATTATGGGTGGTGATCAATCCCAGGCCAGAAACTAAAGAGTGATCTCCAAATGAATTTAAAGTAGGAATTTCCCAAGGCCAGGTGAAAGGGGATATAGGGGTGGTTGTGAGCCAGAACCAGGAGATTCAGGGTTTTCTGACCCAGGTTCTCCACAAAGATCAGGGGACCAAAGAGTCCTATTACACCAAGAGGATGAAGAAAAACAAGAGAAAACAGGGAATCACAGGGGAAATTATTCAAGAAGAGGGTGATTAACCATGAACAAGGGATCCTGACACAATGTGCAATGAGATCACGTATCATACACACCAGTGCAAAATCATTCTGCAAGCACATCTTTTATTCTGAAAGAACCAGAATAATTATAAGGGATGTAAAGATATTCCCAGATGAAAAAATCCAATAACAAGAATGAGGAATTAAGACATATTGCTGTTGGATGAGATCACAAACCACCAGAACAGAAAAGCCAAAAAAAAAAAAAAAAGTAAAAAATTAAAAACAGCCACAAACCTGGCAATGATGGGGGTGGGGGTGGGGAGGGCGGGGCAGAGGGGGCTCTGGCCATGCAGAAATTTGCTGGCACTGCCCCTCTACAGTGTGGATAAATTACTGATTTGCCATTAAGAGTTAGAAGAAGCAAGGAAATTAGAGATGTATGTGGCCCATTGATTCTAATAAATAAGAAGCAAATGGCCATTCAAGCAGAAATGACTGGAACTGTAGGCAAAGGCTGGCAGCAGGTGCTTCTTAGACTTTGGGGACTGTATTTCAAAGAGCTCTGAAAAACATCCATGTTCATACTCTTTGATCCGGTGGAGTCTCTACTGGGCCTGTATCCCAAAGAGATCAAAAGAGGAAAAGGCACCCATAAGTGCAAAAATGGTTGACAGTCCTTATTGTAGTGGCAAGAAACTGGAAACTGAGTGGATGCCCATCAGCTGGGGGATGGCTGAATAAGTTATGATATATGAATGGTATGGAATATTATTGTTCTATAAGAAATAATCAGCAGGATGATTTCAGAGAGGCCTGGAGAGACTTATAGGAACTGATACTTAATGAAATGGGCAGAACCAGGAGATTATCGCACACAACAACAGCAAGATTATATGATGATCAACAATGATAGACTGGGTCCTTCTCTGTGATCCAAGGCAATCCCAATAAACTTTGGATGGAAAACACCATTAGCATCCAGGGAGAAAATTATGGAAACTGAATGTAAATCAACAAATATGTTCACTTTTTTTCTTCTATTTTTTTCTCATGATTTTTTCCCCTTTTTTTTCTTTTCCAATGTGATTTATATGGAAATATGTAAAAAAATCAATGTACATGAATAATCCAAAAAAAGTTGCTTTACATGAAACTGGGAAATTTCTTAATGAAAAAAAAAGAAGAAAAACATTCACATTTTAAATTTCCACAAAGAAAGTTGGACCAAAAAACAAAAGATATTGAGATAACATTGTGATGATAAAAATGACTTTGATACTGAATATAATGTGAGGTATCTCAAGAAGCAGATTATTTTAAAGCAATATCTACATTCTCTGGAAATATAGAGGATAAGATGGTTAGCCAAAGTGGCATAATCTTTTAAGGGCATTCTGGTCCTGGTTGGGGCAAGGGTCATTTCAAGAAGAGATAGCATTGTTATTAGGTGCTTATAGGACAAGGATCACAGTTGATGAAAAGAAAATTGAATTATCCAACTCTTGATTTTGATTATTCCTTGTACCAAGGAGATCTTTATACAGGGAAGGATGCAAGAGAAACTAACAATATGCCGAAATCTAAGATGAGAGAAGTAGTAAAAGAAATCCTACTCACAAAGTCACCAGGTCCAGGTGACCAAAGAAACTGAAAGATATCATTGCCGAGTCCCTGTGAAAAGTCTTATAAAATATTGTCTCTATTTTTTCTTAAAAGGGAAGCAGGAAACTTCCAACCCACACACAGGCTGGTGAGTTTGACTGAAAAAAAATTCTACAATTCAGTGTTTCTCTTAATGCTAAATACAAGTAATTTGTTTCTTTTAGCTTCTTGTCTGAAAAGGAGTAACGGGAGCTTCTGACTTAAAAAGATGCTACTGCAACGTTTTCCTCAGCTGATCTGCACATTTTCTATTCCATATATTTATCAATTAGTGCAGAGAATGAAAAATATGGGTGGTTTTTTTTTTTGAAGCGCTGGAATATATTTTTTATAGGCAAAGGTGTCAAACTTGCTACCTTAACTCCCAGGGAACCAGATGAAAATGTCATTGGGAAATGGTCAATAAATAAAAACACAGTAAATTGTAAACAATATTAATTTGGGACTCTCTAAGTCCAACAGGGATCCATTTGTTCTTATGTTTGACACAATTTAATGGGACAGTTCATAAGTATTTACAGAGAACATTAATCATTAAAAGCAGCAGGATTTCTTCAAAAATAGGTCATGCCAGATTAAATCCATGGCCTTTCATACAGGGTTACTAGGCTGGCAGACCAAGAAATTACTATCTATGTAATATATTCAGATTTGGCAAAACACCATCCCCCCCCAAAACACTTTATATCCTATATCAAGGGGCGCAATCCAGAGCAAAGTAGATGAAGCCCTACCATACCATGTTCAATGAATAATGATCTTAGAAAAACATGGAAGAAAGACTTGCATGAAAAAATGAACAGAACCAAGAAACCACTGGATACCCTAACGGCAATGCTCTTTTTTAAGAACTACTTTTGAGTGAATAAGTCACTGTGATTATTAAAAAGCTCAATTTGGGCTGCCATCCTTTAGGAAAGACAACATGCTATAACAAGTCCGGAGAAGGACAGCCGGGATGAAGCCACATGAGGATACCCCAATGGACAAAAGGCCAAAGCTTTGAACAGGCAGTTCCCAAAGGAAAAAATACAAGGTGACACAGACATGTGAACAGACCCTAAATCACAAATAATAAGAGAAATGGAAATTGAAACAACAGAACTTCTACCTCATATCCATCAGAGATTGGCAAAAGTGACAAACAAGAAAAATTGGTGACGGAGCTGGGAATCAATCCGGGTGATCTGGAACACTGCTGGGAACTATGCCAGTGAGCCAGCACCAGCACCAGCACCAGCGCCAGTGCCAGTGCCAGCACCAGCACCAGCGCCAGCACCAGCACCAGTGCCAGCACCAGCACCAGTGCCAGCACCAGCACCAGCACACTCCCACTTCAGAGAGAACAAAGAACCTCTATGTCCAGCTTAGTTGGTGGTAGAAGGAAATGGAAACTAAGATGGTAGAGATGGGGGCGGAGGAATGGTTGGACAAATGGCACCATATTAATTCCTTTAGGAAGTGATCCAAGGATTGGTTTCAGGCAAACCAGGGAAGAGCCAGGGGACATGAGAGACTTAAGGCTCCTAATGGCCATATTGAAACCAGAGGCCCCAAAGCCTCAGCCAGGCTGGTGACCAGAAGCCATGAGGCATCTAGGATGGCGGAGCAATGGGCTTAACAAAACAAGAAGGAAGGAAAAGAAAGCTCCCCCAACCAAGACTGTGGTTCGGATCCTATTAATGCTCATTTCTTTGGTGTGTGTTAGGCCAGGGACAGTGGCTGTAAGGGAGGGGGAGAAGGGGATCCCATGGGCAGGGGGCTGACTCGCAGTGTGGAAGAAGGCCCAGAGCTGGACTCTGTGACTGCCATGGTCAGGGAATCCTGCAGGGCCCCCAGGGGACAGCTGGGCCCCTTCTCGGCAGATTTCTCAGTGGAGGCTGGAGCTTCAAACTGGGCTGGGACCCGGGGACCAGAGAGCAAGAAACCATTGGTTTAAGGAGAAAAAAACAGACAAGTGCCCTGTCAACCTGTCACCCCTGGAGACTTCCTAACAACAGTTCAGATCAAACAGATTTGATGCCACACTCTCCCTGCACCTCACCTTGCTGGGGAGGGGGCGGGCAGGGGGCTGCGTCATCTGATCTGAGCTTCTAGTTCAATAGAGAAAAGGGGTTATTCCTCCTTGGAGCTAAAGTTAAGCCTCCCAAAGTGGAAACACAAGGGGAACACTCATATCATTATCCACCACTTAAATCCTTCTTTATTTTCCTAAGAGATCACCTCTCTCCAGATCGGCTACTCACTTTTTTAACTGAGAAACTGACGCCTGAGTTGTGTATAGAATACCTGGGGAGAAAAACAACAAACATGATCAAGGGCACCAAAATATGTCCTCAGACTGGCTCTAGAGAAAGCTCATTAAATAAAAACATGGAATCAAGCAGCCAAATACAGAGGCCCACAATGGAACATCCAGATGCACTGCACTCAGCAGGCGCTTAATAAATGTGGCTGCCTCATATTAGTCATGGGGGAGACAGCTGGAACTGAGGCTAGGGCAGACCAATCCATACACTTAAACCCAGCTCTGTCTTTAGCTACTAATGTGATCCTGAGCAAGTTTCTTCACCTGTATACCTCAGTCTCCCCATGTGTAAAAACTGACATGCAAAGATCTTGTCCATAAGACCTCAGCAGTCCTTGTGTCCTAGATGAGCCCATCACTCGCCGGCTTCATTTGAACAGTGAGGAGCCTGGAGAAGCTCCAGGCCAGGAACGAGGGCCAATGACCCCTGAGGACATCCCAAGCACCCTCACCACCTGCCTTTGGCCGCAGCCTTCCCCCCCATCTCCCAGGTGAGGCTGGACCTTACCTGCCAACAACTTCTAAGATTTTCCCATACTCTTCACTGGGATTCTTTAAAGCTTTCCTCCTCGTAGCAATGTTGTAAAAAAGGTCTTCCACCTAAAACAGAGACAGGATGTGTTAGATCAAAGATGACAGGACTTCCAATGGGTTCTTCCCATTTAAATCTAAACACATCTCACCCCAATACATTCTCACCATCCTCTCACAAATCAAAGATGTGAATACAGAGACTATCTTCCTGCCCACCCAAACCTACTTGGCGAGGCGGGGCAGCCTCTGGAGGAAAACCTAGGAGGACCCACCCATGTGTTTAGGTAGCTCAGTGCAGAGGGTTATTTAGCTGGCTCTGGTGTAGACCTGGGGTTCTAAGCACTGTGTTTATGGACTCCTTGGCAGTGCAGGGAGTCTGAGGATTCCTTCTCCAAAGCATGTTTATTTTGCTGCTATTGTTTTGTTGTTGGTGTTTTTTTTTTTTTTTTTGCTGAGGCAACTGGGATTAAGTGACTTGTCCAGGACCACACAGCTAGGAAGTGTTAAGTGTCTGAGGCCAGATTTGAACTCAGGTCCTCCTGACTTCAGGGCTGGGGTTCTATCCATTGCCCTCTAGTTACCACACAGCCCCATCATGTTTTAAAATGCTTTAAGTAAAACATATAAGATTACAAAGAATTAAATTACACCAAAATACAATTATCAAAATATTTTTAAAAATGAAGTTTCTGGACCTCAGGTTAAGAGCCACTGGATCCATGAGTACAAAAGTGTTGGTGCAGCCCATTTTGTGGTAAGAAACTGGAACCTGGGGGAGGCCCATCAGCTGGGGAATGGCTGAGTAAATTATGATATATGAATGTTATGGAATATTATTGTTCTATAAGAAATGAGGAGCAGGCTGATTTAGAAAAATCTGGAAAGACTTAAATGAACTGAGGCTGATTGAGGTGAGCAGAACCAGGAGAATACTGTATACAGCAATAGCAATACTGTACCACGATCAACTGGGAATGACTTAGCTCTTCCCAGAAATACAATGATCCAAGATAATCCCAAAGGACTCCAAAGAAAGGACTATGGAGACTGACTGGGGGTCAAAGCATGGGACTGTCACCTTTTTTTGTTTTTTCTTATGGTTTTCCCCTTTTGTTGATTTTTCTTTTCACAGTGTGACTAATATGGAAACATGTTTAAATTGACTGTACATATACAACCTGTATTGGATTACTTGCTGTCTTGGGGAAGAAGGGAAGAAAAAAAAATTGGAAATTCAAAATCTTCCAAAAGTGAAATTGGAAGCTATCTTTATAAGTAACTGGGGAAAAAATAAAACACTATTAAGTGAGAAAAAAGAAAAGGACCACGAGGATCAAGGCAGACGGTGTTGCCATTGTGGGCATCTCAGCCACCCCCTCCTCATTCTGTGGTTAAGGCAGGCATCGGGGAGAAGCACACGGCCCAAAGTCACACCGATGAAGTGGCGGGGCTGAGACTGGAAGTGGACCCGGAATCCACAAGCTTCCTATGGCACCCCACTGCCTTGCTTGTTTTTTGTTTCCCTAATTATAAGAACCATTTTTAACATTCATTTTAAAAAATGTTAAGTTCCAAATTCTCACCCTCCCCTCCTTGAGAAGGCAAGTAATTTGATATAGATTATGTCTGCACAATCATGCAAAACATATTACCCTATTAGCCAAGTTGCAGGCCCCCAAAGACCAAGAAAAATAAAGTAAAAAAAAGTATGCTTCCATTTGCTCCTTGAGCTAAGCTCCCTCAGTTCTTTCTCTGGAGGTGGGTACATTTTTCATCATTTCAGTCTTCTCAGATCACCATATTGCTGAGACTAGCTAAGTCACTCACAGGTGATGACTGTTGATATTGTTACCATGTACCACGTTCTCTACATTTCAGCCATTTCACTTTGCACTATTTCATGTAAGTCTTCCCAGGTTTTTCTGAGAGCATCCTGCCCATCATTTATTATAGCACAGAAATAGTCCATTAATAATCATCTAGCACAACTCATATACCTGTGGGCACTGGGTGGGCACCCCTTCAATTTCCGATTCTTTGCCACCACTAAAAGACCTGTTATAAATATTTTTGTACATGTGGGTCCTTTTCCTTTTTGTTTGTTTATCTCTCTGAAGTACAGGCCCAGTTCTGCTGGACAGCTCAATTGCCTTTGGGCCTAGTTCCAAATGGTTGGATCAATTCATAACTCCTCCCAAATCCTGGTCTAGAACTCTGCTCCATCCCTCCAACACTCATCCCTTTCCCCTTCTATTGTTTTAGCCAGCCTGAGAGATGTGAGATGGAACCTCAGAGTTGTTTTAATTTGCACTTCTCTCATCAACAGTGATTTCAAGCTTTTTTTCCTATATCTTCATCAGAAAACTGCCTGTTCATACTCTTTGACCACAAACCAATGGGGTAATGACTGGAATGCTGATAAATCTGACTCGCTTCTCCTACACTGTCTTAGACCCGGAAGGAGATCACCTAGTCCAAACGTCAGGAATATGGAGTTGGAAACTGAGGCGCTGAGAGCTCTAGGTACCATCTCAAAACTGTGAGGTGGCAGGGCTGGACCAGCAGCGGCTGGGCCCCCCTTCCCTGGAGCCCCATGGGAGGGAAATGGTTTCAAGTGCCCCTTGCCCCCCTGCACCCTGGAGGTCACACCTTTCACCCAGGGAGGTGACTGCCTGGCCCGGCCTTACCGTGATCTGGGTCCCCTGGTTCCCCGCACATGGCTTAGGAGGCGCTTTGAGTTTTCCATCCGAGTAGCTTGCTCTGAGCGGAGAAAAGAGGAGGGGTCCTGAGTGCCCAGCAGGCTGAGGATGGCGGCCTTCCCTCCCACAGGAAAAGCATGCCATCTTCCCAATCCTGTCAGCATCTCACTCATTTCCCACACCCAAGGGCCACGCGAATCTTCCAAATGTCTGGCCCGTGGCAAATGTTGGATGACTGCTGATTGAATGGAGATTTGGGGCCCCTGTCCGATTTATCCCCACACCCCCTCCTCCAGCCTCAAAAACCAAAGACAAAAAGGGGGCCTCTGGGAATCTGAGTCACAACCCAAAGTTTGAGAAGATCTAACAGACATTTTTATCCCCTCCCCCTACAAGCAGCTGTCCTGGATGCTGAGGATCCAGAGACACATGAGCCCATCCTGCCCAGACTTATTACAGAATGCAGAACAAGCAGAGAGGGACAGAACTAGCTTTCCTGGGCCCCTCCAAGCTACAACTGTAATGTACAGATAAGCTATGAAGACAGACTATTTTCTGGATTCCTAAGGGGGCATTCCTGCTCTAGCCCCATATCCCAGCCTTGGGGCTCAGTTAGCTCGGCCACTCAGAGCCAAAGCTATGGAGGGTGAGGTCAGTTAGGGAGCACTTATTTGGCGCCTACTATATGCCAGCTAGCTTTCAAGCAGCCGGGCATGGGACCTGGGGCTGGGCAAGAGAAGGCCAAGGAGTCACAGAGAAAAGGTGGCGAGGTGTGGGGCTCTGAAATAGCCACGAGCAGCTTTGGGAAGGTGGGGACGGCCAGACCCGCCTCTGGCTGGGAACCCAACGCACCTGTAGGCGCACTTGGCCTCCGACGTCTTCGTGGTCACAGTCACATGAGCCACGTGGCTTATACTGGCCAAGGCCTGCGGGAGAAAGGGAGAAGCGTCTGCGGCCAGGGACCAGCTTTGCGCCCCAGGCCTGTCAGGGCACCCCCGGGCCCAAAGCTTTGCCCTCCCTGACGGTGGGCAGTGAGGGCCGCCCGCCAGGACTGATCCCACTCTGGAACCCCAAGCACCGTGTGCCGGCCCCAACTCCGCTGTCCTTCCCAGGTCTGGTGACAAAGCAGCCTGGGAGGGCCCCCTGAACCCAAGGACACTAGGGGTGGGGAAGGCACATCTGGTAACACGAGAAATGGGGCTCCCGCCCCTCCTCCGTGTGTAACAAAGCAGGAGGACCTGCATTTAGACATTAACACTCTCACCAACTTCCCGTTTTAAGCAAGCCCATCCATGTGGGTGCAGGATCAGATCAGGAGGCCCCCCCCAAAAGCCGGCTTCCAGGCCAGGCCAGGGGGGGCCTTTGGGGTTCACTTCCTACCCACAGAGGCACGCCCTAGAGCAGGACCCCTCAGGGACAGGGACCCCTGGGCCCTCAGGCCTGGGGAGGGATCCCTTTTAAGGAAGCCCAGATGTCCCACCCGGCTCTGGACCAGAGAAATTCACAAGGTGTGGGGTCTGCCCCAGCCTGAGACCCTGGGACAGAATCAGGCTGGTTTTCAACCGATTCTGTCATTTCACAGATTTGGAGTTTCTTAAAACTCAGAATTTGTGAAATTACAGAATACAGAATACAGCTTTAATAAAAGCTGCCCCCCAGCAGCTCTGTAGCCAGTGGAACTGTACTGCAGACATTTCCATTCCTTATGTTAACCATCAGCTCCAGGCTCTGCCCATTCACCCCCATTCCCTTTCCCTCATCTGTGTGCAGTCAGCGTATCCTCCAGACTCTGGGCTTTGCTTTTCTCATAAAGGTCCTTCCAGACATGTCTGTCTACATCAGATTTCAGAAGCTGAGATTTTATTTTATTTAATATTTTATTTTTTCCCAATTACATGTAAAATTAATTTTAACATTCCCCCCTCCCCAAATTCTGAGTTCCAAATCCTTTCCCTATCCTTGCGCCTCCCTCATTGAGAAGGTAAACAAAGCAGATTTTAAAAAGCAAAGGTAAGGACTGTGACAACAGACTCAAATGAGATCAGCCCAGACTGGTGCTTTGCTCCAAGTGGTCTCATGCCTTTGTCTCCGCAGTCTCTGCACAAAGCCTCTGCTGCTTGGGACCCGGCCCCGGGGAGCTGCTCGGAGCCCCCAGAACACGGCGCCGAGGCCCCCCGCCCTCCTCACCCATGTTCCCACTGGCAGAACCGTGTGGAGTCCGAGTCACTAAAACAAGCAGCCCTTCTCACTCACTAATCTCACCACAAGACCTATGTTCCAAAGAGATTGTGAAAACAACAGCAAAAGGGAAAGAAATAAGATATAAAATTACAGCAAACAGCTGGAAACAAACGGGGTGCCCCCCCCCATCAGGGAATGGCTGACCAAATTAAGGATCATTACTGCATTGTAAGCAAAGAGATGGTTTCAGAGACACCTGGGAAGACCTGTATGAAATATGGCAGAAAGATACCAGCAGAGTCAGAAAAATGAGGTATACAATGGCTATCATAAGGTCAAGAGAAAGAACCCCGAAAGCCTGAAAGACGCTGCTCAGCACAATGGCCGGTGGGCAAGGAGGTGATCAAATCCAGGTACAAACGGCAGACAAGGTGGGGTCTCATTATACCTACACACTGCAGAGGAGGGAGGGGAGTCGGGGGAACAGTCGCAGAGTGACAGCAAAGATCACTGAGGCGACCCCAAAATGCACAGAAGACAACAAAAGGAAATCCAGCAGGGACACAGCAGAGGCAATACTATGATATTAAATTAAATACATATTGATAAAAGTGAAAAACAGAGAAACTACACTAAGAGTGAGCAACATTACTCAATATTATTTTAGATCATTCAAAATACCTAAATTACCCTGGCATGGAGTCTGTCATTAAAAAGTTACTATAATTAAAAAAATAAAATAAAATAAAATAAAATACCTAGCAGTATCAAATACCTGAACACATTCCTGCCAAAACATATAGGAACTATATGAACATAAACATAAAACATTTTTAAAAAATAAACTCAGATCTAAATAACTCAGGTAACAGTGGTTGTTAAAGGTAAAGCCAATATAGTTTTTAAAATCTATTTAAATTAAGTTTATTGATTCAATTTCATCTCAATTAAATTACTAAAATTTAATTTACTGAGAAGAAATAATAAACTTTATTTTGAAGTGCAAAAAATCAAGACCTTCAAAGAAACAGGGGAAAATACTAAAGGGAGTAGATTCAGCAGTATCAGACCTTAAACTATATTATAAGGTAAAATATTGTTTGTTTGTTTTTTTGTTTTGCTTTTTTAATTTTGGTAGCAGACATTTAATCTAGCTTGTTTTCCTTTATTAATTGGCAGTATATGGAATTCTAGGAAGACAGTTACCCTGCATTGTTCACAAATGCTTCGTCATGCTAGAAATTTCATCCCCGGTAAACTGCTAATGAAAATGTCATTTTCTTGGTGAGTTTATCTGACATATTATTTATCTTGCCTTTACCATTAAAGACAGTAATTCTATCAGATTTACAACACCCCCACAATGGAACTGATTTTTAATTAGGCTCTCTAAAACTAAAGGTTAAAGATTTTTTTTAATGCAACCACACCTTATTTTTCAACTACCCTAATCCACCTCACTGCTTAAGAAGGCAGTTGTAACCAGCATCTGGTATCCAGGACTGTCTTCCAGGATACCAATATCTGGGGAGGGGGAGTCTTTTTCTTTTCTTTTAGGGGGAGGGAAGTATCATTGATGTAGAAAAATGTTAATTTTCATTATTTTAAATTAAAAGCTTGTGTAAATAAAATCTATATAGCCATAAATAAAAAGAATACAGAAAATTGGGAAGGGGGGAAACTTTATAGAAAATCTCTCAGACAAGATGTGATTGATTTGGAATACTGGGGTGAAATAGGAATGAAAAATTGGTTGATTAAGAAAAACATGAAAAGACCTGGACCTATGAAGGAAGATGCTATCTACCTGCAGAGAAACAGATGATAGGAGAAACGAGCATCTCACATCTGTATCAATGTATATGTGTGAGTTTACAGATAGCTATGTATATAAACACACATGTAGCTCCATACAGACATACATACTTCACGCTTATTGTTGCCTTCTTTAGGATGAGAGGGGAGGGGTGGGAAGCAAAGAAAAAGGGCACAGGAGAGAACAAAAGAAAGCCAACAAGTAAGCAAAGAAAAGCCAGCAGCTTAGAAAAAAGGTTCAGCATTTATTATATAGATTTTCTTGAGATAGAAATGTTTTGTTTTATATGAATCCTCTCATGTTCTGCTATGTATGTGGCAATATTTTTTCTTTTCTCATTTTGTATTTAAATTTAAAATTTTAAAAACCATTAAAATTAAATATATTTTTAAAAGGACTGGCTCTACAAATACTGTGGTTTCATGTACACTATCTGTGTTATTTGTATATGAAAAGTTTGATGTTTATTAAGTTTCTAATAAAAAAAAAATTGTTTTTAAACCCAGAAATGGAATGAAGGTGTTCAGCCTGTTCCAGAGGGGCTACCAAGAAGCCCAAGGCCACAAACAGATTCTGATCACTAGCATATCTAAAGCCAAGGTCATGGTTACATCCGGTGATGGATGGAGAGAGAGATGGATAAGCAGCCAACGTAAGGATAAGGGAACTCTAAACACTTAAGTGAGGCTCCACAAAAAGGCTCCTCCAAAGCTGCCTCGGTGTTCCGACTCCCAGCCCCCCCTTCCTTCTCAGTAAGGCTCCGGGGCAGGGACCAAAGCTCAGCCCCCCAGCTTTCCCTCCTCACCAAGTGCAAGTCACATTGAGGAGCAGACTCCCTGACACTCCCATTTCCCAAGGCACTTTGGGCACACAAATATGACTCCATTCGAGATCCACACAAATCCCAATTCTCACACAAGCCACACAAATCCGACAAATCCTCAGACCTGAACAACTCAGGATTTCAAAGGTGTTCCACATATATTCACTGGATACAAATGAATTTTAACACAAGAGAACATTTCTCTTTTCCTTACAAGTATCTCTTGAAAAACATTAAGGGAGAACAGTGTCAGGGAATAATCACGGCAGCAGAAGAGGCTGCAAGTTCTTTCTTTCTACCTTACCTCCCCCCGAAAGCCATAGGTAGAAATGGAGGCCAGATCTTCAAATGACTGCAGTTTACTCGTAGTGAACCTCTCACACACAATGTCCAGGTCTTCTTTCTAAAATGATTTAAAAAATAAGGGGAGGGGGGTCAGGAAGAGTGATAAATGAACCACAGTAATGGTCATTTCTAAGGATGATGGGTTGTCACTATTTTTAAAATTTAAATATGTCAAATACTTCATCCCAAAGTAAATTGTACAATTTTTAAAATGGACCCATTTTCAGGTGTAGGCATTTTACTGCCTACAGACCAGTTTCCCAGAACAAAAAAAAAACTGAATCTTTTCTTCAGTCTCTTTGATTTGGCCCTAGTCAAACACTGTCATCTTGGGGAATTTTACTTACCCGGATTCCAGTCCCATTGTCCTGAATCTGAATCAGCTTCAAGCCTCCTTCTTTAACAGTCACTTGGATACTTGTGGATTTGGCATCCAAGCTGGTAAAGATGGACAGTGAATTCTACTTGTTATAAACAGATTTGACTCAAGTAACAAAATAATAAAGCTCATTACCTATGCTGATGTTTAGCTGTAGTTTATAAAAAATGGAAAGCTGATTTCCATTTTTCTCCAAGTTTAGAAATCAGACTCATGTCATTAAAAAAACAAACTTCCTTCTAATCGGCACTAAAAGCAACATCCATGTGCTTCAAGAAAAGGCCCAAATTAGGTCCTGAACTCCAGGTATTGGGTATCTTCTCCGATTTTTTCCTCATTCCCTATTGCTTTTTTTTGCCTATTGCTAATAAGAAACCCAACGTCCATGTCAGAAACCTGGTGTTATGATAGAGACATCTGTATCTTTGTGCACACACATAGGCATGTCTGTATGTGTACATAAATATGGACATTAAAATGAAGCATTCTTCTTGGATCTGGCCAGACGGTCCTAACAGCCGAGCAGAGCAAGGGGCAGATCCAGACAAAGCAGGGAAAGATAACTGAAGAGGCCCCTCCACGAGGGGGCCGGAAGCCCCACATTTTGTGGTTTTTCACAAGGGCGGACAATGTTGGGGGGGGCAAACCTTTCCCAGGGGGAGTAAAGCTACAGAGAACGGGGAGAAGGTGGGCAGAGATGCTGTGGGAAGCCAGACCTCCAGCAAGACCAAGGGTGTTAATCACCCAAGGAAACCAGCTCTGAGCCTCCTGCTCTTCTGGGGCACACCAAGAGCTGGCCGGTATAAAGAGGGACTCTGGGGTGGGGGTAGGTCACCCGACCCGGCTGGCTGTAAACCCCTTCCCCCTCGCACAGGCAGGTGTGGGGGTGGGGAGCCTTTGGTTGTTACTTTCCTGGTGGGGAGTTTTTGGTTTTACTGTAGGGAAAGGTCTCTGGGTTTTATTTTCCTTTGGGGGGGGGGTCTCTCTGGTTTTTACTTTCCCTGGGAGGGGGAGTCTGGTTTTTACTATATTAGGGTCTCTTTGGTTTTTACTTTTGGGGGGTTTCTTTGCTTCCTTCTTTTTCTGGGGGGTCTTTCTGGTTTTTAATTTGGGGGGAAGTCTCTTTGGTTTTTACTTTGGGAGGTCTCTTTGCTTTCTACTTTTTCTGGGGGGGGGGTTTCTCTGGTTTTTACTTTCCCTGGGAGGGGAGTCTGGTTTTTACTATGGAAAGATCTCTTTGGTTTCTACTTTTTCTGGGGAGATCTCTTTGGTTTTTACTATGGGGAAATCTCTGGTTCTTGCTTTCCCAGCATGCTCTGGGCCCGCAGGCTGCGCTGGGCCCGCAGGCTGCGCTGGGCCCGCAGGCTGCGCTGGGCCCGCAGGCTGCGCTGGGCCCGCAGGCTGCACCGGCCCAGCAGCCCCGGGGGTACCTGGGGGGGGGGGAGGGGACAGTTATCCCCGGCCCGGGCAGCCGCCCCCAGAGGAAGCCCCTTCCCCGGGGAAGACAAGGGTGCCCCCGCCCCCGCCCGGGACACGGGGGGGGGGGGCAGATCCCCCGCTCCCGCGGGCCGAGGGTTACCCTCGTCCCCGGCCTCAGCCCGAGCGCCGGGGGTGGGGCCCCACGGCCAGCACAACCACGTGCAGGCCAACTCAAAACAGCACAAAAGTTTTTCGCGGGAGCGGGCCGTGCGCATGCGCACTGGAGGCCAAAAGTTTTTCTTCCCCCCTCCCCCGGCCCCTTCTGCGAACTCGAACCCGGAACTCCATTTACCAGTTCTCAATCATCTCCTTGATGGCGTTTGCGGGGCGCTGGATGACCTCCCCGGCCGCGATGCGGTTCACGACTTTTTCGTCCAGGCGCCTAATCACCCCGGCCACCAGAGACATGACGGCGGCGGCCAAAACCCGGGAGCGCGCCAAGCGGCTCAAGGACGCCCCCCTCGCCCAATCGCCGCAGTCAGGGTCCGGGAGCTAGGCAGACTCATGCAAATGAGCGCCCCTCTCAGCCAATCACCGCCGTTCCAGCGTCGGGGACTAGGCTGATCCAAGCAAAAAAAGGCCCCCACCAACCAATCCCAGAAGTCTCCCTCAGGAAACCAGGCAGATCTATGCAAACGAATTTCTCTCAGCCAATCGTTTTAGCCCCGGTTCGCCTCCCGGGCCGCCCCATGCAAATGAGTGCCCCCTTCAGCCAATCCCCTCCGCCTAGTCTGGGGTGCCAGGCAGATCCGTAAGAATAAACGGCTCTTCCAGCCAATCACCTCCTCCGATTTGGTCACATTCCACCTTCCCCGATTTTCCTCATCCTCCGCTCTAGGTCTGAAGGGACTTCCCTCAGCGGGTGTGGAAACGGCGAGCCGATTGGACCGCCCAGATGCCTATCGCTACTCGGTAAGGTCTCGTGATCTCCCCCAAATGCAGAGAAGATCAAGGGACCGCCTCGGCTCTCGCCCCATTGGCCGAGCCGCCCAAGCGGGCGCCCCCGCAGCCGCCACCCGATTGGCCCGTCCCCGTTTTCTAAAATAAAAAATCACCACGCCGGCGCAGCCAATCGGCATCGGGCGGCGCGTCTTCTCGGGAGGGTCTTCTCCCGACGTCAGCGCGATCCCCCCAATTCGACGGCGGCATCCGACGAGAAGGGTTGTGCGCTCCAAGCTCTCTCTCTCGCTCTCCGACCGACCTGCCAGGCAGCCGCCAGCGATGGCCTTCTCCAAGATGTGGGCCACTCCGAAGAGGAGGCGCGCCGAGCCCGAGGAGCAGCACGTGTTCCGGCCCGAGTGGACCCAGCGCTACTTGGTGGTGGAGCGGGACGATGGTGAGGGTGCCGAGTGCCTGGTATGCCGCCGGCCCATCGTGGCCACGCGTGAGCGCGATGTGAGGCGCCACTACGAAGCGGAGCACGAGCACTACGAGGCGTATGCGGCGGGCGGCGAGCGCGCGGCGCTGGTGGAGAGACTGCGGCGCGGGGACGCGCTGGCGGCTGCCGCGCTGTCCCGGGAGGAGCGGGCGGTGCGCGCCAGCCTCGGGGTCGCGCACCTGCTGGCCCTCCACGGGCGCCCGTGGGGCGCGGGGGGTCTGGTGCGCCGCTGCCTGGAAGCCGTGCTCCGGGAGGCGCTGCCCGAGCACTGCCGCCTGCTCGATGAGGTAGACCTGTCCCCCGAGAGTCTGGCGCAGAAGACCCTCGGCCTGGCCCGCAACCTGCACGCGCAGCTGGTGACGCGCGGCCCCGCCTTCCAGGCCTTCTCCCTGGCCCTCGATGACCAGGCCTTCGTGGGCACCGATGGCCGCCTGCTGGTCTTCGTGCGCGGGGTGGACCAGGATTACGAGATCGACGAGGAGCTGCTGACCGTGGTGAACCTGGCGGTGCAGCCGGCCGTGGGGCAGGTCCTGCGCGCCATCGCCGAGTCCATGGCGCGGGCCGGTCTGACATGGGACCGGCTGGTGGGCGTGGCGTCCACGGGCACGGCGTGGCTCACTGCGGAGGACTGCGGCTTGGTGCAGTTGCTGCAGGACCGCGCGGCCGAGGCGCGCGGGGGCGTGGGCGGGAGCTCGCCGCTGCCGCACTGCGCAGGCTTGCTGCACCTGGAGCTGATGGGCTCGCGCGAGCTGGACGTGGGCGGGGTCGTGGACGCCGTGGCCGGCTGGCTGGCGCTGCTGCGCACCCGGGGCGCGCGCTCGATCGGGCTGAAGATGCTGCTGGAGGAGGCGGAGCTGCACCACGGCGGGGAGGTCAGCCTGCTGATCCTGGGGAGCTGGCTGCGCCGCGGCAAGGCGCTCAAGCGCGTCTTCTCCCTCCGCCGCGAGCTCGAGTGCTTCCTGGCCGAGGCGGGCGTGCCCCCCAACGCGGCGCTGCGGGACCCGCTGCAGGACCCGGACTGGCTGTGCGACATGAGCTTCCTGGTGGACATGCAGGGGCACCTGGCCGAGCTGGCGTCCGAGCTGCGCGTGCCCGGCACCTTCGCCTTCACCGTCATGGACCACATCTGCGCCTTCGGAGACAAGCTGCAGCTGCTGCGCGCGCACCTCAGCGCCGGCGACCTCTCGCTCTTCCCGGCCAGCCGCGAGCTCTGCGCCGAGCTGGACCAGCAGGGCCAGTCCGGGCGCGAGCTGCTGGCCTCGCACCGCTACCAGGAGGCGCTGGCCCGGCTGCACGCCCGGCTGCAGAAGCAGTTCGAGGACCTGTGCGCCGTCAAGCGCGACCTCGACATGTTCGCCGACCCGTTCAGCTTCCCGGTGGAGAACGCGCCGGCGCACATCCAGGAGGAGCTGATCCGCATGAAGTCCAGCTCCACGCTGCTGTGCGAGTACCGCGAGGAGAACCTGGGCTCCTTCTACGCGGGGCTGCCGCCGGGCTGCTACACGGAGCTGCAGGCGGTCACCTTCCGCGCCGCCTCGCTCTTCGACAGCAGCGCCATCTCCGACAAGGCGTACGCCTACTTCCTGAAGCACCAGGGGCGCCTCTGCCAGCTCGGCACCGAGGAGCACCTGCACGCTCTGGTGCGCATCGCCACCAGCAACTTCGAGCCGCGCCTGGACGACCTGGTGCGCGCCCGCAGCCGCTCCCTGGCCTGAGCCCGGCCCCGCCGTCCCGGGGCCGCCCCCGGCCCGTCCCGGGGCCGCCCCGCCTCCCAGCGGCCAATGTGAAGTCCCGCCCGCGCCCCTTCCCGCTCCCGTCCTAGTGCTCGTGTCGTGAAGCCTTAACGGCCCCAGCCTTGTGCCCGCCCCTCCCGCCGGTTAACTTTGTGGTATTATGGTCTCTTAAACGTGTGTTGAAACTGTTTTGCCAAAACTTAGTGTTACCTTAGCAGAAACTGTAAAAGCAGAAATTAATATATTGGAGATTCTATTTGAGTATATATACATATATCTATGTCTTTGAACTTTTATTTTGTGAGATTGTGAGGTGAACGATCGCCAGATTTCCCCACGAGGGTCGGGCCGTCCTTACTCTGTACGTTAAGAGACGCTGCTGGTGAAAGTCTCAGACTTGGGGGGGGTCTAACCCATAGTGCTCGGGTTTGGGGGGGGGGGGCCGGCAGAAGCCGATAGCCCAGCCGCAACCTAGGGCTGGATGCGGAAAGCGAAGCCAGATTGGGTTTCCCCCGGCGGCGGCAGCCTCTTAATTGTCATTTTAAGGATCAAAAAGAGCCCTCTGTTGTCTTTACTTGGTTCTCTCTCTTTCTTTCTTTCTTTCTTTTGGTCACTTTTCCTGTAGGTCTTTCAAAGACCCGTGGAAAACGTGCGATCTGCAATTTAGCCAGAGATTTTTATCTTTTAAAAACAGAGATCGGACATCTCGAAAGTCCTTTCTCTTCCCTTTTAGAAAAAAGGCACATAAAGTGAGGTGGACTGCCTCTCTTGTCATCCTGTACATAGTTCACGGACGCAAGCACCTCTGAGGAAGGAATGATAATTGAACAGCGTGTAGGAGGCTTACAGCTGGACACATTTTTCATTCATGAATCCACGGCATTTTCGCATATGCTGTTTTTTTTTTTTTAAGTAGTAGTGTTTGGATAAAAATAGCTTCATCTCAAACGGCTTTTTTACTTTGAAATGTAAAAGTCAGCCTCGCCACATACTCTGAAAGTATTATTTTTAAAATAAACTGTTAAATATGTTTGTGGTATTATAAGTAATTGCAAAAACAAAAAACAAACAAAAAAAAAAAAACAAACAAAAAACAAAACCTTGGAGTTAACTTAAATGTCTAAGTATAAGGGATGGTTTAAATGTTGCAAATTAATGTAATGGACTGTTCTGATATAGCCGAGCGTGAGTATGAAGAATACAGAGAAATCTGGAAAGACTTTGATGAGAACTGTACCAGTAGAATGAAGAAGGTCTCTGCTGCCTGGAAGAATGGAAGGAAACAAGAATGAGTGGACTTTAAAAAAAAAATCCTTGTTGACTCCAGTGACTGAAAAATTCTATTACTTTATATGTTGAAATTAAATGTGAGTAGTAATTAAGCAAGTTTGGTTGTATTGATGTTCAGTGTTATGTTATTAATAAAACAGTATTAAAAGCTTCTACTCTTTCAATTCCATGACTTCTGGAGGGGAGGTGGCCCTGGGTTCTGGAGGGGCTTCCTGATGGGAACTCATACCCTTTAAGGTCCTGCCACGTTAAAATGCCAAAACAGGGGCTCCATCATCCTCCAATAGCTCCCACGGGGAGCATCTAGTCACCCAGGGACAGGTTTGGGGTGTTTCCCCCTCCTTTGGGCAACTTAGGTTTAGATCCTCATTTCAGGATATATGGGTGGGGTCCTTTAAGTGGCAGGCTTCTCAGCAAACACAATACTGCACCCACTTCCTCCAGCCCCAGTCATCCACAATAAATGTCACACAGTTCAGGTTCCCTCCTTCCCCAAAGGGGTGCATTTCAGAACATTATGTAGGATACTCTTAAATTTAAGACAGTTCTCATGAACTGAACCTATCTTTAAAATCCACATTTTGGGATTAGTCTGAAAGGGAGCCAGCCAGAAAGCAGGTGCACACAGGTAGAGCTGTCACTTCAAAGAGAAAATTCAACTCAAGATACAGAGCAGCTTCTGGCCCTTAGTACCCATTACCTTCCTACTTAATCAAGAAACACTTATTAAACACCTATCTGCTAAGCACCGGGGGTACAAATAAAGCAATAACAATAAATAATAATAATGCCTTAAGGCATTCGCAATCAAAAGGCGTCAACATGCAAAAAATACAAACCATATACGGAATAAATGGGATAATTGGACAAGAGGGAAGGTACTGAAATGAAGAGGTAGAGGAGGCTTCCTGGGGAAGGTGGAATTTTAGTTGGGAGTTAAAGGAAGCCAGGGAGGTTAGGAGTCCACTGTACTAGAAATGCCCAAATCATGTTCCCTATACTCTGCTCAAGACAGTAAGGAAATGTGTAATCTATTTTAGAAAGTTTAAAAACTGACAATTTAGAATTTTGTGAGCAACAGAAAGCCTAGTTCTGTGTGATTATAAATTCGCTTGGCTTAAGCGGTATAATTTAGTAATTTATCTGGAAAGCATTCCCTAAAGATGAGGTGGTCTTGTATCTTTCCTATTCATGGAAGTTTTAATTGAGGCTCACCTGAAAAACAATTAGCTTTCACCCCTTGAAGATTGTCATTTTAAGGCTTTCCCCCTCTATTTCTGCCTCAGATTTTAAGTGTTTTGTGAGATGCAGTCTTTAGCTGAAGCTAACAGGGAGATTTATTTAGCCTGAGCGTGTGAAAGCAGAGAGAATGCAGCTTTCAGAACCAAGGAGAGTGGTTCAAGACCCACCCCTAACTCCCAAGCGAGTGACTAGATATCTCACTGCCCCGGGGAGCTTCCTAAGACTAAGGTGCCAGGAAATGTGCTGCTTTGGCCGGGGGGCTTCTTCCCAGATGAAATCACATCCCTGCAAAACATCCCGGATGAAATCACATCCCAGATACACAAACACACACACACACACACACACACACACGGACTATCTCACTGCCCCGGGGAGCTTCCTAAGACTAAGGTACCAGGAAAGATGCTGCTTTGGCTGGGGGGTTTCTTCCCAGATGAAAATCACATCCCAGCAAAACCATCCCGGATGAAATCACATCCCAGGTAAAGCGCGCACACACACACACACACACACACACACACACACACACGACTTTCACCACTTGTGTGCTCAAGGTAAAGTAGTTCTAGGAATGGAAATTAATTAAGTGGACTACCTAGAAATTTTTTTTTATTATTTTTTGCAAATCAATTTGCACACGATTCTGTTAATTCTGTTACTGCCTAGCATATCTGCTTGGGCTTGAATGAAACACAGAGCAAATAATGCAGTATTATACTCTATTTCCAGATGTTTGTGTATGGAAGTCCACACTTAGACACAATCTAATAATTGAAATTTCTAGACAGACGTATTGACACTTGAAATATTTAAGCTCTAAGAAGTTACTCAGTCCTGTGTACTTTCAAAACTCTGTTTTGGTCTAATTGCCCTTGTGTGAAATTCTAAGGCAGTTGGTTTAGCCCTGGAGTCAGAACTCCAGCACCCGGGAGTTCCTGGGATGGTTTTCATCATCTTTAAAATGAGGCAAAGGCCCCACCCTGGAAGGGACCCTCGTTTAATCCAGCCTCATTTTATAGATCGGTGATTTCCCTGATGCGGGTAAATAAATGACCAAGTTGGGATTTGAACCTGGGCTCTGACTCCATGGGCAATGACTTTTTCACTGGACCACATTGTTGAGCAGCTTTTCTTACATTGATTTCTGGTAAAATTTGATAGAAAGACAGTCCAATGAGTTAGGGACTAAGAGAGTTACACGAGGCAGAGAAAGCAACATGTGTTCTCTGGGGCTCAGCTCTGGGGACGAGGTGGAAAATCCTACCTATTTCTCAGACACTGTTGCTATTTTCATTTTTCAGGAACCTGTTTATTTAACGCAGTGGAATCCAACTGATAGATTTGGGGCAGTGGGATAAAAAAGTTTTCAGGCTATTTGGAAGAAGGGGGGGGGGGATTGCTAGAAAGGCTTTTCTGAACTTCCCCAAAATCAGACCATCTGGGAGCATCCTGTTTCCTAAAGCAATTTTACTTTTCATCATTGCTTCTTTTACTTTTAATTCTAAGCCCTCGGGTCTCTAAATTTGTTCTAATTGTTTTGCTGGATTGGTGTAAGCAAACATTTAAAGTATAATTAGGCTTAAATTTTAGGATCTCCAAAGTGGGAGATTGTCAATCCACAAAGATCGAAGGGGGTGGGGGATTGTTTTCTGTGGCCTGGGAAACCTTCAATTAGAATAAGTGAAATCTAAGGCCTTTGGGATGTTTATTGACCCTAGTGAATCTTGATCAGAGAGAACAATAAGGGAGGAGGAATGCAGACTAGGAAGCTTTGTGGGAAGAGGTGAAGGGCAGCCGTATACCCTGCAGGCGTTGATTCATCTCAGAATCTGAGCTGGAATTTGCAAAGTCCTCCTTAATGGCATTCAGTGACACAGTAGGCCTGCTGGGATGGGGTATAGAATTGCTTTTTTTCCCCCTTTTTTCAAAGACTGTTTTTCTTTATTTCTCTCAATCACATGTAAAAACACTTTTAATATTAAAAAAAAAAACATTTTTGAGTTCCAGATTCCCTCCCTCTTCTTTGAGAAGGGGAGCATTTGATACAGATCATATACATGTGCAGCCATGCAAAACACATTTCCATGTTAGCCATGTTGTCAAAGAAAGCCCAGACTTAAAAAGTCGGCTTCAATCTGTATTCAGACCCCATCAGCTCTCTCTCTGGAGGTGGAGAGCATTTTTCATCATGAGTCATTTTGGAATTATCTTGGATCATTGTATTGTGAAGAAAAGCGCTCAGTCATTTTGGGATAGAATTTCAAGCAACCTTTTTTCCTTTTAAAAAAAAAAACCTAATTTATTTGGTTACATTTAAAATTCCAAATTATCTTCCTCCCTTTGTTCTCCACCTTGTACCAAAAATGTCCATCATTTGACATAAAGATTAGTATAGACAAAAATATGTTTATACATACACACATATCCATATACTGACAACGATATATGTATGTATATGTTACCATGGATACTTGTATTTATCAGTTCTTTCTCTAACAGCAAATTTCATCTTCCTCTATGGGTCCTTTGTATTTGATTTGAATATTTCTATTACTGAGAATAGCTTAGTCATTCACAGCTATTTTTTTTTTTTTGAACAATATGGTTGTTGCTGTAACCAAGGTTCTCTTGGTTCTGCTCACTTGATTCTTCCTTATTTCATACAAATCTCTTCACGTTTTTCCTAAAAGCAGCTTGTTTTCTCGTGTCTTACAATGCAGTAATATTCCAGCTCCATGTCATACCACAACTCGTTCGGCCATTTTTTAACTGATGGGCATCTATCTCCTCAGTAGCCAATTCTTGTCTACCACAAAGAGCTGCTACAAACATCTTTTGAGCATCTCTTTTCCTTTGATTACCTGGGCTAATGAGGTATTGCTGGGTAAAAAAGGGTGTAGACACAATTTTATAACTCTGGTCGTATTTTCAGATTGCTCTCCAAAATGGTTGGATCAGTTCACAATTCCACTAAGAGTGTATAAGTGTTCCCATTTTTACACATAAAACAATTTTTTGAAATAGATTTCAAAGACGAGAACCGATGCTAAATGAAATGAGCAGGACCAGGAGACATTGTACAGGCAACAACAAGACTATATGATCACCTATGATGGACGTTGATCTTTTCAACAATGAGATGACTCAAGGCAATTCCAATAGACTTGGGATGGAGAGAGCCATCTGCACCCAGAGCGAGGACTATGGAGACTGAATGGGGATGAAAGCATGGTATTTTCATCTTTTTATTGTTGTTTTTGTTTGCTTGTGGGGGGTTTTTTCAGTGTTTTTCCCCCCTTTGATCTGATTTTTTTTGCATAACATGATGAATATGGAAATATGTTTAGAAGAATCACACGTGTTTAACCTTTATCAAACTGCTTGCTGTCTGAGGGGAAGAGGAAGAGGGAGAAAAAATTGGAATACAAAGTTTCACAAAGATGAATATTGAAAACTATCTTTGCATGTATTTGGGAAAATAAAATACTTTTAATTAATGTATTAAAGGAAAAAATAATTAGATTTATCACATCAATTTGAGACTAAAATTGGGTTCAGCTGCTTTGGTTATAACCCCACTGAGACAATTATCTTCTGACAATCTATTATATTTTCATGTTCCACCACCACCATTCTCTGTCCCTCTTCCCTCTCAAAAAAAAAAAAAAAAAATCTTTGGAGACACAAAGCTTTCACTTCTCCTTCCAATTCTACTCTTATATTGTATCTGGTTAAACTCGTTTGTATTGCTTCTTTTAGCTCTAAATATACTCTTGCTGGTAACCAAGTAAATAACAAACAAAACCATCCATTTCTGTGAGAAGTCAACAGAAATTTGGCTGAGAACTGCCTAAAAGGTGGGCATTTCTCAAGGCTTCATAGAGCTTTTAGACCAAGCATTGGGGTGTCCCAATTTGGTATCAAGGTCTGGATTCAAAAATTGGCCCTATTATTTTTGACCTGTTTGACCTTGGATAATTCAGTACTTAGCAGGATGCCTGGCCCGCAGTAGGTGCTTAATAAATGTTTATTGAATTGGAGATTAATCTCCAGAACCTCAGTTTCCTCCTCTGTAAAATGATTGAAGGAAGTGATTTCAGGGCTTTTCCATTTATGAATCCTGCGATGCAAAGTCAAATTTTATTTGGGGGAGTGAATAGCAGTCTATTTTTATAGCCAATGAATTTAAATTTATATCAATTAAAATATTGCATGAGTGAGTTGAATAGGTTTAGTTTGATAGGGTATCTGAATTTCATCACTTTGGACATGCACTTTCTGCATAAATCTGGCAAAATTTTTATCTACATTATCTTAGCCACAGAAGGCACCTGGGTGCTCAGTGGATAGAGCAAGACCTGAGTTCAAATTCAGGGTAACATACTTCTGTTTGCTTTAATAGACTAGAAAACAAAAATGCAAAAATAAAAATAAAACATCTTGGACATTATTGATTCAGGGGCTCTCACAGAGCCAGGCAGAACCGAGCTGCAACAGCCTTATCATTCTCTTCTGGAAAGGAAAGTTTTACTCAGAGAACTAATTAACATTCAAACTGAGAGTTTAATTGCTGATAGTGAAAACAAAGGAAGTAAAAAGTTTCATCTCCTGTGCCTTCTGTCTTTGGATTGCAAATGACCCAGATTTATTTGCATTTCTGGAGGTTTCTCCTTTTCTTCCTCCTCCTTATCCCTCAATCAATTATTCTCAGGACTTGATTCAAATGCACATATACAGACATACATATGTGGGGGTGAGGTGGGGGTGTGGATACACACACAAATACACAAACTCTGGGTATGACTTCGAAGCTCATAAAATATATTCTTCTTTCTTTCTTTTTTTTTTTTTGCTTTTTGCTGAGGTAATTCGGGTTAAGTGACTTGTCCAGGGTCACACAGTTGGGAAGTATTAAGTGTCTGAGATCAGATTTGAACTCAGGTCCTCCTTACTTTAGGGCTGGTGCTCTATCCACTGAGCCACCAAGCTGCCCCTAATTTTTTTTCCCAAAGGACTTTATGGAGAATATTCCTGAAGCACACTCATTTCTAGGGATATAGAACTTAGCTTCAATGATACTTCCAAGC
Organism: Sarcophilus harrisii; assembly: GCF_902635505.1. Taxonomy (NCBI): domain Eukaryota; kingdom Metazoa; phylum Chordata; class Mammalia; order Dasyuromorphia; family Dasyuridae; genus Sarcophilus; species Sarcophilus harrisii. The sequence continues at coordinate 13,946,329 of NC_045426.1, read as the reverse complement.
CCTTCATGAAGAAAAGAAAGAAACAAGCATTTATTAAATACCTACTGGATGCTGGGCACTGTGATAAGAAGTTGAAAAATATCTCTTCTCACAACAAACCTGGAAAATATGTGCTATTATGATACCTGTTTTACAGTTAAAGAAACTGAGGTTAAAAGATTAAGTGACTTGGCCAGGGTCACACTCTGTATGAAAATGTTTTGCATGACTAGACATGTATAATTTATATTAAATTGTTTGCCTTCTCAAGGAGAGAAGAGGGGAGAGAGGAAGAGAATTTGAAACTCCAAATTAAAAAAAAAAAGTAATATTAAAATATCTTGTTAATGTGTAATTCAGAAAAATTTAAATTAAATGCAATTTTTTAAAGACTTTAATTCTAAAGGAATGAGAGTATCAAAGAACCAATCATACAAATGATCAACAATTTCATTAAAAGGAATGCAAGGGTGGAGGGAAGGAGGGGAAAAATTGGAACAGAAGTTTTTGCAAAGGGTCAGTGGAAAATTACCCATGCTTATGTTTTGTCAATAAAAAGCTATTTAAAAAAAAAACAATGCAAGAGGCAGCAAAATGTTGCAATGGATAGAACACTAGCCCTGAAGTTAGGAAGACCTGAGTTCAAATCTAGTCTCAGACACTTCCCAGCTGTGACCCTGGCCAAGTCACTTAACCCCAATTGCCTCAGCAAAAAAAATGCAAGACAACATATCAAAATTTATGGGATACAGCTAAAGCAATACTTAGGGGAAATTTTATATCTCTAAATACTTACATCAATAAAAAGGAGAAAGGGCAAATCGATGAATTGGGCATACAGATTACAAAGAGAATAAATTTAAAATCCCCAATCAAAACCAAATTGAAAATTTTGAAAGTCAGAAGAGATTAATAAAATTGAAAGTAAGAAAACCATTGAACTAATAAATAAAACTAGGAGATGGTTTTATGGGAGGGGGGGAGGAGGAACTCCACAGTAAAATAGATAAAGCATTGGTTAATTTGATTAAAAGAGGAAGAAGAAAACCAAATTGCAAAATCAACAATTAAAAAAGATGAATTCATCCCCAATAAGTAAAAAAAAAAGCAATTAATAGGAATTATTTTGTCTATTTATATACCAACAAATCTAAAAAGCTAAGTGAAATGGATAAATATTTACAAAAATATAAAAATAAAAAATAACACAAAAGGAAAAACAACACAACCCTATCCTAGTAGAAGAAATTAAACTATCAATGAAGTCTCTAAGAAAGGACTACATGGATTCATATGTGAATTCATTCCAATAAACTATTTCAAAAATAGGCAAAGGAATCACACCAAATTCTTTTTATGACAGAAATATGGGCTGATATCTAGACCAGACAAAGCTTAAATAGAGAAAAAAAAATGACAGACCATTTTCCCTGATGAATATTGATGCAAAATATTTTAAACAAAAGGCTAGCAAGAAGATTAAAGCAATATATCATAAGGACCACACACTATGACCAGGTGGAATTTATACCAGAAATCCAGGGATGGTTTAATATTAGGAAACTATCAGCATAATTGACTATATATTTAAAAAGTCATATGATTATCTCAATAGATGTAGAAAAATCTTTTGACAAAATAAAAAGCCATTCCTATTAAAAACACTATAATGCATAGGAATAAATGGAGCTTTCCTTAAAATGATAAGTAGCATTTAGTTAAAACCATTGGCAAGTATTATCTATAATGGGGATTAGCTAGAAGGCTTCCCAGTACAATCAGGGTTGAAGCAAGGATGCCCATTATCACCATTTTTATACTAGTATTTCTAGTAGTAGCAATAAGAGGAGAAAAAGAAATGGAAGGAATTAAAAAAGGCAAGAAGGAAACAAAATCATCATGCTGAAGACAAAATGATGGTATATTTGGAGAATTGATTACAAAATAAAATTTTACAACTTTAGCAAGGTTGCAGGATATAAAATAAACCCATATAAATCATCAGTATTTCTATATTCTATGAACAAAGCCCAGCAGCAAGAGTTAGAAAGAGAAATTCCATTAAAAATAACAATAAAATATTTGGGAGTCTATCTGCCAAGTCAAACCAAGGAACTATAGGAATATAACTGCAAAACATTTTTTCACACAACTAAAGTCAGATCTGAATAACTGAGAAAATAGTAATTGCACTTGGGTAAACTGAAGTAATATAATAAAAATGACAATTCTACCTAAGTTAATTTATTAAGTGCCATGCTAACCAAATAGCCAAAAATTTATTTTATAACCTAGAAAAAAGAATAATAAAATTCATCTGGAAGAACAAAAGGTTGAGAATTTCAAGGAAACTAGTGAGGAAAATATAAAGGAACTTGGCCTAGATGTACCTGATCTCAAATTATATTTTAAAGCAGTGATTACCAAAACAATCTAGTACTGGCTAAGAAATATAGGAAGGAATAGCTTGGGTACACAATCTAAAGTAGGAAATGACCATAGAAATCTGGTGTTGAATAAATCCAAAGATCCAAGCTTTTAGAACAAAAACTAACTGACACAAACTGCTGGGAAACCTAGAAAACAATATGGCAGAAAGTAGAAAGAGACTAAAACTTCATGCAATGTTCTAAGATAAGGTCTAGACATAAAGGGTGATACCACAAGCAAATTAGGAGAACATGGAATAATTATCTGCCAGATTTTATAATTAAGGGAAGAATTTATAAACGGAAAGAAAAGAGGTCATTGTAATAGATGTAAAATGGATCATTTTGATTATATCAAATTAAAGTTTTTTGTGCAAGCAAAAACAATGTAGTCAAGATTACAAGGAAAGTTGAAAACTGGGGGAAGTTTTTTTCAGCCAGTGTCACTGTTAAAGGCCTTGATCCATCAGTGCCATTGCTGGGTCTGTATCCCAAAGATATCATAAAAAAGAGAAAAGGATCCTGTGTGCAAGGATGTTTGTGGCAGCCCTGATGGTAGTGGTAAGGAACTGGAAACTGAGTGGTTGCCCATCAGATGGAGAATGGCTGAATAAACTGTGGTATATGAATATTATGGAATATTATTGTTCTATAAGAAACAATCATCAGGATGATTTCAGAAAGGCCTGGAGAGACTTACATGAACTGATGCTGAGTGAAATGAGCAGAACCAGGAGATCATTATTTACTTCAACAACAAGACTATATGATGATCAATGCTGATGGACGTGGCTCTTTTCAACAATGAGATGATTGATGCCAGTTCCAATGATCTTGGGATGGAGAGAACCATCTACACCCAGAGAGAGAGAGTGTGGGAACTGAGTGTGAATCACAACATGGCATTCTCCTTCTTATTGTTTGTTTGCATTTTGTTTTCTTTGTAATTTTTTCCTTTTTGATATGGTTTTTGTGTAGCATGATATTTGTAGGAATATGTATAGAATTGCACATTTTTTAAATTGAAGCTTTTTATTTCCAAAACACAAGCAATGATAATTTTTCAACATTGACTTTTACAAAACCTTGTGTTCCAATTTCCCCCCCTTCCTCCTTCCCTAAATGGTAAGTAATCCAATATATGTTAAACATGGTAAAATATATATCTAAGTTGAATACAGGCATACATATTTATATAATTATCTTTTTTATTTATACAAAAGATTTATACAAAAATCTAATCAAAAAGGAAGAAAAATAGGAAAGAAAAAAAATTCAAGCAAACAACAACAAAAGAAGTGGGAATGCTATGTTGTGATCCACATTCAGTTCCCACAGTCCTCTTTGGGTATAGATGGCTCTCACCATCATAAGATTATTGGAACAGGTCTGAATCATCTCATTCATCAGAAATGATTATTGTATAACATTGCTGCATATAGTGATCTCCTGGTTCTGCTCATTTCACATAGTATTAATTCCTATAAGTCCTTTCAGGCCTTCCTAAAATCAACCTGCTGGTAATTTTGTAAAGAAAAATAATATTCCATAACATTCATATACCATAACTTATTCAACCATTCTCCAACTGATGGACATCCATTCAATTTCCAGCTTCTCACTACTACAAAGCTTCTCACCTGCCACAAACATTTTTGCACATACACATCCCTTTCCCTTCTTTAAGATCTTTTTGGGATATTAGCCCAGTAGAGACACTGCTGGAGCAAAGAGTATGCACAGTTTGATAACTTTTTGAGCATAATTCCAGATTGTTCTCCAGAATGGTTGGATCTGTTCACAATTCCCCCAACAATGTATCAGTGTCCCAGTTTTCCACATCTTCTCCAACATTCATCATTTTTTCCTGTCATTTTAGCCAATCTGAGAGGTGTGTAGTAGTACCTCAGAGTTGTCTTAATTTGCATTTCTCTGATGAATACTGATTTACAGCATCTTTTTATATGACTAGAAATGGTTTTAATTTCTTCATCTGGAAATTGTCTGTTCATATACTTTGGCCATTTATCATTTGGAGAATGGCTTGAATTCTTTTTTTCATTAAAGCTTTTTATTTTTAAAACATATGCATGGATAATTTTTCAACATTAACCCTTGCAATACTTTGTGTTCCCCATTTTCCCCTCCTTCTCCCCACTACCTCCTCTAGATGGCAAGTTATCCAATATATGTTAAACATGTTAAAATACATGTTAAATCCAATATATGTATGCATATTTATATAATTATCTTGCTGCAAATGAAAAATCAGATCAAAAGAGAAAAAAAGGAGAAAGAAAACAAAATGCAAGTAAATAACAAAAAGAGTAAAGATGCTATGTTGTGGTCCAAACTCAGCTCCCACAGTTCTTTCTCTGGGTGTAGATGGCTCTCTTCATCACTGAACAATTAGAACTGGCCTGAATCATCTCATTGTTGGAAAGAGCCACGTCCATCAGAAATGATTATCGTATAACATTGCTGCTGCCGAGTATAATGATCTCCTGGTTCTGCTCACTTCACTCAGCATCAGTTCATGTAAGCCTCTCCAGGCCTTTCTGAAATCATCCGGTTGGTCATTTCTTACTGAACAATAATATTCCATAATATTCATATACCATAATTTATTTAGCTATGCTCCAATTGATGGGCATCCACTCAATTTCTAGTTTCTGGCCACTACAAAAAGGGCTGCCACAAACATTTCTGCACATGTGGGGCCCTTTCCTTTCAAAGGGTATGCATAATTTGTTAACTTTTTGAGCATAGTTCCAAACTACTCTCCAGAATGGTTAGATCTGTTCACAGTTCCACCAACAATGCATCAGTATCCCAGTTTTCCCACATCCCCCCCAACATTTGTCATTATCTTTTCCTGTCATCTTAGCCAATCTGAGAGGTATGTAGTGGTATCTCAGAGTTGTCTTGAATTTGCATTTCTCTGATCAATAGTGATTTAGATCACCTTTTCATTTGACTAGAAATGGTTTTAATTTGTTCATCTGAAAATTGTCTGTTCATATGCTTTGACCATTTATCAACTGAAGAATGGCTTGAATTCTTATAAATTTGAGTCAATGCTCCATATATTTTAGAAATGAGGCCTTTACCTGGAGAGACTTACACGAACTGATGCTGAGTGAAATGAGCAGGACCAGGAGATCATTATATACTTCAACAACAATACTATATGATGACCAGTTCTGATGGACCAGGCCATCCTCAGCAACGAGATCAACCAAATCATTTCCAATGGAGCAGGAATGAACTGAACCAGCTATGCCCAGAAAAAGAACTCTGGGAGATGACTAAAAACCATTACATTGAATTCCCAATCCCTATATTTATGCCCACCTGCATTTTTGATTTCCTTCACAAGCTAATTGTACAATATTTCAGAGTCTGATTCTTTTTCTACAGCAAAATAACGTTTTGGTCATGTATACTTATTGTGTATCTAATTTATATTTTAATATATTTAACATCTACTGGTCATCCTGCCATCTGGGGAGGGGGTGGGGGGTAAGAGGTGAAAAATTGGAACAAGAGGTTTGGCAATTGTTAATGCTGTAAAGTTACCCATTCATATATCCTGTAAATAAAAGGCTCTTAAAAAATAAATAAATTAAAAAATTAAAAAAAAAAAAAAAAGAAATGAGGCCTTTATCAGAACCTTTGAATGGAAAAATGTTTTCCCAATTTATTGCTTTCCTTCTAATCTTACCTGTACTAGTTTTGTTTGTAGAGAAACTTTTTAACTTAATATAATCAAAATTATCTATTTTTTGTTCAATAATGAGCTCCAGTTCTTCTTTGGTCACAAATCCCTGCCTTTTTCACAGATCTGAGAGGTAAACTAACCCATTGTTCTTCTAATTTGCTTATAATATCACCTTTTTTGTCTAAATCATGAAATCATAAGTATGGGTCAATGCCTAGTTTCTGCCATTCTGGTTTCCAATTTTCCCAGCAGTTTTTGATCAAATAGTAAGTTTTATCATACTTTGGGTCTTTGGGTTTGTCAAACACTAGATTGCTATACTCATTGACTGCCTTGTCCTGTGAACCTAACCTATTCTACTGATGGACTACTCTATTTCTTAGCCAGTACCGAATGGTTTGGATGACTGCTGCTTTGTAATACAGTTTTAGATCAGGTACAGCTGAGGCATCTTCATTGACATTTTTTCATTAAAAAATGTACATGTTTAACATAGATTGGATTACTTGCTGCTAGGGGAGGGAGTAGAGGAAGAGAAGGAGAAAAAAATTTGGAACACATGGTTTTGCAAGGGTGAATTTTGAAAATTATCCATGCACAATTGTTAATGCTGTAAAGTTACCCATGTATAAATCCTGTAAATAAAAGGCTATTAAATAAAAAAAAAAAAAGATATAACAAAAAAAAAAGAAAATTATCCATGCATATATTTTGAAAATAAAAAGATTTACTAAAAAAAAGGAAAAAAGAAACTGCCCAAAGGGCTGTAAAATTGTTCATAACATTTGGCTCCATAATATCACTATTAGGCCTGTATCCCAAAGAAATTTTGTTGCTGTTGTTATTGTTTTTTAAAACCTTTTTGTTTTTCAAGATAGTGGACAATTCTTCAACATTCGCCCTTGCAAAACCCTGTGTTCCGATTTTCCTCCCTTCCCCTACGCCCTCCCCTAGATGGCAAGTAGTTTAATATATGTTAAACATAGTAGAGATATATGTTAAATTTAATATGTGTATATATTTATACAATTATTGTACCGCACAAGAAAAAAAGAGAAGCAAAATAAAATGCAAACAACAATAAAAAAGAGCAAAAATGCTATGTTGTGAACCCCACTCAGTTCCCACAGGCCTCTCTCTCGGTGTAGATGACTGTCTTCATCACTGAACAATTGGAACTGGTGTGTATCATCTCATTGTTGAAGAGAGCCACGTCCATTAGAGGTTGATGCTTATATAGTCTTGTTGTTGCCGTGTACAATGATCTCCTGGTTGTGCTCATTTCACTCAGCATCAGTTCCTTTAAGTCTTTCCAGGCCTCTCTGAAATCATCCCCCTGATAGCTTCTTACAGAACAATAACATTCCATAATTTTCATATACCACAATTTATTCAGCCATTCTCCAACTGATGGGCATCCACTCAGTTTCCAGTTTCTAGCCATTACAAAGGGCTGACACAAATATCTTTGCACATATGGATCCCTTTCTTTTCTTTAAGATCTCCTTGGGATATAAGCCCAATAGATATACTGCTGGGTCAAAGAGTATGCACAGTTTGATAACTTTTTGAGCATAGTTCCAAACTGTTCTCCAGAATGGCTGGATGTATTCACAATTCCACCAATAATGTATCAGTGTCCCAGTTTTCCCACATCCCCTCCAATATTCGTCATTATCTTTTCCTATCATTTTAGCCAATATGACAATAAGTCAGAGTTGACTTAATTTGCATTTAATAGTGATTTGGAGAACCTTTTCATATGACTAGAAATAGTTTCTTTGTCTGAAAATTGTCTGATACTTTGGCCATTTATCACTTGGAGAATGGCTTGAATTCCAATTTTTTTAAGCTTTTTATTGACAGAATATATGCCTGAGTAATTTTTGCAACATTGTCCCTTGCACTCACTTCTGTTCCAACTTTTCCCTTTTTTCCCTCCATTCCCTCCCTTAGATGGTAGGCAGTCTCATACATGTTAAACATGTTAAAGTTTATTTTAGATACAATATATCTGTGCAGATCCATACAGTTCTCTTGTTGCGCAAGAAAAATTGGATTCAGAAGGTAAAAAATAACCTGGGAAGAAAAACAAAAATGCAAGTAGTCCACATTCATTTTCCAGTGTTCCTTCTCTGGGTGTAGTTGATTCTGTCCATCATTGATCAATTGGAACTGAATTGGATCTTCTCTTTGTCGAAGAAATCCACTTCCATCAAAATACATCCTCATACAGTATCATTGTTGAAGTGTATAATGATCTCCTGGTTCTGCTCATTTCACTTAGCATCAGTTCCTGTATGTCTCTCCAAGCCTCTCTGACATCATCCTGCCCGTCATTTCTTAGAGAACAATAATATTCCATAACATTCATATACCACAATTGATCCAACCATTCTCCAATTGATGGGCACCCATTTATTTCCCAGTTTCTAGCCACTACAACCAGCGCTGCCACAAACATTTTGGCACATGTGGGTCCCTTTCCCTTCTTTAAGCTCTCTTTGGGATATAAGCCCAGTAGTAACACTGCTGGATCAAAGGGTATGCACAGTTTGATAACTTTTTGAGCATCATTCCAGGTTGTTCTCCAGAATTGTTGGATTCCTTCACAACTCCACCAACAATGCATCAGTGTCCCAGTTTTTCCACATCCCCTCCAACATTTATCAGTATATTTTTCTGTCATCCTAGCCACCTGTAGTGGTATCTCAGAATTGTTTTAATTTGAATTTCTCTGATTAATAGTGATTTGTAGCATCCTTTCATATGAGTAAAAATAGTTTCAATTTCATCATCTGAAAATTGTCTGTTCATAACCTTTGACCATTCATCAATTGGAGAATAGCTTGATTTCTTCTAAATTAGAGTCAATTCTCTATATATTTTGGAAACGAGGACTTTATCAGAACCTTTAACTGTAAAAATGTTTTCCCAGTTTATTGCTTCCCTTCTAATCTTGTTTGCATTAGTTTTGTTTATACAAAAGCTTTTTAATTTGACATAATCAAAATTTTCTATTTTGTGATAAATAATGATAAATAAAAAATAAAGTTCTTTGGTCATGAATTCCTTCCTCCTCCACAAGTATGAGAGGAAAACTATCCTATGTTCCTCTAATTTATTTATAATCTTGTTCTTTATGCCTAAATCATGAACCCATTTTGATCTTATCTTATCTTTGATTTTATGTATGGCATTAAGTGTGGGTCCATACCTTGTTTCTGCCATATTAATTTCCAATTTTCCCAGCAGTTTTTGTCAAATAATTAATTCTTATCCCAAAAGTTGGGATCTTTGGGTTTGTCAAACATTAGATTGCTATAGTCATTGACTGTTTTGCCCTGTGAACCTAACCTATTCCACTGATCAACAAGTCTGTTTCTTAGCCACTATCAAATGGTTTTGATGACCTCTGCTTTATAATATAGTTTTAGATCAGGTACAGCTAGGCTGCCTTCATTTGATTTTTTTTTTTCATTAGTTCCCTTGAAATTCTTGACCTTTTGTTCTTCCATATAAATTTTGTTGTTACTTTTTCTAGGTCATTAAGATAGTTTCTCGGGAGACTGATTGGCATAGCACTAAATAAATAGATTAGTTTAGGTAGGATTGTCATCTTTATTATAGTCACTTGGCCTATCCAAGAGCGCTTAATGTTTTTCCAATTATTTCAATCTGACTTTATTTGTGTGGAAAGTGTTTTGTAGTTTTGCTTATATAATTCCTAACTTTCCTTTGGCAGATAGATTCCCAAATATTTTATGCTAATGACAGTTATTTTGAATGGAATTTCCCTTTGTATCTCTTGCTGTTGGATTTTGTTAGTGATGTATAAAAATGCTGAGGATTATGTGGATTTATTTTGTATCCTGCAACTTTTCTAAAGTTATGGATTACTTCTAATAGCTTTTTAATAGAATCTCTGGGGTTCTCTAAATATACTATCATATCATCTGTAAAGAGTGATAATTTGATTTCCTCATTACCTACTCTAATTCCTTTAATCTCTTTATCAACTCTTATTGCTGAAGCTAGTGTTTCTAATACAAGATGGAATAGTAACAGTGATAGTGGGCAACCTTGTTTCACTCCTGATCTTATTGGGAATGGTACCAGTTTATCCCCATTACATATGATGCTTACTGATGATTTTAAATAGATGCTCCTGACTATTTTAAGGAAAAGTCCATTTATTCTTATACTCTCAAGTGTTTTTAGTAGGAATGGATGTTGGATTTTATCATATGTTTTTTCTGCATCTATTGAGATGATCAAATAGTTTTTGTTAGTTTGGTTATTGATATAGTCAATTATGCTAATAGTTTTCCTAATATTGAACCAGCCCTGCATTCCTAGTATAAATCCTACTTTGTCATGGCATATTATCCTGGGGATGATTTTCTGTAATCTTTTTGCTAATATATATTTTTAAAGATTTTTGCATCAATATTCATTAGGGAGATTGGGCTATAATTTTCTTTCCCTGTTTTCAACCTAAATGGTTTAGGTATCAGTACCATGTCTGTGTCATAAAAGGAATTTGGTAGGACTCCTTCGATCCCTATTTTTTCAAATAGTTTATATACCATTCAAGTTAATTGTTCTTTAAATGTTTGGTAGAATTCACAAGTAAATTCATCTGGTCCTGGGGATTTTTTCTTAGGAAGTTGATTAATAGCTTGTTCTATTTCTTTTTCTAAAATGGGACTGTTGAAACAATTTACTTCTTCCTCTTTTAAAGTGGGCAAACTATATTTTGGAAGGTATTCTCCCATTTCATTTAAGTTATTGAATTTATTGACATAAAATTTGGCAAAGTAACTCCTAATTATTGCTCTAATTTCCTTTTCATTGGTGGTGAGTTCACCCTTTTCATTTTTAAGACTAACAGTTTGATTTTCATCTTTCCTTTTTAAAATCAAATTTACTAAGGGTTTATCTATTTTTTTTTTCATAAAACCAACTCTTGGTTTTTTTTTATTAATTCAATAGTTTTTTTACTTTCACTTTTATTAATCTCTCCTTTTATTTTTAGAATTTCAAGTTTAGTGTTTGGGTTTTTTTTAAATTTGTTCTTTTCTAGTTTTTTTAGTTGCAAGTCCAATTCACTGACCTTCTCTTTCTCTATTTTATGCAAATAGGCCTCTAGAGATATAAAATTTCCCCTTATTATTGCTTTGGCTGCATCCCACACATTTGATATGTCTCTTATTGTCATTTTCTTGGGTGAAATTATTAATTATGTCTATGATTTGCTGTTTCACCCAATCATTCTTTAGGATGAGATTATTTAGTTTCCAATTATTTTTTGGTCTATTTTCCCCTGACTTTTTATTGAATGTAATTTTCATTGCATCATGATCTGAAAAGAATGTATTTACTATTTCTGCCTTTCTGCATTTGAATTTGAGGTTTTTATGTCCTAATATCTGATCATTTTTTGTATAGGTTCTCCAAAGATGTATCATACCTAACTTCTCTAGTATTCTCTTTACCTCTTTGACTTCTTTCTTATTTATTTTGTGGTTTGATTTATTCTGAGAATGCAAGGTTGAGATCTCCTACTATTATAGTTTTGCTGTCTATTTCTTCTTACAACTCTCTTAATTTCTCTTTTAAGAATTTAGATGCTACATCACTTGGTGCATATATGTTTAATATTTATATTGCTTCATTATCTATGCTACACTTTATCAAGATATAGTACACTGCCTTATCTCTTTTTTTGCCTTTGCTTGATATGAGATCAAGATGGCTACTTTTTTTTTATTTCACCTGAAGCATTGTAGATTCTGCTCCAGCCTTTTAACTTTACTCTATATGTATCATCCTGCTTCAAGTGTGTTTCCTGTAAACAACATATTGTAGGATTCTGGCTTTTAATGTAATCTGCTAATTGCTTCCGTTTTATGGGGGAGTTTACCCCATTCACTTTGATGGTTAAAATTATTAATTCTGTATTTCTTGCCATCTTCTTAACCCCTGCTTAATGTATGGATAATTTCTTTTTATTATAGCTTTTTATTTACAAGAATAAAACTGCATGGGTTTTATGCGTGGGTGATTTTTCAGAATTGACAATTGCAAAACCTTTTGTTCCAACTTTTCCCTCCTTCCCTGCACCCCCTCTCCCACATGGCAGGTAAATCGATAGATGTTAAATATGTTAAAGTTAAACTATATGTTAAATATAATATACGTATACATATTATGGATAATTTTTCAACATAAACCCTTGCAAAATCTTGTGCTCCACATTTTCCTCTCCTTTTCCCCACCACATCCCCTAGGTGGCAAGTAATCCAATATATGTTAAATATGTTAAAATACATGTTAAATCAAATATATGTATGCATATGTATATAATTATCTTGCTGCACAAGAAAAATCAGATCAAAAAGGAAAAAGTCGTCTGTTCATATGCTTTAACCATTTATCAATTGAAGAATGGCTTGAATTCTTATAAATTTGAGTCAATGCTCCATATATTTTAGAAATGAGGCCTTTATCAGAACCCTTGAATGTAAAAATGTTTTCCCAATTTATTGCTTCCCTTCTAATCTTGCCTGTATTAGTTTTGTTTGTACAAAAACTTTTAAACTTAATATAATCAAAATTATCTATTTTGTGTTCAATAATGAGTTCCAGTTCTTCTATGGTCACAAATTCCTGACTTCTTAACAGATCTGAGAAGTAAACTAACCCATGTTCTTCTAATTTGGTCATAATATCACGCCTTATATCTAAACCATGAAATCATAAGTGTGGGTCAATGCCTAGTTTCTGGCATTCCAGTTTCTAATTTTCCCAGCAGTTTTTGGTCAAATAGTAAGTTTTATCATATTTAGGGTCTTTTTTTTTCACATGTGGGTGCCTTTCCCTGCTTTAAGATCTCTTTGGGATATAATCCCAGTAGAAACTGCTGGATCAAAGAGTATGCACATTTTGATAGCTCTTTGGGTATAGTTCCATATTGTTTTTCAGGATGGTTGTACCCATTCACAGTTCCACTAACAACGTATGTGTACTAGTTTTCCCACATCCCTTCCAACATCTTTTCTTGTCATCTTAGCCAATCTGACAGGTGTGTAGTGGTAGCTACACTTAGAATTGCCTTAATTTGCATTTCTCTGATCAGTAGTGATTTGGAGCAACTTTTCATATGATTAGAAATATTTCTTCATCTGAAAATTGTCTCTTCATATCCTTTGACCATTTATCAATTGGAGAATGGCTTGAATTCTTATAAATTTGAGTCAATGCTCCATATATTTTAGAAATGAGGCCTTTATCAGAACCCTTGAATGTAAAAATGTTTTCCCAATTTATTGCTTCCCTTCTAATCTTGCCTGTATTAGTTTTGTTTGTACAAAAACTTTTAAACTTAATATAATCAAAATTATCTATTTTGTGTTCAATAATGAGTTCCAGTTCTTCTATGGTCACAAATTCCTGACTTCTTAACAGATCTGAGAAGTAAACTAACCCATGTTCTTCTAATTTGGTCATAATATCACGCCTTATATCTAAACCATGAAATCATAAGTGTGGGTCAATGCCTAGTTTCTGGCATTCCAGTTTCTAATTTTCCCAGCAGTTTTTGGTCAAATAGTAAGTTTTATCATATTTAGGGTCTTTTTTTTTCACATGTGGGTGCCTTTCCCTGCTTTAAGATCTCTTTGGGATATAATCCCAGTAGAAACTGCTGGATCAAAGAGTATGCACATTTTGATAGCTCTTTGGGTATAGTTCCATATTGTTTTTCAGGATGGTTGTACCCATTCACAGTTCCACTAACAACGTATGTGTACTAGTTTTCCCACATCCCTTCCAACATCTTTTCTTGTCATCTTAGCCAATCTGACAGGTGTGTAGTGGTAGCTACACTTAGAATTGCCTTAATTTGCATTTCTCTGATCAGTAGTGATTTGGAGCAACTTTTCATATGATTAGAAATATTTCTTCATCTGAAAATTGTCTCTTCATATCCTTTGACCATTTATCAATTGGAGAATGGCTTGAATTCTTATAAATTTGAGTCAATGCTCCATATATTTTAGAAATGAGGCCTTTATCAGAACCCTTGAATGTAAAAATGTTTTCTCAATTTATTACTTCCCTTCTAATCTTGTCTGTATTAGTTTTGTTTGTAGAAAAACTTTTAAACTTAATATAATCAAAATTATCTATTTTGTGTTCATTAATGAGCTCCTGTTCTTCTTTCGCCACAAATTCCTTCCTCCTCCACAGGTCTGAAAGGTAACGATTCTATCTTCTTCCAATTTGCTTATAATATCACTATTTGTGTCTAAACCATGAAATCATTAAGTGTGGGTCAATACCTCGTTTCTGCCATTCTAGTTTCCAATTTTCCCAGCAGTTTTTTATCAAATAGTGAATTATTATCACAAAAGCTGAGGTCTTTGGGTTTGTCAAACACTAGATTGCTATACTCATTGACTATTTTGTCTGGTGAATCTAACCTATTCCCCTGATTGGCTACTCTGTTTCTTAGCCAGTACCGAATGGTTTGGATGACTGCTGCTTTGTAATATAGTTTTAGATCAGGTACAGCTGAGGCATCTTCATTGGCCTTTTTTTCATTAAAAATTGCCTATGTTTAACACTTATTGGATTACTTGCTGCCTAGGGGAGGGAGTGGGGGGTAGGGAGGTAGAAAAAAAATTGAAATACACGGTTTTGCAAGGGTGAATGTTGAAAATTATCCATGCATATGTTTTGAAAATAAGAAGCTTTACTAAAAAGAAAAAGAAAAAAAACTGCCCAAAGGGTGTGAAACTGTTCATAACATTTGGTTCCAATAGTAGCACTATTAGGCTTGTATCCCAAAGAAATTTTTTTGTTGTTTTTTTAAAAAGGTTTTTGTTTTTCAAAACAGTGGACAATTCTTCAACATTAGCCCTTGCAATACTCCCTGTTCCAATTTACCCCCTTCCCCTACTCCCTCCCCTAGATGGCAAGTAGTCTAATATAGGTTAAACATGGTAGGAATATATGTGAAATCTAATATATGTATACATATTTATACAATTATTGTGCCACACAAGGAAAAAAGGGAAGCAAAATAACATGTAAGCAACAGCAATAACAAAAAAGAGCAAAAATGCTATTTTGTGACTCACACTCAGTTTCCCAAGCCCCTCTGGATGTAGCTGGCTCTCTTCATAACTGAACAAGTGGAACTGGTTTGGATCATCTCATTGTTTAAGAGAGCCACGTCCATCAGAACTGATCATCATATAATCTTTTTGTTGAAGTATATAATGATCTCCTGGTTCTGCTCATTTCCCTCAGCATCAGTTTCTGTAAGTCTCTGTAGGCTTCTCTGAAATCATCCGGCTAGTCATTTCTGTCTTTTTTTTTTTTAATTATAGCTTTTTATTTACAAGATACATGCATGGGTAATTTTACAGCATTGACAATTGCCAAACCTTTTGTTCCAACTTTTCCCCTCCTTCCCCCTACCCCTTCTCCCAGATGGGAGGTTGACCAATACATGTTAAATATGTTAAAGTATAAATTAAATACAATATATATATACATGTCCAAACAGTTATTTTGTTGTAAAAAACAATCAGATTTTGAAATAGTATACAATTAGCCTGTGAAGGAAATAAAAAATTCAGGTGGACAAAATAGAGGGATTGGGAATTTTGTGTAGAGGTTCATAGTCATCTCCCAGAGTTCTTTCGCTGGGTGTAGTTGGTTCAGTTCATTACTGCTCCATTGAAACTGATTTGGTTCATCTCATTGTTGAAGAGGGCCACGTCCATCAGAATTGATCATCCTGTAGTATTGTTGTTGAAATATATAATGATCTCCTGATCCTGCTCATTTCACTCCCGCTGGTCATTTCTTACAAAACAATAATATTCTGTAACATTCATATACCACAATTTATTCAGCCATTCTACATCTGATGGACATCCAGTATGTTTCCAGTTTTTTGCCACTATGAAAAGGGCTGCCACAAACATTTTTGCACATGTGGGTCCCTTCCCTTGTTTAAGATCTCATTGGGATGCACAGTTTGATAACTTTTTGAGCAAAATTCCAAATTGCTCTCCAGAATGGCTGGATCTGTTCACAGTGCCACCAAAAATGCACCGTCCCCTCCAACATTTGCCATTATCATTTCCTGTCATCTTAATTAATCTAAGAGGTGTGTGGTGGGACCTCAGAGTTTTCTCAATCTGCATTTCTGTGATCAATAGTGACTTGGAGTACCTTTACACAGGACTAGAAATAGTTTCAATTTCTTCATCTGATAAGTGACTGATACTTTGGCCATTTATCAATTGGAGAATGGCTTGAATTCTTATAAGTTTGAGTCAATGCTCCATATATTTTAGAAATGAGGCCTTTATCAGAATTTTTGAATGTAAAAATGTTTTCCCAATTTATTGCTTCCCTTCTAATCTTGCCTGTATTAATTTTGTTTGTAGAAAACCTTTTTAACTTAACATAATCAAAATTATCTGTTTTGTGTTCAGTAATGAGCTCCCATTCTTCTTTGGTCACAACTTCCTTCCTTCTCCACAGATCTGAGAGATAAACTATCCTATGTTCTTCTAATTTGCCCATTATATCAGCCTTTGCACCAAAATCATGAAATCATAAGTGAGGGTCAGTGTCTAGTTTCTACCATTCTGGTTTCCAATTTTCCCAGCAGTTTTGGTCACATAGTAAGTTTTGTCATACTTACGGTCTTTGGGTTTGTCAAACACTAGATTGCTATACTCACTTACTCCTTTTGTCCTGTGAACCTGACCTATTCCACTGATGGACTACTCTATTTCTTAGCCAGTACCGGATGGTTTGGATAACCGCTGCTTTATAATATAGTTTTAGATCAGGTACAGCTGAGGCTTCTTCACTGGCATTTTTTTTTCATTAAGAATTGCAGAGGCTTAACATATATTGGATTACTTGCTGCCTAGGGGAGGGAGTGGGGGGAAGCGAGGGAGAAAAAAATTTGGAACACAAGGTTTTTCAAATGTGAATGTTGAAGGGACACTGATACATTGTTAGTGGAATTGTGAATACATCCAGCCATTCTGGAGAGCAATTTGGAATTATGCCCAAAAAGTTATCAAACTGTGCGTACCCTTTGATCCAGCAGTGTCTCTACTGGGCTTATACCCCAAAGAGATACTAAAAAAGGGAAAGGGACCTGTATGTGCCAAAATGTTTGTGGCAGCCCTGTTTGTAGTAGCTAGAAACTGGAAACTGAGTGGATGTCCATCAGTTGGAGAATGGCTGAATAAGTTGTGGTATATGAATGTTATGGAATATTATTGTTCTGTAAGAAATGACCAACAGGACGAATACAGAGAGGATTGGTGAGACTTACATGAACTGATGCTGAGCGAAATGAGCAGAACCAGGAAATCATTATATACCTCAACAGCGATACTGTATGAGGATGTACTCTGATGGAAGTGGATTTCTTCAACAAAGACAAGATCCAACTGAGTTTCAATTGATCAAGGATGGACAGAAGCAGCTACACCCAAAGAAAGAACACTAGGAAATGAATGTAAACTGCTTGCATTTTTATTCTTCTTCCCAGGTTATTTATACCTTCTAAATCCAATTCTCCTTGAGCAACAAGAAAACTGTTCGGGTCTGCACACATATATTATATCCAAGATCCACTGCAATCTATTTAACATGTATAGGACTGCTTGCCATCTTTGGGGAGAGGGCGGAGGGAGGAAGGGGAAAAATCGGAACAGAAGTGAGTGCAAGGGATAATGTTGTAAAAAACTACCCTGGCATAGGTTCTGTCAATAAAAAGTTATTTAAAAAAAATTTGAATGTTGAAAATTATCCATGTCCCAAAGGCTGTAAAACTGTCCATAACATTTGGCCTTACAATAGCACTATTTGGCCTGTATCCCAAAGAAATTTTGTTGTTGTTGTTGATGTTGTTTTAATGCTTTTTATTTTTCAAAACAGTGGACAATTTTTTAATATTAGCCTTTGCAAAACCCTGTGTTCCAATTTTCCTCCCTTCCCCTACACCCTCCCCAAATGGCAAGTAGTCTAATATATGTTAAACATGGTAGAGATGTATGTTACATCTAATATATGTATATATTTATACAATTATTTTGCTGCACAAGAAGCAAAACAAAATTCAAGCAACAGCAACAACAAAAAAAGAGCCAAAATGCTATGTTGTGAACCACACTCAGTTCCCATGGTCCTCTCTCTGTGTCTTACTAGCTCTCTTCATCACTGAACAATTGGAACTGCTTTGAATGATCTCATTGTTGAAGAGAGTCATGTCCATCAGACCTGATCATCATATAATCTTTTTATCGCCATGTACAGTGATCTCCTGGTTCTGCTCACTTCCCTCAGCATCAGTTCCTCTAAGTCTCTCCAGGCCTCTGTGTATTCATCCTGCTGGCCATTTCTTTTTCTTTTTCTTATTATTATTATTATAACTTTTTATTGACAGAACCCATGCCAGGGTAATTTTTTACAACATTATCCCTTGCACTCACTTCTGTTCTGACTTTTCCCTTCCCTCCCTCCACCCCCTCCCCCAGATGGCAAGCAGTCTTATGCATGTTAAATAGGTTTCAGTATATCCTAGATACAATATCTGTGTGCAGAACCGAACAGTTCTCTTGTTGCACAGGAAGGATTGGATTCAGAAGGTAAAAATAACCTGGGAAGAAAAACAAAAATGCAAATAGTCCACATTCATTTTCCCGTGTTCCTTCTCTGGGTGTAGCTGATTCTGTCCTTGATGATCAATTGGAACTGAATTAGATCTTCTCTTTGTGGAAGAAATCCACTTCCATCAGAATACATCCTTATACAATATCGTTGTTGAAGTATGTACTGATCTCCTGGTTCTGCTCATTTCACTCAGCATCAGTTCCTGTAAGTCTCTCCAAGCATCTCTGATATCACCCTGCTGGTCATTTCTTACAGAACATTATTCCATAACATTCATATTCCATGATTTATTCAGCCATTCTCCATTTGATGGGCATCCACTCAGTTTCCAGTTTCTAGTCACTACAAAAAAGTGCTGCCACAAACATTTTGGCACATACAGGTCCCTTTCTCTTCTTTAAGATCTCTTTGGGATATAAGCCCAGTAACACTGCTGGATCAAAGGGTATGCACAGTTCGATAACTTTTTGGGCATAGTTCCAAATCGCTCTCCAGAATGGTTAGATTCATTCACAACTCCATCAACAATGTATCAGTGTTCCAGTTTTCCCACATTCCCTCCAACATTCGTCATTATTTTTTCCTCTCATATTAGCCAATCTCAGAGGTGTGTAGTGGTATCTTAGAGTTGTTTTAATTTGAATTTCTCTGATTAATAGTGATTTGGAGCACTCTTTCATATGAGTAAAAATAGTTTCAAATTCTTCATCTGAAAATTGTCTGTTGTACTTTGGCAATTTATCAGTTTGAGAATGGCTTGAATTTTTTTTTAAAGCTTTTTATTTTTAAAACATATGCATGGATAATTTTTCAGCATTAACCCTTGCAAAACCTTGTGTTCCACATTTTCCCCTCCTTCTCTCTACCCCTTCCCTTAAATGGCAAGTAATCCAATGTATATAAACATGTTAAAATACGTGTTAAATCCAATATATGTATGCATGTTTACACGATTATCTTGCTGCACAACAAAAATCAGACCAAAAATGAAAAAATGAGAAAGGAAACAAGAGGCAAATACATAACAATAAAAAGAGTGAAGATGCTATGTTGTGGTCTACCCTCTGTTCCCATAGTTCTCTCTCTGGGTGTAGACGGCTTTCTTCATCACTGAACAACTGAAACTGGTTTAAATCATCTCATTGTTGAAGAGAGTCACATCCATCAAAATTGATCATCCTATAGTCTTGCTGTTGCTTTGTATAATGACTTCCTGGTCCTGCTCATTTCACTCACTAATATGACCTGATGAAGTCGTATAAGTCTCCCCAGGCCTCTCTGTATTCATCCTGCTGGATATTTCTTACAGAACAATAATAATTCCAATGCATTCATATAGCATAACTTATTCAGCCATTCCCCAAGTGATGAGAATCCATTTAGTTCCAACTTTCTTTCTCCCCTACAAAAAGAGCTGCCACAAACATTTTTGACCATATGGATCCCTTTCCCTGCTTTAAGATCTCTTTGGGATATAATCCCAGTAGAAGCTGCTGGATGAAAGGGTATGCACAGTTTGATAGCCCTTTGAGTATAGTTCCATATACTTCAGAATGCTTGTACTTTTTCATAGTTCCACTAACAATGTATCAGTGTCCCAGTTTTCCCACATCCCCTCCAACATCTTTTCTTGTCATCTTAGCCAATCTGAGAGGTGTGTAGTGGTACCTCAGAATTGGCTTAATTTGCATTTCTCTGATTAATAATGATTTTGAGCAACTTTTCATATGATTAGAAATAGTTTCAATTTCTTCATCTGAAATTGTCTGTTGACCATTTATCAATTGGAGAATGGCTTGAATTCTTACAAATTTGAGTCAATGCTCCATATATTTTAGAAATGAGGCCTTTATCAGAACCCTTGAATGTAAAAATGTTTTCTCAATTTATTGCTTCCCTTCCTGTATTAGTTTTGTTTGTAGAAAAACTTTTTAACTTAACATAATCAAAATTATCTATTTTGTGTTGGATAATAAGCTCCAGTTCTTCTTTGGTCACAGATTCCTTCCTCCACAACAGGTCTGAGAGGTAAACTATTCTATCTTCTTCTAATTTGCTTATAATTTCATGAAATCATAAGTGTGGGTCAGTGCCTCATTTCTGCCATTCTAGTTTCCAATTTTCCCAGCAGTTTTTTATCAAATAGTGAATTCTTATCACAAAAGCTGAGGTCTTTGGGTTTGTCAAACACTAGATTGCTATAATCATTGCTATTTTGTCGTGGGAACCTAACCTATTCCACTGATGGACTACTCTATTTCTTACCCAGTACTGGATGGTTTGGATGACCCCTGCTTTGTAATAGAGTGTTAGATCAGGTACAGCTGAGGCATCTTCACTGGCATTTTTTTTTTCATTAAAAATTGCATATGTTTAACACATATTTGATTACTTGCTGCCTAAGGGTGGGAGTGGGGGGAAGGGAAGGAGAAAAAATTTTGAAATACATGTTTTTTCAAGGGTGAATGTTGAAAATTATCCATGCATGTTTTGAAAATAAAAAGTTTTACTAAAAAAAAAAAAAAAGAAAAAGAAACTGTCCAAAGGGCTGTAAATCTGTTCATAACATTTGGTTCCATAGTACTGCCATTAGGCCTGTATCCCAAAGATATTTTGTTGTTGTTGTTGTTTTTTAAAAGCTTTTTGTTTTTCAAAACAGTAGACAATTCTTCCCTTTCATTGGCCCTTGCAAAACCCTGTGTTCCTATTTTCCTCCCTTCCCCTACGCCCTCCCTTAGATGGCAAGTAGTCTAATATAGGTTAAAC
This sequence comes from Sarcophilus harrisii, assembly GCF_902635505.1. NCBI lineage: Eukaryota > Metazoa > Chordata > Mammalia > Dasyuromorphia > Dasyuridae > Sarcophilus > Sarcophilus harrisii. The sequence goes on along the minus strand of NC_045426.1, from coordinate 13,924,714 downwards.
ATGGTAGGAATATATGTTAAATCTAATATATGTATATATATATTTATAAAATTATTGTTCCGCACAAGAAAAAAAGAGAAGCAAAATAAAATGCAAGCAAACAACACAAAAGAGGGAAAATATTATGTTGTGAACCCCACTCAGTCCCCACAGGCCTCTCTCTGGGGTGCAGATGGCTCTCTTCATCACTGAACAATTGGAACTCGTTTGAATCATCTCATTACTGAAGATGGCTGTGTCCATCAGAATTGATCATCATATAATCATCTTGTTGCCATGTATAAGAATCTCCAGGTTCTGCTCACTTCACTCAGCATCAATTATTGTAAGTCTCTCCAGGACTCTCTGAAATCATCCTGCTGGTCATTTCTCACAGAACAATAATATCCCATCCCATTCATATAACGTCACTTATTCGGCCATTCTCCAACTGATGGGCACCCACTCAGTTTCCAGTTCCTTGCCACTATAAAGAGACCTGCCACAAACATTTTTGCACATATGGGTCCCTTTCCCTCCTTTAAGATCTCTTTGGGAAATAAGCCCAGTAGAAACACTGTTGGGTCAAAGGGTATGCACAGTCGAATAATTTTTTAAGCGTAGTTCCTTATTGTTTTCCACAACGGCTGGATCCATTCACAATTCCACCAATAATGCATCAGTGCCCTTGTTTTCTTGCATCTCCTACAACATTCATCATTATTGTTTCCTGCCATCTTAGTCAATCTGACAGGTGTGTAGTGGTATCTCAGAGTTGTCTTAATTTGCATTTCTCTGATCAATAGTCATTTGGAGCACCTTTTGATATGAGTGGGCATAGTTTCAATTTCTTTTTCTGAAAATTATCTGATACTTCAGCCAAATAGGGAATGGAGAATGGCTTGAATTCTTTTCTTTCTTTTCTTTTTAGAGCTTTTTATTTACAAAACATATGCATCGATATTTTATCAACATAAACCCTTGCCAAACCTTGAGATCCACATTTTCCCCTCCTTCTGCCCACCCCATCCCCTACATGGCAAGTAATCCAATGTATGTTAAACATGTTAAAATACATGACAAATCCATTATATGTATGCATATTCATACAATTATCTTGTTGCACAAGGAAAATCTAATCAAAAAGGAAAAAAATTGTCTCTTCATATCCTTTGACCATCTATCAATTGAAGAATTGCCTGAATTCTAATAAATTTGAATCAATGCTCTATATAGTTTAGAAATGAGGCCTTTATCAGAACCCTTGAATGGAAAAATGTTTCCCCAATTTATTGCTTCTCTTGTAATCTTGCTTGTATTAGTTTTGTTCGTACAAAAACTTTTTAACTTAATATAATCAAAATTATCTATTTTGTGTTCTTTAATGAGCTCCAGTTCTTCTTTGGCCACAAATTCCTGCCTTCTTCATTAGATCTGAGAAGTAAACTAACCTATGTTCTTCTAATTTGCTCATAGTATCACTCTTTGTGTCTAAACCATGAAATCATAAATGTGGGTCAATGTCTAATTTCTGCCATTTTGCTTTCCAACTCTCCCAACAGTTTTTGTCAAACAGTGAGTTTCATCCTACTTTGGGTCTTTGGGTTTGTCAAAAACTAGATTGCTATACTCACTGACTCTTTTGTCCTGTGAACCTAAGCTATTCCCCTGATCAGCTACTCTATTTCTTAGCCAGTACTGGATGGTTTGGATGACCCCTGCTTTGTAATATAATTTTAGATCAGGTACAGCTGAGGCATCTTCATTGGCATTTTTTCAATTAAGAATTGCACAGATTTAACACATATTTGATTACTTGCTGACTAAGGGCAGGAGTGGGAGGGGAAGGGAGGGAGAAAAAAATTGAAATACACGGTTTTGCAATGGTAAATGTTGAAAATTATCCATGCATGTTTTGAAAATAAAAAGTTTTACTAAAAAAAATAGAAAAAAGAAAGTGCCCAAAGGGCTGTGGAACTGTTCATAACATTTGGCTCCATAATAACATTAGTAGGCCTGTATCCCAAAGAAATTTTGTTGTTATTTTTTTAAAAAGGTTTTTGTTTTTCAAAACAGTGGACAATTCTTCAACATTAGCCCTCGCAATACCCCCTCTTCCAATTTTCTCCCTTTCCCCTTCTCCCTCCCCTAGAGAGCAAGTAGTCTAATATATGTTAAACATGGTAGGGATATATGTGAAATCTAATATATGAATATATATTTATACAATTATTGTGCCACACAAGAAAAAAAAGGGAAGCAAAATAAAACGTAAGCAACAGCAACAACAAAAAAGAGCAAAAATGCTATTTTGTAACTCACACTCAGTTCCCCAGGCCCCTCTGGATGTAGCTGACTCTCTTCATCACTGAACAAGTGGAAATGGTTTGGATCATCTCATTGTTGAAGAGAGTCATGTCCATCAGAACTGATCATCACAGAATCTTGTTGTTGCCATGTATAATTATCTCCTGATTCTGCTCACTTCCCTTAGCATCACTTCCTGTAAGTCTAGGCTTCTCTGAACACATCCTGCTGGTTATTTCTTTCTTTTTTTTTTAATTATAGCTTTTTATTTACAAGTTATATACATGGGTAATTTTATAGCATTGACAATTGCCACATCTTTTGTTCCAATTTTTCCCCTCCTTCCCCCCACCCCCTCCCCTAGATGGCAGGTTGACCAATACATGTTAAATATGTTAAAGTATAAATTAAATACAATATAAGTATACATGTCCATACAGTTATTTTGTTGTCCAAAAAGAATCAGACTTTGATATAGTGTACAATTAGGCTATGAAGGAATTAAAAAATGCAGGTGGACAAAAAATAGAGGGATTGGGAATTCTATGTAGTGGTTCATAGTCATCTCCCAGAGTTCTTTTGCTGGGTGTAGCTGCTCTATTGGAGCCGATTTGGTTCATCCCATTTCTGAAGATGGCCAGGTCCATCAGAATTAATCATCATATAGTATTGTTGTTGAAGTATATAATGATCTCCTGGTCCTGCTCATTTACTCCTGATGGTCATTTCTTACAGACCAATAATATTCTATAACATTGATGTACCATAACTTATTTAGCTATTCTCCCAACTGATGGGTATCCATTAAGTTTCCAGTTTCTGGCCACTACAAAAAGGGCTGCCACAAACATTCGTGCACATACAGGTCCCTTTCCCTTCTTTAAGATCTCTTTGGATATAAGCCCAGTAGTAGCACTGCTGGATCAAAGGGTATGCACAGTTTGGTAATTTTTTGAGCATAGTTCCAAATTGCTCTCCACAATGGTTGGATCCATTCACAGTTCCACCAACAATTTATTAGTGTCCCAATTTTCCCATATCTCTTTCAATATCTTTTCCTGTTATATTAGCCAATCTGACAGGTGTGTAGTGGTACTTCAGAGTTGTTTTAGTATGCATTTCTCTGATCAATAGTGATTTAAAGCACCTTCTCATATGATTAGTAATGGTTTTAATTTCTTCCTCTCAACATTGTCTGTTCATATCCTTTGACCATTTATCAATTGGAGAATGGCTTGAATTCTTATAATTTATTAGTGTCCCTGTTTTCCCACCAACATTTGTCATTATCTTTCCCTGTCATTCTAGCCAATCTGGCAGGTGTGTAGTGGTATCTCCAAATTGTCTTAATTTGCATTTCTCTGATTAATAATGACTTGGAGCATATTTTCATATGGCTAGAAATAGTTTCAAATTCTTCGTCTCAGAATTGTCTGTTCATATCCTTTGACCATTTATCAATTGGAGAATGGCTTGATTTCTTATAAATTAGAGTCAATTCTCTATATATTTTGCAAATGAGGCCTTTATCAGAACCTTTGACTGTAAAAATGTTTTCCCAGTTTATTGTTTCCCTTCTAATCTCGCCTGCATTAGTTTTGTTTGTACAAAAACTTTTCAATTTGATATAATCAAAATTTTCTATTTTGTAGTCAATAGTGATCTTTAGTTCTTCTTTGGTCATAAATTCCTTCCTCTTCCACAAGTCTGAGAGGTAAACTATCCCATCTTTCTCTAATTTATTTATAATCTCATTCTTTATGCCTAGGTCATGAACCTATTTTGACCTTATCTTGGTGTACGGTGTTAAGTGTGGGTCAATGCCGTTTCTGCCATACTAGTTTCCAATTTTCCCAGCAATTTTTGTCAAATAATGTGTTCTTCTCCCCAAAATTGGGGTCTTTGGGTTTGTCAAACACTAGATTATTAAAGTTGTTGGCTGTTTTGTCCTTTGAACCTAACCTATTCCACTGATCAACTAGTGTATTTCTTAGCCAATACCAGATGGTTTTGGTGACCGTTGCTTTATAATATAATTTTAGATCTGGTACAGCTAGGCCACCTTCGTGTGATTTTTTTTTTATTAATTCCCTTGAAATTCTTGACCTTTTGTTTTTCCATATGAACTTTGTTGTTGTTGTTATTTTTTCTAGGTCAATAAAATAGTTTTTTGGAAGTCTGATTGGTATAGTGCTAAATAATTTAGGGAGTATTGTCATCTTTATTATATTTGCTCGCCCAATCCAAGAGCATTTAACATTTTTCCAGTTGGTGAGATCAGACTTAATTTGTGTGGAAAGTGTTTTGTAGTCTTGCTCATAAAGTTTCTGATTTTCCCTTAGCAGATAGATTCCTAAGTATTTTATACAATCAGTAATTACTTTAAATGGAATTTCTCTTTGTAACTCTGACTGTTGGGTTTTGTTAGTGATATATAAGAATGCTGATGACTTATGTAGGTTTATTTTGTATCCTGCAACTTTGTTAAAGGTGTGGATTGTTTCTAATAACTTTTTAGTAGAATCTCTGGGGTTTTCTAAGTATACCATCATATCATCAGCAAAGAGTGATCATTTGGTTTCCTCATTGCCTACTCTGATTCCTTTAATCTCTTTCTCAGCTCTTATTGCCAAAGCTAATTGCTTCCCTTCTAATCTTGCCTGTATTAGTTTTGTTTGTAGAAAGACTTTTTAACTTAATATAATCAAAATTATCTATTTTGTGTTCAATAATGAACTCCAATTCTTTTTTGGTCACGAATTCCTGCCTTCTTCACAGATCTGAGAAGTAATTCGCTTATAATATCACTCCTTATGTCTAAACCATACAATCATAAGTGTGGGTCAATGCCTAGTTTCTGCCATTCTGGTTTCCAATTTTCCCAGCAGTTTTTTGGTCAAATAGTAAGTGTTATCGTACTTGAGTCTTTGGGTTTGTCAAACACTAGATTGCTATACTCGCTGACTATTTTGTCCTGTGAACCTGACCTATTCTACTGATCGACTATTCTATTTCTTAGCCAATACCCAATGGTTTGGATGGCTGCTGCTTTGTAATATAGTTTTAGATCAGGTACAGCTGAGGCATCTTCACTGGCATTTTTTTCATTAAGAATTGCACAGGCTTAACATATATTGGATTATTTGCTGTCTAGGCAAGGCAGTGGAGGAAAGGGAGGGAGAAAAAAAAATTTGGAACAAAAGGTTTTGCAAGGGTGAATGTTGAAAATTATCCATGTCCCAAAGGCTGTAAAGCTGTCCACAACATTTGGCCTTATAATAGCACTATTCGGCCTGCATCCTAAAGAAATTTTATTGTTGTTATTATTGTTGTTGTTGTTTTAAAGCTTTTTACTTTTCAAAACAGTGGACAATTCTTCAACAGTAGCTCTTGCAAAACCCTGTTTTCCAATTTTCCTCCCTTCCCCTACGCCTTCCCCTACATGGCAATTAGTCTAATATGTGTTAAACACGGTAGAGAGATAGATGTTAAATCTAATATATGTATATATATTTATACAATTATTGCATAATTGTAAACTGCACAAGATAAAAAGAGAAGCAAAACACAATTCAAAGAACAGCAACAACAAAAAGAGCAAAAATGCTATGTTGTGAACCACACTCAGTTCCCATGGTCCTCTCTTTGGGTCTTACTAGCTCTCTTCATCACTGAACAATTGGAACTGCTTTGAATGATCTCATTGTTGAAGAGAGTCATGTCCATCAGACCTGATCATCATATAATCTTGTTATTACCATGTACAATGATCTCCTGGTTCTTCTCATTTCCCTCAGCATCAGTTCCTCTAAGTCTCTCCAGGCCTCTCTGTATTCATCCTGCTGGCCATTTCTTTTTCTTTTTCTTATTATTATTATTATAACTTTTTATTGGCAGAACCCATGCCAAGGTAATTTTTTATAACATTATCCCTTGCACTCACTTCTGTTCTGACTTTCCCTTCCCTCCCTCCACCCCCTCCCCCAGATGGCAAGCAGTCTTATACATGTTAAATACTTTTCAGTATATCCTAGATACAATCTATGTGTGCAGAACCGAACAGTTCTCTTGTGGCACAGGAAGAATTGGATTCAGAAGGTATAAATAACCCGGGAAGAAGAAGAAAAATGCAAACACTTTACACTCGTTTTCCAGTGTTCCTTCTCTGGGTGTATCTGCTTCTGTCCATCATTGATCAATTGGACCTGAGTTAGATCTTCTCTTTGTGGAAGAAATCCACGTCCATCAGAATACATCCTCATACAGTATCGTTGTTGAGGTATATAATGGTCTCCTGGTTCAGCATCAGTTCCTGTAAGTCTCTCCAGGACTTTCTGAAATCATCCTGTTGGTCATTTCTTACAGAATAATAATATTCCATAACATTCATATACCACAATTTGTTCAGCCATTCTCCAATGGATGGGCATCCCCTCAGTTTCCAGTTTCTGGCCACTACAAAGAGGGCTGCCACAAACATTCATGCACATGTGGGCCCCTTTCCGTTCTTTAAGATCTCTTTGTGATACAGGCCCAGTAGAAACACTGCTGGGTCATAGGGTATGCACAGTTGGATAATTTTTTAAGCATAATTCCAAATTGCTCTCCAGAATGGCTGGATCTGTTCACAATTCCACCAACGATATTATCAGTGTCCCAGTTTTCCCATATCCCCTCCAATATCTTTTCCTATCATCGTAGCCAATCTGACAGGTGTGTAGTGGTATCTCATAGTAGATTTAATTTGCATTTCTCTGATCAATACTGATTTAGAGCACCTTTTCATATGACTAGAAATAGTTTCAAGTTCTTCTTCTGAAAATTGTCTGTTCATATTCTTTGGCAATTTGTCCTTGAATTTTTTTAAAGCTTTTTATTTTTAAAACATATACATGGATAAGTTTTCAACATTAACCCTTGCAAAACCTTGTGTTCCACATTTTACCCTCCTTCTCCCCACCCCTTCCCTTAGATGGCAAGTAATCTAATATATATTAAATATGTTAAAATACACGTTAAATCCAACATATGTATGCATGTTTATATAATTATCTTGCACAAGAACAATCAGATCAAAAATGAAAAAAATGAGAAATAAAACAAAATGAAAGTAAATAACAATAAAAAGAATGAAGATGCTATGTTGTGGTCTACTCTCTGTTCCCATGGTTCTCTCTCTGGGTGTAGATGGCTCTCTTCATCATTGAACAATTGGAACTGGTTTGAATCATCTCATTGTTGAAGAGAGTCACATCCATCAAAATTGATCATCCTATAGTCTTGCTGTTGCTTTGTATAATGACCTCCTGGTCCTATTCATTTCACTCACTTATATGACCTGATGAGGTCCTGGACCTCATCACCATGACCTGGAGAGACCAGGCCTTTCTGAAATCCTCCTGCTGGTCGTTTCTTACAGAAAAATTATATTCCATAACATTCAAATAGCATAACTTATTCAGCCATCCCCCAACTGATGAGAATCCATTTAGTTCCAACTTTCTTTCCCCTATAAAAAGAGCTGCCACAAACATTTTTGCACATATGGATCCCTTTCCCTGCTTTAAGATCTCTTTGGGATATAATCCCAGTAGAAGCTGCTGGATGAAAGGGTATGCACAGTTTGATAGCCCTTTGAGTATAGTTCCATATACTTCAGAATGCTTGTACTTTTTCACAGTTCCACTAACAATGTATCAGTGTCCCAGTTTTCCCACATCCCCTCCAACATCTTTTCTTGTCATCTTAGCCAATCTGAGAGGTGTGTAGTGGTACCTCAGAATTGGCTTAATTTGCATTTCTCAGATTAATAGTGATTTGGAGCAACTTTTCATATGATTAGAAATAGTTTCAATTTCTTCATCTGAAAATTGTCTGTTGACCATTTATCAATTGGAGAATGGCTTGAATTCTTATAAATCTGAGTCAATGCTCCATATATTTTAGAAATGAGGCCTTTATTTCCAAAATATATAGAGAATTAACTCTAATTTATAAAAAATCAAGCCATTCTCCAATTGAAAAATGGTCAAAGGATATGAACAGACAATTCTCAGATGAAGAAATTGAAACTATTTCTAGTCATATGAAAAGATGCTCCAAGTCATTATTAATCAGAGAAATGCAAATTAAGACAACTCTAAGATACCACTACACACCTGTCAGATTGGCTAAGATGACAGGAAAAAATAATGATGATTGTTGGAGGGATGCGGAAAACTGGGACATTGATGCATTGTTGAGTGGAGTTGGAACGAATCCAACCATTTTGGAGAGTAGTTTGGAACTATGCTCAAAAAGTTATCAAACTGTGCATACCTTTGATCCAAGCAGTGTTACTACTGGGATTATATCCCAAAGAGATTATAAAGAAGGGAAAGGGACCGTATGTGCAGATGTTTGTGCAGCCCTTGTAGTGGCTAAAATTGGAAACTGAATGGATGTCCATCAGTTGGAGAATGGTTGAATAAATTGTGGTATATGAAAATTATGGAATATTACTGTTCTGTAAGAAATGACCAACAGGATAATTTCAGAAAGGCCTGGAGAGACTTACATGAACTGATGCTAAGTGAAATGAGCAGGACCAGGGATCATTATATACTTCAACAACAATACTATATGATGACCAGTTCTGATGGACCAGGCCATCCTCAGCAACGAGATCAACCAAATCATGTCTAATGGAGCAGTAATGAACTGAACCAGCTATGCCCAGAAAAAGAACTCTGGGAGATGACTAAAAACCATTACATTGAATTCCCAATCCCTATATTTATGCCCACCTGCATTTTTGATTTCCTTCACAAGCTAATTGTACAATATTTCAGAGTCTGATTCTTTTTCTACAGCAAAATAACGTTTTGGTCATGTATACTTATTGTGTATCTAAGTTATATTTTAATATATTTAACATCTACTAGTCATCCTGCCATCTAGGGGAGGGGGTGGGGGGGGTAAGAGGTGAAAAATTGGAACAAGAGGTTTGGCAATTGTTAATGCTGTAAAGTTACCCATGTATATATCCTGTAAATAAAAGGCTATTAAATAAAAAAAAAAAAAAAAAAGAAATGAGGCCTTTATCAGAACCCTTGAATGTAAAAATGTTTTCTCAATTTATTACTTCCCTTCTAATCTTCCCTGTATTAGTTTTGTTTGTAGAAAAAGTTTTTAACTTAACATAATCAAAATTATCTATTTTGTGTTGGATGATGAGCTCCCGTTCTTCTTTGGTCACAGATTCCTTCCTCCTCCACAGGTCTGAGAGGCAAACTATTCTATCTTCTTTTAATTTGCTTATAATATCATGAAATCATAAGTGTGGGTCAGTGCCTCATTTCTGCCATTCTAGTTTCCAATTTTCCCAGCAGGTTTTATCAAATAGTGAATTCTTATCACAAAAGCTGAGGTCTTTGGGTTTGTCAAACACTAGATTGCTATAATCATTGCTATTTTGTCGTGGGAACCTAACCTATTCCAGTGATTGAGTATTCTATTTCTTACCCAGTACCGGATGGTTTGGATGACCCCTGCTTTGTAATAGAGTGTTAGATCAGGTACAGCTGAGGCATCTTCACTGGCATTTTTTTTCATTAAAAATTGCATATGTTTAACACATATTTGATTACTTGCTGCCTAAGGGAGGGAGTGGGGGGAAGGGAGGGAGAAAAAATTTTGAAATACATGGTTTTGCAAGGGTGAATGTTGAAAATTATCCATGCATGTTTTGAAAATAAAAAGTTTTACTAAAAAAAATGAAAAAGAAACTGTCCAAAGGGCTGTAAATCTGTTCATAACATTTGCTTCCATAGTACTGCCATTAGGCCTGCATCCCAAAGAAATTTTGTTGTTGTTGTTGTTTTTTAAAAGCTTTTTGTTTTTCAAAACAGTAGACAATTCTTCCCTTTCATTGGCCCTTGCAAAACCCTGTGTTCCAATTTTCCTCCCTTCCCCTACGCCCTCCCCTAGATGGCAAGTAATCTAATGTATGTTAAACATGATAGGAATATATGTTAAATCTAATATATGTATGTATATTTATAAAATCATTGTGCCACACAAGAAAAAAAGAGAAGCAAAATAAAATGTAAGCAAACAACAAAAAAGAGCAAAAATACTATGTTATGCATCCCACTCAGTCCCCACAGTGTCTCTCTGGGATTAGATGGTTCTCTTCATCACTGAACAAGTGGAACTGATCTGAATCAATTCATTGTTGAAGAGAGCCATGTCCATCAGAATTGATCATCATATATGTTCAATGATCTCCTGGTTCTGCTCATTTCACTCAGTTCCTGTAAGTCTCTCCAGGCCTTTCTTAAATCATATTGCTGGTCATTACTTACAAAAAAATAATATTCCATAGCATTCATATACCATGATTTATTCAGCAATTCTCCACCTGATGGGCATCCATTCAGTTTCCAGTTCCTTGCCAGTATGAAAAAGGGCTGCCATAAATATTTTGGCACATGTGGGTCTCTTCCCTTACTTTATGATCTCTTTGCCCAGTAGTAACACTGCTGGGTCAAAGAGTATGCACAGTTGGATAACTTTTTGAGCATAGTTCCAAATTGCTCTCCAGAATGGTCGTACCCATTCACAGTTCCGCCAACAATGTATCGGTGCCCCAATTTTCCCACATCCCCTGAAAACATCTTTTCTTGTCATCGTAGCCAACCTGAAAGGTGTGTGGTGATATTTCAGTGTTGTCTTAATGTGCATTTCTCTGAATAATAGTGATTTTTAGAGCACCTTTTCATATGACTAGAAATAGTTTCAATCTCTTCATCTCAAAATTGTCTGTTCATATCCTTTGGCTAGTTATCCGTTTGAAAATGGCTTGAATTCTTTTTTTTAAGCTTTTGATTTTTAAAATATATGCATGGATAATTTTTCAACATTAAGTTAACCCTTGCAAAATTTTGTGTTCCACATTTTCCTCTCTTCTCCCCACCCCTTCCCTGAAATGGGAAGTAATCCAATATATGTTAAATATGTTAAAATAGATGTTAAATCCAATATATGTATGTATATTTATATAATTATCTTGCTGCACAAGAAAAATCAGATCAAAAAAGGAAAAAAATGAGAAAAAATAAAATGAAAGTAAATAACAAAAACAGTGAAAATGCTATATTATGGTCCACCCTCTGTTTCCATAGTTCTCTCTCTGGGTGTAGACGGCTCTTCATCACTGAACATTTGGAACTGGTTTGAATCATCTCATTGTTGAAGAGAGTCAACATCCATCAGAATTGATCTTCATATAATAGTGATGTTGTCATGTACAATGATTTTCTGCTTCTGCTCATTTCACTCACCATCCGTTCCTCTAAGACTCCCCAGGCCTCTCTGACATCATCCTGCTGATTTTTTCTTATAGAACAATAATATTCCATAACCTTTTTATTCCATAATTTATTCATCTATTCTCCAACTGATGGACATTCATTCAGTTCCCACTTTCCACTACAAAGAGCTGCCACAAACATTTTTGCACATGTGGGTCCATTTCCCTCATTTAAGATCTCTTTGAGATATAATCCTACTAGAAACATATGGATCAAAGGGTATGCACATTTTGATAGCCCTTTGGGTATAGTTCCATATTGTTTTTCAGAATGGTTGTATCCATTCACAGTTCCACCTATAATGCATGTGTCCCAGTTTTCCCACATCCTCTCCAACATCTTTTCCTGTCATCTTAGTCAATCTGACAGGTGTGTAGTGTTACCTCAGAGTTGTCTTAATTTGCATTTCTCTGATCAATAGTGATTTAGAGCACCTTTTCATATAACTAGAAATGGTTTTAATTTCTTCATTTTCAACTTGTCTGCTCACATCCTTTGACCATTTATCAATTGGAAAATGGCTTGGATTCTTATAAATTTGAGTCAATTCTTTATATATTTTAGAAATGAGGTCTTTATCAGAACCTTTGATGGTAAAAATGTTTTCCCAATTTATTGCTTCCCTTCTAATCTTGTCTGCATTAGTTTTGTTTGTACAAAAACTTTTTAACTTAAAATAATAAAAATTATCTGTTTTGTGTTTAATAATAAGCTCCAGTTCTTCTTTGATCACAAATTCCTCCCTTCTTCACAGATCTGAGAAGTAAACTATCCTTTATTCTTCTAATTTGCTTATAATATCATTCTTTATGTCTAGATCATGAACCCATTTTGACTTTATCTTGATATATGGTGTTAGATATGGGTCAGTGCCTAGTTTCTGCCATTCTAGTTTCCAATTTTCCCAGCAGTTTTTTGTCAAATAGTGAGTTTTATCTTACTTTGGGTCTTTGAGTTTGTCAAACACTAGATTGCTATACTCATTGACTATTTTGTCCTGTGAACCTAACTTATTCCACTAATGGACTATTCTATTTCTTAGCCAGTACCGAATGGGTTTGATGACTAGTACTTTGTAATAGAGTTTTAGATCTGGTACAATTAAGGCATCTTCACTGGCATTTTTTCGTTAAATATTGTATATGTTTAATATATATTGGATTATTTGCTATTTAGAGGAGGGAGTGGGGGAGGAGGGAGTGAGAAAAAAATTGGAACACAAGGTTATGCAAGGGTGAATGTTGAAAATTATCAGTGCAAATGTTTTGAAAACAAAAAAAATTTACTAAAAAAAAAAAAAAAAGAAAAAAAGAAAAAAACTGCCCAAAAGGCTGTAAAACTGTTCATAACATTTGGCCCCACAATAGCACTATTAGGCTTGTATCCCAAAGAAATTTTTAAGAGATAACGAGCTATCACCTGCAAAATACACATATAGCTCTTTTTGTGATGACAAAGAATTGGAAATTGAGGAGATGTTCACCAAGTGAGGAATGACTGAACCAATTGGAATATGTGATTGTAATGGAATACTATTGTGTTATAAGAAATGGTGAGCACGATGATTTCAGAAAATCTGGAAAGATTTATATGAACTGATATAAGTGGAGTAAGGAAAACCAATTTTTTGAATAGTAACAATAGTATATGATGATAAACTGCGAATGACTTAGCTATTCTCAGCAATACATGGATCCAAGATAATTCTGAAGGATTCATGATGAAAAATGTTCACCTCCAGAGAAAAATAACTGATGGAGTCTGAATGCAGATTGAAGTATGCTTTTTTTTTTTTGACTTTGTTTTTCTTGTTTTATTTTTGGGCTGTGTTTTCTTTCATGTGACTAAAATGGAAATGTTTTGCATGACTGCACATGTATAACCTATATCAAATTACGTGCCTTCTCGTTGAGGGAGGAACCGTGGAAAGAAGGGAGAGAATTTATAACTCAGAATGTTTAAAAAGGAATGTTATATCTTTCTCCCATGTTTACCATATATTGGACAACTTGCCATCTAGGGGATGGATGGACGAAGGGGGAGAAATTGGAGCACAAGATTTTGCAAGGGTTCATGTTGAAAAATGATCCCTGCGTATGTTCTGAAAATAAAAAGCTTTAATAAAAAGGAAAAATGAATGTTAAAAAATTCTACATGTAATTGGAAAACTGAAGATATTTTGGAAATTGGAAAAATGAAGATATTTAAAATATTAAAAAGTACTTTAAAAGACTTCAGTTTTTACAAATGATGGAGTTGGGCCTTCCTACTGGGATTATGGCCCCTCTAAAGATAAATGCCTAGAAGCATCACAGTATAATGGAAAGAACCATGGATGCAGAGGGGATCTGGGTTTGAATTTCAATATACCACATAGAGCCTTTGGCAAGTCAAGCTACTTCTCAGTCATAAAATGAGGGAGGGGCTCTTGCCACCATACATCCAAGACCATGTGTTCCTTTCTTAAGTCCCCAATGTATTTCTTCTAGGGCCCTTTTGTGAGGTTATTGTGGACTTGAGAGAATACTGGGAACAGAATGCTTGTCCTGGCACTGACCAGCTCCAGGGTGCTGATTCTATCAGAGAGCCCACAGCATAGATGGGAAAATGGAAGGACCCTCTAGACATCTCTCTCTCTCTCTCTCTCTCTCTCTCTCTCTCTCTCTCTCTCTCTCTCTCCATCCATGGCTTTTCTAGGAGGCCAGAATTTAATTTTGGGAGGGAACCTTTGGTCCCAGATGTTCAGAGCTCCTGCCCTCCGGCCCACATCCCAGGAAGGATCTTCCCTTTACCATCTCACACCATTTCTGGAAACAGCCGGCATGTCTGGCTGAAGTTTAAAGAGCCACCTGTGAAACTCCATTGAATTGGAGCTTCTGTGGGGACGAGGCTTTGGGGCTCCCTGAGCTTCCCTCTTCTTTGCCAGACTGTGACCTTGAGGGGCCGAGTGTCTCCTCTGGAGTTTCTCAGAAACTGCCCGGGGGGTGGGAGGAGAGCATTTTGTCAGGAGGCAGATGATGGCAGCGGGGAGTGGGCCGTGGCCTTGTGTTCATCCTGGGTACTTGAAAAGGACCACGATTACATCACCGGGTTGGAGTCAAGGTACAGGGTGTTCAGCTGTGACTGAACAGATCTCTGCGAGTTCAAATAGTTCTCCCAGAGGTCGGGGACAAATAGTCCACAGGGAGGTTTGGAGGGAGCGCTCCCATTTCTCTGAGCTCCTGCAAACCTTCCCTGAGGAGGGCTCACCATGCCGGGAGGTCCGGGCCGGGGTCTCCCAGTCCCCATGGGGTTCTGAGGTTCTCGGGGGGGGTTCTTTTTTGTTACTTCAGAGGGATCTTGGGAGGGGGTTTCTACCCTTTCTCCCCTCCCTGTGAGCCCTGGCTTTGTGTGAGTTCTCTGTGCTAAGCAGCCAGACCTTGGGCATTGAACTACCCATCCCCCTTGTGCTCTCTGCAGCAGAGCCTAACTCATGGCCATGCAGCTGGAGAAAGGCCTCCCTGTCCAGGTGACTCCCAGACTCTCCTCAGACAGTGGAAAGGGAGGCGACTCAGCCCCGTCCGATGCCGGCGGGCCGTCCGGTTCACAGGCACCGGACCCTGGAGTCGGCAGAGTTTGCAGGCAGGCCCCCGAGCCTCCCACTTTTCTTGGGAGCCTTCCAGACCCCGAGCCAGCTCTGGCAGCGCATACATCAGCCCCATCATCCCTGTGCATCTCTGCAGAGCCCACTGCCAAGGTAAATGAGCTTCTGCACAGAGGGTCCACATACGGCCGTGTGAGAGGGGCCTGGCGGCGGAAACCGTTATTTTTCAGGCCAAGATTAACATGAGCGGCGAGAGGCGATTTATATTCTGTCGCATCTCGGCCTCAGAGACTGCATCGAGTGCACAACCATCTGCAAACAAACAGTCAGGCAGCAAATCCCCCTCCGTTAACTCTCTCTTGCAGCCTTTCCTAATTAAATATTTTACCAGCCGTGTGGTGGCTGACCTTGATGCCATTTACCCAAATAATAGCTTTTTATTGTCCACATCCACACAAACATAGTCTCCGGCCTTCACCCTTGCAAAACCTTGTGTTCCAAAATGTTCTCCTTCCCTTCCCCCTCTCCTCTCCCAGACAGCCAGCAACCCAACACCCGGTAAACATGTACAAGCCCTCTCTCCGTGTCGCCCCTTTATCACGCTGCACAAGGGAAATCAGGCTCGGACTCATTTTCATGCTCCTGCAGCATCACTTAAAAATTACATCAGGCTAAAAAGCCCTGGGAGCAGCCCACAGCCTTGTTCCATGTCACTGCGGCAGCTCGAGAGCCTTCATCCATCATCCAGAACCTGGGCCCCGGGGAAGCTACATGCAAGGCTGGGGAACTTCTGGGGCAAGCAAACGTGGCCCTCGGTCCCCACAAGACCCCCCCCCCCACCGATGGTCTCAAAGCTCTCCCCGGGCCACAAACACTGTGTCTAGACCACTTTCCTCTTGGTATTTCTCCTGGGGTTATTAGGCAGCTCTTAGGCCCTTTCTGAAGTCACACTGGCTCTGGGGCAGAGAACCAGCTTCCAGGTGAAGGGAGGTCTTGGGCAAGAATTTGCCAGCAATGACTGAAAGAGAGACAGAGACAGAGAAAGAGAAAGAGGGAGAGAGTAAGAGAGAGGGAGAGACAGAAAAGGAGAGAGAGAGAGGGAGAAACAGAAAAAGAGAGACAGAGAGAGAGACAGAGAGACAGAGAGAGAGAGAGAGAGAAAGAGAGAGAGAGACAGAGATAGAGAAACAGAGAATGAGTAAGAGAGAGGGAGAGACAGAGAGAGAGAGAGACACAGAGAGAGAGAAACAGAGTAAGAGAGAGAGAGAGAGACAGAGAGTAAGAGAAAGACAGAGACAGAGATATACAGCACAGAGAGTAGAAGACCAGAGAGAGATCAGAGAAGAGAAGACAGAGAGAGAGAGAGAGAGAGAGCAACAAGTCAGGAGAAGAACAGAGTCAGAGAGAAAGAAGAGAAAAGAGAGAGATGAGAAGAGAGAGAGCAGAGACAGAGAAAAGAATAGAGAGAGAGAGAGACACAGAGAGAGAGAAACAGAGTAAGAGAGAGAGAGAGAGACAGAGAGTAAGAGAAAGACAGAGACAGAGAAACAGACACAGAGAGAGACAGACCCAGAGAGAGACAGAAAGACAGAGAGAAACAGAGTAAGAGAGAGAGACAGACAGAGAGAGAGAGAGAGAGAGAGAGAGAGAGAGAGAGAGACATACACACAGTCAGAGAGAGAGAAAGAGAGACAGCAAGAGTCAGAGAGACAGAGACAGAGAAACAAAGAGAGAGAGAGAGAAACAGAGAGAGAGAGAAAGAGAAAGAGAGAGAGAATCAGAGACAGGGACAGAAGACAGAGACAGAGAGACCCGCCTCCCTCCCCAAGGGCAATCTATTTCTTTTTCATTTATAGAAATGGACAATGGGAGCATCCTGGATCTCCTTTTGCCATATAAACCAGAAGATTTCAGTTAGCTTCTATATGATTGGTGAACTCTTTGACTTGTAAATCTCAGCTGGAAAACAACCAGCACCAGCAGCTTTGCCCCGTGAAAGGAGCCCATGGCACTCGGCACTCCTTCAGCTGGAAGTTTGGTAAGAGGAGGACTGATTGACTTCAACCTGAGCTCTAGGGCCAGTGGCTTAAGCATTGGCTAATGACAGTCTGTTGAGAACGGCCCATCCAGGATCAAGTCCTTATCACTAATCAATGTATTTCCATCAGCCCCGAGTAATTGAGATGTA
The DNA here is from genome assembly GCF_902635505.1 of Sarcophilus harrisii. Taxonomy (NCBI): domain Eukaryota; kingdom Metazoa; phylum Chordata; class Mammalia; order Dasyuromorphia; family Dasyuridae; genus Sarcophilus; species Sarcophilus harrisii. The sequence continues at coordinate 13,907,304 of NC_045426.1, read as the reverse complement.
CCACAGGTCTTTGGCCCATAAAGAACCCTCAGGGCAGCATAAAAGTGCTTTGGATTATTATTATCAGCATAAATCTGACTTTCCTCTGCCTTCTAACTGACTGAACCCGGAATCCTGCCTCTCTCCAAGCCTTGTTTGCACTCCCCTTTTGACAGGGGGAAGGGCTGCTTTCTTAGAGACAGTTGAACTATCTGTAGAACCCTATGGAGTTTTTAATTTGGAGGCTTCTGAATTTCCCCATCATTTCCTTCAGACCAATCTTGACGTTTGCAAGTGTTCTGGCTCAGATGAGTCAACTACGCAAATCGCTGCAAGCTCCTTTTCTGCGGCACTCACTGTGGCTGCGGCTGTTGGCTCAGCTCCCCTCCCAAGGGAATAACAAACTGTTCACACCCCAAGAAGCACCTTAATCTATTGACATTAAGCCTGGTATTTGTCTTGCCTCGGCCCCTGAATATTTAGCTTAGAAAGGATAAGCTTGTGATCAATCGGGCACCCTGAGCCAGCTCCCCAGTCCATCCCCCTCCCAGGCTGCTTGTCTCTTCCCTGACAATGACATCACCCCTCCGATGCTGATGTTTGCTGGGACGGGGCGGCCGGGAAGTCTTGTTGCATTTAGGTTTACAGAGGGCGGTTGGGGGGATGAGAAGGCCATGAGATGCAAAGTGCTCAGCTTGAATCCCATTCCTCCCAAGGGCTCCTTGCCACGTCTGGTTCTCTAACATTAAAATCACCCAGAATTCTAAGTTCTCTTTTGGCACGTTGGTGATGAGGGTCTCCAAGTCTTCATCAATTTCTCTTTGACAAAGGGGAGGGACGTGGGTGCTGATGATGGTCATGGGGGGCTTCCCTGCAAGGGGCAGGCTCATTGTCTTGAGCCTGCCATTCACCCCTTTTGAAAAGCATGTCACCTTGTGGACTGGATTTGATTGCAAAACCTGGCTCAGCTTCCCTGGGCTCCCCTCCCCGGGGCCAGCCAGAAGACCAGGTGTCCGGCCCGACTTGAGCCAGCTGGACTCCCTTCGGCAGCCTTGCCCCTTTTGGACGGGATGCCTGGGGGTTCTCCAGCCACCAGAGCCGCTGGTCTTTCGGGGCTCCTGGATTCTGGCGGTCTGGGAGTGCGTGCCCTGTGCCATGGAGCAGCGGTGAGGGGGGGTCTCCTTTGGGTTTGGGGCAGCAGCGGTGAGGGGGGTCTCCTTTGGGTTCGGGGCAGCAGCGGTGAGGGGGGTCTCCTTTGGGTTCGGGGCAGCAGCGGTGAGGGGGGTCTCCTTTGGGTTCGGGGCAGCAGCGGTGAGGGGGGTCTCCTTTGGGTTTGGGGCAGCAGCGGTGAGGGGGGGTCTCCAAGAAGCTGCTCAGGCCTCGGGGGCTTGGCTGCTGCCCCGGCCCAGTGCGAAGGGGGCTCTGTCTGGGCTGCCTGGGTGCAGAGCTGGGCCTGCTGCTCCAGCTGCTTCATCACTAGCTCATCGTCAGAGGGGGGCGGAAATGGGGACGTTGGTCCGGGGGGAGGTTGGATTTAAGAGAAGCGGAACTGCCCGAAGTTCTGCCTTCCGCGGCCCCTGGCAAGACAAGAGTCCGGGCCCCGGGCCGCCTTCCTCAGGGACCGTGGAACAAGCTGCTCCCACCCCCCACTCTGTCCGGGGAAGTCCCCCGTTTGGGGCCCAGAGTGCCGAGCCCGAAGTGAGGGAGCTCTGGGTTCAAATCCAGCAAGGCCCTCGATGCTGCTCGCCTCAGTCTTCTCACCGGTAAAACGGGCTGGGGGGGGGGGGCACTTTTAGCCAAGAAGGCCTCCTCTTCCCCGCAGTCAGGCCCGGCTGAGGACTGCCTAACCCCTCGGAGCCCTAGAGGGAGAAGCGGTTCTCTCTCACAGCCACAGCCAGGGCTCCGCACTCTCTTATTTGGCCAGCGGTGCTCTGTTTTCCCCAGCGGGAGAAGAGCGTGTTTCCCCCATAGTAATGGCCGGTTATTCAGTCTTTCTTCTTTGCTCTCCGAGCAGCGCTTGGTTCCCGGTCACACGCACTTTCTCAGCATTTGCTTTCCCAGGGTTTTGTTCTTGCCTCCCTCCCTCCCTCCCTGCTTCCCCGGAGCCCCCCCCCCCGGTCCTTCTTCCTCGCTCGCTCCCAAGGACAGGGCGGACGGGAGGCAGGATGCACATTCTCCTCATTCTGGCACTGCTGCCCCGCCCGACGGGGGGGGGCGGCCTTTGTCTAGAAGCCCAGGGCCGGGGGTCTTGTCTGGGAGTGACGTTCGCCCTCCCCCCCGGGTGGCTCACGTCTTGGCGGGTCCCCGGACTGCCAGCCAATCAGCGGGGCCTGCTGTAGCAACGCCCCGGGGAGGGGGCCGCCTCATGGCCGGTGGGGGCCCAAGCGGGCGCCCCTGGTCAACGCGCGCCCACTGCCAATAAAACGGCCCGACACCAGAAGCCCCAGCCCCTGAGCTCGCTCACGTGTCCCGCCGGCCGGGGCTGCGAGGGGCCCGGGGGGCCCGGGGGGGGCCCTGGGAGGGGCCCGGGGAGGGGGCCGGGGGGGGCCGGGGAGGGGGGCTGGGAGGGGGGCCCGGGGAGGGTCGGGGAGGGGCCGGGGGAGGGGCCCGGGGAGGGGGGGGGGGGGCGGGGAGGGGCCCTGGCCGACTCCCCGGTTCTCCCCAGGGTCTCCTCCGCCCCTCCCCCGCCTTCTCTCAGAACGTCTCCCTTTGCAGGGAAGAGCGGCTGCTGGGAGCTGGTCACTCCCTGCGATGACAAATGCGGGAGACCGGGGGCCAAAGAGGGCCGGCTCCCGGCCCACTGGGAGCGGGCCTTCCAGGGACACGGGGAGGGCAGCCCAGCGCCGAGAGGGCCGTGGGGGCGGGGAGGGGGGAGGGGGGGGACGGCTCGGCCCGGCTCCTGGGAGGGAACTTCCATCCTAATTGATCTAATCAGGACCTGGGGCCCCCCTGGGCTGCTGGGCCCTCCCGGGGCCCTCCCCCCCCCCGCCCCCGCCCGGGCCCGCGCCCGTCTCGGGGGGAAGGCGTCCGCCCACGGGCGCGGCCCCGCCCCCTCCGGGTCCCGGGCCCGGCTCGGGATTAGGGCCAAACGACGGGGAACGGCCCTCCGCCGGCCAGGGCCCCTTGGAGGGCCAGCGTGGGGAGGGGTCCCGGGTGGGCTCCGGTGGGAGGGGCGGTGAGGGGGGAAGTGGACTCATGGGGGGGGCCAGTGTGGGGGGCCCAATGGAGGATCCAGTGGGCGGGGGCTCGGTGGACAGGGCTCCGTGGAATGGGGCTCGGGTGAGGGGGGCCCAAGGTGGGGCTCCAGCGTAAACGGGCCTCCAGTGTAGACGGGGCTCAAGTGTGGGGTCAATGTGGGAGGGGCTCGTGTAGCGGGGCTCAGTTAGGAGGGCTCCAATGTGCGGGCTCAGTGGCCCGGGGCTCAAATGGCAGGGCTCGTGTGGGGGGCCCAGAAGTGGGACCCAGTGTAAACGGGCCTTCAGTGTGGAGGGCTCGGTGGGGGGGCCCAAGTGGAGCTCCAGTTGGGGGGTTGGGAGGGGATCTGAATGGCGGGGACAGGGAAAGCTGGGCTGGGGATGGGGAGAGGATCAAAGGGGTTTTGTGGCTGCCCCGGCCCAAGGCAAAGGGGGGCCCGGGGAGGGGTTGTGGGCTGGGGAGGGAGGCGGGGGGACCGGGTGCGCGCTCTGGGGGTGGGGGGCCCCCGGGAGGGATGGGTTGTGCGGTCTGGAAAAGTTCGGGCCCAGGTCGGGAGGGAGCGGGGCGTGGAAAGGCTTCGCAAACAGAGAAGTCTGCGGACCAGATCAGGGGCTCTGTCTCTCTCCCCACCCGCCCTTCCCCTCCCTCTTTTCTCATTCCTCTTCCCTTCCCCTTTTCTTCCCCTCCTCCCTTTCCCCCTTTTTTTTCTCTTCCTTTTCTTTCCTTTCCTCTCCCTATTTTTTTTTCCCTTTTTTGATTTTTCCCTTTTTCCCTTTTTTTCTTCCTTTTTTCCCTTCCCTCTCTTTTTTTTTCCTTTTTCCCTCTTCCTCCCCTTTTTTTCTTTCCCCTTTTTTTTTTTTTTCCCTTTTTTTTTTTTTTTTTTCTCCTCCTTTTTTTCCTCTTCCCATCTTCCCTCCTTCCTTTTTTTTTTTTCCCTCTCTTTCCCTTTTCTAATTTTTCCTTTTTATTTTCCTCTTTTTTTTTTTTTTCCTTTTTTTCTTTCCCTTTGCTCCCCAAATTGTCTCTTCCCTTTTCCCTTTCCCCTTCTCCCCTTTTGGTTTTTTTCCTATTTCCCCTTTTTTTCCTCTCTATTTTTCCTTTCTTTCTTTTTTTTTTCCCTCCCTCCTTTCCCCTTCCCCCCTTTTTTTTCCTCCCTTCCCCCCCTCTCTTTTTTTCCTTTTTTCCTTCCCCTTTTTTCTCCTTCCCCCTTTTTCCCTTTCCCCTTTCCCTCCTTTCCCTCTTTCCCCTTTCCCTTTTTCCTCCCTTCTCTTTTCCCTTTTCTTTTCCTCCTTTTTTTCTTCCCTCTCCTTCCTTTCCCCTCCCCCTTTTTCCCCTTTTCCTCTTTTTCCTTTCTCTTTCCCTTTTTTTTCCTTTTCCCCTTTTTTCCCCCTTTCTTTTCCCTTTTTAATCTTTCCTTTTCCTTTTTTTTTTTTCCCCTTCTTTTCTCTTCCCCTTCACTTTTTCCCTCCCCTTTTCTCTCTCATTTCCTCTCCCTTTTCTCCTATTTTCCCCTTTCTTTTTTTTTCCTCCCTTCCCCCCTCTTTCTCTCTTCCTCCTTTTCTCTCTCTCTCCCTCTCCCTCCTTTTCTCTCTCTCCCTTTCTTTCTCCCTTTTCCCTTCTTCCATCCCTCCCCCCTTTCTCTCTCTGTCTGTCTCTCCCTCAGAGTGTCTTCCCTTTAATGGCGTCTTTCTCCTCACAGTAGCTGCCTCTGGTTAGTCTGCTAAACTCCTCAGTGAATTTAGCCTCCAGTTAATGGCATATTCAGGCATCTTTCTTTCAGGGATTCTTCCTGTTGCTCTCCCCAGACCATTTCACATTTGCCGCCCCTGGTGCCTGCTTTACCTCTGCATTTTGTCTGGTGCTTCTTTTCCTAAATAAACCTGCCTTTTGGCAAAAACAAAGGGGGAAAAAAGAGAATACATGAAGCCAGTGGAATCTGATTTCCTTTCCTGAGCTGCTGAGGGAGGGAAATGCTGTGGAGAGAGTTTACCTCGATTTCAGGAAAGATTTTCAGAGTCTGGGACTAGAAGCCTGGGAGCCAGGGATTAGGGGGTCAGTGCTTGTGCCCAGGGAGGGGTTAGCAGCCTCCCTGGCTGCTTGGGGCTCTCAGGTTCAGGGTTCTAGGCTACCTCCACTCAGCTCAAGGGGTGATAGTGAACGGATCCCACACTTGACTTATTTTGAACATGGTCTGCCTTTTGGGGAGACCTTCAACCTGGGTTCAAGACCTGAGCTTCACTAGCTTATCCCCAGGCTCTGGGCCAGGGGGTGTCACGAGAGCTGCTCTCCCCTCTCGTTGGGGCCGGGGTCCCCCAGGACTGACTCTGGTCTGCTCCATGTGGGTGTGGATGGAAAGCAGAGGGGCCCCTTCATGGAAAGGGAGATTACCTCAGCCCCAGAGGGGCCCAGCAGTTGCTTTTATTTTTAGCTACCTGGAATGCACACACACGCACAAAGGAAGCTGGGCTGGTCAGGGCCTTGAGTCTCTCCAGTGGAAAGAGAGGACTAGCCAGGCGGGGGCGGGGAGGCCGGGGGCCTGGGGAGAGGGGCCGGGAACCTGATCGCTGCCTCCAAATATTTCCAGGGCTGTGTGGGAGACATGGGATTGAGTAATAATAGCGCACTGACATCATTTACATTGCTTGCAAAGCGTTCATGTGTCACTTCATTTGATCCTTCCAACTATTCTATGGCTATCATGCTGGATGCAGATGTTATAGTAATATCATTCTTCTGTATAGGATGTTTGTGTGGGTGTAAAGCTATATCTCCCTGTCCATCCCTCCATCTTACCTATCTGTCTGCCTGCCTGTCTGTCTCTCTGCCTGTCTGCCTGCCTGTCTGTCTGTCTGTCTCTCTGTCTGTCTGTGTCTGTCTGCCTGTTTATCTAGTTTTACAACTAAGGAAACTGAGATTGAGGAAGATTACTTGCCAAGACTCACACTGAAGTAGAATTTGAATGGAGGTCTAGCCCAACAGTCCATATGCAGCACCACATGCCACTTAATTCTGTTTGTTCCCAGAGGGAAGAACCACAGGTAGAAGTTATCAGGCCAGGAGGCTAATTTAGGCTTGAAAGCAGGAAAATCTCCCTAACAATGAGATCTGACCAAAAGGTCAGAAGTGATCTCCCCTGCCCCTCCACAGGAGATCTGAAAAAAACAGACCATAGAGCTACTTGGGGGTACATCCAAGGCATGGCAATACATAAATCAATCATTTAAGAATCCCAAAGGAATAAGAACAGCCCAAGACAGTCAGGCAACTCAAAATCTTGGCATTTGATACAGGGATAAAAATTAGTATTTGGAGCTATCCTGTTTTACAGTATTTGGGGCTATCCTGTCTTCTCATAACATTTAGGGCTATCCCATATTCTTGCAGTATTGGGGGCTATCCTTCTTCTCACAGTATTTGGAACTATCCCGTGTTCTCATAGTGTTGGGGGCTATCCCATCTTACAGTATTTAAGGTTATCCCATCTTCTTGTAGTATTGGAGGCCATCCCATCTTTTTGCAGTATTGGGGGCTATCCTGTCTTCTCACAGTATTTGGGGCTATCCTGTCTTCTCACAGTGTTGGGGGCTATCCTATCTTCTTACAGTATTTGCACCTATTCTTCTTACAGTTTTGGGAACTATCCCATCTCACAGTATTTGGGGTTATCCTGGCTTCTTACAGGAGCTATCTTGTCTTCTCACAGTTTTGGGGGCTATCCCACCTTCTTACTGTATTGAAGGTCATCCTGTCTTCTCACAGTATTTGGGGCTATCCCATCTTCTCACAATGTTGGAGGCTATCCCATCTTCTCACAATGTTGGGGGCTAGCCCATCTTCTCATAGTGTGGGGGGCTATCCCGTCTTCTCACAGTATTTGGGGCTATCAGAACAAAAGGTCAAGACTTTCAGGGAACTAAAAAAAAAAAAAAAAAAAAAAAGCAAATGAAGGTGACCTAACTGTACCAGATCTAAAATTATATTATAAAGCAGCGGTCACCAAAATCATTTGGTATTAGCTAAGAAATAGACTAGTTGATCAGTGGAATAGGTTCACAGGACAAAATAGTTAATAACTTTTATAATCTAGTGTTTGACAAACCCAAATGTTAAGTCCAAGCTAGCTCCCTGGAGACCTCAGGATCAGCCAGAGTCAGGATAAATTAAAGTCCTTGGTCTTTAGGGGGAGAAGTGAAGGAGACAAACTGCCAAGAGGCTCATCACCAACTTCTCTCCTCATCCTGTTGCAAAGTGAGTTCTTGTCTCTGTTATCCCACCCTCTAATCCTTGCCTAAGATTATCTTAACATCAAACATTGAGCCAGCACCAATGGTGAGAAAAGCCATTTTCCAAACATATGCTAATAGAGTCTCATAGTGAATAAGTAATTAGCCTTAAGTGCTTGGTTGTCTGATTCAAATACACCTTTTCATGGTTTACACCCAAAGACCCAGTTTTTAGGATAAGAATTCACTGTTTCCCAAAAACTGCTGGGAAAATTGGAAATTAGTATGGCAGAAACTAGACATTGACTCACATTTAACACCATACACCAAGATAAGGTCAAAATGGGTTCATGATCTAGGCATAAAGAATGAAATTATAAATAAATTAGAGGAACACAGGATAGTTTACCTCTCAGACCTGTGGAGGAGGAAGGAATTTGTGACCAAAGAAGAACTAGAGATCATTATTGATCACAAAATAGAAAATTTTGATTATATCAAATTAAAAAGCCTTTGTACAAACAAAATTAATGCAAACAAGATTAGAAGGGAAGTAATAAACTGGGAAAACATTTTAACAGTCAAAAGTTCTGATAAAGGCCTTATTGCTAAAATATATAGAGAACTGACTTTAATTTATAAGAAATCAAGCCATTCTCCAATTGATAAATGGTCAAAGGATATGAACAGACAATTCTCAGATGAAGAAATTGAAACTATTTCTAGCCATATGAAAAGATGCTCCAAATCATTATTAATCAGAGAAATGCAAATTAAGACAACTCTGAGATACCACTACACACCTGTCAGATTGGCTAAGATGACAGGAAAAGATAATGCTGAATGGGAGGGGATGTGGGAAAACTGGGACATTGGTGCATTGTTGGTGGAATTTCCAACACATCCAGCCATTCTGGAGAGCAGTTTGGAGCTATGCTCAAAAAGTTATCAAACTGTACACACCCTTTAATCCAGTAGTATTACTACTGAGCTTATATCCCAAAGAGATCTTAAAGAAGGGAAAGGGACCTGTATGTGCAAAAATGTTTGTGGCAGCCCTCTTTGTAGTGTCCAGAAAGTGGAAACTGGAAACTGAGTGGATGTTCCTCATTGGAGAAAGGCTGAATAAATTGTGGTATATGAATATTATGGAATATTATTGTTCTGTAAGAAATGACCAGCAGGAGGATTTCAGAAAGGCCTGGAGACACTTATATGAACTGATGCTGAGTGAAATGAGCAGGACCAGGAGATCATCATATACTTCAACAACAATACTATATGATGATCAATTCTGATGGACATGGCCCTCTTCAACAATGAGATGAACCAAATCAGTTCCATTTGTTCAATAATGAACCAGCTACACCCAGCAAAAGAACTCTGGGAAATGAGTGTGAACCACAACATAGAACTTCCACTGCCTCTGATTTTGTCTGCTTGCTTTTGATTTCCTTCTTAGGTTATTTTTACCTTATGTCTAAGTTTGATTTTTTTTTTGTGCAGCAAAATAACTGTATGGATATGTATACATATATTGTATTTAACATATACTTTTAACATATTTAACATGTATTGGATTACCTGTCATCTAGGGGAGGGGGTGGGGGGAAGGATGGGAAAAGTTGGAACAGAAGGTTTTACAAGGGTCACTGCTGAAAAATTACCCATGCATATGTTTTGTCAATAAAAAGCTATAATAAAAAAAGTATTTGGGGCTATCCCATTTTCTCATAGTATTTGGGGCTACCCCATCTTACAATATTTGAGATTATCCCGTCTTCTCACAGTATTGTAGACCATCCCATCTTCTTGAAGTATTTGGGGTTCCCCATCTTCTCACAGTGTTGGAGGCTATCCCATCTTCTCACAGTATTGGGGCTATCCTGTTTTCTTACAGTATTAGAGGTCATCCCATCTTCTTGCAGTATTGGGGGCTATCCTGTCCTCTCACAGAATTTAGGGCTATCCCATCTTCTCACAATATTTGGGGTTATCCTGTCTTCTCACAGTGTTGGGGCTATCCCATCTTTTCACAGTGTTAGGGCTATCCCATCTTCTCACAGTGTTAGGGCTATCCCATCTTCTCACAGTATTTGGGGCTATCCCATTTTATAGTATTTGAGGTTATATTGAGGTTATCCCATCTTCTCACAGTATCTGGGGCTATCCTGTCTTCTCACAGTATTTGAGGCCATCCTGTCTTCTTGTTTTGGGGGTATCCCATCTATTCCCCCTGCAGCTAGTGACCATTTTCAGCACTGCTGGTGTTTTCTATATTGGAAACTGCAGGTTTAGCACAACCATCTAGTTCCTGAGAGGATGACATCAGTCCACAAACATTTATTAGCACCTACTGTATGCCAGGCAGTCTAACAGGCGCTTGGGGATACAATGACAAAGTTAAAAAGGTCCATCTGCCCCCGAGGAGATTTTAGCCCAGCGGCCCTCATTAGAGCTGGTGTACAGACTCCCCCCACACATGTATAGACACATACACCATACATATACGGTATACATAAAACAGAGGGCGATTATGAGGGCAAGGCCCTAACCGATGGGGAAAATGTTGGAAGTGGTGCTTGAATTGAATTTGGAAGGAAATTCTAAGTGTTGGGGTTAGGGAGGGAGGACCCTCTAGTCATGGGGGCCAGCCCCTGCAAAGGCCTGGAGATGGGAGAGGGAGAAGTGTGCATAAGTCATAATCATCAGGTCCATTTGGCTGGACTAGAGTGGAAGGAGTGGAGAAATATGTAAGATCAGAAAGTGTCAAACAGAGAAACTGAGGCTTTATCGTCAAGTCCTTGGCTTCTTGGACCCCTTAGTTAAATGGTCTGGGGCAGTCGTGGGCCCTTTCTCGGAATCATGCTTTGAAACACATAAAATAAAATACTTAGAATTGCAAAGGAAAGAAGCTGTATTGGAATACAACTGTCAACACATGAAAACACAACTTCAGGGAGCCCGGGCAAAGAGCCCCAAAGCAGACAGATCCCTCGGAGTCTGGGAGGGCAGAGAGATGGTCAGATCTGAACTTCAGGAAAATCCACCCTGGCTGCCATTGGGAGGATGTCTCCGAGCAGGTCTGAGGCTCCGGACAGGAAGACCAGTTAGGAAGTTATTGTAGTAACTGGGAAACAAGGGGACCAGGGCCTGCAGGAAGGATGGGGCAGAGCAGGGTCCGGGTGGGGGCTCTGGTGGAGGAATGGCAAGATTTGGGTCAGCACAATAGATCTGATCGAGGAGTCAAGGATGGGCAGTAGGGATGGACCTGGGGACTGGAAGGAGGACGGGGCCCTGAAAAACAGAGGAAGAGGAGGATGAAAGAGGGATGAGTTTGCAGGAAGGCGTAATGAGCTCGGTGCTGGACAGGCTGTGTTTGAGAGGTCCTGCAAACATCCCAGGAGGTGAAGGTGTTGGACTGGAGCTCGGGAGCTCCCGACAGAGACCTGGAGAGACACAGAGCTCAAACTTGGGTGCAGGTATAGGAGGGGAGAGAGGGGAAAGGGCAGAGTCTTGGGGTCTGTCCCACCAGAGGGAACAATAATTTGGACAGAGGCCAGAGTATTGAGTGACAGTAGGGGACCAGAGGTGAACCTCAGGGAGCAAGTGCACCGAGGGAAGGAAGTACAAGGACCCCCCCCTTTTTTCCCACACAGAAGAAGGAGAAGAGGGTTATAAGAGCCTAGGGACTGAGTAAGGGGGCATGCAGCTTCTACCTAATTAGAAGGCAACACTGTGGAACAAATGAGGGAACCAGGGGGTCAGAAGCTGGAGGAGGAGCATGTTGGGAGTAGGAAAAATTCAATTAATGGAGGAGCTAATAGAATTAATTGGTGTCTGGGTTCCGATTAGTGAGACATATTTGAGTCTCACTGAATCCCTCCAGTGGCTTCTCACCAACTGAATGAAGCTACTCAGGGTGGGATTTAAAGCCTCCCAGGGAGGCTCCTCCGCCCTCTTAGCTTCCTCTCCTGAGCTCGGTTCTGGGGGGCTGGTCTGGATGGGCCATTTCCCACCTGTGTGCCTACCAGCCCCCCCAGTATGTCTCTGATCATTCCAGAGTCCTCCCTTTTCTCCAGCACTCTTCCACGGAAGCTTCTTTGGCCCCCACTGGTAAGGGTCTCTCTTTCCCCAAACAGTCCCTCTTGTCTTGTCCCTTGCCCCACTGTGGCTGATGCGTGTTCTGGTTCTGAGCTCGGACTGGTTCCTCTGTCAGAGCGTTAGTTTTTTGAGGGGAGGTTCCCTGTAGGAGACCCAGGAGCCTCCCTGGACTGAGACTCAGGCTTCCCGAGAAAAGGTTCATAGAAATAACCTTTCCCCCAGTGCCAGGAAGCCCGGCCCAAGGGACAGCTGCTCCCCCTCAGGCACAACAGGCCCCGCTCTCCCTCCGACCTTGAGCCTCAGCAGCCGCAGACTTGAGTCAGGAAGGTCTGCCCTGACGTCTGCTGTGTGACCACGGGGCACAAGGGCAGGGAAGGCTCCAGCTCAGGGCCTTTTCAGGGAAGCCGGCCATGGGGAGGGCTCCGGCCTGGCCAGATCTCCAAGGCACCAAGGTCAGCCATCGCATCCTGGGCCCTCGCCAGTTGCCTTGACTTTTGCCTTAACACTAGAGCCCAGTGATTGTGGGAGACAGAGGAGAGCCAGAGGCTTTGAGCAACTCTCCTTCACTTAAACCCAAGTTACATCCTCGTCAAAAGACATCCTGCATTCCCTTTCACCATTTTTACCCACCTCAAAGTGGTCAATAAACTGTCGTTCATAGCAATAAATGACTCTAGTGATCTAGGGGTGGAAGCAGAGGAAAGGGGAGTAAAATGGGCTAAACTACATCATATGAAGAGGCAAAAAGAGTTGAGGGAGAGAAGGGAGGGGGAGGAACGTTGTGTGAACCCTAAACTCATCAGATTCAGTTCAAAGAGGGAATATTATACATTGTTATAGAAACTTGTCTCACTCTATAGGGAATAAGGAAGAGAAAGGGGGGGAAGCTAATAGAAGGGAAGGTTTAAGTGGAAGGGGAAAGAGATCAGGAAAGAAATGACATCTTTCTAAAGGGTACCATTGATAATGAAGTAACATCAGTACTAAATATAAATACACCAAGTGGTATAGCATCTAGATTTTTAGAGGAGAATTCAAGAGAGTTTCAAGAAGGAATAATCAACAAAACTATCCTAGTGGGAGATCTCAATCTCTCTCTATCAGAACTAGATAAATTGAACCACAAAATTAACAAGAAAGAAGTTAAGGAGCTAAAAAGAATTTTAGAAAATGTAGGTACGAATGATCTTTGGAGAAAATTGAACAGGAGTAGAAAAGAATATACTTTCTTTCCCTCAGCAGTACATGGAACCTACACAAAAAGTGAGCATGCATGAGGGCATAAAACCCTCAAAATCCAACACAGAAAGGCAGAAATAGTTAATGTATCCTTTTTGCATCATGATGCAATGAAAATTACATGTAATAAAGAACCAGGGGAGAGTACATCAAAAATTAGTTAGAAACTAAATAATCGAATCCTAAAGAATGCGTAGGTGAAACAACAAACCATAGAAACAATAAAAAATTTCATCCAAGAGAATGACAATAATGAAACAACATAGCAATATTTATGGAATGCAGCCAAAGCAATTCTTAGACAAAATTTTATATCTCTAGATGCTTACTTGAATAAAATAAAGAAAAAGAAGACCAACGAATTGGGCATACAATTAAAAAAGCTTGAAAAAGAACAAATTAACACTCTCCCAATTAAATACCAAATTTCAAATTCTGAAAATAAAAAGAAAAATCAATAAAATTGAAATTAAAAAACTATTGAGCTAATAAACAAAACTGGTTTTATAAAAAAAAACAAAATGGGTAAAACCTTAGCTAATTTGATTAGAAAAAATAAAGAAAATTAAATTTGCAGTATCAAAAATGAAAAGGATGAAATTCATGAATACTTACAAAAATATAGATTGTTCAAATTAACAGAGGAGAAAATAAATTGCTAAATAGTCCCTTTTTAGAAAAAAATTGAATAAGTTATTCATGAACCCCCTAAGAAAAAAATCTCCAGGGCCAAATGAATTTATAAGTGAATTTTACCAAACATTTAAAGAACAATTAATTCCAATTCTAGACAAACTATTTGGAAAAGCAGAGGAAGAAGGAGTCCCACTAAATTCCTCTTATGACACAGATATGGTGCTGATAGTTAAACCAGGTAGTGTCAAAATAGAGAAAGAAAATTATAGATCAATTTCCCTAATGAATTTTGTTGTAAAAATCTTTAAAAATATTAGCAAAGAAATTACAATAACTTATCACCAGGATAATATACTATGACTAAGTACTATTTATACCAGGAGTGAAGTGCTAGTTTAATGTTAGAAAAACTATTAACATAATTAACTATATCAACAACCAAACTAACAAATAAGATTACATCAATAGATGCAGAAAAAAAGCATTTGAAAAAATCCAACATTCATTCCTATTAAAAACACTAGAGAACATAGGAATAAGGGGAGTTTTCCTTAAAATGTTAAAGAGCATCTATCTAAAATCATCTGCAAGAATCATATAATGAGGATAAACTAGATACATTTCCAAAAAAAGATGACGTAAGGTTGCCCACTATCACAATTACTATCTACTATTGTATTAGAAATGTTAGCTTTAGCAATAAGAGAAGAAAAACAAATTGAAAGAATTAGAATAGGTAATGAGAAAACCAAATTATCACTCTTTGCCGATGATATGATAGTATATACTTAGAGAATCAACTAAAAACTATTAGAAATCATTAACAACTTTAGCAAGTTGCAGGATACAAAATAAATCCATGTAAATCATCAACATTTCCATGATGTTACCAACAAAATCCAACAGCAAGAGATAGAAAGAGAAATTCCATTTAAAATAATTTCCATGGTATAAAGTATTTGGGAGTCTACTAGTCCAAGGACAAAGCCAGGAACTATATGAACACAATTACTTTCTTTTTTTCTTTTTTTTTCCTGAGGCAATTGGGGTTAGGACTTGCCCAGGAACTGTTAAGTGTCTGAAATCAAATTTGAACTCAGGTCCTCTTGACTTCAGGGCTGGTGCTCTATCCACAGTGCCACCTAGCTCTCCCTGAACACAATTACAAAACACTTTCCACACAAATGAAGTTAGATCCAAACAATTGGAAAAATATCAAGTGTTTATGGATGGGCCGACTAATATAATAAAAATGACAATTCTTTTTTTATTGAGTTAATAGGACAGTGGGTGTAGAAAATGAGATGTAACAAATGATAATTTTCATGTATTGATTGGTTTTCTGACAATTCTACCTAAATTAATCTACTTATTCAGTGCCATGCCAATTAAACTGCTAAGAAATTACTTTATAGAGTTAGAAAAAATAATGACAAAATTCATCTGGAAGAACAAAAGGTCAAGGATTTTAAGGGAATTAATAAAAAAAAGTGTAAATGAAGATGGCCTAGTTATATCAGACCTGTACCAGAGACTGATGCAGCAGTCATCAAAACCATTTGGTACTAGCTAAGAAGTAGAGTAATGGACCAGCAGAATAGGTTAGGTTCACATGACACGATAGTTAATGTCTATAGTGATCTAGTATTTGATAAACCCAAAGATTTCATCTTCTGGCATAAGAATTCACTATTTGACAAAAATTTCTGGGAAAATTGGAAAATATTATGGCAGAAACTAAACACTGACTAACACTTAACACCATGTATCAAGATAAGGTCTAAATGTGTTCATGATTTTGACATAGAAGGTGATGGTATAAGCAAGTTAGGAGAACAAAGGGTAGTTACATCTCAGATCTGTGGAGAAGGAAAGAATTTATGGCCAAAGAATAACTAGAAAACATTATGAAATGTAAAATGAATAATTTTGATTACATTAAGTTAAAAAGTTTTTATATAAACAAAACTAATTCAGACAAGATTAGAAGGGAAGCAGAAAATTGGGGGGGGGGAAATTTTACATCCAAGAACTCTGATAAAGGCTTCATTTCTAAAATATATAGAGAACTGACTCAAATTTATAAGAATTCAAGCCATTCTCCAACTGATAAATGGTCAAAGGATATGAACAGATAATTTTCAGACAAAGAAATTAAAAACATTTCTGGTCATATGAACAAAATGTTCTAAATCACTGTTGATCAGAGAAATATAAATTAAGACAATTCTTAGGTACCAGTACATACTTCTCAGGTTGACTAAGATGACAGGAAGAGATAATGATAAATGTTGGAGAGGACGTGTGAAAACTGGGACACTGATGCATTGTTGGTGGAGCTGTGAACTGATCAAACCATTCTGGAGAGCAGTTTGGAGTTATGGCCAAAGGATTAGTCAAACTATCCTTACCCTTTGATCCAGCAGTGTCTCTACTGGGTTTTTATCCCAAAGAGATTATAAAAAAGAGAAAAGGACATAACATGTGCAAAAATGTTTGCGGCAGCCCTTTTTGTAATGGCAAGGCACTGGAAAATGAGCGGATGCCCATCAGTTTGAGAATGGCTGAGTAAGTTGTGCTATGTATGGAATATTATGGTTCTATAAGAAACAAGCAGCAGGATGATTTCAGAAAGGCCTGGAGAGACTTACATGAATTGATGTTGAGTGAAGCCAAGAGAACATTGTAACAGTGATGAGATTATATAATGATCAATTCTGAAGGATGTGGCCCCTTTCAGCAGTGAGCTGGACAGGACAATTCCAATAGACTTGTGATAGAGAGCCAAATGCATCCAGAGAGAGAACTGTGGGGACTGAATGTGGAGCACAACATAGTATTTTCACTTTTGTTGTTGTTTTTTATTTTCTTTCCCATTTTTTTTCCTTTTTGATTTGTGGCAGCATGATAAATGTGGAAATATGTTTAGAAGAATTGCACATGTTTATATTTGATTACTTACTGAATAAGAGAAGGAGGTGGGGAGAAGGAAGGGAGAAAAATTTGGAATACAAAATTTTGCAAGAATGAATGTTTTTTTTTATTATAGCTTTTTATATATAAAACATATGCATGGGTGATTTTTCAACACTGACCCTTGCAAAAACGTCTGTTTCAACTTTTCCCCTCCTTCCCTCCAAGAATGAATTTTGAAAACTATCTTTGTATTTTGAAAATAAAAAGCTATTATTATTTTCAAAAAATACAAAATGGATAATTTTGATAACATTAAATTAAACAGGCTTTGCACAAACAAAGCCAATTCAACCAAACTTAGGGGGAAAATAGGTTGGAAAACAATTTTTATAACCATTATTTCTGATAAAGGCTTCATTTCTCAAATATTGAGAGAATGGAATCAAATTGATCAGAATATAGGTCATTCTCCAACTGATAAATGGTCAAAGGATATGAAGAGGATGTTTTCAGATGAAGAAATTAAAGCTATCTATAATCCCTGAAAAAAAATGCTCCAAATCATTATTGATTAGAGAAAAGCAAATTAAAACAACTCTGAGGTAGCACTCCATACTTATCAGATTGGATAGCTTGACAGAAAAAGAAAATGCTAAAGTTTGGAGAAGATGTGGGATAATTGGGACACTAAGGCTTTCTTGGTGGGATTGCGAACTAATTCAATCATTCTGGAGAACAATTTGGAACTAAGCCCAAAGGGCAATCACACTGTGCATACTCCTAGTTCTGTATCCCAAAGAGATCATAAAAAAGGGAAAAGGAACCTAAACATATGGAAATATTTATAGCAGCTCTTTTTGTGGTGGCAAAGAATTGGAAAGTGAGGGAATGCCCATAAACTGGGGAATGGCTGAACAAGTTGTAATATATATTTCCGATGGAATACTCTTGAGCCATCAGAAACAATGAGCGGAGGGATTTCAGAAAAACTTGGAAAGACTTGATATGAGCCAAAGCTGAGAGAAGTGAGGAGAATCAGGAGAACAGCAATATTTTGTGATGATCAACTATGATAGACTTTGCTTTTCTCAGCAATACAATGATTCAAGATTATTCCAAAAGATTCATGATGGAAAATCCTATGGACATCCAGAGAAAAAAAACTATGGAATCTAAATGTAGATCAAAGCAGACTATTTTCTTTTTTTTTCCTCATTTCCCCCCCTTTTGTTCTGTCTCTTCTTTCACAACATGACTAATGTGTACATATGTTTAACATGATTGCACATGTATAAACTGTATCAGATTGATTGCTGTCTTAGGGAGGAAGTGCCGGATGGGGTGGGAGGGAGAAAAATTTGGAACTCAAAATCTTATAAAAAATGAATGTTGACAATTATCTTTATATGTAATTAGAAAAAATAAAATAGTAGTTACAAAATAACCAAAACCAAAGTCTTGTGCTCAGTGTCAGAGCAGCAATTATAGATACACTGATATAAGTATTTAGACATATATAGCTATCCTTAGGTATGGCTTTGGCTGCATCCCGTAAAATTTGACATATCGTCTCATTATTTGTCATTCTCTTTAATAAAATTGATTGTTTCTATGATTTGTCGTTTGACATTCTTTTTTTTTTACTAATAACTTTTTATTTTCAAAATACATGCAAAGATAGTTTTTAACATTTACCCTTGCAAACCTTGTGTCCAAATTTTTCTCCCTCCCTTTCCCTAGAGACCAAGTAATCCAATATATGTTAAACATGCTCAATTCTTCTAAACATATTTCTAACATTCATCACTCTCCACTAGAAAAATCAGATCAAAAAGGAAAAAAATGAGAAAGGAAAATAAAAGCAAGCAAACAACAACAAAAAAAGTGAAAACACTATGCTGTGGTCCACATTCAGTTCCCACAGGCCTCCCTCTGGGTGTAGATGCTCTCTCCTCACAAGTCTATTGGAATTGCCTTGAATCATTTCATTGATGAAAAGAGCCACGTCCATCAGAGGTGATCATCCTATAAAATTGTTGCTGTGTACAATGTTCTCTTGGTTCTACTCACTTTACTCAGCATCAATTGCTGTAAGTCTCTCCAGGCCTCTCTGAAATCATCCTGCTGGTCATTTCTTACAGAACAATATAATTCCATAACATTCATATCCCATAACTTATTCAGCCATTCCCCAACTGATGGGCATCCTTTCAGTCTCCAGTTTCTGGCCACTACAAAGGGCTGCCACAAACATTTTTGGTCCCTCCTTTAAGATCTCTTTGGGGTACAGATCTCAGTAATTACGCTGCTAGATCAAAGGATGTGCACAGTTTGATAGCCCTTTGGGCGTAGTTCCGAATTGCTCTCCAGAATGGTTGGACCAGTTCACAACTCCCAGTTTTCCCACATCTCCTGTAGCATTTAACATTATCTTTTCCTGTCATCTTAGCCAATCTGCGAGATGTGTAGTGGGACCTCAGAGTTCTTGGCCATTCATTCTTTAGGGTTAGATTAGGTTCCAATCAATTTTTAATCTATCTTTCCATGGCTCTTAATCTAAAAGAGTACATTTAATATTTCCATCTTTCTGCATTTGTGAAGTTTTTATGCCCTTTTATTATGGTCAATTTTTGTGCAGGTACCATGTATTGCTGAGAGAAAGTTATGTTCTTTTTGATCCCAATTCAGCTTTTTTTTCCAGGGATCTATAACTTTTCTAAAATTCTATTCACCTCCTTACCTTCTTCCTTGTTTATTTTATGGTTAGATTTATCTAATTCTAAGAGGGGAAAGTTAAGGTTTCCCACTAATACAGTTTTACTACCTATTTCCCCCCATAACTTATTTGACTTCTTTAGAAATTTGGGTGTTATACCAATTGGGATATATATATATATATATATATATATATATATGTTTAGTATTGTTATTACTTCCTTATCTATTGTAGCTTTAGCAAGATGTAGCTTTCTTCCTTGTCTCTTTTAATTAGATCTACTTTTGCTAAGGTAGCATATGTATAGCATAATATATTCTGCTCCAGCCTTTTACCTTTACTCTGTGTGTTGACTCCTATTTTATTGAATGTCCATTTTTCCCTCCAAAAGATTTTGTTTAGTTTTTCCGGTGATTGATTCTTGGTTTAATCCAAATTCTTTTGCCTTTTGGAATATCATATTCAAAGCCCTCCAGTCCTTTAATGTAGAAGCTGCTAAGTCCTGCTGCCCTTGATAACTTAAGTTGTTTCTCTCTGGCTGCTTATAGTATTTTCTCCTTGACCTGAGAATTCTGAAATTTGGCTAAAAGTAGAAGTTTTATCTTGGAATCTCTTTAAGGAGGTAATTGATGAAGTCTTTCTTTTTTAAAATTAAAGCTTTTTATTTTCAAAATATATGCATGGATATTTTTCTTTTTTTGTTTTTATTAAAGCTTTTTATTTTCAAAACATATGGATGGATAATTTTTCAACACTGACCCTTACAAAACCTTTGTTCCACTTTTCTCCTCCTCCCCACCACTCCCCTAGATGATAAGTAATCCAATATTTATTAAACATGTGCAATTCTTCTGTACAAATTTCTACAATTGCCGTGCTACACAAGAAACTTCAGATCAAAAAGGAAAGAAAATGGGAAAGAAAACAAAATGCAACAACAAAAAGATGAAAATGCTATCAATTTTCACAGTCCTATCACTGGGTGCAAATGACTCTCAGCATCACAAGATCATTGGAACTAGCCAGAATTATCTCAATTGTTGAGAAGAGCCACATCCATCAGAATTGAGCTTTGTATAATCTTGCTGTTGCCGTGTATAATGATCTTCTGGTTCCGTTTACTTCATTTAGCCTCAGTTCCTGTAAGTCTCTTCAAGAATCTCTGAAATCCTCCTGCTGATCATTTTTATAGAACAATAATATTCATAACATTCATATACCATAACTTATTCAGCCATTCTCCAAGTGATGGGCGTCCACTCAGTTTCCAACTCCTTGCCACCACAAAAAGGGCTGCTACAAACATTTTTGCAGTGAGTCCCTTTCCCTCTTTTAAGATTTCTTTGGGATACAGGTCAAGGAGACACACTGCTGGGCTAAAGGGTATGCACATTTTGATAGCCCTTGGGCATAGTTGGTGGAGTCTTTCAATGATAATGTTAATAATAAAATGATAAAAGTTAATGATAACTTTACTCTCTGGTTCTAGGATATCAGGGTGGTTTTCCTTAATAATATTTTGAAAGATGATGTCCACGCTCTTTTTTGTTCATGGCTTTAGTTAGTCCAATAAATTATCTCTCTTGAATCTATTTTCCAGGTTTTTCCAATGAGAATTTTATATTTTCTTCTATTTTTTCATTCTTTTGATTTCTGCTTGATTTATTCTTGATGCCTTTCAGAGTCATTAACTTTCAATTGCCGGATTCTAATTTTTAAGGAATTATTTTCTTTAAGTTAGCTTTTGTCCCTTCTTTTCTATTCAGTCACTTTTACTTTTTTTTACCAAACTTAACTCCTTTTTCACGATTCTCTTGCATTACTTTCATTTATTTTCCCAATTTTTCTTTTGCCTCTCCTATTTGGTTTTTTAAATCATTTCTGAGCTTTTCCAGGGGGACTTTTGGGGCTCAAGGACAATTTGTTTTTCCCTTTGAGATTTCATATGTAGGCGTTTTGACGTTGTTGTCCACTTCTGAATCTGAGTTTTGATTTTCCCTGTTGCCATAGCAGCTTTCTGGGCTGAAGACTTTTTTTTGGTTGTTGTTTTCTGCTCACTTTCCAGCCTATTTCGTGACTTAAAGTTGACTTGAAAGTGACTTTCAGGCCTCCTGGGGCTCGGGAACAGTGTCCTAGACTTCTTGTCCCGGCTTTAGGGCTGCTGTCTTGGCCACTAAGCTGCTATACCCCAGCCGAGGCATGCTTTACGTGCCAGGGCTCCGGAGCTGGCAATTTGCTCTCTGTGCTGGGGCTGGAAGCCTCCCAGCAGGCCCACTGCGCTACCAGCCCGCTGAGCCAAGACCGCGGGGCCGCAGGTGCTGATCTGTGCTTGACTAAGGACCTCCCGCTGGCTTGCCCAGACACAGTCTCGTTCCCCCTTTGCCTGCGTGACACAGACTTTTCATAAAGTCCTTCTAAGTTAACTTGGGCTGAAAAGTTGTTTCACGTTGTCATTTTGTGGGTTCCGTCACCCCAGAATCTGCTCAGAGGTTTGATTTCACATTGTGTCTGAGGGAAACTGGGGAAAGCACAAGGATGGCTTTGCTGGGCCATCCTGGTTCTCCCCCATGCCCATCCCCATCCCCAGGTCCTGATGCACTAAGGGCTAGAGTCCCAGCCTGCACCAGGTGGCTCAGTCCATGGACTTATCTCCTCTCTGAACTGGAGCAACAGAGGGATTTGGGGACCCCTGGGTATCTGAAGGATGGCACTGATGGAGTGGGGAAGGGGCTGGAAAAGGCGCCCAGAAACAAACTACCCACCGTGGCGGGCAGGGCTATTGCCCTGAAACACCAAAAAATGCACAAACCTTTTGCAAAGATGATCCTAGTCATCACTGGCACATGGAACGTGCCCGCAGTGATGGACAACACGAAATCCTAGACCTGGAACCCGGGCGGCTCCTGCTGCTGGAGAACTGGGCAGGTAGCCCATGCAAACAGCATCCCTGAGTGCAGGTAAATGGTCCGGAGC
Source organism: Sarcophilus harrisii (assembly GCF_902635505.1). Taxonomy (NCBI): domain Eukaryota; kingdom Metazoa; phylum Chordata; class Mammalia; order Dasyuromorphia; family Dasyuridae; genus Sarcophilus; species Sarcophilus harrisii. The sequence goes on along the minus strand of NC_045426.1, from coordinate 13,885,323 downwards.
TGGGGACCTGCTGTTCTGGAAGAGCCACAGGACACAGATTTTGTAAAATCAAAAGTCCCCAAGCTCCTGTGCTTCCTGAAAGGAGTGAATGAAGGGTCTTGAGTGGGGTGAAACAAGGAATAACTTGCAACATCAAGAATCCACTGAGACTCATTAAATGAGGAAAAAGAAATAATCAAATCTTGTTGAAATTATGAAATGTACATTCTATGATTTGGATAGAACTCGAAAACAGAACATTTAGTGCTGATTCGGTGGGCACGAGGTGGATGGGCTCCTCCTTAAGTCAGGCAAGGGGAGCTGGTGTACACAATACAAATGCTCCAAGAACATCCCAGAGGCAGTAGGGACTTTCTGCCCCACCCAAGGCTTGGACATGGAGCTTGAATAAAACAGGATGGAGGAATCTTCATCACCATTTTTGCGCTTATACAAGTGAGCCTCATAACCTGATCATCAAGTAGTGACTATTGCATTCAAGTTTGAGAACTTATCCATCCCTATGTGATTTATATAAAATGTCAAATTGATTAATTGAAATAAAATGGGAATCCAAGGGAATTATTTTTCACATTCCTCCCTTTTGATTCGCAGAGAAATTCCAGTTTTTTTTTGGAGTGTTGCACTCTAAATGCATGGAGGAAAGTTGTCCATGAGTGATACAAAACCTAAAGGAGGAAAGTAAACTCCCCGAGGCACAAAGGTATAACATTAGAGAAGAGGGAAATGAGCACAACTTGTAACCTACTGATTATGCTCCATTTGATTAAATATTAACTCACCATATATTAAATGTATGCTAAATGTCTGTGATGACTCTTTCACTGACCAAGAACAATGAGGGACAAATAATTCCTAGCAAAACATATATACAGGATATAAAAATTGGGAGGTGGGGGGATCAGAGAGTATTTGTTCAACTGTAGCATGACAGTCATTGTTTGTACTACACGGAGGTTCTGGAAATCTTGAGTTTATGAAAATAATTCAAGCAATTTTGACAAAGAGCCACCTTATTATGATGATAAAAGGCAACATCTAAGCAGAAGAACAACAGAGCTAGATGGCTGTAGGACAGGGATTAGAGGAAAATAAGAAATATGTTGAGTTCCAAGAACAAAGGAATTATTAGTCATCTCTCTTAATGGTGGAGCAAAAGGTGAATAGGAGACTGAAAAGGAGGATCTGAAGTTCCAGTCACTGCAGGCTCCGGGACATGTCGTGCTCACTCCCCCCAACTCATACTTTTGTCCAGTCTCTGAAACATCATCTGATACCATCCCGTGGTCCTCTGGAAATCTATCCTTTTAGGAATACAAGAGTGATTGTGGCTTCAGAGCAACTGCCGGTGGATTTGCTTCTCCAGTTCAGGTTACTCGGAGAGATCCCCTTTTCCATGAAAAATCTCTGACAAAATAGATCTTAACATAATTCTAGTTTTGCTACTTGGTCAGTTAGTGAGTCAGCTCACTATAGTATTGATAGGAACATTGCTAGATCAGAGAATTGACATTTTTAGACAGGCAAATTCAAATAACAATTGGAAATTTTTAAAAACTGTGATTCTAAATTTTATATTTGACACACATAATTACCTAATCTTATTATAACTATTTATTAAAACCAACTGAATAGTTATATTCCTTTCTAGTTATTCATCTCTCCTTTTATTTTCTCCCTTAGTAAGATGAGATTCTGGCATGGAACTATTAACAGAGCACTTTTTATGATGATGATTCTTAATACATAATTGAATTCATTTTAAAATTCCCATAATAATTGGAATTGTCCAAAAAAAGCTCTAGGGTGGGATGTAGAGATACATTGAGTAGTCAATTTCAAGACAGTATAGACCAAATAAGTTATTTATAATAAAACATTTGCCTTCCAAGACATGTTCAATATCAATAATAAACCCAAATAAAATTGGTTCTTCCTGTTTTAGTAACACTACATAGTCTAACATTATTTTCCTCAAACCAAAACTGAAGATGCTTGTTTTAGGCTTACTAATTGATAGAACAATTTGGTTCCATAAATTGTAACATCAATAACCAATTATCCTTACATTAATTTTTGGAAAGTCTAAAATTTTAAGCTAAATAGCTCAAATCTTGTATCTTATTATAATAGCTTAGATGTACTCTAGCATTAACCTATGAAATAAGGATTTAATATTGTATTTATATTGATAACCAGTAATGATCCTAGAAATTTGACAGAGAAAGAGAATAGGGACATTGAGAGAAAAATACTTCCCTAATTTCATGTCAATTTCAGATTAGAGACACATAAATAGCCATTTAAAAATTTTTTAGCCAGGCTTAAAATTGGGGATATTTTCCATTTAAAAGGAAATGTTATAACAGGTAAATCAAGTCATCCAAAGTCTACCTCATCTTTCCACATCTTTTCAGCTTTCTCCATGAGAACTCTACCTGTAATTCATGGGGGTCAATCCCAGAGAATTACTGACTTAACAGGATTCCTTAATGATCATCACTGGAATCAGACTCAGAATAATAACAATTATAGTCATGTGAGGTCTAAAAGCAAGTTCCAATCATCATAGCTTCAGGGCTTTAGGTGAATTTGGTTATTGAGAATCGCATATTCCTGATATAGATGAAAAAAGTCCATGCTCTATAATTTTATATTTTCAGAGTAGGGGGCTTGTAAGGCACTTCTTTCTCCAAGATCTGGTTCATGACACAAATGCAACATCAAATAGAGCATCAGAATCATCATCATCATTGAGAACACATAATTCACCTGAAACTTCAGAGAATTTCGACTGTTGCCTCATGAGAGTCTAAATTAGAAAATGAATCTTTGTCTCTCTTAATATCATTGGATAAATGGTTCAAACTAATTTTTACATGTAAAATTGATAATCCAGTTTTGAAAACTGTGTCCCTTTTTTTACTCAGTAGCTGCTCCAGCTTCTCACAATGAATGTCTTTTGTAAACAAAATAACCCACCAGTGATGGGTTTTATGGTCTCTCTTGTTTGTGCCTTGAATGACAATTCAGAATGATTCCCCATTACCCTGGCAGGGAGAACTTCATCACGAGTCCCCAATTAGTTCCATCTTGCTTGCTCTCTGCCCTTAGCAGTGGCGGTTCTCTCTGAGGAGAAAGGCAGGGCCGGGGGCCGGGGGGCTGCAGGTGTGAGTCACAGGCAGGAGCTCGGATGGCAGCCGCCGCATTAGTTCTGTCGGATTGCAGGTATGAGTCACAGGCAGCCAATTATATGGCAGGATGTCGTTGCCAGGCTCGGAATTAGCCAGCGAGGAAAATGTCTTAGTTACCAAGATGGGGACGGGACGAGAGCTTCCTCCCTGTGCCTTCCCCAGGCTGCTCTCCTGCCAGGCCCAGAGACAGACCTCCGCCCGGGGCATCTGCAGGGGCACGGGGCCTTTCTCTTTGGGAAGGGTCGGACGGTTCTACCTGGATACAAGGCCGAGAATAGCAGCAAATTCGAGTCCCAAGAGACAGTTCTTCAAACTGCAGCATTCCACTAATTACCACCTGGGGCTAAATAATGATTATTTCTTCTCCTAGATTAGCCTCCAAGTCTCATGTAGAATGTATTCCCCACCATCCCTCCCCACCCTGGTCCGCAGACAAAGCCAAAGGGAGCACCTGAGAGCATTTCTAGAACACAGAGGGGTGCCGGGGAGATGGGGTCCCCCAGGGGAGTAAATTTCCTTGGTGAAAACTGTGGAGTCAGAAGAAACTGTGGCTTTAGACTAGGGACTGTTCAAGGCCTGACTTGGGTACAAACCCCTCTTTTTCTGTAAGAGCTCAATTGGGCTACAAGCTAACAGAGGGTCCCCCGCAGCTGGGACTTGAAAGGGAAACCCATTAAAACCCCACAAGTTGGACAAGGGACAGTCCTGGAAGTTGCCATTGGGGTGGGATCTGGAGTGAGCCCCTCTCCTTTGACTGACTCTGCTATCCTTGGGGGGCTACAATAGTGCCTCCCCTCCCCCCAGCTAAAATAATTTTTCTAGGGAGGAGGGGCTTAGTTTTCTCCCCCAGACCCAAGAGCCCTGTTTAGCCTGGTATTGCTCTTTGGACTTCTTCACCACCAATTCGCACACAGTGAATATTGGTTCCAAAGAACAGCACCAAAAGACACAAGCACATGAGCTTCTAAATGATCCCATATGATGCCCACTTATTCAAAAATTTCATTTCGCCATTTTGAGTGGGAGAGGCCCTACTTTCTCAAATGGCAGATTTCCCAATAATCTGAATAGGGCTCATAAAGGAGCTTCAGAGACAAAGGATTTTACCATGTTTCTCTACCAACAGCAAGTCATTTACTATCATGATTATCCTTTCCTAGTTTTTTTTTTTTTAAACAAAATATCCTCCAGTAATCATGTAACTGATGTATTGATAATATAAAAGTATTGAGTTTGAAAAAAGGAAGAATCTTGCTTTAGCAGCTTCTCTTAGCTTTTTAAAATTTAAAACATCTCCAGTCAGGTGATAATAATTTAGTTAAATACCTTTCAAACTTATCACTTCACAGGAAGTCATTTATTTTATTACCCATGGCATTTTATGTGGGGCCAAGTGCCAGACTTTTTTAATGTCTTGAAAGTTTTTTAAGGCAAATTAGGAGAACAAGGGATAGTCTACTTCTCAGATCTGTGAAGAAAGAAGGAATTTATGGCCAAAGAAGAACTAGAAAGCATTATGAAATACAAAATTGATCATTTTAATTATATTACGTTAAAATGTTTTTGTACAAACAAAACTAATGCAGACAAGGTTAGAAGGGTAGCAGAAAAGTAGGAAAAAAATTTTATATCCAAGGACTCAGAGAAAGACCTCATTTCTAAAGTATATGGAGAATTGACTCAAATTTATAAGAATGCAAGCCATTCTCAAATTGATAAATAGTCAAAGGATATGAACAGACAATTTTCAGATGAAGAAACTGAAACAATTTCTAGTCATATGAAAAAAAGGTGCTCTATATCACTATTGGTTAAAGAAATACAAATTAAGCCAACTCTGAGATACCACTAAATACCTCTCGCATTGGCTAAGATGACAGGAAAAGATAAGGATGAATCTAGTAGGGGATGTGGGGAAACTGGGACACTGATACATTGTGGGTGGAGTTGTGAACTGATCCAGTCATTCTGGAGAGCAGTCTGGAACTATGTCCAAAGGGCTATCAAACTGTGCATATCCTTTGATCCAGTTGTGTTTCTACTTGGTCTGTATTCCAAGGAAATCATAGAGGAGGGAAAGGGCCCACATGTATAAAAATGTTTGTGGCAGCTCTTCTTGTGATGACAAGGAAATGGAAACTGATGCTCATTAGTTGGAGAATGTCTGAATAAGCTTGGAATATGGATGTTATGGAATATTATTGTTCTGCAAGAAACAACCAACAGGAGGATTTCAGAGAAGCCTGGAGAGACTGACAGGAACTGATGCTGAGGGAAGTGAGCAGAATCAGGAGATCATTGTACAAGGCAACAAGATTATACTATGATCAATTCTGATGGACGTGGCTCTCTTCAACAATGAGTTGATTCAAGCTAGTTCCAGTGGACTTGTGGAGAGAGCCATCTGCATCCAGAGAGAGGACTGTGGGAATTGAATGTCAATCACAACATAGTATTTTCACCTTTTTCTTTGTTGTTTACTTGCTTTTTCTTTTTTTCACATTGTTTTTCTTTTTTGATCTGATTTTTCTTATGCATCATGGTAAATGTGGAAATATGTACAGAAGACTTGCACATGTTTAACATATATTGGATTACTTGCTGTCTGGGAGAGGGGTGAGGGGAATGGAAGGCAGAAAAATTTGGAACACAAGGGCAAGGGTGAATATCAAAAATTGTCTTTGCATATATTTTGAAAATAAAAAGCTATTATCTAAAAAATAAATTGAATAAAATTATCATAAAAAAAGAAAAGAAAGTTGCTTAAGAGCCTGTTTTTAGTAATACTTTAAAATGTTTAATCTGTAATTTCTCATTTTGTAAACATTCCATGCCAAGAAGAAAAAATACCTATAAATGTGATAGCATTTTATTTTAATTGTATTCCTACAAGGACGGAGCACTACAATGCTCATTCTTTACAAACCATGCAATGTCTTAAGTACTTCACAAGTATGTTTTTCTCCCCACAAACCTGGGAGACAAATGTAAATATTTTTTATCCCCTTTGTACATACAGGCATTGATTGAATTCTCTAATTTAATACCATGACAATAGTTTCAGTTCAGTCACTTTTGATTTATCATGACTAGTGGCAATAACTAAACTTCATTTTGCACAAGGTTCCTATATTTTTAGTTGGTTTATATATATATATATATATATATATATGTTTTAAATAAAGCTTTTTATTTTTAAAACATATGCAGGGATAATTTGACAACACTGACCCTTGCATAACCTTGTGTTTCTGATATTCTCCTCCTTGTGCCCACCCCCTCCTCTAGATGGCAAGCAATTCAATATATGTTAAACATGTTAAAATATATATTAAATCCAACATGTGTAATATTCATGTAATATTCAATAATGTTCTCTTGCTAGACAAGAGAAATTAGATCAAAAAAAGAAAGTAACTGAGTAAGAAAACACCAATCAAGAAAACAACTAAAAAGATGAAAATACTATGTTGTGATTGACATTCAGTTCCCACAGTTCTCTCTCTGGATGCAGATGGCTCTCCACAAATTTCAATGAGCTTGAATCAACTCATTGCTGAAAGAAGCCACATCCATCAGAATTGATTGTATAGTATTGTTGTTGTTTTTGTGTACAATGATCTCCTGGTTCTGCTCATTTCATTTAGCGTCAGTTCCTGTAAGTCTCTCCAGGCCTTTCTGAAATCATCCTGCTGGTCATTTCTTACAGAACAATAATATTCCATAACATCCATATCCCATAATTTATTCAGCCATTCTCCAAGTGATGGGTGTCCAATCAGTTTCCAGTTTCTTGCCACTACAAAGAGAGCTGCCACAAACGTTCTTGCACATAGGGGTCCCTTTCTCTCCTTTAAGATCTCTCTGGGATACAAGTCCAGTAGTGACACTGCTGGGTCAAAGGGTATGCACAGTTTGATAACTTTTTGAGCATAGTACCAAATTGCTTTCTAGAATGGTTGAATCTGTTCACAACTCCATCAACAATGTATGAGTGTCCCAGTTTCCCCTCATCCTCTCCAACATTCCTCTTTGTCTTTTCTTGTCCTCTTAGCCAATCTGAGAGGTGTGTAGTGCTATCTCAGTTGTCTTAATTTGCATTTTTCTGATTGATAGTGATTTAGAGCATCGTTTCATATAATTAGAAATTGTTTTAATTTCTTCATCTGAAACTTGTCTGTTCATATCCTTTGACCATTTGTCAACTGGAGAATGGCTTAGATTCTTATAAATTTAAGTCAATTCGCTATATATTTTAGAAATGAGGCCTTTATCACAACCCTTGAATATAAAAATGTTTTCCCAATTTATTGCTTTGATTCTGATCTTGTCTGCATTTGTTTTGTTTGTACAAAAACTTTTTAACTTAAAGTAATCAAAATTGTCTATCTAGTGTTCATTTATGAGTACCAGTTCTTCTTTGGACACAAATTCCTTCCTTCTCCACAGACCTGAGAGCTAAACTATCCTATGTTCTTTTAATTTGCTTATAATATCACTCTTTATGTCTAAATTATGAACCCATTAAGATCTTATCTTTGTTTGTGGTGTTAGGTGTGGGTTGGACCCTAATTTCTTCCATATTAGTTTCTAATTTTTCCAGCAGTTTTTGCCAAAAAGTGAGTTCTTATCCAAAAAACTGGGTTCTTTGGGTTTGTCAAACACTAGATTGCTATAGTTATCATCTATTTTGTCCTGTGATCTTAACTTATTCCACTGATTGACTACTCTATTTCTTAGCCAGTACCAAATGGTTTTGATGACTGCTGCTTTATAATATAGTTTTAGGTCTGGCACAGCTAGTTGGCTTTTTTTTTTTTTTTAATTCATGGTGATACTCCCAACTGTCTATTACTGCTTTTTCAGTTCTTTGAATTATCCAAACGCCCAAATGAATTTCTATCAATTTTCTAAGTTGTCAACCCTTTAGCATAACTATTTAAATCACATCCAAGAGATAATCCTTCATCAATCAATTATTTTACATGCATTTTATGAAACTTAGCTTGTTGTCTTCCATTGCTTAGGAAAAGGGAGATGGGCAGCAACCATCAAAGGGCATCACTTTAAAAAAAATTCCTTAATCTTTTTTTATTTCAGTGGGATTAAGACCCTCCCTAAAATCACCTTTTTAAAACTCCAAAACCATTTGCTTTCAAACCTTGAATTCATGCTCTCAGGGCAAACCAACTCCACCTTTTCTTACCCATCAATTCATTCTTACTTTCCTTATTTCCTTATATAATACTACTCTTTTTTTTCTTCTAAATACTTAATTCCTTTAATACACGCCCTTTTGATTTCTTTAATGGTTACACATCACAATTCATATCAACTTCTTTAAGGGCCTCTGGGCCATTAGGATTAACTACAATCACATAGTTTTTTAAGTGCTAGGCAAACAGACCCCAAAACAACTCATTCAGCCCCACAAGTTCCTCACTGTAGGAATCCCACCTGTCAGTAAGCAGGATGACTGGAGGATAAATCATCTACCTCCTCAGAGTTAACCACTTTCATGCTCTAAAAGTATTTATTTAGCTACTTTTTGGCCATGCCCAAGGGGATTGGCCAAAACCCAAGTATGGCACAGGAATGTCACTTGTATTAGTGCCCCAGCAGGTTCTCTGCTATTCTTTCCACAACAGTAAGTTACTTTTCTTTCTTTCTTCTTTATTATTCATTCTTAATGGAACACTAAACAGCTGTCTCAAAGGCAATTCCATTTTGGTGCTTGCTCACTGTCAATGATCCTGATTCTTAACCACCTCTTTGTTTTATTTTTTAAATCCTTTTTTTATTTTTAAAGCTTTTTATTTTCAAAACATAGTCCTAGATAGTTTTCAACTTTCACCCTTGCAAAACCTTGTGTTCCAAACATTTTTTCTCCTCCTTTCTCCCTACTCCCTCCCTTAGATGGCAAGTAATTCAATATAGATTAAACATGTACAATTCTTGCTGTGCAAGAAAAGTCAAATCAAAAAGGAAAAAAAATGAGAAAGAAAACAAAATGCAAGCAAACAACAACAAAAAAGTAAAAATATTATGTTGTGACCCACACTCAGACTCCACAGTCTCTCTCTGGGTGCAGACGGCTCTCTCCATCACAAGACCATTGGAACTGGCCTGAATCCCCTCGCTGTTGAGAAGAGCCACGTCCATCAGAGCTGATCTCTGTATAATCTTGTTGCCATGTCGATGTTCTTGATGTTCTCCTGGTTCTGCTCACTCAGGCAGTTTCTACAAGTCTCTCCAGGCCTCTCTGAAAACATCCTGCTGGTCGTTTCTTACAGAACAATAATATTCCATAACATTCATATTCCATAACTTACTCAGCATTCCCCACCTGAGGGGCATCCACTCAGTTTCCAGTTTCTGGCCACTACAAAAAGAGCCGCCACAAACATTCTTTTTTCTTTTTCTTTTTTTTTTTAATAACCTTTTATTGCCAGAACCCATGCCAGGGTAAATTTTTACAACATTATCCTTTGTACTCACTTCTGTTCCAATTTTTTCCCTCCCTCCCTCCACCCCCTCCCCCAGATGGCAAGGAGTCCTGTACATGTTAGATAGATTACAGTAGATCTTGGATACAATCTATGTGTGCAGAACCGAACAGTTCTCTTGCTGCTCAGGGAGAATTGGATTCAGAAGGTAGAAATAACCTGTGAGGAAAAACAAAAATGCAAACAGTTTACATTCATTTCCCAGTGTTCTTTCTTTGGGTGTAGCTGTTTCTGTCCATCATTGATCAATTGAAACTGAGTTAGATCTTCTCTTTGTCGAAGAAATCCACTTCCACCAGAATACATCCTCATACAGTATCGTTGTTGACGTATATAATGATCTCCTGGTCCTGCTCATTTCGCTCAGTATCAGTTCGTGTAAGTCTCTCCAGGTCTCTCTGAAATCATCCTGCTGGTCGTTTCTTACAGGACAATAATATTCCATAACATTCATATACCACAATTTACTCAACCATTCTCCAATTGCTGGGCATCCATTCATTTTCCAGCTTCTGGCCACAACAAACAGGGCGGCCACAAACATTTTGGCACATACAGGTCCCTTTCCCTTCTTTAGTATCTCTTTGGGGTATAAGCCCAGTAGAGACACTGCTGGATCAAAGGGTATGCACAGTCTGATAACTTTTTGAGCACAGTTCCAAATTGTTCTCCAGAGTGGCTGGATGTGTTCACAATTCCACCAACAATGCATCAGTGCCCCTGTTTTCCCACATCCCTTCCAACATTCTGCGTTATCTTTCCCTGTTATTCTAGCCAATCTGACAGGTGTGTAGTGGTATCTTAGAGTTGTCTTAATTTGCATTTCTCTGAGTAATAATGATTTGGAGCATATTTTCATATGGCTAGAAATAGTTTTGATTTCTTCGTCTGAGAATTGTCTGTTCATATCCTTTGACCATTTATCAATTGGAGAATGGCTTGATTTCTTATAAATTAGAGTCTGTTCTCTATATATTTTGGAAATGAGGCCTTTATCAGAACCTTTGACTATAAAAATGTTTTCCCAGTTTATTGCTTCCCTTCTAATTTTATCTGCATTAGTTTTGTTTGTACAAAAACTTTTCAATTTGATATAACGAAAATTTTCTACTTTGTAGTCAATAGTGATCTCTAGTTCTTCTTTGGTCATAAATTCCTTCCTCTTCCACAGATCTGAGAGGTAAACTATCCTGTGTTCCTCTAATTTATTTATAATCTCATTCTTTATGCCTAGGTCATGAACCCATTTTGACCTTATCTTGGTGTATGGTGTTAAGTCGCCACAAACATTTTTGCACACGTGGGTCGCTTTCCCTCCTTTAAGATCTTTTTGGGATATAAGCTCAGTAGTAACAATTCTTGATCAAAGGGGATGCACAGAAAGACCTCATTTCTGAAGTATATGGAGAATTGACTCAAAGTTGTAAGAATTCAAGCGATTCTCAATTGATAAATTGTCAAAGGATATGAACAGACAATTTTCAGATCAAGAAATTGAAATCATTTCTAGTCATATGAAAAAAAGTTGCTCTAAATCACTATTGATCAGAGAAATGCAAATTAAGACAACTCTGAGACACCACTACACACCTCTCACATTGGCTAGGATGACAGGAAAAGATAAGGATGGATCTAGTAGGGGATGTGAGGAAACTGGGACACTGATACACTGTTGGTAGAGTTGTGAACTGATCCAATCAGTCTGGAGAGTAATTTGGAACTATGTCCAAAGGGCCATCAAACTGTGCCTCTGTATTCCAAGGAAATCATAAAGGAGGGAAAGGGACCCACATGTACAAAAATGTTTGTGGCAGCTCTTTTTGTGATGACAAAGAATTGCAAACTGATGAGAATGTCTGAATAAGCTTGGTATATGAATGTTAAGGAATATTATTGTTCTGTAAGAAATGACCAGCAGGAGGATTTCAAAGAGGCCTGGAGAGACTTACACGAACTGATGCTGAGGGACATGAGCAGGACCAGGAGATCGTTGTACATGGCAAGAAGATTATACTATGATCAATTCTGATGGGCGTGGCTCCTTTCAGCAATAACTTGATTCAAGCTAGTTGCAATAGACTTGTGGAGAGAGCCATGTGCATCCAGAGAGAGGATTGTAGGAACTGACTGTGAATCACAACATAGTATTTTCGCCTTTTTTGTTGTTTACTTGCTTTTTGTTTTTTTGTTTTTATTTTTTTCTTTTTTGTTCTGATTCTTCTTATTCAGCATGATAAACGTGGAAATATGTACAGAAGACTTGCATATGTTTAACATACATTGGATTACTTGCTGTCTGGGAGAGGAGTGAGGGGCATGGAAGGCAGAAAAATTTGGAACACAAGGGCAAGGGTGAATATCAAAATTTGTCTGCATATATTTTGAAAATAAAAAGCTATTATCTAAAAAATAAATTAAATAAAATTACCATGAAAAGAAAGTTGCTTAAGAGCCTGTTTTTAGTAATACTTAAAAATATTCAATCTGTACTTTCTCATTTTTTAAACATTCCATGCCAAGAAGAAAAAATACCTATAAATGTGATAGCATTTTATTTTAATTGTATTCCTACAAGGACGGAGCACTACAATGCTCATTCTTTACAAACCATGCAATGTCTTAAGTACTTCACAAGTATGTTTTTCTCCCCACAAACCTGGGAGACAAATGTAAATATTTTTTATCCCCTTTGTACATACAGGCATTGATTGAATTCTCTAATTTAATACCATGACAATAGTTTCAGTTCAGTCACTTTTGATTTATCATGACTAGTGGCAATAATTAAACTTCATTTTGCACAAGGTTCCTATATTTTAATTGGCTTATATATATATAATAATATATAATATATTAATATATATTATAATATATAATACATGTATTTTATATATATATATATATATACATACATGTTTTAAATAAAGCTTTTTATTTTTAAAATATATGCCAAGATAATTTGACAACGTTGACCCTTGCATAACCTTGTCTTTCAGATCTTCTCCTCCTTCTCCGCACCCCCTCCTCTAGATGGCAAGGAATTCAATATATGTTAAACATGCTAAAATATATGTTGAATCCAATATGTATAAACATATTTTTACAATTCTCTTGCTGCACAAGAGAAATCAGATCAAAAAAAGAAAGTAACTGAGTAAGAAAACACAAATCAAGAAAACAACAACTAAAAAGATGAAAATACTACATTGTGATTCACAGTCAGTTCCCACAGTCCTCCCTCTGGATGCAGATGGCTTTCCACAAGGCTACTGGAACTAGCTTGAATCAACTCATTGCTAAAAGGAGTCATGTCCATCAGAATTGATCAAAGTACACTATTCTTGTTGCTGATTACAATGATCTCTTGGTTCTGCTCATTCCATTTAGCATCAGTTAATGTCAATCTCTCCAGGCCTTTCTGAAATCCTCCTGCTGGTCGTTTCTTAAAGAACAATGATATTCCATCACATTCATATACCGTAACTTATTCAGCCATTCTCCAATTGATGGGCATACAATCAGTTTCCAGTTTCTTGACACTACAAAGAGGGCTGCCACAGACATTTTTGCACATGTGGGTCCCTTTCCCTTTTTTTAAATGATCTCTTTGTGATAGAGGCCCAATAGAAACACTGCTAGGTCAAAGGGTATGCACAGTTTGATAACTTTTTTGAGCATAGTTTCAAATTGCTCTCCAGAATGATTGGATCTGTTCACAGTTCCACCAACAATGCATCAGTGTCCCAGTTTTCCCACATCACCTCCAGCATTCTTCCTTGTCTTTTCCTGTCATCTTAGGGTTTGGAGGTGGTGGTGGTTTTGAGGTTTTTGGCTTTGTTGGTTTGTGATTTGGAGAATTTTTCAATGGGCTTTTTTTTTTTGTGTTTTATATTTTTAATTTGTTAATTAAGAATGCCTTGATTTTTTAAATTTGGAGTTAATTTTATAATTTTAAAATGAGGTAATTTGGAAATTTTTCCTTTGAAATATTTTAATTTCTTGAAATGTTGGAATGTTTTTCCTAATTTATGAAATGTAAAATGTTTTTTCCCTTTTTTGTTTTTGATTTCTGATTTTGTTTTGCATTTTGTTTTGTTTAAAAATTTTTTAATATAATCTTTTGTTTGTGTTTTTTTAATTTCCAGTTTTTTTGGAAAAATTTTTCCCAGATTTGGGTTTGTTCCTATGTTTCTTTTTTGTTATATTACTTTTTATGTTTAAATTTCCGAAATTTAGATTTTATTTTTTATGTGGTTTAGATGTGGGGAGCCCTTTTCTTATATTTAGTTTCCTTTTTCCGGGAAGATTTGTCAAAAAGTGAGTTTTATTTTGAAAAAGTTGGCTTTTTTTGGAGTTTGGTTAAAATTGGTTGTTTAGTTAAAATTTCTTTTGTCCTTGTGATTTTAACTTTTTCCCTGATTGGGATTATTTCTTTTTAAGCCAGTATTGGGGGTTTGGATGCCATTGCTTTATAATTGTTTTTTGGTTTGGGTAGTTGGTTATATTAAAAAATTTGGTGATATTTAATTGTTTTCTGTTTTTCGTTTTTTTAATTAAAACCACCCAAATTTTTTAAAATTTTTAAATTGTTTGGTTTTTAGATAATGATTTAAACCATAAAAAGAGAGAATTTTAGGAAATAAATACATTGGAATTTATTTATAATTTTCCAAAGTAACCTTGTAAAAGTGGAAATTTTTTGAATATGTTTTCTTGTATGCCTTGTTTTTATGTGTTTATTTTTTTTTTTAATTTTAGCCCTTTTTCGGATATAAGGAATTGGGTAACTTTGGTTATAATTAAACCTTTGTTTCCAATTTTTTTTGCCCCACCCCTTTCCCAAATGGAAATAAGATGTTAAAATAATTAAAATATAAATTAGAACCAATAAGGTTAATATGAAAAGTTTTTTTTGTTGTAAAAAAGAATTAGACTTGGAAATATTTAAATTAGTTTGGGGTAAAATGAGGTGGGGATAAATATAGGGATTGGGAATTAATGTAATGGTTTTTAGTTATTTCCCGGAGTTTTTTTTGGGGTTGTTTGGTTTTGTTTGTTTTGGGTTTGGAAAGGATGGGTTGGATTTTTTGTTTTGGAGGGATGGTTTTTTGGTAATGGGTTGGTGGTTGTTGTTTGAAGTAGGTAATGATTTTCTTGGTTTTGTTTGTTTTACTTGTTTGTTTTGTGGGTTTTCGGGTTTTTTGAAATTCCTTTTTGGTTGCTTTTTAAATTGTAATTTTTTCTTTTTATATACTAATAATTTTGTTTAGTTATTTTCAAATTGGAGGGAATTTTGGTTTAAAGTTTGTGTTTTGTGCTACTACAAAGGAGGGGAAATATTTTCATATGGGTTCTTTTTCTTTTATAATTTTTGGGATATAAATTTTGTAGTAATATTGTTAAAGGGTTGTATAAAGTTTGGATAATTTTTTATGTTTCAAATTATTTTAAAATGGTTACTTTTTTGGCAATTTTCCCAATAATGTATTACGATTTGCCATTTTCCAACAATTAATTTTTTTTTTTCTTGGTTTTTAGCAATGGAAGGTGGTGTGGTGGTTTTTAGAGTTGTTTTAATTTTGGTTTTTTGAAATAAGACTTGGAGTATTTTTTATAATGATTAGTTGTTTTTACTTTTCATTTTGAGAATTGTTTTGTTTTTTCTTTTTACTATTTTTTCATTGAGAATGGCTTGATTTTTTTATAAAAAGTTAATTTTTATATTTTAAATGAGGTTTTTGTTGGAAATTTTTGGATTGTAAAAATTTTTTCTTAAAGTTTGTTGTTTTTTAATTTTGTTTTGGTTTAGTTTTTTTTTGTAACAAAATTTTGCTTGGTAAATTTAATTTTTTGCTTTTGTTGGGGTAATGAAAGATAATTTTTTAATAATTTTTTTATGATTTTGAAATTTAGTTTGTTGTTTTCTGTTGTTTAGAAAAGGGAGATGGGGTAAATTATTAAAGGGTGGTTGTTTTTAAAAAATTTTTAATTTTTTACTTTGTGGGATTAAATTTTCTTTAAAATTACTTTTTTAAAATTTAAAATTATTTTGTTTTAAATTTTAATTATGTTTTTAAAATTAAATTTACTTTTTCCCAATTTGGTTTTTGTTTTTCTTTGTTTTTATATTATTTTTTTTTTTTGGGTTAAATTTTAATTTTTAGTTAGATTTTTTTTTTTATTATAATATCATAAATTTTTCTGGGTTTTGTGGGAATTAGGGATAATTACAATCAGAAAGTGGTTGTTGGGTAAATTTCTAAAATAAATTTGTTTCAGTTTTCATGTTTTCTTGTAGGGAATTTTACTTGTTGGTAAGTAGGATGATTGGAGGATAAATTTTTCCTCCAGAGGCCCTTATTTTGGGTTAAAATTTAGCATGCATATGCTTAAGGGATTAATAAAATTTGGTATGGTTGGAATGTTACTTGATTAGTGTTTTCAGTGTTTCTTTTAATTTTTTCAAATAGTGTTATTTTTTTTTTTTTATTTTATTCTAATGGAAATACTAAATAGCTGTTTTTGGTACTCCCTTTTGGTGCTTGTTACTGTCAATGATCTTGATTTCCAAATTACTTTTTTGTTTTTTTATTTTTTAAATTTTTTTTTTTTAAAGTTTTTTATTTTTCAAAATAGTTCCTAGATAGTTTTCAATTACCTTTTGCAAAATTTGTGCAAATATTTTTTTCCCTTTCCTTTTCCCCTTACCTTTCCTTAGATGGGTGGGTAATCAAAAGAGTTTTAAAATAAATTTTTCTTGGTTTAAAGAAAAGGGTTTAAAAGGGAAAAATGAGAAAGAAAATTAAAGTAAGAAACAAACAAAAAAAGTAAAATATTATGTTGATTACCTTTGATTTAAAGTTTCTGGTGAGATTTTTTCCTTAATACAAGACTATTGAATTGGCTTGGAATTTCGCTGTTGAGAGGCTACGTCCAAGAGCTGATTTCTTATAATCTTGTTGTTGCCACTTACGATGTTCTTGATGTTCTCCTGGTTCTGGTTTACCAGATCAGTTCATGTAAGTCTTCAGGCCTTTTCTGGAAATGTTCTGATATTTTTTATAGAATAGTAATATTCATTTATCTATAGGGCTTTAACTTTTTTCACCAACTGATGGGTATTACTGAGCTTAGTTTTGTCACACAAAATGGCAGCTATTTTTAATGGGGTCCTTTTCCCTTTTTTATGATCTCTTTGGGACACAATGGCCTCTTTCTTGTACAAATTTTTGATGAAGTTTCTAAAACTGTAGTTTCCATGTTTGGAATTTTTATGTTTGCTTCTCACTAATAGAGAAGTTAATTTCCTAATGGTTAAAAATTAGCAGAAATTCTTATTACATTAATTTACCTGAATTCATTTAAATGAAATGTTTTTTTTTATTAAATAACTTTTTATTGACAGAACCCATGCCTGTGTAATTTTTTACAACATTATCCCTTGCACTCACTTCTGTCCCGATTTTTCCCCTCCCTCCCTCCATCCTTCTCCCAAAGATGGAAAAGCAACCATACGTTTAAAAGAAATTCAAGAGTTTCTTATCTTATTTTGTGCAAACTGGGTTAGTTTTCTTGTTCCTCAGGGGAATTAATTAGAAGGTTAACCTTTAAAAAAAAAATCCACCTTCTTTCCAGTTTCCTTCCCGGGTATCCCTGTTAGGTAATAGAATGATTTCTTTCTTTGCTCCATTTTGTCATTCCCATCCGGGGGGTTTTTTTTCCATTGGGTGCCCAAACCAACTTCTCTGTATTCGTCCTGCTGGTCATTAAATGAAATGTTATTCAATATTTTAAAAATCTCAACTTCCACAAAGGCCAATCACTGCCAAAGATTTCAAATTTCAGGGCTTAACATCATCATTATCTTCCTGATTTAATATATATGAGAAGGATTTAAATTAGACAGATCCTTTTATTTGAAACATAACAATTTAGTGAATTAAAGTTTCTATTTTTATTAAAGCAGATTTTTCCTTTATATAGTTTGTATTTCTTAATTGTATTACTTAAAACTGTCTGATGGAAGTTATGTGTCTCTCATGTTTTTTTCCCCTATTTCAAATCACTCAAAAATTATGTCCTTTTTTTAACCTAATCTATTGTACTGTATCAATTAGTAGCCAATTCCAAATCACTCTTTGCTTTATGATTTTGCAAATGTCCAACTGATCAAAATTTTTTATATTGTGAACTTCCTTATTTCACTCTATAAAATGTCTTTATTCTAAAATAATTTGCAAATTATTTTTCCCACTCAATATTTTATATTTCTACAAGCCAATTATTCATTTTGATTTGATCTTTTATAATCTGAGCACTCTCTCTTAGATGTGCATGCACTTAAATTATTCCTATATCTATCTTTTTTATATACTCTTCTTCTTCAATTCTATCTTCCATAACTCTTTCCCTAACTTACCATAGTCTTATTTATAGAATTTTCACTAAACAATTGATTTCAATTTAAGTTTTACTGTATTTGTAAATTACCTAAACGATTGATTTAAACTGCAGTAGTAGCTTTACATTTCATTTACCTTCAGTAGTCTTCTGATTTCAAAACAAGTTTGGGAGCAGTTTGTGAATTATCTTCAATTGGGAGTCCCAATCAGGACTTGCTTGGGGTCCTCAGATAGGTTGTTTAAAATCAGTTGGATAAATGAATTTCAATTTTATCCACATTTATTCTTTTCTGAAGATCATCTAAGATTTACTTCTTCTGTCTTCTAATTATAAAAATTCTTTCCTATAATACTTACCCCAACTTTAAGTATTTTAAAATATGCCTTTATTTTACGCTAAAATTAAAACTCATTTCAAAGATTGATACCCCAAAACTTCAGACTTAGAGATTGTTTAACTGAAACTTCTTCAGGCTTAACAAATGTTTTTCCCTTAAAAATCTGAGTTGTCAAATTATTTAAACTTACAAGAGTTTTTTCCTAAAGTCATCTTTAGAAAATTCCCCCAATTTTTCTTATTTTAAGACTTCCCTGAATTCTTATTTTACTGATTGTCTCCTGAACATATCTTATGACTAATGAAACAGTTCTTCAAATGCAAACTTCAGTTTAAATAAAGTTATTTTAAAGGTTCCTTATAAGGAATAAATGGTCTATGAATTTTGTTGTTGTTGTTTTCATTAAACTCTAAAACTTTTGCTAGTACCATAAACATTTATCAAAATACTTTGTACTAGGACACTAATGCATCGTTGGTGGAATTGTGAAATGATCCAACTATTCTGGAATGCAATTTGTAACTATGCCCAAAGGGCTATCAAACTATGCATGCTCTTTGGTCCAGCAGTGTTTTTATTGGGCTTATATCCCACAGAGATCAGAAAGGAGGAAAAGGGACCCATGTGTGCAAAAATGTTTGTGGCAGCACTTTTGGTAGTGGCAAGAAACTGGAAACTGAGTGGATGTCCATCAGTTGGAGAATGGCTGAATAAGTGATGGTAAATGAATGTTATGGAATATTATTGGTCTGTAAGAAACGATTAGCAGACCAAGAGAGGACAGTGGACACTGAGTGTGAATCACAACATAGTATTTTCACTCTTTTTCTTGTCATTTGCTTGCATTTTGTTGTCTCATTTTTTTCTTTTTTTGATCTGATTTTTCTTGTGCAGCCTGGTATTTGTGGAAATAGGTATAAGAAGAATTGCATTTTTAACATCTACTGGGTTACTTTCCATTTAGGGGAGGAAAGGAAGAAAAAAATTTGGAATACAAGGCTTTGCAAGGGTGAATGTTGAAAAGCATTTTTGCATATATTTTGAAAATAAAAAGCTTTAGTTTCTTAAAAAAGAAACTGACCAGCAGGATGATTTCAGAAAGGCCTGGAAAGACTTATATGAACGGAGGCTGAGTGAAGTGAGCAGAACCAAGAGAACATTGTATACAATTGCAACAAGATCAAGTGACGATCAGCTGTGATGGACTTTTTTTTTCAATAACTTGGTGATTCAAGGTATTCCAATAAATTTGGGATGGAAAGTTCCATCTGCATCTTGAAAGAGAACCAGGAAGACTGACTGTGTATCAAAGCACAGTATTTTCATTTTTTTTGTTGCTATTTGTTTGCTTGTTTTTTTTTTTCATGTTGTTTTCCCCCTTTTGATCTGCTTTTTCTTGCACAACATAAATTACATGAAAACATTTTTAAAAGAATTGTACAAACTTAATCTTTATCACATTGATTATTATCTTGGAGCAGGGGGAAAATTTGGAACACAAAGTTTTACAAAAATGAATGTTGAAGACTATACATGTACTTGGAAAAATAAAATACAATTATAAAAACAAAATTCTTAAACAAATTACAATTTAGAAATGGAAGAAATTTGATTATTCCTTTTTACAAATTTGGTTTCCAATATTTTTTTTAGTTTACAATTAATTTCTCTTTTTCCTCTCAGCACCCTCCCACAGCCAGTGGTGGAAAGAAGCGGAAAGACAGCTATGTCCTCTTGTAAACATTTTTTTGAAAGGTCATTTATTTATTTATTTTTAGAGCATGTTTCTGTTGGTTGATCACACCAAAAGAAATGGCATAAGTAAAACCCCTGTTGGCTATGAATTCACACAAAGAATGAATAGCATAGATAATTAAAACAGATACTTAATTCACCTCTTATTTTTGTGATTCTCTAAGGTCCCTTCAAATCTGAAGTAAAGAACTAACTATTCCTAAATTTAGCTTCATCATTTACAAATTAGATCCACATAGAACACATGACAAGACACAACATTAAACCAGACCTGAAATTCTCCTAAATTTTTCTCTAAGGGATTTTGAAGTTAAAATCTTACCTGTCTTCTCTATTAAGTATAGAACTTGTGACCATTTTGTAACTGAGTTCTTTTTGTCAAGCTAAGATAGATAATTCTTTGGTTACTGCTTTTAGAATCTTCTCAATGAAACATATAATTTGGCAACAAGACAAAATTACTTTAATCTTATTTATTATTTGGGTTCACCTATTTAAAGTGTACTTTGGATTTCGAACAAATCCCTCATAAACAGAAGACCTAGTTACAGTTCCATTTTTCTTTTTCTTTTTTATTATAGCTTTTTATTTATAAGATATATGCATGGGTAATTTTTGAGCACTGACAATAGCAAAAACCTTTTGTTCTAATTTTTCACCTCTTTTACCCCATCCCCTCCCCCAGATGGCAGGATGACCAATACATGTTAAATCTGTTAAAGTATATGTTAAATACAATAAATATATACATGTCCATATACTTATTTTGCTGTATAAGAAGAATTGGAATTTGAAATAGTGTACAGTTAGCCAGTGAAGGAAATAAAAAAAGCAGGCGGACAAAAATAGAGGGATTGGGAATTCTATGTAGAGGTTCATAGTCATCTCCCAGAGTTCTTTCGCTGGGTGTAGCTGGTTCAGTTCATTACTGCTCTATTGGAACTGATTTGATTCATCTCATTGTTGAAGAGCCACATCCATCAGAACTGGTCATCATCTAGTATTGTTGTTGAAGTATATAATGATCTCCTGGTCCTGCTCATTTCACTCAGCATCAGTTCGTGTAAGTCTCTCCAGGCCTTTCTGAAATCCTCCTGCTGGTTGTTTCTTATAGAACAATAACATTCCATAACATTCATATTTCATAACTTACTCAGCCCTTCTCCAATGAGGGGCATCCCCTCAGTTTCCAGTTTCTGGCCACTACAAACAGGGCTGCCACAAACATTCTTGCACATGTGGGTCCCTTTCCCTCCTTTAAGATTTTTTTGGGATGTAAGCCCAGTATTAACACTGCTGGATAAAAGGGGATGCACAGAAAGACCTCATTTCTAAATCATATGGAGAATTGACCCAAAATTATAAGAATCCAAGCCATTCTCTAATTGATAAATTGTCAAAGGATATGAACAGACAATTTTTAGATGAAGAAATTGAAACAATTTCTAGTCATATGAACAAAAGATGCTCTAAATCACTATTGAGCAGACAAATGCAAATTAAGACAACTCTGAGACACCACTACTCGCCTCTCACATTGGCTAAGATGACAGGAAAAGATAATGATGTATCTAGTATGGGATGTGGGGAAACTGGGACACTGATACATTGTGGGTGGAGTTGTGAACTGATCCAGTCATTCTGGAGAGCAGTCTGGAACTATGTCCAAAGGGCTATCAAATTGTGCACATCCTTTGATCCAGTTGTGTTTCTACTTGGTCTGTATTTCAAGGAAATCATAGAGGAGGGAAAGGGCCCACATGTGCAAAAACTGTTTGTGGCAGCTCTTCTTGTGATGACAAGGAAATGGAAACTGATGCTCATTAGTTGGAGAATGTCTGAATAAGCTTGGAGTATGGATGTTATGGAATATTATTTTTCTATAAGAAACGACCAGCAGGAAGATTTCAGAGAGGTCTGGAGAGACTTACAAGAACTGATGCTGAAAGAAGTGAGCAGAATCAGGAGATCCTTGTACAAGGCAACAAGATCATACTGTGATCAATTCTAATGGGCGTGGCTCCTTTCAACAATAAGTTGATTCAAGCTAGTTCCAGTAGCCTTGTGGAGGGAGCCATGTGCATCCAGAGAGAGGACTATGGGAACTGAATGTGAATCACCACATAGTATTTTCATCTTTTTATTGTTGTCAAACACTAGGTTGCTATAGTTATCACCTATTTTGTCCTGTGATCCTAACTTATTCCACTGATTGACTACTCTATTTTTTAGCCAGTATCAAATGGTTTTGATGACCGCTGCTTTATAACATAGTTTTAGGTCTGGCACAGCTAGTTGGCTTATATTAAAAAAAAAAATTCATGGTGATACTCCCAACTGTCTATTACTGCTTTTTCAGTTCTTTGAATTACCCAAACACCCAAATGTATTTCTATCAATTTTCTAAGTTGACAACTCTTTTGCATAACGATTTAAACTACAACCAAGAGATAATCCTTCATCAATCAATTATTTTACGTGCATTTTATGAAACTTTGTTGTCTTCCATTGTTTAGGAAAAGGGAGATGGGCAGCAACCATCAAAGGGCATTGTTTTTAAAAAATTCCTTAATCTTTTTTTATTTCTGTGGGATTAAGACCCTCCCTAAAATCACCTTTTTAAAACTCCAAAACCATTTGCTTTCAAACCTTGAATTCATGCTCTCAGGGCAAACCAACTCCACCTTTCTTTACCCATCAATTCATTCTAACATTCCTTATTTCCTTATATAATCCTACATTTTTCTTCTAAATACTTAATTCCTTAAATACATCCCCTTTTGATTTCTTTAATGGTTACACATCACAATTCATATCAACTTCTTTAAGGGCCTCTGGGCCATTAGGATTAACTACAATCAGATAGTTTTTTAAGTGCTAGGCAAATAGACCCCAAAACAACTCATTCAGCCCCACAAGTTCCTCACTGTAGCTAACCCAGCTGTCAATAAGCAGGATGCCTGGAGAATAAATCATCTACCTCCTCAGAGTTAACCACTTTCATGCTCTAAAAGTATTTATTTAGCTACTTTTTGGCCATGCCCAAGGGGATTGGCTAAAACCCAAGTATGGCACAGGAATGTCACTTGTATTAGTGCCCCAGCAGGTTCTCTGCTATTCTTTCCACAACAGTAAGTTACTTTTCTTTCTTTCTTCTTTATTATTCATTCTTAATTCTTAGCACTTAATTCTTAACAACAAATCATTCTTAGCACTAAACAGCTGTCTCAAAAGCAATTTCCATTTTGGTGCTTGCTCACTGTCAATGATCCTGATTTTTAACCACCTCTTCATTTTATTTTTTTAAATCCTTTTTATTTTTATTTTTAAAGCTTTTTATTTTCAAAACATAGGTCTAGATAGTTTTCATCTTTCACCCTTGCAAAACCTTGTGTTCCAAAATTTTTTTCTCCCTCCTGTCTCCCTACCGCCTCCCTTAGAAGGCAAGTAATTCTATATAGGTTAAACATGTGCAATTCTTCTTGCTGCACAAGAAAAGTCAAGTGAAAAGGGAAAAAAAAATGAGAAAAAACAAAATGAACTCAAACAACAACAAAAAAGTAAAAATACTATGTTGTGACCCACACTCAGTCCCCACAGTCTCTCTCTGGGTGCAGATGGCTCTTTCCATCACAAGATCATTGAAATTGGCCTGAATCCTCTTGCTGCTGAAAAGAGCCACGTCCATCAGAGCTGATCTGTGTATAATCTTGCTATCATGTACGATGTTCTTGATGTTCTCCTGGTTCTGCTCACTCAGCATCAGCTCCAGGCCTTTCTGAAATCGACCTCCTGATCATTGCTTACAGAACAATAATATTCCATTACATTCATAGGCCATAACTTTTTCACCAACTGATGGGCATTCGCTAAGCTTCCGTTATTTGTCAGCACAAAAAGGCAGCCATTTTTGCACATGTGGGTCCTTTTCCCTTTTTTATGATCTCTTTGGGACACAATGGCCTCTTTCTTTTACACATTTTTGATAAAGTTTCTAAAACCGTAGTTTCCACGTTTGGAATTTTATGTTTGCTTCTAACAGAGAAGTTAACTTCCTAATGATTAAAAATTATCAGAAATCCTTATTATACTAATTTACCTGAATTTACTTAAATGAAATGTTATTCAATATTTTAAAAATCTCAGCTTCCACAAAGGCCAATCACTCCCAAAGATTTCAAATTTCAGGGCTTAACATCATCAATATCTTCCTGATTTAATATATATGAGAAGGATTTAAATTAGACAGATCCTTTTATTTGAAGCATAACAATTTGGTGAATTAAATTTTCTATTTTTATTAAAGCAGATTTTTCCTTTATATACTTTGTATTAATTAAAACTTACTTAAATTACTTAAAAGTGTCTGATGGAGGTTATGTGTTTCTCACATTTTTTCCCCCTATTTCTTTTCAAATCACTCAAAAATTAAGTTCCTTTTTAAACCTAATCTATTGTAAGGCATCAATGAGTAGAGTTCCAAATCCCTGTTATGAATTTGCAATCTTCCAACTGATCAAAATGTTTTATATTTAAATTTCCTTATTTCACTCTATAAAATGGCTATTTATTCTAAAATAATTTGCAAATTGTTTTTCCCGCTCAATATTGTATATTTCTGCAAGCCAATTACTCATTTTAATTTGATCTATTGTAATTTTAGCATCCTCTCTTAGATGTGCATGCACTTTAATTATACCTATATCCATCTTTTTTATATACTCTTGTTCAATTCTATCTTCCATAACTCTTTCCCTAACTTACCATAGTTTCATTTATACAATTGGAACTTATTGTCATTGATTTCACCTTAAATTTTTACTGTTTTTCTAATTTACCTAAACAATTGATTTAAACTGCAGTAGTAGCTTTACATTTCACTTACCTTCAGTAGTCTTCTAATTTCAAAACAAGTTTGGGAGCACTTTGTGAATTATCTTCAATTGGGAGTCCCAATCAGGACTTGCTTGGGGTCCTCAGATAGGTTGTTTAAAATCAGTTGGATAAATGAATTCCAATTTTACCCATATTTATTGTTTTCTGAAGATTTTCTATATACTTACCCCAACTTTAAGTATTTTAAAATATACCTTTATTCTACACTAAAATGAAAACCTACTTCAAAGACTGATACCCCCAAACTTCAGACTTAGAGATTGTTTAACTGAAGCTTCTTCAGGCTTAACAAATGTTTTTCCCTTAAAAAATCTGAGTTGTCAAATTATTTAAACTTACAAGGGTTTTTTTTTCTAAATTTATCTTTAGAAAATTCCCCCAATTTTTCTTATTTTAATACTTCCCTGAATTCTCATTTTACTGATTGTCTCCTAAACATAAACATATCTTATGACTAATGAAACAGTTCTTCAAATGCAAACTTCAGTTTAATAAAGTTATTTTAAAGGTTCCTTCTAAGGAATAAATGGTCTATGAATTTTTTTGTTGTTGTTTTCATTAAACTCTAAAACTTCTGCTAGTACCATAAACATTTATCAAAATACTCTCTACTGGGACACTAATGCATCGCTGGTGGAATTGTGAAATGATCCAACTATTCTGGAATGCCCAAAGGCCTATCAAACTGTGCATGCTCTTCGGTCCAGCAATGTCTCTCCTGGGCCTGTATCCCAAAGAGATCATAAAAGAGGGAAAGGGACCCACATGTGCAAAAATGTTTGTGGCAGCGCTCTTTCTAGAGCTAGAAACTGGAAACTGAGGGGATGCCCATCAGTTGGAGAGTGGCTGAAGAAATTGTGGTACATGGATGTTATGGAATATTATTGTTCTGTAAGAAAACGAATAGTAGATCAGAGATACGACTGTGGGCACTGAGTATGGATTACAACATAGTATTTTCACTTTTTTTCTTGTCTTTTGCTTGGATTTTGTTTTCTCATTTTTTTCTTTTTTGATCTGATTTTTCTGTGCAGCCTGGTATTTGTGGAAATAGGTATAAGAAGAATTGCATTTTTAACATCTACTGGGTTACTTTCCATTTAGGGGAGGAAAGGAGGAAAAAAATTTGGAATATAAGGCTTTGCAAGGGTGAATGTTGAAAAGCATTCTTGCATATATTTTGAAAATAAAAAAAGCTTTAATTGCTTTACAGAAAAACGACCAGAAGGATGATTTCAGAAAGGACTGGAAAGACTTTTATGAACTGAGGTTGAGTGAAGTGAGCAGAACCAAGAGAACATTGCATACAATCACAACAAGATCATGTGATGATCAGCTGTGATCGACTTTTTTTTTTCAACAACTAGATGATTCAAGATATTCCAATAAACTTGGGATGGAAAGTTCCATCTGCATCTTGAAAGAGAACCATGAAGACTGACTGTGTATCGAAGCACAGTATTTTCACTTTTTTGGTTGCTATTTGTTTGCTTGTTTTTTTTTTTTTCATGTTGTTTTCCCCCTTTTGATCTGATTTTTTTTGCACAACATAAATTATATGAAAACATTTTTAAAAGAAGTATACAAACGTAATCTTTATCAGATTGATTATTGTCTTGGAGCAGGGGGAAATTTTGGAACACAAAAGTTTTACAAAAATGAATGTTGAAGACTATCTATACATATACTTGGAAAAATAAAATAAATTATAAAAACAAAATACTTTATAAAACAAACAAATTACAATTTAGAAATGGAAGAAATTTGATTATTCCTTTTTACAAATTTGGTTTCCAGTAATTTTTTTTAGTGTACAATTAATTTCTCTTTTTCCTCTCAGCACCCTCCAACGGCCAGTGGTGGAAAGAAGCGGAAAGACAGCTTTGTCCTCTTGTAAACATTTTTTTGAAAGTTCATTTATTTTTTTATTTTTAGAGCATGTTTCTGTTGGTTGATCACACCAAAAGAAATGGCATGGGTAAAACACCTGGTGGTTATGAGTTCACACAAAGAATGAATTGCATAGACAATTAAAACAGATACTTATTTCACCTTCTCTTATTTTTCTGATTCTCTAAGGTCCCTTTAAATCTGAAGTAAAGAACTAACTATTCCTAAATTTAGCTTCATCATTTACAAATTAGATCCACATAGAACACATAACAAGACACAACATTAAATCAGACCTGAAATTCTCCTAAATTTTTCTCTAAGAGATTTTGAAGTTAAAATCTTACCTGTCTTCTCTATTAAGTATAGAACTTATGTCCATTTTGTAGCTGAGGTCTTTTTGTCAACCTAAGATAATTCTTTGGTTACTGATTTTAGAATCTTCTCAATGAAACATATAATTTGGCAACAAGACAAAATTACTATAATCTTATTTGTTGTTTGGGTTCACCTATTTAAAGTGTACTTTGGATTTCGAACAAATCCCTCATAAACAGAAGAGCTAGTTACAGTTCCATTTTTCTTTTTTTTATTATAAATTTTTATTTACAAGTTACATGCATGGGTAATTTTTCAGCATTGACCCTTGCAAAACCTTTTGTTCTAATTTTTCCCCTTTCCCCCCACCCCTCCCCCAGAGGGCAGGTTGACCAATACATGTTAAATCTGTTAAAGTATATGTTAAATACAATAAATATATACATGTCCATACAGTTATTTTGCTGTACAAGAAGAATCTGACTTTGAAATATTGTACAATTAACATGTGAAGGAAATAAAAAAATGCAGGCAGATAAAAATCGAGGGATTGGGAATTCTATGTAGAGATTCATAGTCATCTCCCAGAGTTCTTTCGCTGGGTGTAGCTGGTTCAGTTCATTTCTGTTCTGTTGGAACTGATTTGTTTCACCTCAATGCTGAAGAGCCACGTCCATCAGAATTGATCATCATGTAATATTGTTATTGAAGTGTACAATGATTTCCTGGTCCTGCTCATTTCACTCAGCATCAGTTCGTGTAAGTCTCTCCAGGCCTTTCTGAAATCCTCCTGCTGGTTGTTTCTTATAGAACAATAATATTCCCTAATATTCATATACCACAACTTACTCAGCCATTCCACACCTGAGGAGCATCCACTCAGTTTCCAGTTTCTGGCCACTACAAACAGGGCCGCCACAAACATTCTTGCACATGTGGGTCTCTTTCCCTCCTTTAAGATCTATTTGGGACATAAGACCAGTAGTAACACTGCGGGATAAAAGGGGATGCACAGAAAGACCTCATTTCTAAAGTATATGGAGAATTGACTCCATAAGGATCCAAGCCACTCTCAATTTGATAAATTGTCAAAGGATATAAACAGATAATTTTCAGATGAAGAAACTGAAACAATTTCTAGTCATATGAAAAAAAGATGTTCTAAATCACTATTGATCAAAGAAATGCAAATTAAGCCAACTCTGAGACACCACTACTCACCTCTCACATTGGCTAAGATGACAGGAAAAGATAAGGATGGATCTAGTAGGGGATGTGGGGAAACTGGGACACTGATACATTGTGGGTGGAGTTGTGAACTGATCCAGTCATTCTGGAGAGCAGTCTGGAACTATGTCCAAAGGGCTATCAAACTTTGCACATCCTTGGATCCAGTTGTGTTTCTACTTGGTCTGTATTTCAAGGAAATCATAGAGGAGGGAAAGGGCCCACATGTGCAAAAAATGTTTGTGGCAGCCCTTCTTGTGATGACAAGGAAATGGAAACTGATGCTCATTAGTTGGAGAATGTCTGAATAAGCTTGGTATATGGATGTTATGGAACATTATTGTTCTGTAAGAAGTGACCAGCAGGAGGATTTCAGAGAAGCCTGGAGAGACTGACAGGAACTGATGCTGAGGGAAGTGAGCAGAATCAGGAGATCATTGTACACGGCAACAAGATTATGCTATAATCAATTCTGATGGACGTGGCTCTCTTCAACAATGAGTTGATTCAAGGTAGTTGCAGTAGCCTTGTGGAGGGAGCCATCTGCATCCAGAGAGAGGACTGTGGGAACTGAATGTGAATCACAACATAGTATTTTCACTTTTTTCTTTGTTGTTTACTTGCTTTTTCTTTTTTTCTCATTTTTTTCTTTTTTGATCTGATTTTTGTTATACATCATGATAAATGTGGAAATATGTACAGAAGACTTGCACATGTTTAACATATATTGGATTACTTGCTGTCTGGGAGAGGGGTGAGGGGGATGGAAGACAGAAAAATTTGGAACACAAGGTCAAGGGTGAATATCAAAAATTATCTTTGCATATATTTTGAAAATAAAAAGCTATTATCTAAAAAATAAATTAAATAAAATTATCACAAAAAAGAAAAGAAAGTTGCTTAAGAGCCTGTTTTTAGAAATACTTTAAAATATTTAATCTGTACTTTCTCATTTTTTAAACATTCCATGCCAAGAAGAAAAAATACTTATAAATGCGATAGCATTTTATTTTAATTATATTCCTACAAGGACCGAGCACTACAATGCTCATCCTTTACAAACCATGCAATGTCTTAAGTACTTCACAAGTATGTTTTTCTCCCAACAAACCTGGGTGACAAATGTAAATATTTATTATTCCCTTTGTATGTACAAGGATTGATTAGATTCTCTAATTTAATACCATGATAATAGTTTCAGTCCTGTCAATTTTGATTGATTATGACTAGTGGCAATAACTAAACTTCTTTTTGCACAAGGTTCCTATATTTTTAGTTGGCTTATATATATATATATATATATATATGTTTTAATTAAAACTTTTTATTTTCAAAACATATGCAGGGATAATTTGACAACATTGACCCTTGCATAACCTTGTGTTTCAGATATTCTCCTTCTCTCCACCCCCTCCTCTAGATGGCAAGCAATTCAATATATGTTAAACATGTTAAAATATGTTAAATCCAACATGTGTAATATTCATATAGTTCTTTTGCTAGACAAGAGAAATCAGATCAAAAAAAAGAAAGTAACTGAGTAAGAAAACACAAATCAAGAAAACAACAATTAAAAAGATGAAAATAATATGTTGTGATTCACACCCAGTTCCCACAGTCCTCTCTCTGGATGCAGATGGCTCCCTCCACAAGGCTACTGCAACTACCTTGAATCAACTCATTGTTGAAGAGAGCCACGTCCATCAAAACTGATCATAATATAATCTTGTTGCCATGTACAATAATCTCCTGGTTCTGCTCACTTCACTCAGCATCAGTTCATGTAGGTCTCTCCAGGACTCTCTGAAATCTTCCTGATGGTTGTTTCCTACCAAACAATAATATTCCATAACATTCATATACCACAATTTATTCAGCCATTCTCCGACTGATGGGCATCCAATCAGTTTCTATTTTCTGGACACAAACGTTTTTGCACACACAGGTCCCTTTCCCTCCTTTCAGATCTCTTTGGGATACAAGCCCAGTAGTGATACTGCTGGGTCAAAGGGGATGCACAGTTTAATAACTTTTTGAGCACACTTCCAACTTGCTCTCCACAATAGTTGTATCCATTCACAACTCCACCAACAATGAATCAGTGTCCCTGTTTTCCCACATCCCCTCCCACATTCCTCCTTGTCTTTTCTTGTCCTCTTAGCCAGTCTGAGAGGTGTGTAGTGATATCTCAGAGTTGCCTTAATTTGCATTTCTCTGATTAATAGTGATTTAGAGCATCTTTTCATATGATTAGAAATTGTTTTAATTTCTTCATCTGAAAATTGTCTGTTCATATCCTTTGACCATTTGTCAATTGGAGAATAGCTTAGATTCTTATAAATTTAAGTCAATTCTCTCTATATTTTAGATATGAGGCCTTTATCAGAACCCTTGAATGTAAAAATGTTTTCCCAGTTTATTGCTTTGATTCTGATCTTGTCTGCATTAGTTTTGTTTGTACAAAACTTTTTAACTTAATATAATAAACATTGTCTATCTAGTGTTCATTTATGAGTTCCAGTTATTCTTTGGACACAAATTCCTTGCTTCTCCAAAGATCTGAGAGGTAAGCTATCCTATGTTCTTCTAATTTGCTTATAATATCACTCTTTATGTCTAAATCATGAACCCATTTAGATCTTATCTTTGTATGTGGTGTTAGGTGTGGGTTGAGCCCTAGTTTCTTCCATACTAGTTTCCAATTTTTCCAGCATTTTTTTTTTTGTCAAAAAGTGAGTTCTTATCCGAAAAGCTGGGTTCTTTAGGTTTGTCAAACACTAGGTTGCTATAGTTATTGCCCATTTTGTCCTGTGATCCTAACTTATTCCACTGATTGACTACTCTATTTCTTAGCCCGTACCAAATGGGTTTGATGACCTCTACTTTGAATTACCCAAATGCCCAAATGAATTTCTATTAATTTTCTAAGTTGTCAACCCTTTAGCATAATGATTTAAACTGTAATGCCAGAGAAACTGAGGCAGGAGAGAGGTTAGAGAGTTTTCAATAGTTTATTAATTGAAGAGTATAATTGACTGGACAGGACTCTCGTCTCAAATTATCCAGTCAGATAGAGATATACTGGGACCAAGGAATCCATGTTGGTCCCAGGGCTGTCATCTCAAAGAATGCAGCAAAGAACAAGAGCGGCCCCCTTCTTTAAATAACCCTAGAGACAAAGACCCCCTAAAAAGGCGGGAAGGCTTCTGTCAGGTTGGGGGGAGACCATAACTCCTAAAAGCCCAGAGACAGGATGTCTGAATACCCAGAGATAAAGATGTCAGTGAGGTATCTTGGAATATTTTAGAGGGATATTGTAAATTCTTGAGGACAGGGGATCTGCTCTCCTTGTTTATCTTGCTAGCAATTTATAACCTTAGAGTAAACTGTTCCCAATCTTAATGGACCAGAGTGGGTTTTTACAACTAAGGGGATTTGACAGAACAGCTAAGGAAACTGAGACAAAGGAAACTAGTTCAGGGAAACCAAGTCAGAACAGTTAAAGAGAACTGAGGCATAACAAAACCACAACCAAGAGATAATCCTTTATCAATCAATTATTCTACATGCATTTTATGAAACTTTGTTTGTTTTCTCCCATTACTTTGGAAAAGGAGATGGGTAGCAACCATCAAGGGGCATCGCTTTAAAAAAAATTCCTTAATCTTTTTTTATTTCAGTGGGATTAAGACCCTCCCTAAAATCGCCTTTTTAAAACTCCAAAACCATTTGCTTTCAAACCTTGAATTCATGCTCTCAGGGCAAACCAACTCCACCTTTCTTTACCCATCAATTATTTCTTTTTCCTTTCTTTCCTTTATATAATACTACTTTTTTTTCTAAATACTTTTAATTTTTTATTAGATTTCAATTTTTGCTTTTTAGGGTTTATACATACCTTTGTAATTTTTAAGGGCCTTGGGCCATTAGGGATTAATTAAATCAATAGTTTTGTAAGTGCTAGGCAAAAGACTTAAAAAACTTATTCAATTAAGTTCCTTTGTAGAACCCAGCTGGGTTAATAAGAGGATGACTGGAGAATAAAATTTCTTCCCTCCTTGAGTTAACCAATTTTATGTTTAAAATTATTTATTTGCTATTTTATGCCCAAGGGGATTGGGAAAAACCAAAATATTGGGGGAATGTCCATTGTATTAGTGCCCCAGCAGGTTCTCTGTTATTCTTTCCATAACTGTAAGTTACTTTTCTTTCTTTCTTCTTTATTATTCATTCTTAATTCTTAGCACTTAATTCTTAACAACAATTTATTCTTAACACTAAACAGCTGTCTTAAAGGCAATTTCCATTTTGTTGCTTGTTCACTGTCAATGATCCTGATTCTTAACCACCTCATTGTTTTATTTTTAAAAATCCTTTTTATTTTTATTTTTAAAGCTTTTTATTTTCAAAACATAGGCCTAGATAGTTTTCAACTTTCACCCTTGAAAAACCTTGTGTTCCTAAATTTTTTCTCCCTCCTTTCTCCCTACTGCCTCCCTTAGAAGGCAAGTAATTCTATATAGATTAAACATGTGCAATTCTTCTTGTTGTGCAAGAAAAGTCAGGTCAAAAAGGAAAAGAAATGAGAAAGAAAACAAAATTCAAGCAAACAACAACAAAAAAGTAAAAATGCTCTGTTATGATCCACACTCAGTGCCCACAGTCTCTCTCTGGGTGCAGACAGCTCTCTCCATCACAAGACCATTGGAACTGGCCTGAAGCCCCTCATTGTTGAGAGCCACGTCCATCAGAGCTGATCTCTGTATAATCTTGTTGTTGCCACTTACGATGTTCTTGATGTTCTCCTGATTCTATTCACTTAGCATCAGTTCATGTCAGTCTCTCCAGGCCTCTCTGAAATCGACCTCCTGATCATTTCTTATAGAACAGTAATATTCCATTACATTCATAGGCCATAACTTTTTCACCAACTGATGGGCATTCACTGAGCTTCAGCTCCTTGTCAGCACAAAAATGGCAGGCATTTTTGCACACATGGGTCCTTTTCTTTCTTTCTTTCTTTCTTTCTTTCTTTCTTTCTTCTTTCTTTCTTTCTTTCTTTCTTTCTTTCTTTTTTGATTTCTTTGGGACACAATAGCCTTTTTTTTTTTTTAACAAAATTTTCATAAAGTTTCTTAAACTGTATTTTCCATGTTAGGAATTTTACGTTTGCTTCTCACTATCAGAGAAGTTAATTTCCCAATGGTTAAAAATGAGCAGAAATCCTTACTACACTAATTTACCTGAATTCACTTAAATAAAATGTTATTCAATATTTTAAAAATCTCAACTTCCACAAAGACCAATCACTGCCAAAGATTTCAAATTTCAGGGCTTAACATCATCAATATCTTCCTGATTTAATATATATGAGAATGATTTAAATTAGACAGATCCTTTTATTTGAAGCATAACAATTTATTGAATTAAAGTTTCTATTTTTATTAAAGCAGATTTTTCCTTTATCTAAGTTTGTATTTCTTAATTGTATTAATTAAAACTTCCTTAAATTACTTAAAACTGGCTGATGGAAGTTATGTGTTTCTCATGTTTTTTTTTTCCCTATTTCAAATCACTCAAAAATTACGTCCCTTTTTAACCCTAATCTATTGTATGGTATCCATTAGTAGAGATTCCAAATCACTGTTCTCTTTACGATTTTGCACACTCTTAATTGATAAAAATGTTTTATATTGTAAATTTTCTTATTTCACTCTATAAAATGTCAATTTATTCTAAAATAATTTGCAAATTGTTTTTCCTGCTCAATATTTTATACTTCTACAAGCCAATTACTCATTTAAATTTGATCTTTTGTAATCTGAGCACCCTCTCTTAGATGTGTATGCACTTAAATTATTCCTATATCTATCTTTTTTATATACTCTTATTCAATTCTATCTTCCATAACTCTTTCCCTAACTTACCGTAGTTTTATTTATACAATTTGAACTTATTTTCATTAAACAATTGATTTCAACTTAAATTTTTACTGTATTTCTAAATTACCTAAACAATTGATTTAAACTGCAGTAGTAGCTTTATATTTCACTTACTTTCAGTAGTCTTCTGATTTCAAAACAAGTTTGGGAGCACTTTGTGAATTATCTTCAATTGGGAGTCCCAATCAGGACTTGCTTAGGGTCCTCAGATTGGTTGTTTAAAATCCAATTTTATCCACATTTATTCTTTTCTGAAGATCATCTAAGAGTTACTTCTTCTGTGTTCTAATTATAAAAATTCTTTCCTATAATACTTACCCCAACTATATTTTAAAATATACCTTTATTCTACACTAAAATTAAAACCCACTTCAAAGATTGATACCCCAAAACTTCCGACTTAGAGGTTGTTTAACTGAAACTTCTTCAGGCTTAACAAATATTTTTCCCTTAAAAAATCTGAGTTGTCAAATTATTTAAATTAAAGAAGTTTTTAAAATCTCTTTAAAATTTTTTTCTTAAATTTAAATTTCCTGGAATTTTTTTTATTGTTTTCCTTAAACAAAATTTTTGACTAATAAAATTTTAAAATAAAACTTTTATTTAAACTTGGTTTAATTTAAAGATTTCCTTTTAAAGGTAAAGGTTTGGAAAATTTTGTTATTTTTTTCTTAAACTCCTCCTTTTCTAGGAACCATAAAAAGGGAAAATACTTTGTTTTGGGACCTTGGTTATTGGGGAAATTGGAAATTTGGATCCAACTAGTTGGGAAAGAAGGGCTTAAATAAATTGTTTTTGGTAAGAATGGTTTTTGTTCCCTGAAGAAACATTAAAAAGAGGAAAGGGACCCACTGTGGGTTTGTGGGATTATAAATAAAAACCTTGGCTTTTTGGATTTGCTCATTTTTCTTTTTGAATCTGAATTTAAAGGGTTGTATTTTTGGAAATGGTATGGAAAATTGTTTTTAAAAATGTTGGCCCAAGGGAGGGGAAAAGGAAGAAAATTTAATACAACTTTTTTTTGTTCTTTTCTTGGATTTTTTTTAAAATTTTTTTCTTTTGAATCTTGAATTGATTTTTTTGTTGGGCCTAGTAAGGTGGAAATAGGAATAAGAAAATTGCAATTTTAACAAACTTATATGGGTTATTTTTTTTCCAATTTAGGGGAAAAGGAAAAAAAATTTGGAAATTCCAAAGGCTTTGAAAGGGTGGAAATGGTTGAAAAGAATTTTGATTTTATTTTTGAAATAAAAGTTTTTTTTTTTAAAGTTGCCCGGATTGATTTTTCGAAACCTTAAAATAATATGAAACAGAAAAAGAAATTGTTACAATTTAACAAGATTGGATTATTTTGGAGGTGGGGAACTTTTTTTCAAAATTGGGTTTTAAGGTATTTAATAAACTTGGGAAAAATTCCAATCTTATCTTGAAAAAACCAAAACAATTTAGAAAGGAAGAAATTTGATTTTCCCTTTTTGGAAATTTTGGTTTCCCTTTTTTTTATTTCCCCTTTTTCGTTTTTTTTCTTCACAACCTAAAATTATTAGGAAAAAGGGTTTAAAGAATTGTCCTTTTAAACTTTTTTAAATTATTTTATTTTTTATTTTTTGGAGCGGGGACAAATTTAACAAAAGGGTTTTACCAAAAATAATTTTAAAATATTTTTGTACTTGGAAAAAATTACAATAAAATAAAAACCAAAATGTAAAACAAACCCAAATTCAATTTTGTTAAGAAATTTTTATTCCTTTTAAAAGATTTGGGGGCCAAAAATTTTTTTTAGGTTTAAAAATTTCGGTTTTTCCTCAAAGAAGGGAAAGTTGGAAAAAAAAGAATACTTTTTCCCCTCTTATTTTGTAAACAATTTTTTTAAATTTAATTTGCTTTATTTAAATTTTTTATCATTTTCTTTGGTTTGAACACCAAACCAAACCAAATTTAAATCAGACCTAAAATTTTAAAATTTTCTCTAAGGGATTTTAAAATCCCTGGTTTTTAATTGTTGAAATTGTGACCATTTTGTAACTGAGGTCTCTTTGTCAACCTAAGATAATTCTTTGGTTACTGCTTTTAGAATCTTCTCAATGAAACATATAATTTGGCAACAAGACAAAATTACTTTAATCTTATTTGTTATTTGGGTTCACCTATTTAAAGTGTACTTTGGATTTCGAACAAATCCCTCATAAACAGAAGAGGTAGTTACAGTTCCATTTTTCTTTTTTATTATAGCTTTTTATTTACAAGATATATGCATGGGTAATTTTTCAGCATTGACAATTGTAAATCCTTTTGTTCCAACTTTTCCCTTCTTTCCCCTCACCTCCTCCCCCAGATGGCAGGTTGACCAATACATGTTAAATCTGCTAAAGCATATGTTAAATACAATATATGTATACATATCCATATAATTATTTTGCTGCACAAGAAGAATTAGACTTTGAAATAATGTAAAATTAACCTGAGAAAGAAATCAAAAATGTAGGCGGACAAAAGCAGTGGGAGTGGAAATGTCATGTTGTGATTCATACTCATTTCTCAGAATTCTTTCGCTGGGTGTAGCTGGTTCTCTTCATTATTGAACAAATGGAACTGATTTGATTCATGTCGTTGCCGGAGAGGGCCACGTCCATCAGAATTGATCATCATGTAGTATTGTTGTTGAAGTATATAATGACCTTCTGGTTCAACATCGGTTCGTGTAAGTCTCTCCAGGCCTCTCTGAAATCATCCTGCTGGTCATTTCTTAAAGAACAATAATATTCCATAACATTCATATACCACAATTTATTCAGTCATTCTCCAACTGATGGGCATCCACTCCATTTCCAGTTTCTGGCCACTCCAAAAAGGGCTGCCACAAACATTCTTGCACATGTGGGTCCCCTTCCCTCCTTTAAGAGCTTTTTGGGATATTAGCCTAGTAGAAACACTGCTGGATCAAAGGGTATGCACAGTTTGATAACTTTTTGAGCATAGTTCCAGATTGCTCTCCAGAATGGTTGGATCTGTTCACAACTCCACCAATAAGCATCAGTGTCCCAGTTTTCCCACAATCCCTCCAACATTTGTCATTACCTTTTTCTGTCATATTAGTCAATCAGGTGGTATCTCAGAGTTGTCTTAATTTGCATTTCTCTGATCAATAATGATTTAGAACACCTTTTCATATGACTAACAATAGTTCCAATTTCTCCATCTGAAAATTGTCTGTTCATATCTTTTGACCATTTATCAACTGATGAATGGCTTGAATTCTTTTAGATTTGAGTCCATTCTCTTAAAATTTTGAAAATGAGGCCTTTATCAGAATCCTTGATTGTAAAAATGTTTTCCCAGTTTATTGCTTCCCTTTTAATCTTGTCTGCATTAATTTTCTTTGTACAAAAACTTTTACATTTAATATAATCAAAATTATCTATTTTGTGATCAATAATTATCTCTAGTTCTTCTTTGGTCACAAAATATCATTCTAAATAAACAAATAAAACAAATTAGAAGAACGTAGGATAGTTTACCTCTCAGATCTGTGGAAGAGGAGGGAATTTGAGAGATTTCTTTACTGATGACTTATTTACTCCTTGTAAAAAGAATTTAAAGGTTTAAAAAAATGTGTTTTCATCCTGTGAACAGGAAGTTTAAAATTATTTAGGTGGCTGGTTCCTAGTATGAGGAACTAGTAATTCCACTGTTGAATCTCCCTGGTTTTAGCAAAATGAAAGTAATGAAAATGGAGAGGTAAGGGAAAACTAGTAGCCTATAAAGAGTTAAAATGATGGCCATGTAATTTTTAAAAATAAAAATAGAATTTGAAAGCTCTGGAGCTTATCTTAGTCCAATGAGGAATCTTTTCTTTCTTTTTATTGTCCAACATATCTTTATGGGAAAGAACATTAAGCACCATTGAATCTGATGATTTTTTTTGCCAGCATATCTTTATTGGAAAGAACATTAAGAACCGTTGAATCTGATGAAATTTCATAGAGATGAGAGTAAGGTGTTATGCATTTGTTTAAAAACCCTACAATGATACCATGAGACGTCAATATATAGCAGTTCATCTGAAAAAAAGAGGGACCCTTCTTAAATTTAGGGTAACTTAAAGTAGACTCACCAATCTTGATGAGATTAATCTCAAATTCAAAGAATTTGTTTGCAAACAGTGAGGGAAGTCAAATCCCGCAGAGCTGGTTTCCAAGGGGCTGCCAATGATGACAATTGGGCCTCTGTCCTTCCTTTTTGGGTCCTTGCAGCGGCTGGCCTAAAGGGGTTGAAGTCTACACATTGCAGTCCCAGGAGGGATGTCAATCATGTGGGGATTTTGATTGTCCAGCCTACAAAGAAAGAGATTGAGACAGAACTCTGAAGCGACGACACTTTATTAAGGGGTCCATGGTCCCCTCCAATGAAGCGGACCTCAGATCTTCAAGATCCAAGACGCCCCTTCCTTGTAGGATTTTTTAAGTGGGGTTTCACACCAGATTTGTTCCCTGACATTATAAAGTGGCCATAAGCTGAAATAAGCAAAAATGATGCGACGTCAGGGCCGCGGGTTGGGAGAGCAGGGGACCTCTTTGCTCTCCTTATTTTAGGCAAGAAGAGATGGTCGCCCCAGGACCTGTCGGAGGGTGAGAGGGGGACTTTTTGTGCCGAAGCTGTGCTTGGCTTGGGTTTGGGATCTGGGTGAAACCGGAGGGAGGCGGCTTCCCAGCGGCCTCGTGGCTGTGCCTTGGTGAACAATCAGTGAGACGACATTAAGGATGGAGGCTCACTGAAGAAGCTGTTTGTTCTTCTGTGATTTACACGGACTACCAGACTGGCCAAGGCTGATGGAAGCACAGTAAGGCCCGACTGAATTCCCTCTGCCGCTGGACGCCCAAGTCCTTTCGCTAACGGGACTGCCGAGCCCCGGAACCCCACAGCCGAGGGGGCGGCTCTCTGGCCACGTTGCCCGGGCGCCCAAAGTGCCCTTGCTCAGAAGACCCTTTCCCGGAGAGCCCAGGCCGGGGGAGGGCCTCCAGCGAGGCGCGCCTGGGTCAAAGGAGGCGTTGGGCTCTGGCAGCAGAGTGGCGGAGTCGCAGGAGCTCCTCAGGAACAGGAGCTTCTGCCCCCCTCCAGGGCGCCCGCGGAGAAACCTTCTGGGCTGGTGTTGGCGCCGCCCACCAGTCACAGTCGCACACGCTGCGCTGTGAAGAACAAAACAAACCGTTTAACCGTTTTTCCTGGCTGTACATGGACATTAATTCCCATTATCGGAGCTTCTTTTTTGCAAAGCATCACGGGTCACTTTTCAGCGTTAACCCCCGCAAGGCCTTTTGTTCCAAGTTCCCCCCTTCCCCCCACCCCCGCCCCTAGCTGGCAGGCAGCCCCTGCGTGCTGAATGCTCAGACATGTCCAACCCAGTGTATGGAGCCTGGTCAATGCGCGCTGATGTTTGAATACCCCTTTCTTCAGGAATCATGCTGAGAAAGCCGAGAACACAAGAGGAAAACCATCAGCGAGGGAACCCCCGAAAAGAGAGACGCGCCGCGACGGGTCTCCGCTTCTTCACGCCCAAAGGACAGCGAGCAGCGACCCTGGGGGAGTCGTTTAGGGTTAGCTTTGCTCAGTTAATGCGTCTCCAAAACGAGGCGCTCACATAAGGGTGACGTGAAACCGGGCGCTCCTGGCGCGGGGGCCCAGCCCAAAGTGCGGCTAAGACGCGCGCACAACTAGGGGCCCTGGTGCGACGGGGCGGGCGGCGACGGAGCTTGGCCGCGGAAAGGCGCGGCTGAGGATGGCGAAGGAGCGGGAGGCGAGGAGTGAGCCGCGACCGAGGGCTGTGCCCGGAGCAGGGGCCGCGGGCTTTCCTGGCCCCCCAGCACAGGGGCAGGGCGGGGCGCGCAGGTTCCCCCCTGCCCCAGTGATAACTGCGCCCCGAAAAGGTCGGGAAGCGGAGGGGCCCTGGGTCTGAGGCCCCGCACGAGGAGGTC
This sequence comes from Sarcophilus harrisii, assembly GCF_902635505.1. Lineage (NCBI taxonomy): Eukaryota > Metazoa > Chordata > Mammalia > Dasyuromorphia > Dasyuridae > Sarcophilus > Sarcophilus harrisii. The sequence continues at coordinate 13,844,883 of NC_045426.1, read as the reverse complement.
GCTGGGGTGGAAACGATGGGGACTCGGGGGGAGGGACCCTGAGAATCTGTGATGGGGCAGCCAACAAACTGGGAATCCTGGGGCGTCGCCTCTCACAGGCTGAGCTTCAGCAGCAGATACAAGGGACGTTCCCCTGGACGTGGCCGAGTCCCCACCCCGGGAGCGGGCAACAAACGGAAAGGCGACTTAACAGCCCCGCCCGTCTGTACCAGCCCCGGGGGTGTAAGGGGAGCAGTTATTGGCCCCCTCTTCCCCTCTCCCGCCCCCCCCCCCCCCCCCCCCCCGGGCTGCGGAAGGCTAGAAGCCGAAGGGTTTAGGAGCGAGGGAGGGAAGATTTCAGAGACTAAAATCCTGCGGGGGCAGCCGGACCCCCAGGACGGGGGGCGAGCTTTGGGGAGAAATAAGGAAACTGCTCCGAGGGACCCGGGGCCGCACGACGCGGAGTATTCCCGGGGTGCATGACGTCATCTCCTTTGCCGCAGTGTCTGCCGCGGGGTCTGGGCCCATGACGTCACCGCGATAGCAAAGTTCCCAACCCCCCCCCGTCACCCCCCCTCTCCGAAGCTCAGGGCTCCCCCCGCTGGGGTTACACCGGTCTCGGACCCGAGCCTTCCTGCTCCGTGGCAAAGCCGAGGGCGGGTAACAAGGGCTGCGAGCGGAGGCTGCCGAGGGTCCCGGGGGGCGGAAACGGGGTCTCGGACCCTTCCGGGGGCACCATTCTGGGCCAACGCCTTAACCCTTGTTTGCCTCAGTTTCTCCCCCTGCAAAATGGGGGTGATGGAAGCAACGTGTTCCTGCCAGAGTCTCAAGCGGGGAAGCGCTTCGCAAGGCGGGGCAGGCAGGAGGCGCCCCGAGCTAAGGGCTCTAGTTACTACAGCGGCTGTGGCTGTTTTCCTTGTCATTCCGCTCGGAGCCAGTAGGGGCCAAGGCAGAAGGGAGCTGAGAAAGTGCCGCCGGAGACACGCATGCGCTCTCGCTCTTTTCTGCCGCAGTCCAGGGCGGTGGCTCTCGCCGGGCTCTTGGGCAGTTTTATCCGCAGTCTGCTCGTTCTGTGTACGCGGGAGGATTTCTAAATGAGCTCCATCGGTTGGGGGGGTGGGGTGGAGGTGGGGGTGGGGCGGGTAGGCTTGCGGCTTCGCTTCACGCATGCTCCTTGGCAGAGTAAGGGCGGATATCCGTTGGGGAGAAGCTTCACGTTCTGTTTACGCATTCTCGAGGGCGCGGACGATGACGCCACAATTTGGCGACCAGCCCGGGCAGGGCGCATGCGCCCCGACTGATTGACAGGGCCGGCGTGAGCTGAGGAATCGCGGTTTTCCAGTCCGGTCCTGCCTTGCGCATGCGCGCTAATAACAAACAGATCTGGCGGGAGCTATGGCGGCTCCAATTTCTCGTCTAGTTGGTTCCGGGCGCTTTTTCACCGGCTTTCTGGCCGGGACCGTCATAGGTGCCGCCGGAGCCGGGCTCGCTGCCCGCAAGCTCCTCCTCAACCCTGAGGAAGACTCTGCTTCGAGCACCGGGAGGCCGGCAGGTGAGATTTTCTGAGGGGCCGGGGGTGCACCTGTTCCTGTGCACACGGGTGGGTGTGTCTGTGCTGGCGTGTGTGTGCCCACAGGGTCTGTGCTCACTGGCGGGGGCGCGTGTGTGTGCCTGCATGTGGTGCACACGGGTGGGGGCGTGTGTGTGCGCACAGTGTGTGTGTTTGTGCTCGCGTGTGTGTGCACAGCGTGTGTGTGTGTACGGGGGTTTGTTTGTGCTCGCGTGTGCCCACAGGGCTGTGCGTACGTGGATGCTCGCGTGTGTCTGTGCATGGAAGCAGGCACGGGTGCTCGGGGGGCCCGGGAGTCATGACTTCACTGCCCGGTTTGGGCTCAGGATGCGGGGGTGGAGGTTGCACGGAGCGGGCACAAGCCGTGGCAGTGCCCGCCGAGCTGGCTCGGAGCCCAGCTGGGGCCGCATTTGGAGGGTCTCCCCGGCGTGGCTGCTCCAAGGGCGCCTGCCGAGGTGGGGAGGGGAGGGACATCCCAGGCCGGGAAGTCGGCGTGAAGACCCTGGGGAGCCACAAGCCTGAGGCACCTGCCCAGGAGGGATGCCCCGAAGGGGGGGAGGGTCGGCTGTGGGGGCGCCATGAGGGCATGAGCCGTGCCTGGGGCCTGAGGCGCAAAAGGCCTGCTGGGGGGGCTGCGGGGCTCCGGGCCGGGGCTTACCCCTCCCCCGGGGCCCGCCAGGTCCGGACTCTCCCCTTCCCAGGGGCCTTGTAGGCCGGACTCTCCCCTCCCTCGGACTCTCCTCTCCCCTCGGGGCCTCCAGGCCCGGACTCTCCCCTCCCTCTGGGCTTCCAGGCCCAGACTCTCCCCTCCCTCTGGGCCTCCAGGCCCGGACTCTCCCCTCCCCTGGGGCCCTCCAGGCCCGGACCATCCCCTCTGGGCCTCCAGGCCCGGACTCTCCCCTCCCCAGGGGCCTCCAGGCCCGGACTCTCCCCTCCCTCGGAGCCTCCGGGCCCGGACTCTCCCCCCCCTCGGAGCCTCCGGGCCCGGACTCTCCCCCCCCTCGGAGCCTCCGGGCCGCCTCCCGTGATGCACCATTGCTAGAACGTGCAGACAAGGTTCCTGTCCCTGGGTTAGGCGCCTGGCACAAAGAGAGTTTCCCGGGTGCGGAGTTTTGTTTCCCGGTCACCCCCCGCCCTGGGACATCTTTGGCAGAGCCTGAGGGATCGGGTCTCCGAGCCTGTAAAAGCCCCTTCCCCCCTGCTGCCCCCCCCAGCCCCCGCTCCCGCCCCGGGACTCCGGGCCAGGCCCCGGGCCCAGCAGAGAAGGCCTGGCGGCCCCGGCCCTGCGGCTGACGGCGCTGTCTGGTTTGCGTTTTAGCTCCCGCCAAGGAGACCATCTTGGAGCAGTATGGGTTCCCTGTGAGCGGGACCCAGGCCCGGTGCTACACGAACCACGCCCTGTCCTATGACCAGGCCAAGCGGGGCCCTCGGTGGGTCATCGAGCACATCTCCCGGAACAAGACGCGGGGTAGGAGCTGCTGGGGGAGCCGCGGGGGGGGGAGGGGGGGCCGCGCCGAGCCACCAGGGGGCGCTGTTCCGCCTTCGCGGAGCCGGCGGGTCCCTAAGGCGCCCCTAGGTTATTTCTGGGTGCTCGGAGCAGGATGTTTCACAAGGGCCCAGGTTCCTGCGGATGCTGCTCTTTCCCAAGAGCTCCCTTAGAAAGGCAGGTCTGGTCTCCCCGGAAATGCAGCCAGAATGTCCTGCCCACTCCTTTTTGGGGGCGGGGCCGTGGGAAATAGCCCCGCCTTCCGCACTGCGGGGGGCGGGCCCACACTGGGAGGGGCGGGGCCAGGGGCCTGAGCTTGAGTCCAGTGCTTGGCTCCTGAGAGACCTTTTCAGCTTTCCCCGGACCCAGAGAATCGGGGCGTCTCCTCTGCATGGGGCGCTCAGGCTCTTAAGGGCGCTGCGTCCGGATGCAGTTACCTCAGAGTTCTGTGAGCTCACGTAGGGTTAAACCATTTAACTGCTTAGAAACGAGACTCTGACCGAACCGACTCTGCGGAGAGCAGGGGCGGCGGGTTCTCGGGGCGGCGCAGAGACGGGGACCGTGTTTCCGTGTTTTATGTACACGTTGTACTGTGGCTGCAGCCCCTGCGCCGGCCAAGGGGGGCCGCCCTCCGAGGGGCGCTGCGCTCCGGGGCCTTTCCCCGCACTAGCCAAGGGGGGCCGCCCTCCGAGGGGCGCTGCTGCTCCCGGGCCTTTCCCCGCACTAGCCAAGGGGGGCCGCCCTCCGAGGGGCGCTGCGCTCCCGGGCCTTTCCCCGCACTAGCCAAGGGGGGCCGCCCTCCGAGGGGCGCTGCGCTCCGGGGCCTTTCCCCGCACTAGCCAAGGGGGGCCGCCCTCCGAGGGGCGCTGCTGCTCCCGCACGGAAATGTTCTAGTTATAACAGTGCTGGGAGAAGAGGCGGCTCAAGAACCGCATTTGGGGTGGGCGAGTTTCTCCAAGAGCTCCCCGCGGGAGGGCACTCGGTGAGCGTTTGTGGCCTTGCGTGATGCTCTCCTGGCCCTGCTCACTTCCCTCAGCCTCAGCTCCTGCCAGCCTCTCCGGCCGCTCTGAGATCCTTGTGTCAGCGTTTCCGCAGAGCAGTGATACCCCGTAGCCCTCATGTTCCATCACTTGCTCAGCCGCTCCCCAGCTGCAGGGCCTCCGCCCCTGGCCGCCTCTGGCCACTACACGAGGGCCGCCACAAGCGCTCTGGCACGTGTGGGTCCCTTTCCCTCCTTTGTGATCTCTCCGGGACACGGCCCAGTCTCGGGTGAGATTGCTGGGTCAAAGGGGATGCGCAGTTTGAGAGCCCTCTGCGCCTGGCTCCAGACCGCCCTCCAGAGGCCGCGTGCAGGTAACTGCATCCGGGCTCGGAGCTAGACAGAAGCAACAAGTTGTGTGACGATCAGCTGTGATGGGCTTGGTTTTTTCAACAAGGAGGTGATTCAAGGCAACTCCAAGAGATTTGGACGGAGAGAGCATCTGCACCAGAAAGAGCTGTGGAGACTAAAGGCGGGTGGAAGCGTAGGATTCCACCCTTTTTTTGTTTTGGTTGCTGTTGTTTGGGAGGCCATGGGGTGTGAGGAATGAGAGTCTCTGTGCTGTTCCTCTGTGCAAAGGCATGGAGGCGGAGATGGAATATGGCAAGTGCGAAACAACGTTAGGCCAAGGGAGCATGGTCCTATGTGGGGACTGGACCGGATAGCTGGCAGGGGTTCTGGCTTTTTGTTTTTGTATTTTTAGATTGCCAGTAGTACTTTTATTCCCCCAAATACATGACATTCAATTTTTAAAATTAATAAAAATTTTTTATTATAGCTTTTTATTTATGAAACATATGCACGGGTAATTTTTCAGCATTGAGCCTTGCAAAAACTTCTGTTCCAACTTTTCCCCTCCTTCCCCCTGCCCCCTCCCCTAGATGGGGTAGTTCCATACATGTTAAATATATTAAAGTATATCTTAATTACAATATATGGATACATATTTATACAGTTATCTTGCTACACAAGAAAAATCAGATTTAGAAAGAAGGTAAAAATAACCTGGGAAGAAAAACAAAAATGCAAGCAGACAACAACAGAAAGAAAGAGTGTAAAGGCTGCGTTGTGGTCCGCACTCATTTCCCAGTGTTCTTTCCCTGGGTGTAGCTGGTTCTGTTCATCACTGATCCATTGGAACTGATTTGGATCCTCTCATTGTTGAAGATGGCCACATCCATCAGAATTGATCATCCTATAATCTTTTGTCAGTTTGAAAACTACAGTTTGATAACTTTTTGAGCATAGTTCCAAATTGCTCTCCAGAATGGCTGGATCCATTCACAGTTCCACCAACAATGCATCAGTGTCCCAGTTTCCCCACATCCTCTGCAACATCCGTCATTATCTTTTCCTGTCATCTTAGCCAGTCTGAGAGGTATGTAGTGGTGTCTCAGAGTCATGACATTCATTTTTGTAAAACTTTTTGTCTTACAAATTTTTCTCCTTCTCTTACTTTCCCCCTCCCTAAGACAGTAAGCAATCTAATATAGGTTTAAAATGTGCAATTCTTTTAAAGCTCTTTCCACAGTTATCACAATGCACAAGAAAAATCAGAGCAAATGGGGAAAAAATGAGAAAGAAAAACAAAATGCAATCAAACAATAAAAAAGGTGAAAATACTATGTTGGATCCCCACTTGGTCCCCACAGTCTCCCTCTAGGTGCAGACGTGTCTCTCCATCATAAGTCTATTGAACCTGGCCTGAAATGATCCATTTTGCATTTCCTAATGTTTTCTAGCTCTCCTTTGACCACAAATTCCTTCCTTCTCCACAGATCTGACAGCTAGACTAGCCTTTGATTTCTGAATTTGCTTAGTATCACCCTTTACATCTAAATCATGAACCCATTTTGACCTTATATTGGTACTGGGGGTTAGGTGTTGGTCAGTGCCTGGTCTCCGCCATGCTGTGTGCGAGTTTTCTGAGCATTTTTGCCATTTTTACTGTTGTCATTGACTGTTGTTGTCTTGTCCTATCCCACTGATGGACGACTGCTTATTCCGCACCGGACGGTTCCGATGGCCGCTGCTTCCCAGTGTGGGCTTAGCCTGGCTGGGGGGGCCCGTGTGTGAGGTTGTGCAGGAGAGGCCCAGAGCTCATGAATTCCTGCTGTCTTGGGCCTCGGACCCAGGTCCTCCTGATTCACCATGTGTGACCCAGCCCTGCGTGCTACATGACGATGGGGGGGCTGCAAATAGGGTGACAAATGGTCACTTTGCACAGTTAGTCCTGAGACTCATGGGTAATGTTTTATTAGATTTCATGACTCCTTTGGGCCATTGCCAGGCACAATTCAGAATGTAGTTTCTCCTTTGCCAAGGAGAGGCTAAATGGTTCAGTTGGCACAGCGACCCCGGGGGCTCCTGGGCCCTTCCTGTGGAGATGCTGACCTTGGGGGGGTTCTGCGTCAGACTCCTGGGAGCGCGAGTGCTTGCTCAGGCTGGCCTAAGCGTGCCACGGGAGCCTGCTGGGCTGTGGCCGCACCTGTCAGGCTGTAGCCTGGGCCCCGAGAGCCGCCGTCCAGCCCGGGCCATTGGGTGGCAGGACTGTGCCAGCAGCCTTCCCAGCCGGACACCGAGTGTTTGGGCCGTCCCAGGAGTCACAGCACACAGACACCCGCTCCCACGCACAGGTTATTTGTGCCCCTCGGGTGGCCGCGTGAGGGTGTTTTGTGCTGAGCAACCCCCGGGGATTTAACATTGCTTGTGTTTCTCTTCAGGCAACGCGGACCGAAGGCACTGTAAGTTCCGCCCAGACCCCAGCATCCCCCCGGCCTTCAGTGCGGACAACGAGGACTTCCTGGGCAGCGGCTGGTCGCGCGGACACATGGCGCCCGCTGGAAACAACAAGTTCTCAACTGTAGCTGCTTTCCTAAGTTGATCTAGCTGGGGGCTGGGGGAAGCAAGCCGGGCTGGCGGGAGGACGTCCGCCACAGGGAGCCGGGCTGGCGGGGGGACATCCGCCACGGGGAGCCGGGCTGGCGGGGGGACGTCCGCCACGGGGAGCCGGACTGTCCAAGCTTCTCTTCTCCCTTAAGACTTTTGGTCAGAGCCAGGACACTGACCCAGGCTTCCTGGGTCAGAAATGAGGCGATCTGGCGCAGCAGAGGATGGGGGAAAGGAGTTGGGGAAGAGTGAGGGGCTCCCACCCTTAAGGCCTGCCTGTGGCTCGTTCTTCGGCTGCGTTTTCCCAGGCCGACAGCCTGGTTGCTTGGCGGGCGAGCTCCCTGCATCTCTCTCTGACTGTGGGTCTCACTTTTGGCTCTGAAGCTGCTCGATAAAGTGGAGACAGGCATGGTGCCGAGGGCCCGGGGTCAGACATCTCTGGGGGAGTCTTGGACGACAGCGGTCCACGTGGGGGGCCTGCTACTCTCCCCGATCCCAGAGTTCCCCTCTTGCCCTGGGCAGTGTGCAGGCTTTGGGCCTTGTTGTGGGGGTGATGGCGGGTAAACTTGAGAGCCCATGATTCTGCTTTGTACTTCCCTGGGCCTTGCTCTGCAGACGCTTCCAGGTCTTCCGGCCCCCAGGAGCCCGTGAGGGGTCCTCTCACCGTGGCAGCCGGGCGGGGGGTATTGATGCCTGGGGTTTGCTCAGGAATATCCTCATTCCTGAGGGCGGGCTCACGGGGGCCGGACTCACTTCTCGGGGATTCGATGCATTTGGAGGCAAAGGGGGATCCACAAGTGTTTCTGGGGCGGAGGCCTGTGGTGGGGGAGGGGGACGACAGGGGGCATCCGTTGGGCCACTTGCCAGTAACCGGCTCCTCTGTCCCCGGAGCCTGCTCTGTGCTTGTCCTCGTTGGGATGGGGGCCCGTGGAGCTGAGTCAGCCTCTGCCACTGCTTCCCCTGCCCGGGGCTGCCAGCCTGGGCGGGCATTGCCCTGAGAGCCATTTTCCCCTCTCCCCACAGGAAGCCATGCAGGAAACCTTCTACCTCTCCAACATCGTGCCGCAGAACTTTGACAATAATGCCGGCTTTTGGAACAGGTGAGTGGGCCTGAGGGGGCGGGGCTGCCTGATCCTGCTCCTCCCAAGGGGGACACAGCGGCCACTGCCACAGAGCTGGAAGGGGCCCTCCGGGCGGCCCGGGGCCGTCCTCCTGCCAGGGAACTCAAGCCCATAGGCTGGCTCAGCTTCTCCACTACTGGCTGAGCCCCTCTGGGGCCCCGAGCCCTCACTTGGGGGTCCCTGCAGGTCAGCACCTTCACTGTCGGCCCGACAACACTGCCTGCCGGTCCCTGTACCAGGGCCTGTGATCCCTCTCAGCCAGACCCCTCCTCCTCCCTCCCGCCGTCCCCATCCTGCTGATTCTTTTGCCCCCGACCTGGAGCCCCCCACTCTCTCACCCTGACCCTTTACAGAGGGTTTTTAAGCACCTGGTCATTAACCTCAGGCTGTGGGTGAGCGTTGTGGGGAAACCTAATGAACGACCTGGTTCCTCTCTGGCATTGAACTAATGCTGACGGCTCTGAGTCTCGGTTTCCTCATGTGCCAAGTGGGGGTAACAAAGTGTGTCCCCCGGCTGGGTGAGGCAGCGTGGAGTAGTGGGTGGAGAGCGGGCTGCCCAGTAGGAAAGAAGTTCTTAGGACTTAGGGGAGGGCCCGGGGCTGCCCTCTGCTGGTGGAACCAGGGGCCAAGCGAAAACCAGCCCCCTCACCGGCCTCCTAGGGTCATCGCCCCTCCTCCTTGAGGGTCTTGGGGGGGAGCCGAAGCCTTGGAGAGCCCCCGGAATGGGAGCTGTTCTCATCAGGCAAACCTCGGAGCCTCTCCTCCTTGAAAAGGTGATGGCCTTCCCTGCCCAGATTTCTTGTGGGCACCAGGCAGGCTCACGCCTGTGGGAGCAAGTAGTAAATAAATGGCAGAGGGTGGATTTTAAACAGCAGCCATTGGGTGAAGTGTGAAGATTTTAGAAGCGCCATTCCTGACTCAGCCTGAAGGAAAGCGCATTGCTGGAGCGGTCTGGTGGTGTGGGGGCCCCCACGGCCGCTTTGGGATGTCTCGCTCTGTTCCCTTGGACCCCCTCAAGGTCTGGCGGCCGGGCCCTGGCCTTCTGGGGCAGCACTGCCTCCTCCGGTCTGACGCTGTTCCGGTTACGTGATCTCATTCAGTGCTCGCCACAGCCCTCTGAGAATGGCTATTACCACCCCCTTTTACAGATGAGGAAAATGGAGGCAAAAGGATGGGTAGACTGGCCCGGGGGGCCCAGCTAATAAGTGCTGGAGGAAGGGTCGGGTCTTGTTCACTCCCAAGTCCGACCCTCTTTGGAGCTTGTGCCCGGCTCTCCCCAGAATACCCAGCTAGGGCGGCTCGGGCAGAGCCCCCGAGGGTCTGGGGAAGTTGAGGGGAGTCAGGTCTGAAGGCCGGAGCAGCCCCGATGCTGGATGTGGGAGAGGCCTTCTAGCCTGTCCGGAGAAGGGCCCGCGGCCACGGGGACATTGGCTTGGGCCCCCGGGCCCCACTGAGCCGCAGCTGCTGAGAAGGCGCCTCGGTGGGACAGGCCTCTGACTGACGACGGTCTCTGCACACAGCACCGTCTCTGGGAGCTTGGGAGGCCCTTCCAAGCCTATTCTCCTCCTTGGCTGCCCCAGGTCCAGCTCAGCCGGCACAAGACCTTGGAAGCAGGCGTCCCGGGCGGGCCCCTCAGGCACTGAGGCTGTGGAGAGGGGCGATGGGATCCTCTTCTCTTTCAGGGCCCTGCAGTCCCTCCCGGGCGCAGGGTTACGAGCCTCCCCCAAATCCTTCTGGGCCATTTAAAGACCCAGGGAAGTTTTGGCCAGTGATGGTTTTGGCCAGGTCAGCCAGGCACCCATAGGGCCCTTTCTAAGAGATGAGATGGTAAAGCTCCCCTTGTGTTGTGTGCAGAGTCAGGGTCTGCTCTGTTTTCCCCTTCACCTGGGCATGGGTGCCCAGAGGGGCAGCAAGAGCAAGGTGGGGGTCTCAGTGACTGCTCAGACCCCTTGGGCTCCTCAGACCTGGGCCCTGTCCGGCTGTGTCACCAGGCAGAGCCACAAGTGAAAGCCCACTGGGGGAGCCCTAGAGGTGGCCCCCCTTTCTCGGGCTCTCCTCAGCTCCCAGGGCTTCAGTCCGCATCTCCTCTGGGGTCCCCATAGAGACTGTCCCTATTCAGTCTCTGTCTTGGTGACAGGAGGAACTGGTCAGTGTTTGGGCCGCGGCTCAGCTTGTGGCTCCAGCTGGTCCTGTCTGGGCTCCTTGAGGCCGGTTTCCTCCATGTTCAAGCTACTGACAGCCGCGCTTGTGACTCTTCTCTTTGCAGAATGGAAATGTATTGCCGGGAGTTAACGGAGAGGTTTGATGACGTTTGGATAGTGTCTGGGCCCTTGACCTTGCCGCAGATGGGCAAAGACGGGAAGAAGAGAGTTACCTATGAGGTAGGAGCCTGAGCTGGTGTGCGTGAGATTGGGGGAGCTCCCCCTGGGCCACGGGCTTCGGCCGGTCCCCCGATGCCAGCTCTGCCCCCGAACTTGGGGACCGGAGGCCGAGGGCTTTCAGCATTTGCTCAGCAAACTCTGGACCCTGAATATAACAAACAGCGGAAGGGAGAGACTATCCAGAGTGGAGAGAACACTCAGGATCTCATGCATCTCATGCATGAGGGGGTTAGAGGGAGTAACTTAAATATACACAGCCAGGGCCTCCTGCTCATTTTCAGTCCCTTCAATTTCTTTATTTCTCATCTGAGATTTGAAAAGATAGGGCCTCCCTCCTGCTCCCCATCCTCCCCTCACCGTCCCTTTTCCTTCCTCTCTTCCTCTTTGTGGGCTCGCCTCCCCAAAATAAGTGGGGCTCCCTCTGCTGGGAACAGTTCCAGAGTTCAGTCTGTTATTGAGCATCTTGGGGATGCTCATGCCCCTCACAGGGTGACTCTGCTTCTCCTAGATGTCTTGACTTGATAATGTGTCATGGACCATCATTGAGCTGGACGGGACCCTCTGAGCTGTCATATCTGTCTCTGTTTTACAAATGAGCAAACAGGCGCAGGGAGGGGTGGGGACCCTCTCACAGCCACTGCCTCTCTCCGTCCCTGCCCCCAACGGTTCCTTCTCTAACGCCTGTTTCTAGGAGGCTCATGAGCCGAATCAGCAGCCGTGGCCTGTCCTATGCGCTTGTAGCCTGTGGGTTGAGGGGTGGCGCCCAGCCTCGCCATGTTGCTAGCTCCCTCCCGAGCGGCTTCCAAGGTCTCTGTGCTTGCTGGAGTCGGGCTCCTGGGAGCCTGTTCTGCATTTTTGGGGCCATTTTTCACGGGGTCATGGGTAGTTTGCAGCCTTTTTGAAAACTGCTCCTTTGCCTTGGCCTCTTAGTCCCTTGGCAAGCAGCTCTGAATGTTCTGTCCAGGTCGGCTCCCTGAGTGTTCTGTCAGATGTCCGGTGGCCTCGGACCGTTCCTCAGGGGCGCTTTGTGAGAGCTGCCGTGGGCTTTTCAGGAGGGGTTGTCTCTGTCCTACAAATGGCCGCTCAGCAGGCCCGGTGAGGGCCGGTGAGAGCCGTGGCACCAGACAAACTCCAGCTTGCACTTGAGTTTTCGGCCCTTCTGGGTCACAGAAAGTTAGGGTCCGGCTTGGCGAGGAGGCCCCCAAAATGCCTTTCTGGATTCCTCCAAGATAAGGGGCCCAGCTTCACACCGGTACCGTCTGCTCCCCAGAAGGACCTGCTGGTCCTGTGTTCTCTGTGGGCTGAGAGAGCTGGCCGGGCCCTGATGGGGGGGGGCCCCTGTGAGCGGGGGCCCTTGGCCAGGCACTGTGGACGGGGCCCCTGTGTGGGGTCCTTAAGGGCGGGGCCCTTGGCCGGGCACCCTGGGCAGTCCCAAGGCCACAGCCATACCCCCGAGCTGACAGTTTACAAGGTGCAGGGAAGATAAGTACAAAATGGCCAAGGCGAAGAGTGTCCTGACTGGGGCCAGGAGCAGAGTGGGCAGCCACCATGCCAGTGTCCCCTCCTGCCGTGTCATCTCTCATAACGCTTCAGAAGGCCTTAGAACCTGCAGAGACTGCGAAGTCCTTGGGCAGCCGGCCGGGCCGGGCCTGTGGGGGCCCTTGGCTGGCGCCACCTGTATTGTTGCAGTCAGAGCGGAGTGTTCTGTGCCTTCCTCTCCTTGGCATCAGTGCCGCTCTGGCGGTTGTGTTCTTCCGGTTCTTGCCCAGCCAGTGGGCGTCTGCTTGGTTCTGGTTCTTTACTTGCCCACAAAAGAGCCTCCAAGTGCTGAGATGTACAGGGAAGGGGTGTGGGGGAGGGACGGGGTATCGTCCATATTTACATCAAGGTGGTTCTGATCCGCAGCTCCCCCAACCACATACCAGTGTCGCTCCCTTACCCCAAGCCCGGGCTGCCCCCTCCTTTCTCTCTGTCTCAATGCTGCCCCCTCCCCCCCGCACCCCCCCCCCCCCCGGGTACCGTGGCACTGCAGTCCCGCCTTCTCTGTCAGGCCCGGCCTCCACGTCACCCCCGTGTGCGGGCAGGGAACGGAGCTCATGGGGGTCGGAGCAGTCTTGCCCATGAGCCTGCGCGGTGACCCTGGGGACAGCTGTCCAGCCGGGCCCCACCCACACGGGTCTCCTGGGTTACCCCCTGCGGTCCAGTGGGAGCCCGGGGTCTGGAGGCCTCCTGGCCTGGGGCCGCTCTCAGACACCCTGGGAGGGTTATGGGAGGAGGAAGAGGGGCGGGGCAGAGGCTGTCTCACCTGAAGGCACGGCCCCTCCCTGTTCTGTACCTGGGGGTCACCTTGGGCAGGCACCCCTATGGGGCTTTCTAGAAGGGGCAGTGCCCCCCATCGCCCGGACGGCTGGAGCTCGGTGTGGGGGAAGGGCTCTGTTCTTGTTGGCTGCTGGGAGCACGTTTGTAGTTCTTGTTCTTCTGGGCCCAGCTGGGGGCTGGGACTGCAAAGACCTGGTTCTGGAGGCTGCGGGCCTCAGCCTTGGAGTTGGGGAGGCCTGATGGGCTCTGGCACCGGTCATTGGGGCCCTTTGTGCTCCCTCAGGGCAGGGGTGCTCTCCAAAGGTAGGAGTGCTCCCCGAAGGCAGCAGTGCTTGTTGCTGGGCAGGGTGATGGCATCTTGCCCTGAGCCTCCTGCCTGAGCTGTGGTTTTCAGGACTAGGACAGAAGCTGCAGCTGCTAGAAGTTCTGTCTGGTTTCTGGAAATGTCCCGCCTCTCCCACCCACCATGTCAGGGAAAGCCTGGGCTCCCAGCAGGGCCCCCCCACTCTCCTGCCGGGACAGGCTCCACGGCCGCACCGAAGCCCACGCCTTTGGCTCCGAGGGGGAGCCGGGTGCACCGTGGGCATGGCTGCCAGCAGCTCGGGCGGCTGCAGTGACCGGCCAAGGCCACCAGGTGGCACCCGCAGCACGCTCTGCCTTGTGCATGAAGGGCTCGGCCCATTCCTGGACTTGCCTCCTGCTGGGCAGGAGCCTCCTGGGGCGGCACCCCTCTCCCCCCCCGCCCCCTGCCCCCTGCCCCCAGCTCTGTGAGCCAGTGACCGGGTCCTGTGGGGGCTCGGCTTTGGGCCCGGGGTCTGCTTAGTGGGTACAGTCATGGGGGGACCTACTTATGGGGGGCAGAAAACCGGGGTTCTGTGCCTGCGGCCGGTTAGAGGGCAGAGTGAGGCCGTCCTGAGCCCGCGCGCGCACGTGTGTGTGTGTAGTTTCCCAACTGTGCCAACACGTACACTCACTGTGTATGTTATAAGTGTGTATATATGTGTGTGTGTGTCTGTGTCTGTGTATTTATAGGCGCACACACTTCATCTGTATGTGTAGCACATATACAGAACCCTCCCTCCATATGTGCACATGTACTTTGTATACTCATACATAGATGCTCCACCCTGTGGGAAGGTGTCATTTTCTCATCATGTACGCATATATTTACTCTATATGAAATCATACTTAGATACGTCCCCCCGTGTGTGTGTGCAGATGTATGTGTGTGTGTAGTGTGTGCTGTATGGTGTAGTCCTCCATAGTGCATCACCCCGTGTATGTGCATATGTGTGTGTGTGTCTAGTTTCCCTCTACTTGTACGTATATTTGCTTTTTATATAGTGATACATAGAACACCGCCCCGTGCATATGCATATAATTTCCTCTGTATGTAATATACACTGTGTATGATCATACCTGGATACATCGCCCCATGTATATGTATATAGTTTCCCCCTCTATGTAATATATATTTTACATGATCCTACTTAGATTCGTTACCTTGTGTATATATGTCTAGTTTCCCTGTATATGTGTGTGTGTGTGTACTTATATCATCACACTTAGGTACCTCGCCCCGTGTATGTGTGTATAGTTTCTCTGTATATGTGCATGTATACACTCACTGTATATAGTCATACACAGATACACGACTCCGTGTGTATGGGTATAGCATTCCTCTACTTGTACGTATATTTGCTTTTTATATAGTGATACATAGAACATCGCCCTGTGTACATGCACATAGTTTCCCCCGTATGTAATATACACTGTGTATGATCATACTTAGATACGTCCCCCCGTGTGTATGTGCAGTTTCCCCGTGCACGTACATAGATGCACTTACTACAGGTAACCACACTTAGCTCTACTGCCCCGCGTGTGTGTGTGCGTGTAGCTCCCCTACTGCATGTACATATTTTTATTGTATTTATAATCACACGTTCACACACACACACACACACACACACACACAGTCTCCGGGCCCCTGTTGGGAAGCTCAGCCGGCCGCTGGCCGAGCACTTCCGCAGTTTCTGGCTCCAGGGTCTCGGCCTCAGGGTGGTTTGATCCAGAGTCGGGGGCAGAGAACGGCCAGTAGAGAACGGCTGAGGTCCTGCTGGTGTTGTGGCGGTTCCAGGGTAGAATCTGCTGAGGAAAAGGCAGCTCAGGATAGAGGAATGGGTCGGGGCGGGGGGGCTGAGCAAGGGCAGGCAGGCAGTGGGCGTCCCCCAGAGCCGAGCGCCTCCCTGGGACGGGCCCGAGTGGCTCTCCTTAGCCTGGCCTGGCTGGGACCCGTGTCCCGGCTGCTGCGAACTGCTAAAGTGGCTTCCTGGCGTACGGCCGAGGGGGCTGAGCTGGGGAGGATTTGGGCGAGTGGCTGCTGGGAACAAGGGAGCTCCCCCAGCCTCTCAAGTCGGGGCCGGGGACTGAGCCGTAGGGACCGTGCCCGCTGCCGAGCCTGGCACCTTCTGGCCGCTCCTGCTCCCTCCGCCCGGGAACTCTCTCCCTCCGAGCCCTTTGCCTTTAGTCCACTCTCAGAGGCCCCTCCCCCAAGGGTTGGGGCGCAGGATGGAGGGAGACAGAGGAAAGGCCCAGGACCTGAGCTAGGGAAGGCGGATCCCTCAGGAGCCCAGCAGAGGGCGCCGGCTGCCCCTGCTTTGGGCTGGCTGTGAGCACTGAAGTCCGACTTCCTCCCATCTTCCTCAGCGGCTCTGGGGGAATGTAGTTTTCAGAGGGCTGTCAGCCAGTCAGGAAGCATTTATTAAGTGCCTGCTGAAAGCCAAACTACAGATAGGCAGAGAACTTAAGGTGTGATAGGTGGGGGCGGGGAGGGGGGGCTGCAGGTGCGGTGCTTTGCACAAAGCAAGTGCCGGATAAATGGGAGATGACTGACAGGAGAAGGGCCCTGGAGTTAAGGGGGCTTGGGAAAGACTTCCTGGAGGTGAGGGTTTGGTTGGGACTTGGAGGAAGCCAGAGGAGCTGGAATAGGAGCTGGAGCCGGAGCTGGAGCTGGAGCCGGAGCCGGAGCCGGAGGGTCTTGTTCTTAAAAGCCCGGGCCGAGGGTCTGAGGTGGCCATAGGGAGATTGTAAGACCGCCCTGAACACTGAGCCAAGGGGTGGACAGTGTGGACAGGGACCTGAGAGGGCGTCCGCGGTGTTGGCGAGGATTGGCAGAGGGCACATAAGTAGGATCTGGAATTGTGGGGGGTGGGATCGTCTCATGGCCTTCTACCCCCGCCCATTCACCCAGGGGCTTCAGGACTCCAAAGGACTCAGCTTCAGGAGCTTTCCTTGGCCCAGGTTCCTTCAGATTTGGTAGAGGTTTAGGGTCAGAACGCCTGGTTCCAGACCCAGTCCAGATGCTGAGTGCGTGAGAAAGTCTTGCCCAGTCAGTCAGTCTTCCTGTATCTTGCCTTCCTCACCTGTCAGATGGAAGGAAGGCTCTGTGCCCCTCCGGGACTACAGCTCCTGGGCTCCATGGGCCGCTCCTTGGGGTTCTGCCCGCTTCCCCCCGGGCTTCAGGTGCTCCCTCACCTCCCCAGCCTCCTCCTGCAGCCTCAACCCTGACCCTCGGCCTCCCCTACAGCTTTGTGTAGCTGCCTCCCTCTCCGGGACCCTGGCCCACCTTGGGCGAGTCAGAAGCAATGGGGGGTGGTCGTGACTGTCCCCGATCGGGTGGGTGGGCGGGAGCCGTGAAGAGTTAATGCTGTGAGCACACTTTAGGCAGATTATGTCATTTTGTTGGAAACCATTAAGGAAATGAATGTTGGGTTTCTTCTTCAGAAAACAGATACGGCTTTTAAGCCGATGGGATGGGAATGTGAAAGGGCTCGATAATGAGCATTATTGCATTATTGCAGCAGACCCGCACAGGCAACTTCGTTAGGTTTTCGAATGTGACCCTGGCTTTGCGTCTTCTTGGGCGGGGGGAGGGGACCTTTCCAAAGGATTTGATTTGATGCCGTCCAGCCGCTCTTTGTGTGACGGCCGAGAGTGAGGGGGAGCTCTGAGCATTTACGTGCAGCTGATTTAATTTAAAAAATCAGGAGCACCAGAGATGAGCAGGAGCAGCATCTGGCCCTTCTTCCAAGGCATGGGAATGAGCCCCTTCCAGCTGTTCTTCCCTCTGGTGAATTTGAGGCGCTGAAGCCACGCTCCACAGCCACACAGAAGGGTGACCTTTTGAGACAAGGATTACGTGGTTCCTCCCCACGCCCCTCCTGCTCGCCGCTCCGTGCCCTCCAAGGGGGGATTTGCTCTGAAGGGCCTGTGGCATTTCCCCCTTAGCTGCTTGCTTTGTCTGGGGGTCCACATTTCGAATGAATTGTTTTCTTTGGCAATTGCATTGGATTCACGGGGCCAGGTCCATGGTGGGTACTTAGTATTGGGAGCTGGGTCCTCAGCTGCTCGCGCCCGGCGACTAACGCTGCTGTCCCCGCTCTGCCTGTAGGTGATCGGCAAGGACAACGTGGCCGTCCCCTCGCACCTCTACAAGGTCATCCTGGCCCGCCGGAGCCTCAGCTCCACCGAGCCCCTGGTGTTGGGCGCCTTTGTGGTGCCCAACGACGCCATTGGCTTCCGGCCCCAGCTCACCGAGTTCCAGGTGAGTATCCACGACCTGGAGAAGATGACGGGGATCGTGTTCTTCCCGCGTTTGGATAAATCAAAGGACACCAAGAACCTCTGTGAGGTGGACAAGTGCCAGCTTCTGGACTTCCAGGAGTTCATGCTGTACCTGGGCAAGAGGAAGATCCAGGGCGCACGGACGGTCCACAGGCTGGAGAAGGTGCTGTCGGAGCTGAAGGAGGCTGGGGTGCAGGTGGACGAGCAGCTCCTGAGCCTCTACAAGCAGAAGAGAGAGCAGCTCACCCCCGTGGACCAGCCGGAGGCCCAGAAGAGGAAGTCGGGCTGAGGCCGTCGGCCACCTCAGATGCTATGACTCAGACAGCCCCCTGGTCCCTGGGACTGTCCCCCCGAAGGGACTCTGAGAAGCTTCTCTGGTCCCCTTAACTATCCCTGGGACAGGCCCCTGAAGGACTGTGTGAGACCCTGTCGGTCCCCTGGGACTGTTCCTAGGACAGGCTTGGTGGAAGACTGGGGTCCGAGGAGCTGGGCAGGCTGCTCTACCCTCTCAGGCTTATGTGAAGAGGGAGGTTCACGCCTGCCCACGGCTCCTCAGCGCACCCACACACTTCTGGACTGCCCTGGATCATGCATTTTAGAAAGACCCCTCCCCAATGTCCTGGTCAAGCCCCCTTGGAATCCCGTGACTGGCCAGCCCTCCCCAAAGCAGCCTGATTTTGAGCCACCCTCGCCGTCCCTGACTCCTGAGGGGCTGGGAGCCCCCCTCCCCGCTCTTTGGGAGATCCCCGTCCCAGCAGCAGCTGGGCCAGGAAAGCTTGCTGAGCCAGTGTGCCTCGCTCCCTGCCTTCTCCGAGGCTCTGTTTCCCCCACTTGGTGGGATTGGCAGCTGGCAGGAGCTCCCGGGTCTCGGGGCGTGGGCACTGCAGCAGCGTCCGGGCCTGTTACTTGGCTGGTTTTTCTAGGGGAGAGCAGAGGCATCGCTCCAGAACCCTTCTGCCTGGGGCAGGGGAGTGGGCTGGGCGGAACCTGAGCTGTGCCAGCTTTAATGATGGTTACAGCTCCCAGGGTCCCCGGCCGTTGTGGGGACAGGGACGTCCTCCTACATGATTAGCCTCGGGAGGGACACGGTGAAGCTCCTGTGGGGGCCGGAGGAAGGGGGCAGGGGAATTCTACGTGTTTACAAAGCACCCAGTATGTGCAGCTGCTGGGGATGCCAAGGGAGCAATGCTACTAGCTCTTCCTTCAGGAGCCCCCATTTAAGGGCCAAGGGGGGCAGGCCGGAAATAACCTATCAGTGTGAGAGTGATTGGGTGCTGAGGAGACTCCCTATGGGTGGGACAGATGGGGGGCTTCCTGGCAGCGTCCCCCACATTTCTTAAGCCAGACTCTTGACCTGGGTTTGCACAAAACCCTTTTTTCTTTTTTTCTGGGTTATAAAAATGTACAGCAAGAAGCCCTGGGGCCCAAGAAGCCCTTGTCTAAATGGATCAGACCACAGGGCCGTGTTTCCGCGCAGGCTCTGGAAGCAGTTTCTGTCATGTTTGTGTGTCTCAGCTTCTAGAAGCAGCAGCTTTAAGGGAACAGGGGTGTCGTGAGGAAGCCGGACCTTGCTGTGTTGGGGTTAAAAGGCCACATCGTGTCCGGGGCAGGAAGACATGGGCCTTGCTCAAGAGCATCCCTAGTAGCCCTGTCCCAGCTTACAGCCTGCTCTTGGGTCCTCCCCCCCCCCCCCCCCCCCCCCCCCCCCCCCCCCCCCCCCCCCCGCCTCCCCATTGTGCTTCCTCATTAGTCGGCTTCCTCCGACTCTGGGAGAATCAGAGCTTGGATGTCACCACGACCCGGGGAGATGCTGAGGGAGGAGCCGGGACCCGCCCTCTCCAGAGTTGAGATGTGAGAAAAGTTGGGGGCTCCTCGTTTTTATCTTTTTGTACTTTGGAATAAAATCTTGAGGAGACCTGGCTGAAGCGTCCTCGAGGAGCTGGGCCAGCACCGGGTGCTGGGGCCCCAGAAGGCCCAGAGTTGTGAGGAGTGGCAGGGGTGGGCTCGGCTCGGCCTTAGTGTCTGAGCCTCCGGGCCGGCCCTGCAGCAGAGGCGTCCGGCCGTCCTGCCGGACAGGCTGGGCATCGTTCTGTGCCGCCCCTACTGAGGCCTCGTGGGTGATGTGGAAGGAGTCTCCTCCTCCCCGAAACTGTGTACCACGGCCGGGGAACGTGCTCAGGCTGGGTAACAGACGTCTGTCCGGCACTGCGTGAGACCTGGGCCGTGAGACCGGGGCTGATCCTGCTGAGTCCGGCCCCTCCATTTCAGATCTCACCCCCTCTCATGGAGTCCCAGCCGAGATGGACAGCTGCTCTCTCCCCAAGGGTCCTGAGGCAGGAAAAGGTCCTGAGTGACAGTCTCCTGGAGGGAGGGGCCGTGTACCCCTCATTCCAAGGGGGCGAGTGGGGCTCTTGGGAAAGATGCATTAAAATCGTTTGCTGTTTATTGAGACTGAGAAGCAGCCGCCTGGGGAAATTTCTATATCTCCATAAAAACTGTCTCAGTTGCTTATTTTTTTTATATTTCATTGATTTGGGGTGGGGGTGACATCCCACGCTTTGGTGCGTTTACAAATGATGGGTTGCCCGTCACCACCTACCGGCCCCTCCCGCTTGTGACAGACAGTTAAATAAAGGGAACTTTGGCCCCCCTGCACCTCCCCTCCTTAGGCTCTGCTGAGAGAGGCCGGCTCGCTTTGGGGAGGAGCTGAGGGAACGCCCTCCAGGAATTAGTGCCTCGCTTTGCGCTGGTGGCCGGAGCCCTGTTCACATGGGCCCGTGGACAGACATTTCTCTGGGGGGAGAATTCGGGGGCGAAACAGCCTTGGAAGTGGGCTTCTTTCCTTCTGAGCTGAGTTAGGAGAGGTGGGGAGAATGGAACGCCCAGAGGATCTCCCTCGGCTCTGGCTGTACTTGGCCCTCCCTGCTGGGACCTGGAGCCCCAGGCCGGGGCGGTCTCCTTGTGCTCCTGGGGAGTGCAGCGCTGGCCACGTCCCACAGCGCCTGGCCTTGGGACGGCATCAGCTCCCTCCTGGGAGGCCCGGGAGCGTGAGTGACCCGGGAGGACCTGAATCTCCCATGTACGAGGTCATGTCCTCGAGTCCGTTGTTCAGGGCACATCAGCCCTTCCAGCCAGCTTCTGACTGCACAGAAGGAGGTGGGCCGACAAGTACTTAATGAGCGCCGACTGGATGCCAGGCTCTGCTACGCCCTGGGTGTACAAAGAGAGACAGAAACGTGGTCCCTGCCTCCGAGAGCTTTCCTTCTAATGGGAGAGACCCATGTGCCGGCCTCGGGTGCAAGGGAGCCGGTACAAATGGAAGGCCGGCTCCCAGGGAAAGCCCGGGTTGGCTCGTGGGGTGGGGAGGAGGAAGGCCTGCCAGGCAGGGACAACAGGAGGGGGCAGATGGCAGATTGTGGGTGAGGAACAAGGAAGCAGGGTCACCGATCACTGAGTACTCGCCTGGACAGGGAGGGGAGGGCCCAGAGGGGACAGTCCTGATCCGACACTGTTAAGCCCCCCGGGTCTGTCCCAGGCACACCTTTCATTGAGCCCAGCGTCTGGCAGCCAGTAGGTGCTCATATTTCTGATGCCCACTATGTGGTGGCCAAGCTGGGGGCTACAGAGACAAAACCAATCAGGCCCTCTAAGGAGTGTCACTGTGTGTGGGGGTCCCCATTCTGGTCCTGCCGCTCACTACTTCCTGGCCCCGAGGAGCAAGAAAGCAAGGAGGAGGAGGGCTCAGGAAAGGTCTTTGGTGCCGCAATAAACAATTCTCGGGGGGCTTGGGGGGAGGACAGAGACAGGTAGAGACAGCACAGGGAAGAGGGAGGGAGAGAGGTAGAAACAGGGAGACGGAATACAGGAGAGGGACAAGACAGAGACAGGGGAGAGAGAGGGAAGGGAGGAGGGAGGGAGGGAGGGGGAGAGACAGTTGGAGGGAGGGGAGAGGGCACAAGCCAGACGGTTCTGCCCAGGGGAGTGGGTGGTGAGGTCCATGGGGGCTAGAAAAGGGAGCACGGAGGGGGCTGGGGCAGGGGCCTTTTCCAGGATGGGGGTCTCTCAGTCAGAGGCCACAGGGTGGGGGGGGAGTGGCAGCTGGGGAGACCGAGGCTGGGGAGCCAGGCGCAGTCCGAGTCAGGTCCCCTGGAGGAGAAGAGAATTAAGGGCCCAGCCGAGGAGCTGACTAGGGAGGGGAAGCTGCCCTTGTCCTCCTGGGAAGATGTGGGGGATAAGGGGGACAAAGGAGCTCCCCCTGGGAGGGCTCAATTTTCTTTC
Organism: Sarcophilus harrisii; assembly: GCF_902635505.1. Taxonomy (NCBI): domain Eukaryota; kingdom Metazoa; phylum Chordata; class Mammalia; order Dasyuromorphia; family Dasyuridae; genus Sarcophilus; species Sarcophilus harrisii. Next base: position 13,823,195 of record NC_045426.1, on the reverse strand, counting down.
TTTTAAAGTAAATTTGATCTCTTCTTCCAACTAACAAGCATTCATTTTCTCTCCCTCTCCTTCTCCCTGGCAGTGGAGCCCCCAGGGCAGCCCCTTCCCTCACATACGGCAACCGGTCTCTCTCCTTCCCCATCTCAGGTTCCTGGCTCCGCCCCTCCCCCACTCCAGGCCAGCCTTCACCCCTGTGGTTAGGATGGTTCCGTGGGGAGGGGGCGCGTAGCTGGGGGGGCTGGGGAGTGAAGATTCAGGTCTTGGTGTCTGCTCATCCTTTCTAAAATGGACGGACCCAGCGATCTCTAAGCACAGCCCCGGTTTTCAACCCGTGTGCGTTCGCCAGTCGGGCAGCGCACCCATGTATCGCCTCCCATGTGCCCGACGCTGGGCTGAGCGCTGTGGGTACAAAGGGAGACAAGAGCCAGCCCCTGCCCTCGGAGCGCTCCCCATCGAACGGGCAGGGACGTGGGGACCACTGAGTCCGGAGCCGATCAGTCGGGGGATCATCAGCTGCCGGGGTTCCTGGGAGGGCGGCCCCTTCCCCGCCACAGAGAAAGGTCAGGGCTATTTGAAGGATGCTCCAGCCGAGACTGACTCACTACACGATGACTCAGGGGAATAAATGAATTTTAATTGGGCAGCAAATTGAAAATTGGAGTTTTCCTGCTGGACCAGAATGGCCTGGGATGGGGGTCACCTGTGGGTCAGGCTCGACAGCCTTTTGGCTTCAAAAACGAAGGCCTTCAGTGGGCCCCGGACTAGGTGCGGGCGGGGCGGTGGGGTGGGGGTGGGGGGAGACGGGGAACCGGCCCTATGGCTCTGGGAGCTCCTCCCACCTCCTCCCCTCACCTGGAGCTCCGAGAGCTACTGGAGAGTCAGGCAGTGTGGGGCAGTGGTTGGAGCAAAGTGCCTGCTGTGTGGGGGGCAGCGGAGAGGAAGGAGTGGGTTCCGCCATGTTCTGCTGGGTGACTCTGGGCACCCAAGAGTTGGAAGAAATTAATATACAGGTCTGCGGGCATGGGGGGGGGAAGAAAGTTTTCAAAGAGGGAAGGGAATAAGCATTTATTAAGCACCTGGTGTATGCCACACACTGTGTTAAGTGCCTTTACAAATGTTTCATTTGATCCTTTCAACCACCTTGGGAAATGGAGGCTGAGGTTATGTGACCGGCTCAGGGCCCCACAGCCCTTAGTTAGCTGCTGACTTCAGGTATGGCTCTGTCTGCTGGACCACCCCCCCATGTCTATTTCTTCTACTCATCCTGTTCTCCCAAAGTGTAATTGTTCTGCTACCGGCCCCCTTGCTCACTCCTCCTGCCTCTCCAGCCTGGGCTCCCATCTCTGCCCTTGCTGACCCGCACCCTTACCCTGTGCTGCCGCCTGTCCCTCCCCCCCCCCCATATCATTTCCCAGAGTACTCCAACCATTCTTGGATAACAGTGATAATGCCCTCAATCTGTCTCTGAATGTCTCTGTCTCTGAATGTCTCTGTCTCTGTTCTCTCTGTCTCTGTTCTTTCTGTCTCTGAATGTCTCTGTCTCTGTTCTCTCTGTCACTGTTCTGTCTCTGAATGTCTCTGTCTCTGTTCTCTCTGTCTCTGAATGTCTCTGTCTCTGTTCTCTCTGTCACTGTTCTCTGTCTCTGAATGTCTCTGTCTCTGTTCTCTTTGTCTCTGTCTCTGTTCTTTCTGTCTCTGAATGTCTCTGTCTCTGTTCTTTCTGTCTCTGAATGTCTCTGTCTCTGTTCTCTGTCACTGTTTCTCTATTTCTCTGTGTCTTCTTTGTGTCTCTGTTCTGTCTCTGGATGTCTCTGTCTCTGGATGTCTCTGTCTGTCTCTCTTTCCCATAAAAGCCATAAAGCGTTTTCCCAACAACCACGCCATGAGACAAGGAGACTGGGCCTGACAGTTTTGTCTCCATTCCCCAGATGAGGGGTCTCCGGCCACGTGGGGGTGTCCCTGCCAGTGTCCGAGGCAGCCCGACTGGCACCTCCTCCGGGACCTGGCAGCCCGCAGAGAGCTCTCGCTTCTGGCAGCATTGGCCCACATTACCGCCCCCCTAAAAGCTTTTCTTTTGTGGGAGCTGGTGAGTTCCCAGAGGGTCGAGCTTATGTACCCTTCTCCTTTATACCAAATTGTCAAACTCAGGGCTAGGCACGGAGGGGCTCCCCAATATCTGCTGATGAATCCTGTGAAAGGGAAGAGGGCAGGGATGACCTTGGCTGGAAGACAATGAATTTGGGGCATCATTGCTCTGTCTGGAGTGTCCAGAGCATCCCTCGGACCTCTTCTCTCTCTGTCTCTGTCTCAGTGACTTGGGGGATCCGCACGGGCGCTTGAATTGCGTCAGGAGAAACATCAGATTTCTAAGGAAGGAGGTGAGGGCCTCCTGACCTCTGGCCTGGCTTGACCCCTTCCGAGGGTGCTGTTCACATTTGTCAATTTTTTCCCACCCCCGGCCTGGGGACACAATGTCACCCAGAGATTGTTAAAGAAAATGGAGAAGGGTCGGGGACACGCAATCGCCCCCTTCAAGAGGTTTGACAGAGAAAAGATGTAGGCCCAAGAGCCGGAAGGGTCACTTTCTGCGGTGACTTTGTTTGGACCGTGGGCAGAATCGGGTGAACAAAAAGGGAGAGTTTGGACTTTTTTGAGGAAAGTGGGGCGGGCCCAAACCAGCCCAGACTGACCCCACTCCTGGGGCAAGAAAGAGGGGCTGTCGGGGCGAACGGTGTGGGGAGGCTAGAAGGAATCGGTCCTAGGTGCTGGGGACCATAGTGATACCCTCCTCCCAAAAAAAAAAGGGAGGATCCCTGGGAGAGGGTCACGGGAGCCCATTAATGGCCCATCCACAGGCACTTCTGGGGACCCTCCTGTGTGCCAGGCTCCAGGCTGCCCCCGGGAGACACAAAGAAAGGCAAACTCTAGGAGCTTCCAGGCTACCCGGGAGGGGCGCAAACAAGATCTGGGCAGCGTGAATGGGACAGTCTGAGAGGGGAAGGGGCTGAGGGGGGGCTGGGAGAGGCTTCCCCAGGGGCCAGGAGCGAGGAAGCCCCCAGAGAGGGAGGCTGGATGAGCCCTCCCAGAATGTTGGGGGGTATGAGGGGGGATGGTGGGAGAACTTGCAGTTGGGTCAGACTGTGTGGGCAAAGTTCCAGGGAGCTGAGAGGTCCCTGAGCTCAGGGACGGAGGCTTCTGGGGGGAGAGGCACAGACCTGGGCACCCCTGGGGCGGGGGTGGAGAGGCCGGGAGCAGGTGGTGTTTCTCAGGAGAAGGGACCGAGGCCTGAGGGGGTTGACTGGACAGAGGGGCCTCTAAGGAGGTGTCAGGGAGCGGGGCCCTGTGTGAACAGGCCTGTCATAGGCCCCTATCGGCCGTCAGCGGCACCCTCTCGACACCCCCGGCCTGATAAGTGGGGTGTGATCGGCCCTTGTGACACGGCTTGGAGGCAGGAGAAGCAGGGGCCGCCCATCTCAGCCCCCGGGGGGGGGGAGCCGAGGGGGGCCCGTGGGGGGGAGGGGAGCCGGTGGGCCGGGTTCCCACCTCCCCACATAGTTTCCACAGGACTTGACATCAGAGACCCCAGAGGAGCGCACCCCCCTCCCCCTTCCCCAGCCTTCCCGGAGTCAGCCGGTGGCGGAGGCCCCGGGGCGGGGGAGGCCCCGGGGCGGGGGAGGCACAGGCTCAGGGGAAGCAGACGGAGGGGAGCGCTTATCTCGGCCCCCCCGCGGGGCTGCCCGTGACCAGGGCTCTCCGGCACTTTTCAGAGAGGAGACAAGGCGAGCACGTAACCTGGCCCGGGCCCGGGCTCCGGGCAGCGGCGGCTCCGAGCGCTGAGCGGGGGACCCCCAGAAACGGGTGACTAAGTGTCTGAGCTCCCCGGTACCTCCCCAGCAGCTCTCTTATCCTGACCTCTCGCCCTTATCTCCCTCGGGCTGCTGCCGCGCGCTCGGTTCCAGCCCCCCTCCCCCCCCCGTGCCCCCTCCCCTCCCCTCCCCCCTCCCTCCTCTCTCTTTCCTCCTCACTGACGGGCCGAGAAGCCTGGGGGGGGGCGGGGCGCACGGGGGCGGCCACTGTCCGTTGTCACCACACGGAGGGCAGCGACAGGCGGCAAGGAAGGGCCTTCAGTGAGGCCTGGACTTCACCAGTGTGTGGGGGGTAATGATGTATATATATAATATGCGCGCACACACAGTATCTAACACCATTGACAAACGACCTCCCGGAGCCCCGGAGGGGACCCGCTTTGCCCGCGCCGTGAGGGCCCTTCGCGTTCTCGGGGACGCTTCCGGCCGCCATCCCCCGTTTGGGGTTTTTGGCAGGGAGAAGGCGGAGGCCCCCGCGCCCTTCCCCAGCCCACTTCCCAGAGGAGGAGACTGAGGCGGACGGTCCGTGCCCGGCCCGAGTCACACAGCTGGGAAGCGCCGGCCTCGGGCTCCGCTTCAGGGCTGCCCCCCCCCCCCCCCCCCCCCCCCCCCCCCCCCCCCCCCCCCCCCCCCCCCCCCCCCCCCCCCCCCCCCCCCCCCCCCCCCCCCCCCCCCCCCCCCTCCCCCCCGCGCTCTGTAGGAAGCCACAGCAGGGCCCTCGCGGTGACGGGGACGGCGGACAAGGGGCCCAAGGGTCGGGAACAGTCCCGAGTGACCCCGGGTCTCGGAGGGGTCAGGGAGCGCGAGGGAGCGGGCGCCCCCTTCGGGAGCGGCGGGGTGTGGAAGGCGGCGCGCCCCGGAGCCCACGGGCCCCCAGGCCGGGCACGGAGCCCTGCGAGCGGCCGCGGGGCCTGGCGGCCGGGACAGTGACCCCGGGAGTGACGCTCCTCCTCGGGCCGGGCAAGGTTCGTTCCCGGAAGCCGCCCGCGCCTTCGCGCTCGGGATCCTGCCCCGGCCTCTCCTTCATCCTTCTTTCCCGCGCCCGGTGGCTCCGGCCTGGCCAGGGCACGCGACCCTCCCTCACTCCGGCACGCGGACCGGGCTCTTCTGGCCCCGCCTCGGATCCTCCCCTGGGCGGGGCTTTCCCTCGGGCTGCTCCTCCCCCTGGGCGGGGCTTCCCCTCGGGGAGCGAGGATCCTCCCCTGGGCGGGGCTTTCCCTCGGGCTCCTCCTCCCCCGGGCGGGGCTTTCCCCTCTCTCCCCAGGCCCTCCGGGCCCTCCCTGGGCGGACTTTTCGGGATGCCCTCCCCGGGGGGCTTTCCCGTGCTCCCTCCCCGGGCCGGGGCTTTCCCTCGGCTGCTCCCCTCCCCTGGGCGGCTTCCCCTGGACAGGTCCCCCGGGCGGGGCTTTCCCTCGGCTTTCCCCCTCCCTGGGCGGGGCTTTCCTCAGGAGTCCTCCCAGGGGACTTTCCCTCGGCTCTCCTCCCCGGGCGGGCTTTCCTCGGGCGGTCCTCTCCGGGGGCTTTCCCTGGCCTCCCCAGGCGAAACTTTCCCTCACCGCCCTCCCCGGCGGGCCCCGGCCCCCCCGTGGGCGGGAAGCTTTCTTTCCAAAGCGTGGGCCGGGGGGCCAGGGCCGGCTCCGCCCGGCCCGGCCCCGATGCCCGGCGCTGCCCCCGATGCCCGCCCGGCCCCCTTTCCCCAGGGGGCCCTCCCAGGCCCAGGGCCCACCGCGCTCCCCGATGGGGGTTTGGAAACCCTCCTTAGGCAGGACGTTTTCTGTTTTGTTGTTGGCTCTGGTACACAATTTTGGACAAACGTTTGTTTTTCCCCCTGTTCAAAAGACTATGGACTAAAACGCTTGTTAAATGAATTAAAAAACAGGGGAAAGGAAAAGAAGGAAAAGGGGAAAAAAGGAAAAGGAAAGAAGAAGAGAAAGGGAGGAAGGAAGAAAAGGAAGGACGGGAGGGAAGGAAAGCGGAAACCTATAATTTTTCTGTAAAGCCTCTAATGTCGTGAACACAGAAAGGGCCGTCCCTGCTCTTGAGGTTCTCTTGTTCTAAGGCGGGAAACGTGGGAAAAAGTTTCAGTGCCGAGTTAGAGAGAGAGGTCCGCAAGTCTCTAGGCTGCAGCAGCAAAGTAGATGGGCCGCTCTGCCGTCTTCTTATTGTGTTTGCTGTCATTTCCACTGATAAAACCATGTCAGCCATATACTGAGCCACGGGACAGTGCCAGAGATGCTGGTGACCAGGACAAAGGATCCATTTGAGTTGCAACCAGGGTCCTGTTACTTTGCACAAGATCTATTTGTGTGTGTGAGAGACAGAGACAGAGAGAGACAGAGAGAGAGACAGAGAGAAAGAGATAGAGAGAGACAGAGACAGAGAGAGAGAGAGACAGAGACAGAGAGAGAGAGAGACAGAGACAGAGAGAGAGACAGAGACAGAGACACACAGAGAAAGACAGACAGAGACAGAGACAGAGAGACAGAGACAGAGAGATGCAGAGAGAGGGAGTGAGGGAAAGGGTGTTTGTGTGTGTGTGTGTGTGTGTGTGAAAGAGAGAGAATGAATGTGTGTATGTTTATATGTGTGAGTGTGTGAAAGAGACAGAGGCAGAGAGATAGGGAGGCAGAGGGCTGGGAGGAGGCAGGGCCGGGGCTCTCCTTGCTCCCTCCCACCCTCCCTCCCACTTTGCCCGCTCTCCAAGGCAGCAAAAAAAATTTACCAGAAGCTCTGGACTAGAGTTCTTCCTCACTCGATGATTGCTGTCTGCCAACCAGGACTTTGTTGATTGAGATGAGACATAATCAATAGGGGCTTCTCCATTAGACAGCATTAATGACCGGACACTGCTCTTCCAGCCTTTGATTCCACTTGAAGGTTGGCACTTCCTCGGCCTCTCTCTGGGTCTAGATGTGGCTTGAGAGAAAGTGACAAAGGCAGCTAATGCTTTGAATGCTTTTTTGCTTAAGCTAAAACAACCTTCAAGTGCTCAAAATTACTTTAAGGATTTAAGGTGTTGGTTTAAAAATAAATCAATGCAAAAATGCTCACTAGGGGTCAAAACTCTTAAGTGATTCCCCTCCTTCTTCTCCCTCAAGAGGAGAAAAGTTCTGTGATGTGAGCCAATCGCTGGACCAAAGGGGTCGCCACGTCCCCGGCCACATCTCTTCCCGATCAGCTGGAGCATCCTTGGCAGGGTGGGCCTTCAGGGAATTCTCGTGTAACAGTTTCCAGGCCTCCCGCCTGCCACGCTGTTCTCCTCTGCAAACTTTTGATCATTTTCCCTCTTCCGACAGAGTACCCAGAATGCTCCAGGTGTGGAGCGACAAACAAGGAGGCCCCAAGACGAACCTCCCTTGGTGAGGAGGAAAGGCTCCTCTAGCTCCTTTCCTCAGCAGAGGTCCCAGCTCTTTAAAACTGCACCAAGACTTGTAGAATATTCCCAAAGGATATATATTATAGATGGACACACAAGTTTAATTTGCATTCTTATTTTCTTTATCATTTTCTTGCATCTAGACAATCAACAAAACAATAAATCAAGCCATGATTTGTAGCATTTGCTGATTTCCGAGATATAAATGCTCGCGCTGGACATTTAAGAATCAGGTTTTGTGACCTGGCTCCGCGTAGCCCTGGGCCCATGTCACAAAAAAGGTCAAGGACCCTGCACCAGAGGAAGGGAAGCACTGGCTGGGCCACATTACCCACTGAAGGGGTGGTTGGCCCGCCTGGGAGGGGACCATCATCTCAGCTACTGGGTCTTGTACCGGGCCAATACGTGACATCGTACCTGGGCCGAGGAAGAGACGTGCCCGCCCTCCCTCTCATGTTCTAGATGTATTCAGAAATCCACAACAGGAAACGGTCTCGGCTCCATAACAGGATATGAGGACCATGGAGCAGACAGATGGTGCTGCTAGAAAACAGGATGCAGAGAACAAAGATGTTCCCAACATTCACGACCCAGTCCTTCAACAGACCTGGCGGTCAATACGTCTAGCCCCGGCCCAAGGTCTTGCCTTAGCTCCATTGAGCCAAACCCATCTGAACAGTGAGATGTCAAGTCCAGGGTCCTAACGTGTCCGGCTGTTCCACTGGAAACATGCTGGGGGAGATAACACGCTGGATTGGGAGACAGGGGTCCTGTGTTCAAATCCCACCTCGTGCCTGCCCTAGTACTGTAAGCAGAGGGCTCAGAGCTGCCGTCCTATCTTTGTGCAGAATCTTTTCCCAGCTTCTCAAGTGTTGCATGAATGCAGTCATAATTATTAGCTTCCGTAAAAATGAACTCTTTAAGAGGCAGCTAGCCAGTGCAGTGGGTAGGGCATTGGGGCTGGAGTTAGGAAGAGCTGGGTTCAAATCCAGACTTAGCTGTCCACCCCAAGAAGCCCATCTCATGGCCTGGGGCTGACTCGTGGCCTTGCGTGGATTCTAAAGGGGGATGTAAGCTGCCCTTTGGTCTCCATTGTTGATCAGCTCATCTTGTCTTCTGGGTACATTTCTCTAAATATATAAATATGGTAATTGTCCAGAAAGGCCTGAGCCTGTGATTTCTGTTATGCAGAACTCCAGGGGAGAAAGGTCTCTCCACCAGTGCACGTTGGCACTTTCTTTGCAATTTATAGTCTTAGAAGGATGCTTAGAACACCGAGGGCTTAAATAATAATAATGATTAATAATAATAATAACAATGTCTAACATTTATGTAGTACTTACTATGTGCCAGGCATTGTGCCAAGTGCTTCACAATCCTTACTCTCGTTTGACCTACACAACACACCTTAAAAACCCTGGGAAGTAGGTGCTATTATCTTCCCCATTTTACAGATGAGGAAACTGAGGTAGGCAATGGTGAAGAGATTTATCCAGGGTCACCCAGTTAGGAAGTATCTGGGGTAGAGTTTGAATTCAGGTTTTCCTGACTCTAGGATCCCTTTTCTATGCATTATGCTACCTCTAGGACCACAACCCCAACATGGACAAAATAAGGATAGTTCATTGAGCAACATGGGTCAATCCACTCCTCCCCCTATTACTTTCCTTCTTCTTCCCTCTCATCCCCCATCACTGTTAAAATGGAACCCATTCTGTGCTTCAGAGTGATACCCACGGGCATCTTCTCAGCTCAGATCCATCTGGCTCATGTCCTTCTACCCAGAGAAGATTGGCTCTCTGGGGCGCTCCCCATCTTTCCTCCCTCTCTCTTTATCCCTCCATGGCAGGCCCCCTTCTTTGCTGAGCAGCGATTTCCTGGTATCCTGTGTGCCACTTCATCCTGGGTAATATTCTGCCTCCTCCTTACACCCACTACAGGTCAAGCCATTGCCCTTTGAGTCTTCCAAAATAGAGAGATTATAGTGTTCCATGACTCACAGCTTGGAAAAAAATGGTTTTTTTCCTCATCACATTTGTGATTTCATGAGTGTAGGAAGCTCCTGGTGAAAAACTTTACTTGTCAGGGTAGTTTGGCGTCTAGTCAGCAACGATAGCCTTAGGAGAGCTGCCTTCTCTGACCTCCCTCACCCTTCTCTTCCCTTCTCCTCCCCAGTTCTCTCCTCCCCTTCCCCCTATTTCCTCTCCCTTCCCTTTCTCACCCCTTTCCTCTTCTCAAAGTTCACTGACATCTGCACCTTCCCCTCTCCCCTCTACGGGGATGACTCCCCAAAGTAAACTCTCCAGCCCTGACCTCTTCTTGAGTTCCACATGTGAATCCTCAGCTCCCTCTCGATAGAACTGTTTGTAACCCTTTGCATCTGACCCTGCTTTTAATTTTAACCCACCGTGATGCCTCATTAACTTGGAGTCAATATGGAGTCTGACTCCCCACTGACTCAGCACCTGCCCCGTTACATGATCATGGAGCCTCGGAGTGGAAGAGAAATCAGACGCCCATCATTCAACCCATTCCTGAATGGGAATCCCTTCTACAACACTCATATTGAATGCTCATAATAAGCATTTCTTCCTTCCTCCTTCCTTTTCTCCCTTTCTTCCTTCTTTCTCTCTTTCCTTCTTTCCTTCCTTCCTTTCTTCTTTTCTTCCAACTATAGCATTGAAAACACAGCAATTAAACACTTGAGATGGGCCAGACACTGTGATGAGTGCGGGGTCCATGGATACAGTCCCTACCTTCAAGAAGTTTATATTCTAATGAGAGAAGATAGTGCCCCCAAGGAGCTAGAATGGGAGAGGGGGCAAGAGACGCCCTGAGGAGGTCCTTGGTGACCTGGTTCTGGGCAAGATCAGGGGATCAATCATGGGAGCCCGGGGTCAGGAGGAGCAGAGCCCCAGGGAGAGGGGGATGTGGGGGATGACCAGAATCCAGGAGCATGGTTTGGGAAACGCTTCAAAGATCTCTAACAAGCGTCCATCTAGTTTCCCTGCAAAGACCTCCAGTAATGGGGAATTCCCTCCCTTCCTCCTCAAACAGCCCAAGCTCTCCCTTGTTAAGGGATAACCCAAATCTGCCTCTGTAGCTTCCATTGAGCTCTAATGTGTACAGAACAAATGGAAACCTCATTCCTCAGAATACTTTTCCCAGAAGTCCACTCTTCCTCATCTAAAGTTTCTGGGCTAAGGTCCTTGCTTCCTCCAGCTGGTCCCTGTATTTCAGGGCAGTGTGATGGAAGGATGGGGAGCCCTTGATTCAGATCCTAGATTTTTACTTAGGTCACTGTGAGTTAGTCCCTTCACTTTCGAGGGCCCCAGTTTCCTGACTTAAAAGAAAGGGGTTGATCCTTAACGCTGCTTCCTCCTTGAAACCCTAGGACTGCCTCATTTTTGGCCTCCGACCCTGCTTGCTGCCTCATCTAGCACGTCACAATTTCTCACTGTCCTTCCTAAAAGGTCTTGCCTAGACCTGAACACAATAGCCAATGATCTGCCCATCCAGCACCGTTGGTTATCGCCTCACTTGAAACCTTCCTCTTCCTCACTGTCTACCACAGGTTCAGGCACCAGGGTCTGGCCTCAACCTCACACTATTTCTTTCCAAATGAAAAATATGTGTGAGGTCTTAGCACAGTGCCTGGTATATAGTAGGTACTTAATAAATGCTTGTTCTTTCTTTCTCCCATCTCCTTTTCCCTCAAATCCCATGACTCATCTCCATTTCCTTCTACTTTTCTTTTCCCTTCATTTTTCTCCCTCTCAGAAGCCTCCATGTTCTTGTTTCTCCCTCCACATCCCACTTCTGTTCCTTCTCTGACCCTATGTGAGCTTGGGTAAGCTGCTCTGTTCTCGGGGGCCTCAGTTTCTAAGTTGAGGGTTGGATTAGATACTCTCCAAGTTCTAAATCTAGAACCCCATGCTCCTTCTTCCTGTTTCTCCCACCTTCTTCAACTGTCCCTCCTTATTCTGTCCCACTCTGTGCTGAGAGTAATAGTTGGAAGGAAAGAAGAAAAGAAGGAATAAAAAAGGAAGGAAGGAAGAAAGGAAAGAGGGAAAGAAGGAAGAAAGGAAAGTAGGAGGGAGGGAAGGAGGAAGAAAGGAAGAAAAGGAAGGAGGAAGCAAGCAAGGAAGGAAGAAAAGGAAGGATGGAGGAAGGAAGAAAAGGAAGGAGGAAGGAAGAAATGCTTACTGAGCCAGGCCCTGTGTGAAGTATAAGCACATGGCAGTAATTATTGTAATCAATTCCTTTAATTACTTGGCAGTAATTCTGTTAGTACATGTCAATAAACTCTACGACTCCAATGACCATCTCTGTACTTCTGGGACCCACCAGCCCTCCCTGGCTGCTCCCCCACGTGAGCTGTTCCCCTCTGAGAATGGGGGATTTTTGAGTCCAGCACTATCCTGATTGTTTGAGCCCTTAAAGCCTGGCACAGGGCGAAACAACAGGCTTTTCATTCATGTGTTCATTTAGTCTCTCCTTCCTGTCAGTCCCTCCCTCCCTCTCTCTCTTTCCTTCTCTCTCTCCCCACTGCCTTTGTCTCCCCTTCAGTTTCTCCATCTCTTTCTCCACCTTCTCCCATCATTCCCCGGGTCCCTTCCCATTTTCTCTCTCCCTGGTCATCTTTCTCTGTGTCGGGGCTGGTCTGGAGTCTCCAGAGGGACCTATCGGGCTGTTTCCTGAGGAGCTGGCGAAGATATTTTCTCAGATAAAGTTACTGTTTATAAGATTCAGCCGAGGCGTGGGCGGGGGATTAGTGGGAGAAAATTGAAAAGGAGGACGGATTTGTGAATTCTCTGCCTCCATCTGAATATTTTTGTCCCCAGTATGAATGTGCCCCTGACAGTCAACACAAAGAGGCTCCGTGGTTCAAAGGGAAGATGGGAGATTGCGGCGCCGACGGCTCCGTTTCCTAGGCTTGGCAAATGGGATCGAAGATGACAGATGACAGTCTCTTAGGTGGGAGGAGTGGGGGGGTGATGGTTATGGATAATCCCAGACCACGGCCGTTCTCCCAGGCCTCTGGGGCTCTGGGGGCTTTGGGAGAACCACAAGGTCCTAGATTCACAGTAGGGGGGGATAGAACGGGTCCGGATTGAGGAACTGAGACCCAGAGTGTCCACAGAGCTTGTCACTGACAGGCTGGCAGGGATGGTCCCTCCTGTCCAGCCTCTGGGGCCCCAGCCTTGCTCCATCTTCCACAGCAGCTCCCCCACCCTGGAAGTTCAGAGCCTCCCGTAGTCCCTTCCTCTGATTCTGGTTCCCATTTTGAGGAAAAAGCCGGGCCAGACCCAGACCCAGCTTGGTCTCTTCTGGCACCATTCCTGGCTCTCCAGCTTTTGCCACTCGGCCCCCTGAACCTCTGTTGTACCTTTTCACCCTTCCCTTCCCCCATTGTAGCCCAACTTCCTCCATTAGAGTGTAAGCTTCCTGAGGGCAGGGACTTCTTGCTTCCATCTTGTGCAGTGCCTTGTATGCAGTGGGTGCTTAATAAATGCTTGTTGGCTTTGAGTCCCTTGTCTCAAGTCACAAGGTCCCAGAAGTGGCAGGGTCTGGATCTGACCTGGGGAAGCCTCCCCTCCCCCCACACTGCTGGGGGGTCTTTGGCCGTGTTGCTCTAATGCTCCCAAACATTCTTGGGGCGTCGGCAATGGAAGAGACTCTCCCCAAGCCGGCCGAACACTCAGAGACTGCCTCGGGTGGCTGTTCCCATGACTCACCCCGTAGTCTGGGACACTGATGAGTCCTCTGTTGGCTGGTGAATTTTCACCCCGAGCTCAGCTTGCTTTAGAGGGAGAGTGGGGAGAGGCAGGAGGACATGGAGAGAACTTTGGGCAGGGGTGACACCGGCTCCTCTCCTCAGGATCACTGGGTAAGGTGACTATGGAGTCTCCGAAATGGGGGGTGGGGAGCCTTAGCAAAAGGGGAAAGGGGTGTTTCTCTCTACGGGATTTTGGGAGAACACCTTCTGTGCCTTGCAGGGTACAAATAAATGTGGGGTGCTGAGCCTCCGAGGTTGTCGGATGGGGAAGCAAGTCAGAGAAGATGAGAAGTCCTGGGCCCAGTCCCCGCCACACCCCTAAAACCTAAGGTCACAGGCTCCAGAAAAGCTAGAGAGTCCAGCCCAGTTCAGATACTCCTTTCATGTTTCCCCTTCCCTCCTAAAATCTCCCCCCTTCTTGTTCTTCCATCTCTCTCTGCCTCCCTCCTACACTTGGTTCTCGCTGCCAACCCCATTCTTTCTCTCCCTTTATGCTTCTTCAGCCCATCCTTGCGGTTTCACTTCTGACCCAACTTCTGGGTGGTTCAGAACATCCCTGTCCTCCATCTTTGAATTGCTTTCTTCTCTCCTGTCCTATGACCAGGCTCAGAGCTGGGCCACTGGGGCCACCTGCTCCTCCGATCTGACCCCTAAGCTGCCATATATCCCCGGAGAGGACTGGGAACCCCAGCCCATGTTATCCCATCTTATCTGGGTCCTCACTGCAGCATGGCGGTCCTTTTGTTATTCCAGTACTGAACTCCTCTCAGTACTTGTTTAAGACCCTTCCTGAAGCCACTGATTTCATCTCTCTGTCTCTGTCTGTCTCGGTCTCTGTCTCCTTTCTCCTTCCTTCCTCTCTGTCTCTCCCTCTTTTCTCCTCTCTCTCTCTCTCTCTCTCTCTCTCTCTCTCTTCTCTCTTTCCCTCTCTCTTTTCTCTGTCTCTGTCTCTCTCCCTCTCTCTTTCTCTCTCCAGAACAACCTCTTCTCTAAGCTCCTCTGTCTCTTACCTCCCTCATCTCCCTCTTCACCCTTTGAGGATGAACTGTATCTTCCCCCGTCCCCTTCTCCTTTGCTCTATTCTCTGAAGGGGAGGTTGTCCTCCTTGCTTCCTCTCCCACCCCCTTTGTCACTTCAGCCCCTGTCCACTACTCTCCTGGGATTTTCCTCCTGACACTCTGACTGGTCCTCGGCCCCCTGTGCAGGCTCCTCCCCTCCCTCCCAGTCCCCCCGGGGGGGGGGGGCTAGCTTCCCAAGCTTTGTCTGGCTCTCTTCCTACACTCTCTTTCTCTCTAACCTCGTTGGTGCACCCAGTGCTCTGTAGGGCTACCCCCTGACTGCATACATCCCACCCTAATCTCTTCCTAGCTCAAGTCCCACCTGCCCTAGAAAGGACTCTCCCCAAGCCCCCAGTCAAGGGCCGCCCTCCCATCCAATTGGGTCTTTACCTTCCCTAGGAAGGTGTCCAGTCCCTCTGACCTGATTATTAAGGGGACACCCGAGATCAGACCAGGACCACCTCTGTCGGGCGAGCCATCCCCGGACCCTTGCACTGCCTCTGGGACTGCCAGCACGTCCACAGGAGGCAGGGTCTGGTTCTGCCCCGGGGTCTCCACGCAGGGCCCCCCTGACTCTGGCTCCAGGCCGGGCCCCCTCCGGCTGCCCCTCCATCCTTGCTCTCCTCCCGCTCGCCTTTCTAGCTGCAGTGGCTCTGCCTCCCACACACTCACCTAATGGGGCTCCTCATCCCTGTTCTGTCTTTGTCGTTACTACAGCAACAGGACCAACATGCTGAAGGCTACTCCAAACTTTGGGCTATTTCTGGGTGGCTAACAGGCCTGCGAGCCGTTTCTGCTCTGGCAGGTGCATCCCAGGGCCCTTTGCTCCATCTCAGGCTCTTTTCAGCCGGGCTCCTCTCCTCTGATTACTCCATTCTCCCTTTCAATCACCTAGGTCTGAATGAAGGCAAGTCCTGCCATGTACCAGCCCCATTCTGGTTCTTGGTGGGGAGCCTCCTCCTCACTCAGCATCTCCCACTAGGGCCTTGTGGGTTTGAGAATCCCCTCCCCTCCCCTTCCTCCTTTCCTCCCCTGCTCCCATCCTTCACTGAGACAGTGGGAGTCAGACTGGGCAAATTATCCCCAGAAGTCCCTGGAAGGGGAGGGAGGAGACGGGGAGGGGTATGGGGGAGAGTAAGGCTTGAACTGAAGGCTGCTTTCAGAAGCGTCACCTAGGCCCCATAATTAGAGGTGAGGTAGTAATTACCCGGAGCTCCGTCTCAGAGACACTCAGAAATAATCCCTCTTGTTTCTGAGGAGGGGGTCTCAGCGGGGAGGCTCCCGGTGTTACTTGGACGCACATTTCCCTTCCCCTGGGCTCAATGATCCCTAAAACTTAATGATCTAAAAGTTAAGTGCAGCCTTGTAGTTAATGATCTATAAAGAAATACTTCCGTGAAGCCAGGTGCTCTGGTTGGAGGGCCGTGAGTGCTCTCACATTTGGATCAAATTTTTTTTCTTGCTCGATTTTATATATTAGCACATTCCAAATTATATCCAACAACCAGACAAGTGACATTTATTAGATGTTTTTCAAACATTATTTTGCTTGTTGTTCATTACAGCTTTGTGAAGTAAGTGATGCAAGATTTTGGGCCTGTTCTACAGATGAGTAAAATGAGGCTCAAAGTGTTACTTTCTAAGGGTCACAGTCAAGGAGGAGGGGGGATTTGAACCCGGTTCTCTTGGGACTTGCAGTGCAGGGCTCTTTCAACTGTACCACATTCTCTTTCAGGTGTGAAGACAGAGGTTTGGGACTGTCTGATGGTTTTTTGAATTACCCTGTTCTCTGTGGGTGAGTGTAATTTAATTCTTATATAGACTATTCAAATAGTCCTATACAAAAATACTTCTTTGCAGGGAAAGGGACCCAAAAATGGCAGCCTTTTTTTGTAGTGGCCAGAAACTGGAAACTGGGAGGCTGCTCTCAGTGGGAGAATGGCTGAATAAGTGATGGAATATTATTGTTCTGTAAGAAACAATAAGCAAGATGATTTCATAGAGGCCTGGAGAGATTTACAGGAACTGATGCAAAGTGAAATGAGCAGAACCAGATCATTATACACGACAACAGCAATACTGCATGAGGATCAGTTCTGATGGACATGACTCTCTTCAACAGTGAGATAATTCAAACCAGTTCCATTTGTTCAGTGATGAAGAGAGCCATCTACACCCAGAGAGAGAACTGTGGGAACAGAGTGTGGACCATAACATAGTATTTTCATGCTTTCTGTTGTTCGTTTTCATTTTGTTTTCTTTACCAGTTTTTTTTTTCTTCTTGATCTGATTTCTCTTGTGCAGCAAGATAACTGATATATATGTATACATAAATTGGATTTAACATATATTTTAACATATTTAACATGTATGGGACCACCTACCAGCTAGGGGTGGGGGTCAGGGGAAGGAGGGGAAAATTTGGAACAGAAAGTTTTGCAAGGGTCAATGCTGAAAAATTACCTATGGTAATGCTTTGTAAATAGAAAACCTTAAAAAAATACTCCTTTGATGTGTCATCATGGTGTAGAGATGGTCGTAGGCTCTTGAGAGCCACATTGTTGGAATCCAAGCTCCAGCAGGCTGGAACCAAGCTGCAAAGGCAGGACAGAGAGACTGTGGCTACTTTTGGAAGAGCAGCCTCGCTGAGTATGTAGAGAGAGGCTCATCACCCGTCGGGTGGCCCTCAGGGGAGGAATCCTTTTGGTAGGGAAACCCTCAAAACAAAAATGGTCCATCTCTCCTTTTGCTTTTATAATGATATTGGTTGGAAGAAGTGACTGCAGATCTTAAGAATCACAAAGTTTTTGATTGAGTGTAAATAAGAATTTAACTACTAGTACTCTAACTGTGCATCAAACCCTAAGACAGTATTGAGTTTCTGGAGGAGATCCATGACTGTTTAAGAATTACGCATGACAATCTACACAGAAACCAATAAGTGGATGACAAATATCTCCGATTCAGATTGTATAATACAATTAGATCAACAACTTTTATATTTGTCCATCAGTGCATATGTGTGTATACATATGCTATATAATATATGTTTACATGTCCGCACACAGTCTACATATATGTCTATACATTATACACATAAGTAATATACAATGCATTAAATATTTATTAAGCACTAACTATGTTCCAGGCACTGTGCTAACTGGGGAGCATACAAAAAGGGGCAAAAACCAATCCCTGCCTTAAAGGAGCTTACAGTCTAATGAGGGAGACAACATACAAACAGATGTATACAAAACCAGTTATGTATGGAATAAAGAGGAAATAGTTCAAAAAGTTTAAAAAATAGTTTAAAAGTAGTAAAAAAAAGGAAAAAGTTGTAAAAAATATTTTAAAAGTTAAAAAAAAGTTGAGAGATTAGGGAAGGTTTTCACATGGATAAATATGTATATGTATATATAATATATATTATATATACACACATATATATTTATACACATACATAAACATAACATAAACACACACACATACATCTATCTATAAATGGGCTTTTGTTTGAGGGAGAAGTTTGAGAACATTTTAAAAACCAGCAATTTTTCTAAAGCAATCTAATCATTGTCCTCATTATGTTCAATTCTGGGCCCAACTCTGTCATTTTTTAGTGTGTGTATGTATATGTATATCTATATCTATATATGCATCTATTTACAATACACTTATACATAGTTGCACACGCACATACAGCCAACACATGCATTCCAAGCTACTTAAAATTACAAAGGCTTTTGGGATACTTTGTATGTAGAAGGTTCATGGTGGTTGTGGGAGCCTGGAACACATTGTAAAAAAGAGGTTTCATAATGGCATCTAAGTAAAGGAAGTTATCAGGAAAATGCACGAAGGCTGAACATGGCCTGGCCACATAGAGGGAAGAATACCCATTGGGCGACCTAAGGAGTTTTTTACAAGGTCAAGGCTTTTGGCCTTTTGGGGAGATTTCCCAGTGGCGAAATGATAGGAGAACATCAACAAGAGAACGGTCCAGCAGAGATGGAGTTACGTAATTGAAGAGCCTGTTTATATACTTAGGGATCATAGAACCATTTCCATATTTGAAAATGGATTTTTGTCAAGTCCCCAGTGATTTGATACACTCCCCCACATACAACTATTGACATTCTTCCAAGTATCAATAGAAGGAAAGAAAGGATGAAAAAGTATCCATGGAGAAGCTGTAAGTCAGATGGAGAGGTCCCATGATCCTTAGGGTTCAGATGGTTGTCAGTCGTCATTAATGTCCTTGCCACTAATAAAAGTCTCCAAGGATGTGACGTTGACATTTGACAGAGCCAAGGTCATGGCTGCCAGGACCGTCCTTTCCTGGATCTCCAGTAGCTGTGGTTGAAGCTTTCAGAGAAACAGGCTGCTTCCCGGGAGGACGGCCATTGGGGCTGAGCCGGAGGGAGGGCTGGTGGTGTGGAGCACTCCCACGGCTCTTGCACTTTCTGGTCGGTCAGTGGTAGCGGGTCAGAAGTTCTAATCCTATGTGCCAGCTCTGGGACCTTGGGCATGTGACAACTTTTCCGGCCTCAGATCCCTTGCCTGAAAAATAAGGGTTTTAGATTAAATGGCTTCTCGGGTCCCTTTCACATCTAAGTCTGGGCTCTTATGATCCTGTCAATCTAATATCTTGGTAAATGGAGATTTTATGAAAAGTGGAAAACTGAGCAAAAAAGTGTGACAAAATATAGCTCGGGATAGAGAAAGGAAAGGGGCTGATGGCTGGTGAATGACTTGGAAGCTCATGCCGGTTTATTATGAATGTTTTAATCAAGGAGGTAGTCAGAGGGTCCGGTCGTGGAGGGCAGCGAACAACATCACAATACCTGAATCAATCAGTCGGGCAATCAAGAATTTTTTTTTGAGAGACTGCTGCGTACCAGGCACTGTGCTAAGTGCTGAGGATTCAGATATTAAAAAAAAGAAAAGAAATTGTGTCCTAAGAGACAGGAAAAGACTAGTTACTGATGTGGGAGTCGTGAATGAATCAGCTCTCTGTGTGCAGTCAAATCTTCGACTAGTTAGACTGAAGGTCAAAATCAACAGTAAATTAGCATCCCAGAGAAGAGCCTTAGCTCCAGCTCACAACCAGACTCAGGGAAAAGAAATGGCTCACCCTCTGTTACACGAATGGCAAGTACCAGAATTAGAACTCGGGCCCGGGTCTCTGAATCCAATAAAAACCGGTCCCTCTCCTGCTCCTTGCTCCCAATCACAAAAGAACACGTAAGATGAGGAGACTCAGCATCAAGTTCCTATTGTCTTGACATGGTCCAGTTAAAAAGCCAGAGATCAGCAGGTGGGCTTTCTGAGCCATGCTCACTAATCTCTGAAAGAATTGGAATCGAATTGAAAAAGGAGGCACCAAATATGTGCTTAATCAATGTTTATTGATTGATCTTTTTTTCCATTTTTAAAATTTCATCTATATTCCCCTTTCCCTGCTCAGCAAACCACCCCTTTTAACAAAGAATAAAAAGAAATAAAAAGAATAAAAGAGAAAAAAAAAACAGCACCTCGGCAACTGAGACTAATGGAATATCTTTCATGTCCATGGTCCACTAATCCTGCAGAGAAGGAGGGAAGGTCCTTTTATCCTCTGTCTTTGTCTCTGTCTCTCACTGCATTTAATGAATTTTGTACAAACTACTTTGAGACCTATTGTTTTGAATCTTACAAAACTGTATTCTACAGATAGGATGCTTTTTTTTATTTTATGACATCAGTTATTTATTCTTGTTTATTCAAATGGCTGCAATAATAATGATTCTTTCATTAATGCTAAGGTTAATAACATTGTTTAAATATTAGTTCTCTGCAACTGGCTACTCATCTATTTTTATCTTTTTTATTCCTCATATTAATGCGTACACTTTTGTAAAGATGTATATTTTTATGAAAAGAAGAATTTGTAAAAATATAATATAAATTTTCAGGGCAATTTAAACAAAGTAAAATGGATAATTGCTTTTTTAAAATACTGTGTGTTCTTTTCAAATTCAGGTGTTCATCTGACTTAGGGAAGACTATGGAAGAGAATAAATTATAGCATATCAAATAGTTAGGAAACTGACATAATGTATTTTCCAATACTGGCTATACAATACTTAAAGCTAGAGTTTATTTTTCCATGTTTTCATGTAACTTTAACACACCATTGGAAGTGAATGAAGACATTTTACAAGTAGTAACAGGATCTCATCTCTTTTTCAAGACGGGCTTGTTCATGAAAATATAGAACATGTAGATCTCCTTCTCCTTTTTTATTCTTTCTAATTGCATTTTTTTCAGTCTACATTGATTTCCTGGTTCTACTATATTCATGTAAATCATCCCAAATGTCTCTGAATTCCTCATACTCATATCTTACAACACAACAATATTTTATCATATTCATGTCTTCCAGTTTCTTCAGTCTTTCCCTAGTGGATAAACATCTACTTTCTTTTCATTTCTTTGCTATCACAAAGAGGACTATTATGTTTTGCTGTAAAATGGGATCTTTTTTTTTTTCCTTTCTGAATTTGGCTTCTTTGAGATATATACCAAAGAACATATAAACATGTTCTCTGGACCAAAGAATATAAACACGTTAATTACTTTTAAAAAAGCATAATTCCAAATTGCTTTCCAGAATCGTTGGATGTATTCCCAATTCTACCAACAGTGCTTGTCTTTCTCCGGCCTCTCCACCATTTGACTATTTCCTCTCTTTGTCATCTTTACCAGCTTTCTGAGTTTGTTCTGTTTTGATGTACATTGCTCTTGTTATGATTCAGTCTATCCTTTCATAGAGTTGTTAATGACTTGTAATTCCTGTTTTGAAAACTGCTGAAATATAGTTTTAGCCTTTGGTAACAGCTACTGATTTTATGTATTTGTGTTAATTCCTAATTTTAAACTGTTATCAGAAGTATTTGATACAAAGATTTTTTTCTCCAATCCACAACTTCCCATTTGGTCTTAGTTGCATTGATTTTGATCTTGTAAAAACTTTTCAATTTCATGTGTGTAAATTATATTTGTATTAATAAGGCCCAAGTTTAAATCTCGTGAGTTTTTCCCCTTTCCTTCTCATTGGGATCAAGAGTTTGGTTTTTGATGGGATCCACAAAATGGGAAAATCCTATGGAAATATCTTGGGTAGATAGAGGGTAGACAGTGAACCTAATCAGTTGTGTCTGGGGATCGGCTAGTTGTAGAACTTTGGAATCTTCCCCCCACAGTGCATTAACAGCTCCTCTTGGGGGAGTATTCAGGCTGTGTCATGGTCCTAGCTCACCAGCCTTGGGGAAACTGAGAAAGGCTGGGAGAGAGTGGGAGAAGTCAGGAAAGAGCTGGGGAGAGTGTGGCAGGTAGAGGAAATCAAGAGAGAGACCTCCTTGACTTCAGTTTTCTCATCTGTAGAATGGGGCAGTTGGACAAGAGGATCTCTGGGTCCTCTTCCAGTTAGAGAGCTAGGATTCTATGATAGTCCGAGGAGCCTAAGAAAGATTGGGGGAGACCGAGAGGAAGAATTATTGACTTGGGGTTGGGAGGACCTCACTGCTAATCCTACTCTGAGGATTATTAGCTGTGTAACCCTGGTCAAACCTCAGTTTCCTTATCTGTAAAAAGGGGCTGTAAAGTTGCTGTGAGGCTCCCATAGGGTAACATGTGTGTCTGAAAGTCCCCTTTGCACTGCACGGACACTGACTCTACATGACACCCTCTTCCCCATTCTCCTGGTCTCCAAAGGGAAGCTGAGGGAGCCTCCACAGGAGGACCATTTAACCCAGATCAGAGACTTCCTGCTGGGAGAAGAGAGGCAGGGATAAAGGTGACCTGGGGGGCTTAGGGAGCCCGGGGGTGGGGAGGGTGCTGGGGAGCCAAGATTAGTAGCAGGCTGCTGGGATGGCGGAATGGAAGTGGAGAGGGGCAGACCAGGGAGTCCAAGATGGAGGCCTATGTTTGGGAGGCATTAAAGCTCTCTCACTGATTAAGGGGCTGATGAAGTGAGCAATGAGGGTCTCAGGAAGCCTAGGGGAGAAGGGTGGTCTGTGGGTGGCCCTGGAGGGAGGACTGGCCAGTTTTAGGAGTGAGTGCCCCGACCTGTGAATGCTCTAGAGCATTCCAGTCCTCAAAGCCTTCTCCCCCGGAACCCCTGCCCCTCTTTGAACATTGGCCTCCTCAACTCCCACACCCAGGATCCTCCTCCTCTGTACTTGCCGCAGCCCCAGGATTCTTGTATTGGGGACCCTGACTAGAGGGCCTTTCCTTAGGGCAGGGAGAGCCACTGGCCCTGGGAATAAAGAGGGGCAGGGGGCTTGGACAGGACTCCCCTCTCTCAAGATAAAAGAAAGGAGGATTGTACTGGGCTGTAAGAAACAGGACTGGAGCCCAGGCTGGTACCATGACTTTTCTGGGAATATGAGGAAAACTTCTGGAGACTGAGGGTCTGGGTTCAAATCTCCCCTCTATTATTTGCTACTTGTATAAAGTGGGTGGAAAAGGAGGGGCTGACTTTGCTGTGTTGGATCAGGAGAGTAACACAATTGTCTCATGGGTTCCCTTGCCCTCTGCAAGGTGACACAGTGGATAGAGGAGTTGAGCCTGAAGAATGGAGTCAGGAAGTTCTGAGTTCAAATCTCGCCTCAGAGATTTGGGACCAAGTCCCTTAATCTCATCTGTAAATGGGGAGAATGTTCTCTTTGAGAAGGAAGGATGAACAATGAGGATGGAGATAATAATCCCTGGCTCCCAAAGTCCTTATTTTGGATTTTTTTGGGTGTGTTTGAGGATCAATGAGACCATATTTGTAAAGCCTTTTGCTTCGAGTGCTGTAATGCTGCTCACTCCTCTTGTCACTTTTTTGGCACAATCTCCTTCCATCATAATCACCTGCCACACTCACGGGACATAAGCAGTTTCCTGTTTTTTTTTATTTTTATTTTTGCTATTATGACTAGGGATGCTAGAAATCTCTTACAGATGGGTCTTTTTTTTCTTCCTGTCAATAATGTCCCCAGGGCGTAGCCTTTGGCACAAGAACACCTGGTCAGGGGCCTCTGATTGTAGAGGACAATGTCATTTTCCAAAATCCAGCATCATTTCCCAGCTAGCCCAAAGGTGTCATCAGGAGTGTGCCCTTCCCCCTGCCCCCATTATTTAAGGATTTCCCAAATGATTCTTCCATTGACCAACCAAGCAATCAATGAAGAAGTTATGAGGTGCTTACTCTGTACTGGCCACTGGGCTGTCCTGTGTGTTACAAAAGAATCTCTATCTACAAGAAGCTTACATTCTAGTCAATGGTTATTTTTTATTTTATTTTTTATCAAAGCTTTTTATTTTTCAAAACCTCTGCATGGACAATTCTTCAACATTAGCCCTTGCAAAAACGTGTGTTCCAATTTTCCTTCCCTTTCCCCCACACCTCCTCTAAATGGCAAGTAGCCCAATATATGTTAAACATGGTAGAAATAAATGTTAAATCCAATATATGCAGACATATTTATACAATCATTGTGCTGTACAAGAAAAATCAAATCAAACCAGTAAAAAGAAGAAGAAAATGCAAGTAAGCAACAACAGAGAGTGAGAATGCTATGTTGTGGTTCACACACAGTCCCCACAGTCTCTCTCTGGGTGTACATGGTTCTCTCCATCACTGAACAATTGGAATTGGATTGAATCATCTCATTGTTGAAGAGAACCACGTCCATCAGAGTTGATCATCATATAATCTTGTTGTTACCATGTACAATGATCTCCTGGTTCTGCTCACTTCCCTCAGCATCAATTCCTGTCAGTCTCTCCAGGCCTCTCTGAAATCTTCCTGCTGGTCATTTCTTACCGAACAATAATATTCCATAACATTCATGCACCATAATTTATTCCCCAACTGATGGGCATCCACTCAGTTTCCAGTTTCTGACCACTACAAACAGGGCTGCCACAAACAGTTTTTTTCACATGTGGGTCCCTTTCCCTCCTTTAAGATCTCTCTGGGATATAAGCCCAGTAGAAACACTGATGGATCAAAGAATATCCAGTTTGACGGCTTTTTGAGCATAGTTCCAGACTGCTCTCCAGAATGGTTGGATCCATTTACAGTTTCACCAACCATGTATCAGTAGTCATTGGTTATTTAAACATCTTTTGAGAACTGCCTGTCCCTTTCCTTGGACCACGGATGATTGGTTAGGGCCACTGTGGGGATGGGGAGAATGGATCACTCTGAGATTCTCAGGAGGGTTACTCCTAAGAGTCTCTCTTTAGTGATTCCCCTTCCCCAACTAATGACTTTTTTTTACTCATATTTGAGTATCCAATATCCACTAGCTCTTCATCTTGCACACAGTAGGTGCTTAATAAATGCTTGTTTACAAAAACAAGAGTCGGCATTCATACAGTGTCTCCTAGGAGCCAGGCATTGTGCTATGCTCTTTATAATTGAATGAATGGGGTAGAAGGGTTAATGGAGGGTGCTTTTTTCTTTTTTAAGATGGGGGAGATCTGTCTTATTTATGGGATGTTGGGAAAGAGCCAGGAGAGAAGGAGAGGAGAATCAGAAGAGAGGGTTACAGACCTCAGTGCTGGAGGAGGCAGGAGGCAGTGAAATCTGCAGGGGGAAGGTAGAGGGCTGAGTCTACTATTATCATCTCCATTTTACAGTTGGGGAAATTGAGACAAAACTGAAGAAACTTACTCAGAATCACACTGCTAATGAGTGTCTGAGGCATATTTGAATTAGATCTCCCTAACGCCCAGGCTAATTATCTGTCCAGTGCCCACCAAAATCGTCCAAAGGGACAACTCAATAATCCCAGCAGCCAGCTCTTTTAATGGGTCAGAGTTCATTGAGCTTGGCAGCTTGAACTCCCTGAGGCCGGCCAGTTGCTGCCCGATGATGTCCTCACTTTATTATCTCATTGCTGTTAGAGGTCAGGACTTGGAGAGCGCAAGGTCAGAAGTCCAGTCCTGCCTCAGACACTTACTGGCCCCGATCCCGGGAGATTGCTCAACCCTTCCCATATTCAGTTTCCTGAAAATGGAGATAACAACCCCACCCCCATGCCAGGGTTGTTGGGCAAATAAAATGAGATCATTTTTGTAAAACGCTCGGCGGACCTCAAAGAGTCATAGCTATTTTTTGTATTTGTATTCTCATTCCCAGATGAAAGGTCTTTATCCTTATAAGAGAAAACACAAGCAAAGATGGAGACATAGGTCATCCCTCTCCCCTGTCCACGAGCTCTCAGCCTGAATTTTGGTCCTTTCCCTTGCTCTTTCACTTGTCCCCAAGGTAGCTGATT
Organism: Sarcophilus harrisii; assembly: GCF_902635505.1. NCBI lineage: Eukaryota > Metazoa > Chordata > Mammalia > Dasyuromorphia > Dasyuridae > Sarcophilus > Sarcophilus harrisii. Next base: position 13,797,810 of record NC_045426.1, on the reverse strand, counting down.
GATCCCTTCTGCCTGTCCTTGGCACCCCTAGTCAGCTGCAGTGTATTCTGGGCTTCTGCACTCCAGGCACTCTTCCTCCAGAGCTGGGTCACTCTTTGATGTTGGTGTCCCATTCTTTTTTTTTTTAAATAATTAATCAATTAATTTTTAATATACATATATATTTCCTTATGAATCATTTTTGGAGAGAAAAATCAGAACAAAAGGGAAAAACCATGGGAGAGATAGATAACCCAGAAAAAATAAGTGAACACAGCATGTGTTGATTTACATTTAATCTCCTTAGTTCTTTTTTTAGCTTCAGATGATGATTTCTATCCAAAGTCTATTGGGATTACTTTGGATCACTGAACCACTAAAAAAAAACCACGTTGATCATCGTACATTCTTGCTGTTACTGTGTACAATGTACTCTTGGTTCTGCTTGTTTCACTCAGCATCAGTTCATGCAAATCTCTTCAGGCCTTTCTATAATCAGCTTGTTCATCATTTTTTATGGAACAATAATATTCTATTATTCATGAATTCATGAATTATTATTCACACACATGAACCATAGCTTGTTCAGCCATTCCCCAGGTGATGGGTATCTATCTTACTCCTTTTCCAATTCTTTACCCATGACAAAAAGAGCTGCCACAAACATTTTTGCACATGTGGATCCTTTTCCCTCCTTTATGATCTCTTTGGGATATGGGCCCAATAGAGACATTGCTGGGTCAAAGGGGATGCACAGTTTGAACCCTTTAGGCACAATTCCAAATTGCTCTCAGAATGGTTGAATCAGTTCACAATCCCACCAACAATGCATCAGTGTTCAGTTAGGGTTAAGTGACTTGCCCAGGATAACACAGCTAAGTAAAGGTCTGAGACCGGGTTTGAACTCAGGACTTCCTGATGCTCTATCCCCTGGGCTACACAGCTGCCAAGCTGCCTCTTATACTCACATTCAGAAATTCATATTATATTCATAAATCTTTGTATTTTTTATTCAATTTCTTTCATTTGTTTCTGTTTTTTCTATATTTCTTTTAAATACATGAATTGTCTGTTGAACTTCTTGTATATCCACGCTGTCTCTTCAAGCAGAGCCAGAGGCCTTGAGTTCAGATACTGGCTCTAATACTTAATCCCTATATGGTCTTGGGCTAGGTCCTCGAGTGCTCTGGGCCTCAGCTCCCTTAACTGTACAAGAGCAAACTCCAAGAGGCCTCCGAGATCCCTTCTAGTGCAGGTGATATTAATTTCATCACAAGAGAAAAACTGAATGATGAGAGACTTGGGGCATGAGGGACCAAAGAGGAAAGTTCAGGTGGGTCCAGTGGAAACGTGGACCACTAGACCCACTGTGCCACAGATTGAGAACATGGGGATTTAGAGCTGAGGGATTGTTAGAAGCTCCTTAGTCTGCTGCTCACTTTATAAGAGGGAAACTGAGACCTGGCAGGTAAATCCTGGTTGAAATCTGGGTAGTGGGTACACACCAAGCGGTAGAGCAGGGAAATTCCTAGAGAAGATTTTAAGCCAGTTACAGGAAGAAATGGATGGCAAAACTATACTGGTGGGGACCTCAACCTTCCCCTCTCAGAATCAGACAAATCTAATGACAAAATAAACAAGGAGCAAGGGAGGTTAATAGGATCCTAGGAAACCTAGCTATGATAGATCTTAGAGGAAATTGAATAGAGACAGGAAGGAACACACCTTTTTCTCAGCAGCATATGGCACCTATACAAAAACTGACCATGTTTTAGGGCATAAAAACCTTATGATAAAATGCAGAAAGAAGAAATAGTAAATGCTTCTTTTATAGACCACAAGGCAATACAAACTGTATTCAATAAAAAGCCAGGGAAAGATAGACTAAAAACCAATTGGAAATTAAATAATCTAATTCTAAAGAAGGAATGGGGGAAATCTGGGTGGCGGAGCCAGGGCCTTCCTCCGGACACAGTGGGCCTGACACTGTCCCCGCCTCCTTCCCAAATAGGACAGTGGCACAGACACAGGGGGCACGGACACAGGAACCCTGGCAGGGCGTGGGGAGACACGGGCTAGACTGGTGGGATTACACAGCCCCCTCCAGGGCCGCCCCTGGCCACTCACCTGCCAGGAAGCGATTGGCTGCTGCCTTCCCGCCTCCCTACTACCATGGGTGCCAGGGCTGCTTCTTACCACAGCAGGTGCTCTCCTTGCTGAGCTCCCCCAGCCTAAGCTGGCAGCTGCCTCCAGGGATGCCAGGCGAGTGAGCTGGCAGGGGAAGGGGGAGCTTCTCCGTGTTGTCAGTGACTTGAGCCAAGAGCCTTCCTCAGCCAGGATGCCCTGGCTGAACTCCTCCAGCCCCCTGCCCTCCCAGGCTAGGGTGCCAGGCCCGGGCCCAGGGAGCATCCGTTGCCCCAGACCTCCGGCCTTTGCCCTCTGCTGCCATGGTACCCTGAACAGCCTGATAGCCATGGATAAACTGGGTCTGGGCTTGAGGCCTGTGATCTCACCCTTCATTTTCTCTAAGCTAAATGTGAAACCTTCTATCCCTTCTTTTGGTCCCCTTCGCCCTCAGGGAGAAGGCCCAGGGTCTCTCCTCTGAGCCACCCACCTATTCTGGGCTTAGAATGACCTGAGTTCAAATCCAGAGTCAGACACTTATTAGCTGTGTGACCCGAGGTGAGTCACATAACCCTGTCTGCCTCTGCTTCCTCAACAGTAAAATGGGGATAATAATAGTACGTACCTGCCAGTGAGAATCAAGTGGGACTATCTGTAAGGCGCCTGGAAGGGCTCTGGGGGCCTGGGGGAGGAGGGAGAGCGGGGGGCCCTAGCTTAGGGAGTCAAGGGTTCCCTGGTTGGAGATTAACGGCTGGAAGAAGCTTTAGGAAGAGCCTGAAGAAACTGGACATGGTCACAGAGGGGAGACAGCAGAGGGGGCATTCAGAAGCAGGTATTTCTGAGTCTAAGCTGAGAGCGGACCAGGGCTGGTCAGGCAGATGGGGCAGCCTTCTGTCTGTACCCGTGGCTCTCCATCTCTCTGGGTCTCTGGGTCTGTCTCTGTCTCTCTGTATCTCTGGGTCTGCGTCTCTCAGTGTCTTTGAATCTCTGTCTCTCTGTGTCTCTTTGTCTCTCTGTGTGTTTTTATCTCTCTGTGTCTCTTATGTCTCCCTCTTTCTGTCTCTCCATCTCCCTGTATCTCTGGGTTTGTGTCTCTCTCTGTCTTTGAATCTCTGTCTCTCTGTGTCTCTTTGTCTCTCTGTGTGTTTTTATCTCTCTGTCTCTCTGGATCTCTGGGTCTGTGTCTCTCAGTGTTTTTGAATCTCTGTCTCTCTGTATCTCTTTGTCTCTCTGTCTGTGTGTTTTTATCTCTCTGTGTTTCTGTGTCTCTCTCTTTCTGTCTCTCTGTCTCTGTCTCTCTGTTTTTATCTCTCTGTCTCTGGGTCTCCCTCTTTCTCTCTCTCTGTGTCTCCTCTGGCCTTCTCTCCCCTTCCCCCACTTTACTTCATCTGGTGCCTTGGAAAGAACCTTGGTTTGGGATCAGGGGCCCCGGATTTGAATCCCAGGAGAGCTCGACGTCTTTATTTCACTGCTCCCTTCCTCCGGTTACTTAGACCTCGGTTCTGAGCCCCCCACAGGCTTCCCCGGACTTGGCTGGGGGGAGGCACGGAGAAGGTGAAGAATTCCCGGACAAGGAAGTTTCCCCCGATCTCAACCCTTTGTCTTTGTGTTTCTTGATCAGGAGCTTCGACAGAGGCTTTCATTCACCAACCCGTGCAGTGCTTAGCACAGAGTTTGGTCTCCGTAGGCGCCTACTAAGTGCTTACCACTTGCTGGTTGATGCCTCCTGGCTCGGGCCCCCCAACTCTGTCCCCTCCTCCCTGCCCCCTCTCTCGGTCTCTCCGAGGCATTACAAGGCTGCTGACACGCATCTCAGTGGTGTTTCTGACGCCTGGGGAGGGAGAGCCGCTGATGTCCGTCTCGGGGACACTCTGTGTCTCGGCGCCCGCTCTCCAGCTGGCCTCCTGCTGCCCATACGCCTTCCCTTTGACTCAGGGACCGGGTCTCCGGCACTGCTAGAACGAGCCCCCGCTCGGCCCAGCCCCAGCTCCAGGCCCGGCGGCCTCGGCTCCCTCCGGCCACATTTCCCAGTTATTCTCCTCCTTCTCCCTCGGCCTCTGGGTGCCGGTCCCGGCTTCCAGGCCCATCCGCCCATCTGCCGAGCCTCTGCTGGACCCAGGGAGGAACAGCCACCGAGCCCCAGTCACTGGCCTTCACCTACCCCTGAACCCTTCCGTTCGCTGCCTCCACAGCCCTGGGGACAGTGAGGTGGCCCTCACCATCCCAGTTTGCAGGGAGAACACTGGAGCCTGCTGAGGGTTTCCTCCACCAGAGCAGTTTGGGCTGTGGGCTTTGCCCCTCATCCTCTGATCCCATGTTCTCTGTCTCAGTAACCACCTTTCCCCCACGTGGTCATTAAGAAGACTGAGAGGGAGAGAGGAAGTCCCAGTGCACTCTCCCCTGTGATGGAACCTGGGTCTCAGAAGGGCCCCTGGGGGGCATTCCCTCCCTCCCCTAGCATTGCTCTGCCTGCCTTTGAATGCATTCAAATATATTGCTAAATCTTGCTGCCCTCAGCTCCTTGTGTTTCCTCACTTCTTAGTAAGTTCTTTATAGGGGGGATTATTTCATTGGTACTTGTACCCATGGTACGGGGCACACAATAGGTGCTTAATAAGTGCTTAATTCTTCAGCAAGGTGAGGTGCCCGTTCCCTGCGGAGGCCTGGCACACCCTCACCCGTCTGCCCCTTTGCCAACGCAGGCAGGAGGTATGAGACTCTCCATGGGGGGTTTCATAGAGAGCCCACAGCCCGTAGTTTGGGAGAGAAAGGGACATTCAGCCCGCCCCATTGGGGCCCGTTCACAGTCAAATTTGTGGGGTTGTGTCCTGGAAGGGATCACAGGGACTGGCAGAAAGGCCATTTTGTACCCACCACCAATGAAAGTGCCCATGAGAAGTGCCAGTGGGGTGGGACGCACCCTGGGCTGGAGGCCCCAGGCTCCAGCTTTCAGGCACTCCCTGTGGGAACAGAGCATTGGGACTTCCTCTTGCCTTCTCAGTCTTCTTACCGACCACGTGAGAGAAAGGTGGGAGCAAATTTAAGGGTCTTCCAGGCCCAGCCTCCTACGCTGGCCCTGGCACTCAAGGCCCGTCTCCGTCCCTCACTTCTCCCATTCTCCAAATACCACTAGCGGGCCGGGCTGAGGAAGGGGGAGTCACTGGAGCTGGGGTCCGGGGCCTCTCCAAGATGGAGTCCAGCCCCTGGGCTTGGTGAGCCAAGGGCTGTCAAGATGGCAGCGACATTGTAGTCCGTCCGTCCGTCCTGCTGCTGCTTCACCTTCCACAGACTCAGGGCCCGAGCACACAGTTGTCTGCAGATTGTGGCTCCTTAGAGTCTAACAGGGGTCCTCAAACTTTTTAAATAGGGGGCCAGTTCACTGTCCCTCAGACTGTTGGAGGCCGGACTCTAGTAAAAACAGTAACTTTGTTTTGTGGGCCTTGAAATAAAGAAACTTCATAGCCCTGGGGAAGGGGGAATAAACGTCCTCAGCTGCCACATCTGGCCCGGGCGTAGTTTGAGGACCCCTGCGTTAGATGGTGAGCAATCTGGGCCGGGCGCTGCCATTAGCCTTCCTTTGTATCCTCAGAACCTAGCGAGTGCCTGGCACAGAGGGGACACTTAATAGATGCCCACCTGCCTGCCTAGTCTCTTCTCTGTTTATATTCCCTTTTTCCTTGGTTCCACTGGAAGGGAGGGAGGGAAAAATGAAGGGAGGGAGACCGAAAGAGAGACAGACAGAGATAGATGAGAGACAGAGATAGAGAGACAGGGAGAAACAGAGGCAGAGAGGGATAGAAACAGAGAGAGACAGAGATAGAAAGAAACAGAGAAAGACACAGAGAGAAACAAAAGAGACAGAGAGACAGAATGTACTGTATGTCTCTGTGTCTCTGTGTGTGTATGAAATCCCTGTGACTTGCAAGGCCCTCCATGAACAAACTCTCCTCCCATTCATCTGCCTCCCCTGACCCTCCCCACTCACTGCAAGAAACCACTCCGGGCTTCCGAGGCCAGCCCGGAGTCGCCATGGCGGGGGGAATCTCGTGATTTCCAGCTCTCTGGCGATGAGCCCTCGGGGCTGGGATGCCAGCCTGTCGCCTGCCCACACTCGGAGCTTCCTCAGCCCAGGAGCCTGAGCTGGCCCCAGTCTCAGGGTCTGGCCCCAGAGGTCTCAGAGAGCATCAAGTCCTGCTTTCGTTTTATAGATGGGGGCCTCCCAGGGGAGGAAGCACGGGAGTGAGGGACTTGCCCAGGATCACACAGAAGTGGGAGGCAGGCCCGGGACTCCTAGAACCCAGGTCTCATGCCTGCACATGCAGGTGGATCAGTGACCCCGGAGTAAGGACAGAGCTCAAGGTTGGATCACGTCAGCTGTTTATTGTTTTAAAAATAGGTCTTTATTCGCTTTCTTTTTACATGAAGCTCAGCGACAAGTGCTTGTTCAGGTCAGACATCATCTGGCACTCGGTTCCTGTTCCTTCCTCCCTTCCACACCCCCTTCGCCCCCACTTCTCATTCGCTGTGCAATTCCGAAATGACCATTCCAGGAGAAGTACGATAAGCTAAGTAGTCCCGGACTGCGGACAGACGGGCTCCGTCCCGGCGGGAGGGGCACAGGCTTCTCGCGCTGGGCCAGCCCCAGTCCGTCCGGGCCACAGAACCATCCCAAGGTCCAGGCCGGAGTGCCCGCCACGGAGTCCTTCTCTGCAGGCACAGACGAAGCCCCGGGGGCCTACATGGACAAGCCATGTCCCCTGCGGGTGCAGAAACATGGCTTTCACATCAGGGAAGTCTTGAAGAGTAAAATTCACTGATACAAAAATAAGGTTTCCACTCAGAAACACAGTGGGAGCCATTACTCGGTGAAATCTAGCTTCATTCTAGATTTGGAAGGAGACGGGAATTCGTGGGAAAGGGCGGGGGAGGACTAGGGATGGGGTAGAGAAGGACGCAGGGCATGGGGGGGATCCAGGGGTGATGCCGCGGAAACGTTTTGAGAAAGCGAGGAGAAATAATACTTTACACTCCTATAGTGCCTTTCATTCAAAATCACCCAAAGCTTTGCAGACATTCGCTCTGTCAACACCTGTGAGAGGTAGGTATCATTAAACCCATTTTTCGTGTGGGTCCAACTGAGGCACAGAGAGATGAAGTGACTTGCCCAACTTCACACACTAATTTGGCTGCTAGACCCAGCCCCAGCCCGAGGGGCTTTGGGCCAAGTCTTTCCTGGCTGCATAAAGATGCTGTGCAGAAGCCACATAGGTGTGTTACTGATCCAGGTCACTTGTCTCATGTGTGTGTGAGTGAGTGTGTGTGAGTGAGTGTGTGTGAGTGTGTGTGTGTGTGTGAGTGTGTGAGTGTGTGTAGAAATACAAGTGGGGGGTGCAGATGTGTGGGGTTTTACATCTGCATGGTCAGGAGCTGATCTGGAAGGACTATAAAAAGATCGTTTTTCCCTGAAAAATCCTGTTCATGTGGGCCTCTCACCATCGGCCCCAATGTGGATCCTCCCTCAGCTGCTCGGGCGATGACCAAAAGCAGCCGTGGCCCTGACTGGACGTGTCCCCAATCCCCCGTTTCCTCCAGTGGAGAGCAAATGGCTACTTTTCCTCCTAATGCACCCATTTTCTAGGCAGACTCCTGAGCGCCCAGACTGGAAGCTTGGAAAAGAGGGTCTGGCTTTCCATGGGGTCAAAGGGAGACCTTGAACGTGGCCAAATGCATCCTTCCCCTGCCTCCCCACCCGCTCTGAAATCCTGTAGTTGCTCCTGTTCTCTTGGGGTCAGAGGCTACATTTCAGGAAGAGCTGGGGGACTCTGGTGTCAGCGCCCAGAATTTCCATCCCTGATCCGAAGCCAGCGGGAATTCCATACCACCCCCTCTTCCCCCGTCCTTTCCGGCCCTGTGGGGCAGGAGACCCACCCCTGCTTTTCCCTGACTCCCCCTCGGCTCTGGCCCCCGGAGGCTCCCCTAAAACAAGGCCAGACGGAGCATCTCCTCCCAGCCAGACTCCAAGCTGTTGTCACCCCACAGCATGCTAGTCCTTGTCCGCTGGCAGCTGGAGCCCCTTTCCTGCCTGGCTGGGCCACAGCTCGTCTGCCCCCAGGAAGCATCTTGCCCTTCCCTGTGTCCCGCTCATGGCCTGTCACCTCCCAGAAGAGGCAAGGGGGGGGGGGTCCTCCGAAGTGCCCTCCTTGTCATCTGCTTTGTTTTTGTTTTTAATACTCTTAAGTGAGAGCCCATTTCTGGAAGGACAAGGCGAGACACCCTTTCAGAGGGTTTTCTTTGTACTTTTATAGGAACGGGGATCCTCCTTCTTCTTCTGGAGGAGCTGACGGGAGATGAAGGGATAGTCTCATTCAGCCCCGCATTCTATAGGGAAGGAGGACCGAGGCCGGCCGGGAGAAGTAGCCTGCTCCTGGTCAAGCAGAGACGCCAACGGGATCCGGTCTGTCCTCCAGCCGGGTTACTCCTTGTCCCATGACTTTGAACTCGGTTCCCTTAGCAGTGGGAAGGAGAAGAACCCAGCTTTGCTAGGGGCTGCCAGCCTGAGGCGTGATACGGCTGCTGCCCTGTCCAGATGAGCCGGTGACCGTGTGGTGCTATAGAGCCTGGGGTTCTCGGCGAGGAGGGCTTCCTGGAGGCGGTACCCAGAGAGATACCCAGACTCCCTGGAGCGAGTCCGGCCGGTCCAGCTGAGCTTTCCATCTCGGGCTGGCAACTCAGAAGGAAGAAGTCACTTGGACTCAGAGGCAGGATGAATTAGCATCACTTTCAGGGAGGGGATGGAGAGGGGGAAGAGGACCATTATTTGTGAGAGTAAAAAAATATCAAATATAACAAATTTATGAAAGCCCATACATGTGCAGGAAGAAAATCCCATTGTGCTACAGCAGCTAGAGTTGAGACGGTTCTCAAAACCCAAGGTGTGGGGGGGATTCTGGGAAAATGGAGGAGTAGGTCAGTAAATTCCACGTTCTCCAGATTTCCCCCCACAAACAGAATAAATTTGCGCCTCAGGGTAAACATGGTCTGGTGACAAATCAAGAAGACTCAGGGCAGAACAGGGGTTGTCCTGGCACAACTCAAGACCTGAAGCCAGGCTGTGGGCAGTGCAAACACCACCGGCAGCTCCACAGAAACACCAAGAGGGGAGCCCTAGGAGGGCTGGGTTTGGCCGGAGCCTCGGCAGGAGCCACAGAAATTTTCACCTCCCGGACTGTGTGAAGAGTCAGGGGTCTGAGTCTGGGAAGCCTGAGGGAACCTCAGCCGATCAGGAACTCCGGGCCCAGCTGGGTAAGGAGGAGCCGGCACACTGGGAGGGCAGAGGCAGTGGGGCAGGAACGCTGATGGCTGTGGGCACTTGCAGGAGGGGGAGCTCTTGGTTTGGGGTTCCAGGTCAGAGAGGAGAGCTGAAGGGAAGCCAGAGGCGCCACACTCCCCATTCCAGGATTAGAGGTGCTTACACTAATACTTCTCATAAAAAAAATGAACTGGCCAAGAAGAAAGAACCCAACTATAGAAACTTACTATGGGGACAGGGAAGATCAGGGTTCATCTTCAGAGGAGGACACTGCAGTAAAAAAAAAAAAAAAAAAAAAAAAGCTTCTACCCCAAAGAGTAATATGAAATGGCTCCCTGCCCAGAGAAAATTTATAGAAGAACTCAAAAAAGAATTCTAAAATCAAACGAGAAACATTGAGGGAAAACTAAAAAACATCTGAGAAAACTAAGATTTTGAAAAAAAGTTAATCAATGAGAAAAGGAGATACAGTCTTAAAGACAAATATAACTCTTTGAAAACTAGAATTGGGCAAGGCGAAGCCAGTGAAGCTATAAGAGATCAAGAAACAACAAAACAGAATATAAAGAATGAAAAAATAGAACAGAATGTGAAACATAAGAAAAACAACTGATCTGGAGAACAGATCAAGAAAAGAAAAATAAGAATAATTGGACTACCTGAAAGCTGTGACCAAAAAAAGAACCTTGACATTATGATGCAAGAAATAATCTAAGAAAATTGTCTTGGACTGATAGAACATGAGGGGAAACTAGAAATAGAAAAATCCACCACTTCAAAGAGATCCTTTGTGGAAAACAGATAGGAATATCCTTGCCAAACTTTGAAACCCTCAGATCGAGGAGAAAATTTTGTAAGAAACAAGAAAAAAAATTCAAATATGCTGGAGCTACAATTAGAATTGTACAAGACTTGGTAGCAGCTATAGTAAAAGACCGCAGGTCCTGGTATCATATATACTGCCAATCAAAAGAACTAGGTCTGTGATTAAAAATATCATATCCAGCAAATTTATCCATAATGTTGAATGAAAAAAAGGACATTCAATGAACTTGCAGATTTTTAGGACTTTCTATCAACCAATAGAAAATTTAAGAAAGGAGTCAATATCCAAGATTAATGTCAAGGAACTTAAATGTGGACAAATTGTTTCTGTTTTTCACATGGAAATGTAGGTCATGTGTTTAAGATCAACATCAGTAATTGGGGAGCTCAGAAGAAAAATTTCTACAAATGAGGTGCAGAGGAAGAATAGACACAGAGGCATGAGAGAGGGGGAAGAGGGATCGTAGTCTGGAAAACCTACTCACATCGGGAATGGGTTAAATATACCATGAAGGGTAGAGCACCCTCCAAATTCTATAAAGAAATAAAGGGGGAGACATGAGCGAAGGGGATGCAAAGATGTGGGGAGAAGAGGAAGGAGAAATACATGGGTTGGAGGGTAAGGTAATAGAGAGGCAAGTTAAGGAGCAGAATTAAAGCAGAAGAGCCAGCAGGGACAGGGAAGGAGAGATATACACAAGGAACAGGAGCAAATATAGACAGATGGATAAGGATGGGGGTCTGTGGATGGTTGTGAATGTATATGTATATATGTATGTGTGAGAGTATGTACATATCGATTAAATATATCTGTGCTTAACTAGAGCCTGCTTGAGGAAGGTGAGGAGGATGAAAAGGGAAAAAAAGAATAAAATAAAAAAAGTGCCCAGCCTAAACAACCTACAAGGAAGTAAAGAAAAGATGGACACTCGTGAATATAAATTCTTGTGTTATTATATATCCTTTTTTGAATGGAAATATATTTGGAGTCCTCCCTGATGTTCTGCTGGGCACATGACAATGCTCTGTTCTGTTTTGTTTGTTTTTTTTTCTATTCTGTTGTTTTTAAATAAACAGAAAATTTTAAAAATAATAAAATAAAATATGGAGATGTTAGGAAAAAACCCCAAGGTGTGGGACGGGGTGTCCTTAGCCTGACATCCGTAGGGGAGAGAGTCTGTGGGACGGGATCCCCTTCACGTGCCTGGAGTGTGGGTGTGAGCTGCCCCTGCTCGCCCATGGGGTTGGCCCTGCCCCAGACCCCCTGTGCTTGCGCAGCCACATCCCCGGGGGGCAGGTTGGGGAGTGGGGTCCAAGGGCATCTGTCGCTCATCCCTGGAGCCCAAGTCTGCAGGAGTGGGTTTTGTCACAAACACTCGGGAAGAAGGTGCCTCGGTTGATTGTCATGGCAGGAGAGGATTGTGTTAGCTTTTTCCCAGCTGTGTGGGCAGGGAGGTAGGGCTGTGGAGAGGGGGGTCTCACACGATGGACTCCCGGTCCCTGTCCGGGGACGTGGGGTAGTCCACGAAGTCGTCGGTCTGGCTGTACTCGGACATCCGCGCCTGGATGTTGTCGCTCGTGGCCCTGGTGACGCTGTCGTAGGACGGCGGCAGGGACGTGGAGGACACGGAGTCCGGGGGCCCTGAGCGCCGGGAAAAGTTCGCGTTCATCATGTAGGCGATGAGGCCCTCGTGCTCCGGGGCGTCGTCGCCGGACAGCGTGCCGTCGCTGGTCTGCTGGCGGTAGAGGAAGGAGGCGTGCTTGAGGGAGCGCTGCAGCAGGTGCCTGCGGAAGGCGCGCTGGATGACCACGGCCGACACCTCCTCGTGCTTGCGCCGCAGCGTGGTGGTGATGGGCTCGTAGGAGATCTTGGACGGGTTGGCGGCCATGAACTTCTCCTCCATCTGGATCTTCAGCGCGTCCATCTCCCCCGACTCGCCCAGGACCCGCTTGGTGAAGGCGAAGAGGATGTCCATGCAGTGGATGCGGTCCCCGCTGACCATGGGCAGGTCCATGTTGATGAGGCTGATCTGGTTGGGCTTGGCGATGCGCAGGGGGTCGGAGAGGGCGTCGGCGAAGTCCGACAGGGCCGAGTACTCGATGAACTGCGTGGCCTCCGGGTCGAACTTCTCCCAGATCTCGTAGAACATGTCGAAGTCGTCCTCGCTCAGCGGCTCCGTGCTCTCCTCGGTGGCCACGCTGAAGTTCTCCAGGATGATGGCGATGTACATGTTGACCACGATGAGGAAGGAGATGATGATGTAGGTGACGAAGAAGAGGATGCCCACGGCCGGGCTCCCGCAGTTCCCACGGGAGTTGTTGGTGTTGGGCAGGTTGGGGTCGCAGTACGGGGGCCCCGTGTTGAGGATGGGGCTGAGCAGCCCGTCCCAGCCGGCCGACGTGGTGATCTGGAAGAGGCAGAGCATGCTGTTGGCGAACGTCTGGAAGTTGAACATGTCGTCGATGCCGGCCTCCCACTTGACGTAGGCAAAGTTGGCCATGCCGAAGATGGAGTAGATGAACATGACCAGGAAGAGCAGCAGGCCGATGTTGAAGAGGGCGGGGAGGGACATCATGAGGGCGAAGAGCAGCGTGCGGATCCCCTTGGCCCCTCGGATCAGCCGCAGGATGCGGCCGATGCGGGCCAGGCGGATGACTCTGAACAGCGTCGGGGAAAAGAAGTACTTCTGGATGATGTCCGAGAGGACGGTTCCTGAGCAAAAGGAAAACGGGGAAGGCAAGTTACCCGCCGGGTGCCCCAGAGCCCAGGCAGGATGCCCCCGGCACCTCCGCCCGCAGCTGCAGCCTCTCCAAAGCGCTCCCTTTCTGACAACCCTGGGCGGTGGGTGGGACCTGTCACCTTTGTAGTGACGGGGTCCTGAGGACTAGACTGATGACCAGGGCGGAGCTTCTGCCCCTTGGCATAGGAAGCCTCCCCTATGGTACCGCCCCTCATCGCGGGCGTGTTCCTTCCAAGCTCCCCGGTGTCCTTGGCCCCCTACCCAAGTGCCCGCAGGGTCGGGGCCCTATCATAGCTGCCCCTCTGGAGACTTGTGCCTCCGTCCGGGAGTACTTCTGAGAGGTTGTAAGGGAACACTTGTTCACCTCAGTGGTCCCTGGGCTCCTTTCCAACCTCGTGCTTCTGGCACAAGTCACGTACTAGTGGGTTAAAGAGCCCCTTTTCAAGGGGTCGCCTGGGCAACCTGTCTTTCTCTGCCATCCCTGGCCCTGAGCCTGAAACTTTGAATTTTTCAGCTCCTGCCTCATGAAGTTCTGTCCCACCCGCCATGTTCCCTTTAAGGTTAGAATGGGGGTAGAATGCAGAGAAAGAAAATGCTCCGAGTTCTGGCCTCGAGCTAAGCTTGTGCCGGTGGCGAACTACAGGATTCACCCTCTCCAAACACTCTGTCCTGATTCTGCCTGGATGGCCCTCCCTTCTCCACGCTGCTGGTCGCAGTGGGAACTGTCCCTCCCAGACCAGTTTGAGTGTCCCCTTTTCTCCACTCTCTGCCATCAAGGCAGAAGAGGTTTCCCCCTTTCCAACCCCTCACAGCTCTTCCCTGCTTTGGGCCACTGGATCAATGCAGAAACATTGCATCCATCTGCCCAGGATCACAGAGTTAGAGCTAGAAGTACTGTAGAGATCCCTGAGTCCAGCGTCTGTATTCGACAAATAAAGTGGGACCACATGCCATCAGGATTGCTAGCTATGGGACCATTGGGGCAGCCATGGACAGGACCAAGCTCCATCGAGATGGCCATCTATGGAGCCAAGCACCATCAGGGTGGCCATTTATGGGACCAAGCGCCACTGGGGTGGCCACGGATAGGACCAAGTACCATCGGGGTGGCCATCTATGAAGTGTCTGAGCCCTGGTCTTGCTGACCCCCGGTATGATGCTAACCCCGGACACCCAGGCACGTACCCACGATGGAAAGGATCACGACCACAAAGTCGAAGATGTTCCAGCTGTTGGTAAAGTAGTAATGGCGCAGGGCGATGACCTTGATGACACACTCTCCCGTGAAGATGCCCACAAAGAGCAGGTTGATCTTGGCCAGGATGCTGATCTTTTCTGGGCTCTGGTCGTCCGTCTCCACCATCATGGTCACCATGTTCAGGCAGATGAGGAACATGATGGTGACATCGAAGGCCTGCTTGGTGACGATGTCAAAGAGGAAGCCTTGGTACTTGTTCTGTAACAAGGAACAAGCCCACAAGTGTGTTAGCAAGCACTGCGGGGAGGGGCAGAAGATGGCAGGACTGAGGGACGTGTGGTCTGACCCCTTGGCAAGGGTGCCAGCACGGGAACTAGAGGCTTAGGAAAGAGGGAGAGAGATGCAGGCTGGACCAGGCTTTTGGGAGTCATGTAGTCAGAGGCCTCTGAGGTCATGTCCTCTAACTTTTATCTGACTAAGAATCCCTTTGCAGCAAACTTGACCTGTGGTCATTCAGCCTTTGCTTGGAGATCTCTTCTGAGGTGAAATCCATGATCTCCTAAGGCATCCCACGTCCCTTTTCATGCATTTATTAAGCACCTACTATGTGCCAGTTACTGAACTATACAAAGGGATGCAAAGGAAAAAAATTCCCTGTCCCCTAAAAACTTCAAGATTCAGCTCAAATCCCACCTTCTCTAGGAGACCTTTCTCAATTCTCCCCATTGCTAGTGCCTTCCTTCTGAGATTACCTCCCATTGCTATTGTAAATATTATGTACATAATAGTCATTTACATGATACCTCCCCAGTTGAATGTAAGCCCCTTGAGGGTAGGACTGTGTTTTTGTCATTCTTTGTATCCTCTGAGCTTATCCCAGTGCTTCCTACGTAGTATACACTTAAATCCATTCATCCATCTATTCAATCATCCATCCACCCATTTATCCATCCATCCAACCACCCATCCATCCATCCATCCATCTATCCATCCAACCATCCATCCATCCATCCAACCATCCATGCAACCATCCATCCATCCATCTATCCATTCACCCATTCACCCATTTATCATCTATCCTTCCATTTTTAGGGCTCAGAAGGATGTGGGGGAGCAGATTCAGGTGGGGTCACACCAAAGGCCAGAGCTTCCTAGGGTAAAAATGCTGCCCACTTTGCTTTGAATTTCTCTGAGTCTTACCAAGGGCCGTGGGATTGGTTTTTGGGGCTTCTTGGAACCCAGCTTTTTCATTGCATTGTAATACTTCTTCTGTTCCTCGGTCATGAAGATATCTTGTCCTCCTAAGTGCAGAGAAAAAAAACACTCCCATTATTTTTGTCTTCTGAACAGTTGTGGGGTCACTGCCTCATCCCAGCAGGCTGGGGTCACTCTTGCAGACATCAGGGAATACCGGAACGTATTACCCCAGCCAGGATCAGGATGGGGCCCAGTTACGTTGGAGGAGGTGATTAGCTCAGGCCACCAAGGAGGGAGTTGAGTGCCAGGCCATACCAACAGTCAGGATTGGGGATTGTGGATCTGCATTGGAAAAGACCTCAGAGGGCATCTGGTCCCTCCTTTTCTAGAAGAAGAAATTGAGATTCATAGAGATAAATGTCTGAACTTAGCGGGTATAAGAGGCAGGGCCTGTTCCAAAGAGATGTCTCCATGTTCCTTGGTGATTAGCCCCTTGCTCTGAAGGCCAAGGAAGGAGGTTTATGGGACTTACACTAATGATTTGAAAGTGCTCTTGGCCTCCAGTTCCTCTGCCTGGAGCTTTCAACATGGCCTTGGAGAAGTGCCTTCATTCACTTTGCTGAGCTTTGCACCCATAAATGTAAACTCTGTCCTTCCTGCCTCCCAGGGATCTCAGGGGAGGGGAAAACACTTTGTTACTCATAAAGCTTGGACGCTATCATCCTTATCACTAATGGGTCACCTCTAGGTCTTTTAGGGAGAAGCTGAAGAAATCCTTTTCTTCCTCCCTTAACCCTCAGCCTTCCTCCCCCTTCCAGCATCATGGTCCCTCTCTCTGTTCCCAGCTCCAGGTGAAACCTTTCCTGAGTGCTGGGTTCACTTTGGGGAACACCTGGCAGGGAGGACAGGGGGAACCCTGCTTCCAGAATTGTGAGGAAAGTAGATTGGGCCACAGGAAGATCAGCTGAGAGGACCAGTCAGGGAAGAGACGAGGGACGTGATGTCTCTCAGAGGCATCAAAGACTCGGAGAACACTGGGCTTGGATGAGGTTTTGGTCATCCCCTGGGCTCTAGGAACTCCTTCCGGCTCTAAATGTCTAAACCTGCCTCTCTGCAACCCCTGGTTCTGGCCAACAAATCAGATCCTTTCATGTGGTCTGAAATGCTTGAAGCTCTCCTAGGACCTTTTAAATACTTGGAATCAGTCTCTTAACCACCACCCTCTTGGGCCAATTATTCAAACAATTCTAAATTCATCTAATTCTGGTGCCTTGGTCTCCATCTTTCTTCTTGTTCAAGTTCTCATGAAAGACTGTCCAATTCTTGGCTGAAATTCAGGTTTACTTTCTCCCCTTCCTTCTCCATCAATATTTTCCAACTCCCTTTTGTGGGCTGTTTTTCCCCATCAGAATATAAGCTCTTTCTAAATGTTAACAAGCCACCTTTGAAGAATGTGTTCTAGAATTACCTCAAGAACTGAAGTCAACTGAGATGGTCAGAACTTGGCCTTTCCCCCCATTTTTCCTTTTTCCCTTGGTTTTCCCAAGGATGCACTGGGGAACTGTGACTATACAGTTCCATCAATCAACATCTATTAAGTACCTACTATGTCAGGTACTGTGCTAAGTGCCAGGAATACAAAAAGAGGTAAAACGGTCCTTGCCCTCAAGAAGCTTGCAATCCAACAACAGTTGTGTATGGTTAAAGGGAAGGGAAGGTTATAAAATTAAGCACAAACCAGGTGGACCTTTACTAAGAATACATTTTTAAACTGGTTTAGAGGCTCTACACAAATACAGCCAAGGAAGCTCAGGTTAGTATCACTTTCCAAATCCTAGCCTTCTCTTTGGGAGGGGGGGGAAGTTTACATAACTGGTTCCCTTTGGGCCCAGACTTCACTGTATTTTCACAGTGTAGCTTCTCCAAGCTCTGAGGGTCCTGTTTTTATCTCTTGCCTCAAGAGTTTTACATGAACTGATGCCAAGTGAAGTGAGTAGAACCAAAAGAACATGGTACATGTGATGATCAACCCTGATGGCACACAGTATCAGTAGTCACAGCATTGCAGATATAGAGACAGAAGGGACCTTAAAGACCATCCTCTTTATAGAGGAAGCAACTGAGGCCCAGAGTAGGTAAGTAATTTCCTTCTCAGTGAGAGGGAGAGTTGGCAGCTTGGGAGGGAACCCGCCCTCCATCCCAGCACCCCACATGCCCGGCCCTGCGGAACACGCTCTCTACATATCTTTTTCTTTTGTTGGTTGAAGTTGTCAATGATAACACCAATAAAGAGGTTCAGGGTGAAGAAAGATCCAAAGATGATGAAAATCACAAAGTAGAGGTACATGTACAGGTTGTATTCCCACTGAGGCTGTTCTTCGCACTGTGAGGGAGAGAGAGCAGACAAAGACAAAGAGCAGCTGATCATAGAGCAGAAACACGAGGACCCCGGCATCTGCTGCCCATGGGAAGTGTTCCGGGGGGTGAGGTGTGAAGGGAAGAGTGAGAGCGTTCTTTGTGCCAGACATTCAGAGGGCTGAGGGGCCCAGGAGGAATCAGAGGGAGGTGTGAGGGACCCGGTCCCACAAGATTCAGCATCCTCCCTCCCACCTCCCATCCTTTGCTAGGGCCTCCATATCTGGAATATATTTCCTCCTCACTAGTGTTTTTCAGAATTCTAGCTGCCTTCCTGAGCTCCGCACCTGCTGGTGCCTCTTCGGAAATTACCTGGTGTGTACTTTGTAAAGATTCTGAATTTGCCTGCAGATGTGTTATTCCCCTGCTCCCTAAAAGTAGACTCATTTGTTTTTGCTTTTGTCTGCACATAGTAGGCATTGCATGAAGGCTTGATGACTGACTGGGACAGAAGAGAGATGGTGGGGGCAGGAAACTGATTTGTGTTGGGGAGTGTCTGACATAAGTGAGAAAAGCTTGGACTGAGAAAAAGGGAGCCAGTGATGGAGATGAAGGAGACAATGGGAGATCTATGGGGATCCCTCAAGAGATCAGAGAAAGGCTTTGAGATCTAAGGTAATATAAAGATCTCTGACTCAAAGAAGCAGGGATATTTAGGGAAACTGTTGTATTTCTCAACATTGTGCAGCTGAGATCTTGGCGAGGATGGCCAATTATTTTATCCTTTGCCTCTGAATCTCTGGTGCTCCGAAAAGCGTATGGCATGGAGTAGGTGCTTAATAAATGCTTGTCAAATGATGGACAGCTACAGTGGCCACCAGGACTCATGGAGAGGGGAGACAGAATAGCTTTATTAAGATTCTGCGTTTCTCTCCCCTCTCTGCCTTCTCCTCTGGTACTAGGCCAGTTTATATTTAAGAAGCTAGTCAAGTGAAAATGCATTTTCTTTGCATATCTTTTGAGATACCCACAATTCCTTGTGGGGCCGGGGGAAGAGTTCAGCCCCTTGTATTTGGCAGAGACGACAGTGAGCTCTCTGGGGCTCTAGTTGCCAAGCTCTCCGATCTGAGGGCCCCTCTTATTCCTGGACCACAGCCCTGCCCCTGAAGGACACATAGGACCCAGAAAGGGTTCACTGACTTACCCCCCTGGAGTCCACAGCGGCGTACATGATGTCCGTCCAGCCTTTAAATGTGGCCTGGAAGGAAAATACACATTTCAGGAAGCTGTTTCGATTTGCCTCTGGTGCCCTGACTTGAAGAACCAAGGAAAGCACTTTTAGAAGAGAGAAATCCAGGCCTAGAGGGTGGAGCAAAGGCCAACAAGAAAGACATTGAATGGGCCTGGAGAAGGCTCAGGAAGGCTGGAGAAAGCCTTTCGGAGATGGAGGTGCTGGGAGCTCCCTGAGGGCAGGGGATGGACTTTGCTTTTGCCTTTCTTCATATCCCTGCCACTCAGCCCAGTGCCTGGCACATAGTAGGTGCTTCATCAGTGCTTGGGAAGATCTTTGACGGTGAGGTTGACTAGGATTACAGAAACTCAGAGGTAGAAGGGATTTGCCTGGTCCAAAGAGACAGGAGTCTCTTCCACAACTCACTAATGAAGAGTTAAACCAGTCTCCACTCAAATGTTTCCGGTGATGGGGAACTCACTAAAATAATGATGATGGTGAATTTATATAGTGCCTGAAGATTTGCAAATCACTTTACACATTTTATCTCATTTGATTCTCAGAGTTTGGGAGACCAGTGTTATTATTATTCCCATTTTACAGTTAAGGAAACTGAGGCAGGCAGAAGCAAAATGACTTGCTTGGGGTCCCAAGTTGGGGTGATGGTGAAGATAGAAGAGATAACAGAAATAGAAATGTTCTGAAAATATAAAAAGTGTCAGAAGTATAAGACTAGCTTCCATTTCTTTTACCCTTAAGTATTTCTCCTCTGTCTTACATGGGAGTCTCTCCAGAGCCCTGGACACAGGCAGAGGAAGGGTTATTATTCCCATTTGAAAGATGGGCAAAGTGAGGTTCAGACAGAGCAATTAATTAATCCAAGGTTATACAGCCACATCCTTAGGCAGCTATTTATCCCAAACCAACCCCTCAAAGCTAGATTCTACCCCAGGTCTTGTGTGACCTTGGGGAAAATCACTCAACTTACAGAAGTTTTTAGTCCAGAGGCTGATGTTAGGAATGGTACAATCTTACAAGCAAAGAAGGCTCCTGAAGGTCCACAGAATGTTTTACATCCTTTCAGGCACAAAAATATTACTAGTCCCATTTTACAGATGACAAGAAGAGGCTAAGAGAGGGCTTGCCCATGATTAGAGGCAGAATTTGAACCCACATCTCTCCTGGCTCCAATAAACGTTCCCATCTCACCTCAAAGCTTTTGGTTTCTCTGGGGCTAGAGTTGTGTCTCTGAAGGGGTCACCCAGGTCCAAGATGCTCTTTGTAGCTTCAAGGATCCCGTATCAACATGTAAAGGAGTGAGCTGATCCTGAAGGACTAATACTGGAACTGGACCTAAGTCATGTGCCTCTGGCCACTGGCTTTGGGTTCAGCATCCTAATCCGGCAACCTAGGTCAGAGAGGCTTCCTGCTATACTGAGGCCTAGAAAGAATTCTTAAGGATGTACATCCTTGAGACGAGGGGACTGTCGCCTTAACCTTGGAGGGATTTCAGATTAGAGACCGATGGGCTGGAGTCCTTATTATCTGTGCACATTTCAGGTCCATCCCCTGTGTCTTTGCATAGGCTATGCCTTATTCCCAGGATGCTTTTAAATTGCAGACCTGGACATTGGACCCCATGGGCTCTTACTCTGAATTCAATGCCTTTTCCACTCTACCAGAATCTAGTGGGTGCTTAGTAAATGTTTGTTGATTGACTGATTGGCAGTTCTTGACTCCATCTCATCAAATCCCTAGTTTCTCTCAAAGAACAACTATACATCATCAAATAAAAAAAACATTTATTAAGTAGTTCCCATGTGCTATTGGGCTAGGTGCCGGCAATACCTCTTTTTTGGTCTTTTTTTCTTTATTATTTTTTTTCAAAACATATGCATGGGCAATTCTTCAACATTAGCCCTTGAAAAACTTCATGTTCCAATTTTTCCCTCCCTTCTCCCCCAAATGGCAAGTGATCAAGTGGTTAAACATGAAAGAAATATATGTTAAATCCAATACATGGCAATACCTCTTAAAATTACTTGGTGTAGCTTAGCTTCTGCTTTGTATTTACTTATGTGCTTACATGTTATATCCCCTCAGTAAATAGGAAACAGCTTGAGAGCATCTCGCCACGTCCCCGGTGCTCAGCGCAGTGCTTTGGATAGAGCAGAAGCTTCAGAAACACTCGCCGGATTGGCTTAGATTTTGGCAAGCTAGCTATTTCAGAGCTTCGAAAGCCAGACCAATAATGAGAGAAACGGTGAGCGCATCTAGGAGTTTGGGTTGACTTTGTGATTTTAGCCACTGGTTCATCTCAGGAGGAGGTGTGTCCTGTGTTCTTGAAAGCAATTTGTGCTCCGAGGGAACTGAACGTGTACTTTGGTTTTCTAAGTTGGGATTTCAAACACTGCAGGAAGGGACTCGACTCTTTCCTAGGCCCCAGGAAGCCAGAATTCAGGACAGAACCTCATTAGAACTAACAAATGGGTTATCTTGCCCAATAGTGAAGAGTCAACAGCTTCCCCAAGGGCACCCATGGTTCCTTCTAAATGTGAATCGGTATCTGCCCTCCGGACCACTCTTGTAGCACCAGAACAGACATGCTACTTGTTAGAGACAGGAAATCAAATTAATTACTAGGTTGACTGACCGATGGCTCCTGTTCCAGCATTTGGCTTTGATATTTTTTTCGATCTGTCTTCAGACAGTCCTAGAATTTTCCATCAGCAGGGATATTAAAACCTGAGAACTTTCCAAGGTGCTGAATCACTCCCTGAGCCGCTTGAGCCCTCCCCGGGCTGATCCTTGAGAGGGCATGGTCCTGTCCGCTGTATTGCTAGAGTCACCCTTGACCCCTCTCCAGCCTGCCCTCCCTTTCTGACACAGGATCCCCACGATGCAATCGGCAGAGTTTATTTCAATTTAGAACCCCCCCCCCCAGAGGTCCAGGCAAGGGAAACCCTTTGTCTGTGAGACTCACCACTTGCAGCAGGGCCAAGTACCCGGCTCCCACGTTGTCAAAGTTGACTTTCACCTTGATCCAGTACAGTTCCCCGGTGCTGTTGTGCAGCTCACACTCACTCTTGTTGTTCACAAAGGTGTGGTTCAAGGGCAAGTCGCCCTCCGTTTGGTTGATGCACCTCCCAAACTTGCCCGCAAAGAGGTTCACCCCCATGATGCTGAAGATGAGCCAGAAGATGAGGCAGACGAGCAGGACGTTCATGATGGAGGGGATGGCCCCGACCAGGGCATTCACCACAACCTCAAGGAGGTACAAACACAAGCCCCGGTTACTCGAGACATCTCCTGGGAGCATCCTCCCTGAGAGCATCAGGGCTCTCTCTGTGGACATCAAATGACCCCAGGGGAACAATATGGGATGGAAGCCTCCCTTTTCTTGTGGTGCTTGAGTCCCTACTGGGAATAGGGAGATAGAAAAATTCTCAAGTCCCCTCAGATTCTAAGGGGGAAACGTCCCACCCAAACTCTGGGGGACAGCTGTCTCAGCCAAGCTCGAAGGGGGGGGGGTGTCCCATCCAATCTGTGAGGAAGAGCAAGCGTATTCACACTTGAAGGAAAAGATAATCTCTCTAAACTCCAGGGAGAATTATCTCCCCCACAATACTCTAGGGAGGAATATTCCCCCCAAAACACTCTAGGGTAACTACAAAATCACAGTGGAGAGTGAGAGGAATCTTATTAGACACAAGGGACATCTAATCTCATATATACAGTGCTCCCCCCAATTTCCTACATAAAAATCCAACAAGGATGCATCCAAACTGTTCAGAGATCTCCAGTAAGGCAGAATCTATCACTTCCCTAGGCAGCCCATTGCATTCTGGGTAGGCAGCTCTAATTATTAGGAATTGACTCCTGGTCTAAATCTGCCTCTTTCTGGCTTTGGTTTATGGCACCCAGTCCTGCTCTCAGGGACCAAATGATCAAGCCCAGCTCTTCTTCTGTGGAACAGCCCTTTGGATACTTGGATAGGGCCACTTTGTGGCTCCACAGTCTTCTCTTAACCAGGTTAACTATCCCCAGGTCTTTCAAAGTATCATTATTTTTTGGCAAGGCAGTTGGGGTTAAATGACTTACTCAGGGTGACACAGCTAGTAAGTATCAAATGTCTGAGGATGAATTTGAACTTGGGTCCTCTTGCATTACCACTGCGCTACTTCTCTATATGTTTTAAGACAATTGTCCAGAGCCCTGAGAAGTGACTTGTCCAGGGTCACACAGCTAGGATGTGTCCTACTCAGATCCTCATGACTACAAGTCAGTAATCACTATGGAAGCTGCCTCTCATTTACCCCTATTAAACTCCAGCTTATTAAATTCATTCCAATGTATTGGAGTATCTGGTTTGGGG
The DNA here is from genome assembly GCF_902635505.1 of Sarcophilus harrisii. Taxonomy (NCBI): domain Eukaryota; kingdom Metazoa; phylum Chordata; class Mammalia; order Dasyuromorphia; family Dasyuridae; genus Sarcophilus; species Sarcophilus harrisii. Next base: position 13,774,476 of record NC_045426.1, on the reverse strand, counting down.
GGTTGATTTTGGATCCTGACTCGGTTATCCAAAGACAGATAAATCATTCAAACTCTAGGGAACAAATGTTTCAGCCAGACTCTCTAGAGTTGCCTTTGTGCAAAAATCCTCAAATAGTCTGAAGGTGAAAAAAGGAGAATGAAAGAGTGAATCCAGTTCTCCCATGTGCCCGGCCTGTGCTAAGGAGTTATAATTTGGGGAGTCAGCCCCAAAAAGGCAGCCTGGGAGTATTTTTGGCCTCTAGGGTCCCGGGCAGGCTTCCTGATGAGTTGGGAGATGGAGCGCTCTCAGGGACCAGGGATAGAGTCTTGCTTCCCTCCATCACTGTCCCCACACCAGGAGACATCATGACTCTCACCCTCAGCTCAGCAAGAGAGCTCCTCAGCCTTACTTTCCCCCAGAGGGGCAACAGACAGGGAGCACCTTGCAAAGTGCAAAGGGCTTCCGAAATAGCAGTGATCGCCATCATAGTTGCTCTTCTCACTAAGAAGAGGGGAGCCTGGGGGAAGCTGGGGAGCCAAAGCTTAGGATGGCATCAAGGAGGGAGCGACGACTTTGGAATCAGAGGATCTGGTTTTGAATCCCTATGCATCACCTAGATGAGCCACCTGATTTCTCTTGGCCTGTGCTCATCTGTAAAATGGCTTCTAAGGTCCCTTCTGCCCTAACTCGGAGCTCTCATGTTTGATGTTGGGTAAGTAATTTAGCTCCTGTGGCTATTTGTGGGCTCCCAGGGGCTGGATGGGATGGCCTCTTCTAGTTCTGAAGCCAGGATCCTCAGATCCATGATGGCCTTGCCCACAGATGGAGCGGGGGGCTTGGGCTACGAGCCTTCAGGAGTGTCTTTAGAGAGGCCCTCTGAAGTCCTCACATGCTCTCCTCCTCAGACAGGCCCAGAATATCCTGGGGCCTTCTCCTTCCTGCTAAATCCCAGCCTGGGTCTGTCCCTTGTGATCATGAGCAAGTCAAATAACCTCTCTTTCCCTCAGTTTTTCTCTCTGTAAAATGGGAATGTTGGATTGCAGGACCTTCCATCTCTATATCTTCTCTCACTTATGTGACTTTCCCCCCCTCAAATACTCTTATATTGAATCTCACAAGATGAAATTCAGTAGGAGAAATGTTATTTCTCCTACTTGGGCTCAAACACCAACTTCACTAATACAGGAAGGGAAAGACATGGTTAGACAGCATTATTCTGAAAATGATCTGGGGTTTTTAGTGGACTGCAAGCTCACTGAGAGTCAGACAAAGACAGCTCACACTTAGCAAAAGCCTTGAATAAGGGGCCCTCCTTATCGGTGCTTCCCTTGCACAGACCCAGGGAATACAATCCAAGCACCCACATCATGTAGCTGCGTCTGCACCCACACCACGTAGCTCATGGGGTCCGGGACATGCACCCACACCACGTAGCTCACAGATCCCGCTCAGTGCCTCTTACCCTCATGCCTTCAAATCGGGACAGGGCTCTCAGGGGCCTCAGAGCACGCAGCGTCCGCAGAGACTTGATGGGACCCATTTCCGCAAAGCCTAGAGTATTTGCCACGAGGCTAATCAGGGAGACCTGGACAGAGACAGAAGGAGAGGGCAGGTGGTCAGCACCGACTCATGCTGGTGGGGCTGAGGAGCTGGAGCCGGCTGGGCTGGGAGCGCGAGGAACGTGGGCAGGACTGAGATAAATCAGTCAGATGTTGATGGGCCAGGGTCAGTCACACAGGGCAAGAGGGACCGAGGCTGGAGCCACCTGGATTTCTGCCCTTCCAGGTCAGTTCATTCAGGGAATCAAATTGCTGAGTGACACGACAGCCGGAACATCGACAGCCTTAAACTCTGGAAAGCAAATGAGCCTCCAGAGCAAGGCAGGGGGAAATGGAAGAGCTTCGAAGGGATTCGGAGAGCCTGTCCCCTCGCCCCCCACTTTTTCCTGGTGAGCTGAATGCCGTTTTCTCTCTTCTCTGTCAGGAGTCCTCAGAGAATCCTCTGCTCTGAGCCAGAGGGCTGACCCGGTGGGTCTCCAGCAGCGGCTTTTCTCAGGAACAACCACGGCGCTAGCTGTTCCTGCGGCCTTTCCGGGCTGCGACCCAGGGGAAGTTCACAGTGACCTTGGAAGTGGACAGACTGACTATTATCACCCATATTCTACGGAGAAGGGGACCAAAGCTCGGATTTGTCAGGTTTGGCCAAGGCCACAGGGCGAGGAGGTGGGGACCTGGACCCCGACCCAACTCCAGCCTCCCAATTCAGACTTCAAATGGGTGTCTTGTACTTGGCAGGGGACAGCGGTAACTCATTACCGTGTCCCTGTTTGTTCACTTAGTATTTAACAAACACCTACAAAGACAGTCCAGGGTCATGGATGATCTGTGATAGTTTTGTATTTAGTTCATTTATCGCATATTAAATAACTGAAATGTTAGGATTATTCTTGTTTTTATAAATGTGTTTTATATTTAAGTGTCAAAACAAGCAGGGAGCTTGGGTATGGGAGCAGGGAGGTCAAAGGTGAGTAAGACATGGTCCCTGCCCTCACGGAGCTTCTAGTTCACAGCAGTAAAAAGACAGGCACCAGGTTAGGAATCCTCTCTACAAAGTCTGGGAAAAGTGGCCATTCAGTCTCTGAACTTTCCCAGTGATGGGGAACTCACTACCTCTCCAGACTGTCCCCTCTATTGGCCCGCTCTCACTGTTAGTAGGTTTTCTTCTATGGAGTCAGAGTCTGGCTCTAGAGAAAGTACACCCACTGGTCCTATTGTGCCCTCTGGGGGCCCGCTTCCCTTCGCCTGCCCTTTGAGTCTGGAAGACAACTGGGGGGTGAAAATGGGGCAGGGAGAAAACTGCTCTGCCTCCCGAGAGTCCCATGAGGGGCTTGCCGGGCAGCTGGGTGCTTCTGTGGGGGCAGCGAGACCCCCCTGCCCTAGGTTGGCCAGGGGCTCGCATGCCAGCCAGTCTGCGCCTCTGTCCCCTTTTTCCTCCCCCCAGAATCAGGTCCTTCTCCCTGGCCCCAGCTCTCACCCACAGGGAATGTCCCTTCCCACTAACTGGTTGAGCCTGGGCTGCCCGGCCAGCTCCCTAGGGCATCACCATGGCTGCGCCCGGCTCGGCTGCCTGAGCCCTGCTACCCTCCAGGGATGCTCTCCTTCCACAAGGCTCCCATTGCAGATGGGGGAGGTGCTGAGGAGGGGAAACGGGGAGGGGACCAGCTGAAGCAAAGCCTTGGCTAGCAAGGGGGTGGGGGCGGCTTCCTGGGCTTCTCTGCCAGATTTTATCATCATCAACCAATCAATGAGCACTTATGAGGCACCTACTGTGTGCCAGGCCCTGTGCCAAATACCGGGTCAGAGGGAGAAAGGGGCAAGGGTCTTGTCTGGGCTTTGTCCCCCTTCCCTGCCCTTTCAGCTCAATGATCTAATCCACTTGGGAACATCTTAGTGTCCCTGAGCTCACAAGGGGCTGCTGGGACGCGTGGCCCCAGCCCCGGCCCTGCGCCGGCCGTCAGTGCTTGGAGATGCCTCCCTGTGTCACATGCCACAGCCGAGTGTGTCAAGCTCGTGCCTCGGGCTTGAGCCGAGCTGACAGCCGGCCTCTCCCGTCTCTGTCCCAGCGTCAGCGGCTTCTGGGCGCTCCCTCCCCAGCTCTGGGAGGCAGGCCAGGCTCTGTCCCTGAGCGCCACCGCAAGGGGCAGACTCGAGTCCAGTCCCAGGCTTCCCATCCCTCAGCGCTATCTCCCTGGGTCCTGGAGCCTCCACTAGACAAGCACCGAGGTCACCTCTTCCCGCCAGCTCCCTCGCCCCGTCCCCTGGAGACCTGCGATCCTGATTAGTTTCCTCCCCGCTTAATGAGCCAGCAGGCTCCTCTCCCTCTTGCCCTCCGTGTTCCACCCCAGCCATCCTTGTCTCCAGGATTCATAGGCCAGCTCCTCACTCACTCCACTCCTTCTGAATCCCATCCCTGCCCTTTGGTGCCAGGCAAGAGAAGGCTGATCCCTCCTCCTCAGTGCAGTGCAGACACCGAGCCCAAGATGACAGACTGGAGGAGAATTCGAGGGGACCAAACCTCGGTTTATGGATAAGGAAAAAGGAGGCCCAAAGGTTATCCTGCCCCTGGCATCCTGTGCGCTCTCATCAAGAACACCTGCCCAAACGGACCACTTCCATTACATTCAATTAAAGAGTTTTTGCACAAACAAATCTAACAGAAACAAAGGGAAGCACAAGCTGAGAAAAACTCTTTGTAGCCAGTATCGCTGATAAAGGAATCATTTCTAACATATATGGAGAATGGTGACAAATTTATAAGAATACAAGTCATCCCCCATTTGATAAATGGACAAAGAATATGAACAGACAATTTTCAGATGATGAAATTGAATTTATCTATAGTTATATGAAAAAAGCTCTAAATCCCTATCAATTAGAGAAATGCAAATAACAACTCTGACTGTTATTACACCCCTCAGATGGGCTAAGATGACAGGAAAAGATAATAATAAATGATGGAGGAGATGTGGGAAAACTGGGACACTGATACATTATTGGTGGAGTTGTGAACTGATCCAACCATTCTGGAGAGCAATCTGGAACTATACCCAAAGGGCTTTAAGGCTGTGCATCCCCTTTGATCCAGCACTGTCTCTCCTGGGTCTGTATCTCAAGCACATCATAAAGGCGAGGAAAGAACCCACATGTGCAAAAGTGTAGCAGCCCTTTTGTGGTAGCAAAGAATTGGAAAAGGAGTGGATGCCATTGATTGAGGAATGGCTGAACGAGTTGTGGTACATGAAGGTGATGGAATATTATTGTTCTATAAAAATGATGAACAAGTTGATTATAGAAAGGCCTGGAGAGATTTATATGAACTGATGCTGAGGGAAATGAGCAGAACCAGGAATACAGTGTATACAGTAACAGCAAGAATGTGCGATGACCATCTATGAAAGGCTCTCAATGGCTCAGTGATCCAAAGCAATCCCAATAGACTTTGGACTCAGAAAAAGAACTAAGGAGACTGAATTAAATCAATACTTGCCAGTTTCATTTCTTTTTTCTGTTTTTTTCTCTCCCATCGTTTTTCCTGTTTGCTCTGATTTTTCTCTCCCAACATAATTCATAAAGCAATATGTATTAAAAATAAATAAACTAAGAAAAAAGAAAAAAGAATACTTGCCAAAAGAATCTCATTTACTTTTTTTTTTTAAACAAATGAAGCCTTTTTTAAGCACTTATTGTACGCAGAGCACTATGCTAAGTGCTGGCTTTACAAACAGAAAAAGGCTTTTGAGCAGATTATTAATCTGCTGAACCAGAGAAAGGTTTCAGACCCAGTAAGTCTGAACTTCACTGAGGCATCAGCAGAATTTTACCATCATCCTTTAATGTGGATCTATAGATCAAGATGTTAACATGGTGCTGGCTGGCTGGTCACACTAACATGATGCTGACTATTCACACTAATATGGTGCTGGCTGTTTACATTAACATGTCTGCTGGTTGTTCACACTAGCATGCTGTTGGCTATTTACACTAATATACCACCAGCTGTTTGCACTAACATTCCTGCTGGCTGTTTACATTAATATATCTGCTGGCTGTTCACACTAATGTGTTGCTGGTTGGCTGATCACACTAACATGATGCTGGATATTCACACTAACATGATGCTGGCTGTTTACATTAATATGTCTGTTGATTGTTCACATTAACATGTTGCTGTCTATTCACACTAATATGCTGCTGGCTATTTACACTAATATGCCACTGGCTGTTCACACTAACATGCCCACTGGCTGTTTACATTAACATGCCTGCTGGTTGTTCACACTAATATAATGCTAGCTATTCACACTAACATGATGCTGACTATTCACACTAATATACTGCTGGCTATTCACATTAATATGCTTCTGGCTGTTCACACTAACACAGCACTGACTATTCACACTAACATGATGCTGGCTGTTTGCACCAATATGCTGCTGGCTATTCACATTAATATGCTTCTGGCTGTTCACACTAACACAGCACTGACTATTCACACTAACATGATGCTGGCTGTTTGCACCAATATACTGCTGGCTATTCACATTAATATGCTTCTGGCTGTTCACACTAACACAGCACTGACTATTCACATTAACATGATGCAAACTGACCATGTTCATACTAATGTGATGATGGCTGGCTGTTCACACTAATGTGATGATTGCTAGTTCTCTCTCATTCATACCCTGGTTTTTGGCTGGGTCTGTCAGCAAATTGCTGGCTATGATAATTGTAACTAATTTCAGGCCCTGGTGAGTACCATCCCAATTCAGTATCCAGTAGAAATTCAGCAAGTTCTGTCCTATACTGGGCTGACCAAGGAGTCTCCACAACAAAGGAGGAATGGACGTCAATTGCTGTCAATTTGGGGGGCAGGGCACAGACACAGAGAAGTGAATGCAGCATATCTGGGGGTTCAGGTAGGATGAGTCTTGGGCTCGATGTGCTGACTCTATCTCAGTCCTAGATAACCCTAAGAAGGAGTGCAGGGTGCATGAAGGGAACTGATGGGGCTAGTGGTTGGGACAATTGCTCTGCCTGACATCCCTGACCTTGGCTGCCATACCAGACTAGGGGCAGATGCCATTCCTGACCTGGTTCCCACGCCCTGTCCCCATGTACCAGCTCAGGGTATGTGTTCTAACCCCAGGAGGGGTTTTCTGTCTAAATCCTTGTCCTAACGCTCAGGAACTCTATTACTTTTAATAAGCACCTACTATGTGCCAGGGACTCTCCGAGGCAATGGCAACACAAAGACAAACCCAAAATATTCTTGCTTTCAATCAAGCAACAAGCATTTACCAAGTACTTATTATGTGTCAGACACTGTGCTGGGCACTGGGGATAAAAAGACAGAACCAAAACATTCCTCTTCTCCACTGATCAGCATTGTTAAGTGTCTACCCTGACCCTGGGGATACAATGACAGAAATGTGCTCTTAGGAGACGCCCATTCTTTTGGCGGCAGGGCACAGACACAGAGAAGTGAACACAGCATATCTGGGGATTCAGGCAGGATGAGTCCTGAGCCCAACTTGCTGACCTGCCTCAGTCCTAGATTCCCTGAGTGGGAGGGAGTGCAGGGTGCATGAAGGAACTGATGGGACTAGTGGTTGGGTGGGGAACGTGCTGTAGAGCGGGTCTCAGTGACAGATACCCCGCCCTCCCCCTGGGCAAGGAGACAGAGGCAGAACAACATGGCGGCTGGAAAGGAGGCAAGGAAGATCCAGAAGGGATGGAGCCTGTGCAGTGGCCACCCCCTCTGCCCCTGCCTCTGCATTCCTTTATTTCACGACACAGACGAGGAGCCGAAATCCGCCATGTGCTTTTAAGATAATTTCCCTGGAACACAAATTGAGTTGTTTGGGAACAAAACTGATTACAGCAGATTGGGCAATTACTGGGGAGGAAAGTGGGTTTTACCTTGGCAGTCAGCGGGGACCAAGCATCAGGGGCAGGCTCTGCCAGCCGCTCCCTATCAATACTTACCTCCTCAACAAGTACTTTAATTGGCACTCAGAGACAATGAAGCATGTGAGTCTCATGCCGTCCCCAGCCTGGCTCCTTCTGACCACTGACCTTCATTTTTGAGCAGAGTGAACCAGAAAGATTGTTGGGGAAGGGTTCCAAGGACCCCCACGCCTGTATATCCTCCCTACTCTTCTCATTTCCCTTCTCCCATCTTAAGATGGGATAAATCTCAATTTTCTGCACTGGAAATTATGTTGGTGGAATTTTGAGTGTATGTAGTCCTGGGTCATGGAGAGGCAGTGTGATGCTATGGACAGAGCTTTGCATCCGGGGTCAGCAGATTTGTATTTGGACTGGGTTTGGTGCTGTTAGAAGCTGAATGATAGGAGGCAAGCCATTTAAATCTCTCTGTAGCTCAGTTTCCTCATTTGTGAAATATCGGAGTTGGACTTGGCTAGATTACCTCTAAGGTCCCCTCCAGTGCTATATTTAACTCTCTGTCTCGGTCTCTCTTCCCTTTTCTCTCTTTCTTCCTCACTTCTCTCCACCCACCACCATCTCAGTTTCCCCATATGAGAAGATTGGACTAAATGGCCTCTAACGTGCTCTTCAGCTCTGTAGGTATGATTTGGTGAGATGCCAGAATTCTGGAACATATTACCTAAATGGCTGGCGAATGTTTAGAAAGGGAAGCAATGATTATCTAGAACCATCAAGAAGAGGGAACTCCAGACTGAATGTCTTTCCTTCTTTGGAGGTTAGCAGATGGCCAAATCAGGGGAATGCTCCTGACAGTTTACCTTATTTTTGGCAAACGCTTGATAAAGTCTCTTCTGGTTGCTGGGAAATAGGTTTGATGACAGCGCTTTTAGATGGAATTGGCTAAATTGCCCAAATCAATGAGTAGTCATGAATAATTTGATGCTAGCCTGGAAGGAGGTCTCCATGGCAAGGCCCCTGGCATCTGTGATAGATTTGCCATATTTACCAGTGACTCAGGTAAAGACACAGGTGACATCCTTATCAAATTTGTAGATGACACAAAGTTGGGGAGGATAAATAACTGACTGGCAGGGTTGAAATTTAGAAAGATATCTTGGCAGTCTAGCAGAGTGGGTTGTATCTAAGGTAAATTTAATAGATCTAAAGATAAAGTCTTACATTTGGATTGGGAAAAAAATCTAATACAACTTGGGAGACTTATGGGTCAAGATAACTCATTCTGAAAATGATCTGGAGGTTTCAGTAGACCAGAAGTTCATTGAATCAATAGTGTGATACAGCAGCCAAGAATTTAGATGTGATTGTGGGTCACGTTAAGAGAGAACTAAGCCTCTGCAACTGTCCTGTAATATTCTGCCCTGGACAAACCACATTGGGAGCCTGGGGTTCAGTTCTGGGATCCACATTTAAAGAAGACACATATAGGGAAGAACATATCCAGCAGAGGGCAGCCAGATGATGAAAGGCCTGGAGACTAGGTCTTGTGAGAAGAGATCATTGCAACTCTCTCTGAAAGTCACATGGAAGAGAATGAACTTAGCCTTTTCCTGCTTTGCTCTAGAAGTTGGATCCAAAAGCAAAGGAAGGGAGCCACAAAGGGGCAAATTCAGACTTTTAGAAGGAAAAACATCTCCCAGTAGAAGAAAGTGTGGTGGCAGACCATGGGGTCTTCCTCACTGGGGATCTTCAAAAGGCAATGATGCTGTTGGCACAAGTCATCCTGAAGTATTAAGACATCACATCTGGGCTGCTGCTGGCTAGACAAGCACTCATCCAAGCTTATTACCTTTCCCTCAATGTCAGGGGTTGGAATTCACCCAACAAAGAAACACAGTCCAATTAGGAAATGGTTCTAGTGGCTGGGTTGCTGGATACGGGAGGAACTCTCTGGGCTTATCCCCACTTTGTCATTCATAGCTTTTGTAACGGAATTGGAGGAAGATGTGGGGATTGGGTAATATTCTAAAGGGACAGGACCAGAACCTCAGAACCACAAGAGGGTGATAACAGTGGACATGACCACCATGTTCAACTCTAAAATAGCTTACATTACATCCTTACATTGTGCTAAGTCATATCCTTGGAATTATGGACTCAGAACCGGCTGAAAGGAACGGACCTCAGAGGGCTTCTAGTCCAACTTTATCAATTTACAGAGGAGGAAACTGAGGCTTATCAAGGCTAGATGACATGCCCAGCATCATATAGTCAGTCAACACTGGAGGCAGGATTTGAATCCAGGTCATCTCACTCCAGGGCTAGAACTCTTTGCGCTCTGCAGATGATATATCACCAGTGCCCTGTAATCTCTGGCTCTCACTGTGCTTGGCGCACGCTGCCCTTGACTTTGGACCTTCCAAACCTAGGCTTGAGTAACGACTTCCTGTGAGCCACCTGGATCCGCTGTCTTTGGGAGCTCCCAGCTTTGATGTTGGCTCAGTGTTTTGGATATCACTTTGGAGCTTTTGTCTTCGGACTCAATTCCCAACTTCCTGCCCATCCCTCTGGATCTATCCCAGGCTTTGTGAGCTCCTGGATTAGCCCCAGGTCTGGCTTTCTGTTTATCTGTTTAGATCTCCATTTGGACTGTGCCCTTGGCTTCTGTGAACCTGCTTATTGCCACTAATATCCCAGCCTACCCCCTGCCTTCCTCGTCCACACTGAGGGCAATATTAAATGGATGCAGCTTTGACTCAGAATTGCAGAAACCATGCTAGGTGGTGGAGGAGACATTTTTGAGCAGGGGGCCTTTACTAATCCTAAAATGTGCGCTGCCTCCCGACTCTAACCCGACTCTCATGTCATCTACGCCAAGTAAGTGTTGTTATTGTGATCCCACTTTGGGGTTTTCTTAGCAGATATCCTGGAACAGTATGCCATTTCTTTCTCCTGCTCATTTTACAGATGAGGAAACCAAGGGTAACAGGGTGAAATGACTTGGCCAGGGTTACTCAGTTACTAAGTATCTGTGGTTGGATTTGAACTCATGAACATGAGCCTCCTTGACTAAGTTGCACTTAGCTGCCTGCCAAGTTAGGTGACCCAAAGCTTATCCTCTATTTATATCTCATACACTCTTATGAGAAGCCACTGTTAGTCATCTTTATACCTTGATTCCATGCTCCTTTCTGCTTTCATCCGTTCCACAAATCCCAGACTGTGAGCTCTAACCATTATACTCCAAGTCTGTGCCATTTAGGATTTATAAACCCCTTGTTGGAGCAGAGACTAGGGGGTGGAGAGTGCTGTGTGTACAACTACCTCACACAAGATTTGTTGGCTATAATAATGATGGTAGTGATGAAAGTAAGATAGTCATTGGAGCAGTGAAGATGGTGATTATGGTGCCATTGGAAGCGATACTAGAAAGGGTGATGATGGTGGTGAGGACAAGGATGGCGGTGTTGTGTTAGCTGTAGGGGTGAGGGAGTGAGGAAGGTGGTTCTGGTGGCCCTAATAGCAAAGGTTCCTGTAATGATGGCTGGAATGAAGGCGAGATGGGTGATGGAGGGGAGAAGGTCGGTGTTACGGTGGTGGTAATGGTGCTAACGGTGACTGTGGAGGTGCAAGAGTGGTAGGGGCACTGACGACGCTCAGGAAGATGGTTAAAAGAGAGACGACGGCTATGGAGGAGGTGTCCAAGTGACGATGGACAGAAGGTCATGGGCTTAGTGATGGTCGTGATCATAATATCACTGGTCACAAGAGTAACAGTGGGGAGATGATCATTCACGGGAGAAGTGATGCAAGAACAGGGATAATGGGGAGTATGATGAGGGTGACAGGTGGTAATCATAATGATGAAGATAAGGATTATGCTGGTAATAAAGGCACTAAGGAAGAGGGTGGTAATGGTAATGATACAAACCAGTGGCCCAGTATCAGGGGAGGTACAAATAATAATAATGATAATTAGCACTTATGTAGTGCTTACAAATCGGTGGCCCAGTATCAAGTTAAGTAGGAATAATAATAATAACTAGCACTTATGTAGTACTTGCACAAAGCACTTTACAAACATCTCATTTGACCCTCACAACAACTCAGGGAGATAGGTACTATGATAATCCTACTTTTACAGAAGAGGAAACTGAGGCACACAACTGACTTGTTGAGGGTCACACGACTATGCAGGATTCACATTCGGATCTTGTACTCTTTGCACTCACCGCCTGGGGCAAGGGGAAAGTTTCTACGCCTTGTTTGCCCAAGGGGAGAGAATGCACTAACAAGCTTCTAGAGCATCTGGTGTCCTCGTTATTCCCCATCTCCACCTTCTCCAATTTCTGGCAGCCTCAAACACTGGAAAAAGACCCATTTCCCTATTGCCCCTGGGGCCTGAGCAGGAGCCACATGGATCCTGTCAAAGGAAGGTCTCTGGCTCTGCACTTGGGGGAGTCCCTTGTCTCTCTATGTGACCCTGGGCTAAATGATCCCCCCTCTAAGCCATCATTTCCTCATCTGTGAAATAGGGTTAATCACGCTTGTTCAGGCTCCTGCAAAGGGCTCTGGGGTACCCAGGAAGACTTTGTATGGGAAAGCATCTGGCAACCACAGCTTCCCATCCAGATGTGCGGGGCCTGCGGAGCCCTGCAAGCAGGTATTAGGCTTTAATGATTCATTGGTCATGGGGACTGGGGACTGTGCAGACCGGAAGGCCGGCCGGCCAAGCTAACCAGCTGTCCCATCTCTCTCTGTGCTCCTGCACTGCTCCTTCCCTCCCTCTGCTCATGACAGTCCCCCGGGCTGGTCAGACTCAGGGAGTTCTTGTGGAAGATGATGGGAGCAGCCCATTGTCCGGAAGCCTGACTGATGGGAGCAGGATCTCCGAGGGCTCCGGCTCTCTCCTTTTTGTTCGTTCCTTTTTCAATCAGACCCTTTGATACTGGCAGTCAGCTAAATGCACCCCCCCATAGTCCAGTGGGCCCCCAGATCCCGGCAGGTGCTCCCACTGCAGGAAAGGCCCTTTCACGGTCCCCCATCCCCAATGGTTCAGAGCAGCCCCACTTTCTGAAAAGCTCTCCCCCTCCACGGTGCTGCCGATCTATATGCCGGGCAAACCTTCCCTTTGCCAGATAGCATCTCCCTTGTCTACATCAGCCCACGTTGACCTCCTCCACTGACCACCTTCCAACAGCACTTACAGTCTGTACCCGAGCCTCTCGCGCTCAGGAGCGAGCAAAGGTCTTGGCTTTATTCTCCAATTGTTCCGTACGTGTACTGCCTGTCTCTGAAAGCCCTGGGCTCTGAGAGCTTTCCTAACAGCGCCGCTGTGGTTTTCCTTTTCCCTTCTCTCCCTAAGTGCATGGAGTCCAGTGTGTGTCTGGGTATGGGACATAGAAAGCATCGCTCTCTACCCACAATGTCAAGTAACTGTCTCCTGACAACAGACCTTCCCTTCCCTTCCATCGCTCCCCTCTCCTCCTATTGTATCCTATCTCATCCCTCCCATCCCCCATCCCCTTCTTCCCTTCCCTCCCCTCTCATCTCTTTCCTTCCACTTCTATCCCCTCTTCTCCCCTTCCTTTCCCTTCCATCCTCCTATCTCCTCCCATTATATCCCATCCCATCCCATCCCTTCCTTTCCCATCCCCCATCCCTCCCTTTATCTTTCACCCCTTCCTTCTTCTCCTATTGCATCCCATTCTATCCTTCCCATTCCTCATTTCCTCCTATCGCCTCCTCCTCATCCCATCAGTCCCTATTCTTTCTCCTCCTATCCCTCATCCCTTTCCCTCCTCCAATCCCCCCAAAGCAGGTGTTCTTCCAGGGACAAAGAGTACTTTCTGGCTTAAGTTGGCAGATGAGCAGAGTAGGGTCACAGAATTATAGACCTGAGGCTGCTGGGTGGTGCAGTGGATAGAGCACTATCCCGAAGTCAGGGGGACCTGAGTTCAAATCAGAAAATTAACATTTCCTAGATGTGTGACCCTGGATAAGTCACTTAACCCCAATTTCTTCAGCCAAAAAAAAAAAAAAAAGAAGAAGAAGAATTACAGACCTATAGAAATTATCTAGTTCACTTCCTCATTTTTCTGATGAGAGAATTGAGGCATGGGGAGATTGCGTTGACTTTCTGAAAGCCATCCAGGTAGTAATCAGTTAGGATTTGAACTTGGGTCATCTGAGGCCAAATTCAGGGCTCTGCACACTGCGTCACAGCTTGGCACGCTAGAGACAGAGGATGCCCCTGGGCCCACTAGGAAGACAGCAGGAGCTGTACCTTTGGGGCACGGCTTGGATGGGCTCTTCGGAGGGTGTTCCCCGGCACTCTGATCAGTCAGACCCCTCACTGACCCTATTTCCAGTCTGGGTTCCCCTCTCTCAGTAGGGACATGGAGAAACCGGCACCCATGAATTGGGCCACGTGAGGAAAGGTTAGAGAGACTGGAGACATTGAGCCTGGGCTGGGAGGGCACACAGTTGCTCTCCTCACATCATTAACCTCATCACAGCCGACAATCACATAGCACCTACTATGCGCCAAGCTGTGCTAAGTCCTTTATCATTATTATCTGGATTGATCCTCACTATCACTCTGGGAAGTGGGTGTTATTATCATCCCAATTTAACAGATGAGGAAAGGAGGCAAACAGTTGAAAGGACTTGGCTAGGGTCCTTTGGCTAGTCCGCTCCAGACACCCTACACACTGTACCACTTGACTGCTCCATCTTAGGGGCATAAAATAGGAAGGCTATGACCAGGAAGCAGAACCAGATTTGCCTTCATCCCCCACCCCCTCTGGCAGGCCAGAGATTTTGGCTCCATCTAAGTCCAAAGTTCCCCCACTACAAGAGATGGTGTGAAGTGGAATGTTTCCTGGGAGGTTCCCCCAAAGCCTCCCTGGGGGTCCTTAAGAGGAGTCTGGGGGCCCCCGTCAGGGATGTTGCAGACAAGATTCAGGCTCTGGCCCGGATCTCTGCTTCGGTGCCGTTCTGCAGCCTACCTGGCTCACTCTGGGGAGGAGCGGTCTCTCTGGAGCCAGCTCAGCTGTGGCTTCTGCTCCCTTCCCCCCAGGCCTCCTGGGACACTCCCCTCCCTCTTTCCTCTACCCCCCCTGGGCGCCCGGCCCACACTCACGTCCACGATGAGGAAGTCCAGCCAGCACCAAGCGTTGGTGAAGTACTTCTTGAAGCCGTAGGCCACCCACTTGAGCAGCATCTCCAGCACGAAGATGTACGTGAACATCTTGTCGGCGTACTCCAGAAGGACTTTGATGGTCTTGCGCTCCTCTAGGTAGATGTCTTCAAAGGCCTGAGAAGCGAACCGGACACACGTTGACGGGTCGGCCGAGGGAGGGCAAGGGAGAGCTTTCTGACCCTGGGCTGCCTTGTGAGGGAGTGACCCCCCATCAGCGAGTAAGGCCAAGTAGCGGCCGAACGGCCAGCCTGCAGGGATGTGGAAGGGATGTGACTCTTTGCTTTGGGGGTGACCGGGGTACAGTTGGATTTGTTTGATTTCTAATGGCTCTTCTGACTTAATTCTAAGATTTAAGGTGGATTTCACTTCCACGTCTTTACAGTCTCTCCCCAATCCTAAACCAAGTTTTACCCTCCCTCTGCCAAGAGCCGCTCCTTGGCTTTCTCCTAGACCTTCTGAGGTGACGATCCCTCCGGTGATGAGGGGCTCACGCCAGCCTAGATCACTGTTTATGTCCTCGCCTGCCCACATGCTACAGGGACAGCCTGGGAGCCCCTTGGGGGCAGGCACTATGCACTTTCAGTTGTTGTATCTCCAGGGCCTGGCACAGCACCTGGCACAGAGTGGGGAGGCTGATTTTAAGAGATCCCTATCCCATCGCTTAAGGCATTGTCCCAGATGTTCCATGGGTGCCCATCGGAGTCCCAGGCCCAGTGGAAGCCATGTTGCTTTGGTCATGGGCGGAATGCTATTGGGGCTCTTTGGGTTAAGGCAGATTGTTCCTGCTCGCAGTGTGAGAAGGGAATGGCTCTCTCAGGGCAGCCACAAGCGTGGCCCACAGGACACCTGCGTGGTTGGGAGGCCGCTGAGCACTAGGACTGGAGGCAGGCCCCGAGGGGGGGGGATCTGCAGCCAGAAGCTTCTCCCCTAACCTTGGCTCTGCAATGCAAACCCCACAAGGGACCATCTTTTTACAGATGAGTAAACTGAGGCTCAGGAGGATAAAGTCGCTTCATGGCTGCAGCTTTAGATCTGGAGGGGGTCCCAAAGCCCCCTGGTCACAGCAGGGTCTCCCACACGGAGGCAGCTGCCACCCTGGCCCACCAGCCCACCCCCCCACGGCCCACAACGCCTCCTTCTCTGGGTATGTGACCGCCTTTGTATCTGCCGTCTGTCTCCTGTTCGCAGCCAAGACACACTCTCCTGCTCCACAGAGTGGGCTGCTTCCGCAATATGCTAAGTAGTTTTGTTTTTATAAACAGGGATAAACAAAAGCGCTTTAAGCCAAGTGTGGCACTATGGGGGCCTATGGCCGGAGGAAGGACTGGGGATGACCCAGGGCCGGAGGAAGGACCGGCTGGCATGGGGCCAACAGCCTGGGGAAGGGACCGGCCAGTGTGGGGCCGGGGGCCTGAGGAAGGAGCGGCTGATGGTCCCCGGCCTCGTGCCATCGGGACAGCCAGAAGCCTGTCGCTGCCTTCACCGGGCCTTTTGCCTTTGGATGGGGCAGGATGTGCAGCCTGTCTGTCTACACAAGTCAAACCGAATGGCCAGGTCTGCAGGCACAGGAGCACTGGCCCTGATGGGCCCCCAGCCTCTGGTCCAGGGCAGTCCTGTCCCCTCTGGCTGGTGGAAAACCAGAGCTTCCAGCTGAGCCTGAAGTAAATTCGGATTATGATCCAAACCCTGCCCGCCCTTTGAGACTCGGATCAAGCCTTATCTCCTCCAAGAAGCCTTCCTGGATTGTTCCAACCCACACTGGTCTCCAACCTTTCAGCAAATAAGAAGCACTGTCTAATGCTAGAGAGACACAGGCTCAGGCATTTGGAACAGGAAGTTGTTTACTCTCCCCACCCCCAGGGTACTGATGAGGGAAACTGAGGCCCAGGGGCAGAACTGGGACTTGAACCCAAACCCTCAGTTCTTTCCACCAGGCTTCACTGCCTCTGGTTGTTTGTGCATGTGTCTGAGCTCCCCCGGCCAGGGCGGGGGAGCCCGGGCTTCCACAAAGGTCGAATTGTTGATTATTCTTCCCAAGGGGCTGAGACCCTTCCTGGCTGGATCCTGGGTGCGAGGCACCCTGGGGAGCTCACACTGTTGCGTGCTCAGGATAAGAACCAGTGACTATGAGGCGTCTCCTAAGGAATGGCATTGGTGCTCTCGGGAGCCCTGAGGGGCCCGTCTTGGGGCCTTCCACTAAATTGTTCAAGGGTTTTGATAAGCGGCCTTGGGCCCTAAGTCTGCCTGGGAGCTGGCCGGTGACCGGTGCCCCCCATCTGTGTCCCCCCTGGGCTCACTGCCCCCTGCCCCAAGGTTACCAGGGCTCCGCTGCTCAGCAAAATCATGAAGATGATGAAGGTCTCGAACCAGCTGTGCTCCACGATGCGGTAGCAGGTTTTCCGGAGCCTCCACCAGACCCTGCCGGGGAACTGTGTCGTGTCCACCGTGCAGCAGGGACAGCGCCGGACGCATCCTGGGGGGCGAGAGAAAGGCGATGGCCCCGGAGCCGGATCGTGGAGCCGGCCCAAGCACCCACGGCTCCAGCCGTACCCAGCGGGGGAAATGGAGGGGTGGGCTGTGGAGGGACAGGGCAGGGGCTGCACCAGGCCCCTTGGAGGCTCATTTCTACGTTCCAGAGCAAACCCAGGCCCTGCCAGGGCAGCGTGGCGGGGGGGATTCTGGGATGTGTCACTCCACGTCCGGCATTCTCTCCAAGGCTTTTTGGGTGTGTGTCCACGCGTCCACGTGCTCACACACGTACAGAGCTAGAATTTAACAGGCTAAATGATGTAGGAAGGGGAAAAGTGCTTCGTTTACATACTCTCGTTTGCTTATAACATTTCCATTTACATAATCTCATTTGCTCATAATAATAACAATGTGTTATCATATAATAATATAATACACTATGATATAATACAATATACAATAATAACATATTATGTGATATGATGTAATATGATACAATATGCTATAACATGATAAAACATGACATGACATGATATGATTTGACAGGACATGATGTGATATAAAATAATATAACAATAACAATAAATATAACAAAAGAGATTATGTAAATGAAGCCCTTTTTAACCCTTTCTACATTATTTAACGGGGGCCCCTTTTCTCCAGGAGAGCCAATGGACTTGTTTTTCATCTCATTTGAGAATGACCACATCCCTTGGGGAGCCCATGGTGCCCCCCAAATCTAAGACCTCCCCCTACACACAAAGGCTTTCCCACACAGTCACGCTCCACATCTACAGTGCTGTCACACAAACCCACCTAGGACAAATGTTCCTTCGCACAGAAATGGAGCCAGACGCCAGCGCTTAGCTCAGTGCTTGGCGCATAGTAGGTGCTTAGCAAATGCCGACTGGCTGAGGGACCGCCTCTCCTCAGACCTCTGCACACCTCACACCAGCGGGACAACAGTCACATGTGTGAGAGGGCACAGACACAATGGGGGGTCACCGCGCTGGAGAGACAGGGGCCTTACCTTCGGTGAAGCAATCCTCAGGGTCCTTCACATCCTCCCCGAGGTCGGCGATCTTCTCCAGGAGGTCGGCGGTGTTGGTCATGTCTGCCGTGCTGCCCTCGGAGTACGTGTCATCGTCGTGTCTCTGCTGGCGGGGAGAAGAGGGACGGCGAGGTCAGGGCTGGTGCTAGGCCCAGAACTCTGCTCCAGCCAGAGCTCCAGAGTCCAGAGCATGGACTGCTCCGGTCTCAGGCCACCGATTCTTAGTGTCAGGGCTGGAAGGGAGCTGAGAGGAAAGTGTTCCAGCCTTTCCTCATGTTCCTGTCTCCCTCCTTCCCCCACTGCAGGTGAGGAACAAGCCCAGGAGACTACCTTGCCCTCCTGAGAGGTGAGCCGAGGCCGGAGGGGCTGCCAAACCCTTTCTGAAGGTGGCAAGTTCACTTCAGAGAAGCTCTAGGGAATCAGACTGGATGGAATCTGGGAGCATCACGTAGGACCATTTTATGGACTTTTATGGATTTTTGTGTCATTTTACGGATAAGGAAACTGAGGTTCTGAAGGACCTCCATTGTACATAAAAAAACTGAATGAGTCTTCGAATTAACTAATTAGCATCTTAAAAGCACCCACCATATGCCTGGTGCTAGGGATGCAAAAATAATGACAAAACAGGCCTTGCCCTCAAGGAAGTTACACTCTACCAGGGAGATCGACATATAAAATAAATACAAAATGGCTACAAGGACAATCTACCCATTTGCGGGACTCCCACCTTTTCATTGTGCAAGAAACATCATCTTGATGGCCAGGATTCTGTTATTTTTTGTCTGACCCTGTGCCTAGGACAGTGTCTAGAACACGGAAGATGGTTAATCAATGTGGGTTGGATTGGAAATGAAGCCTCCAAAGGGGAACGTGAGCCAGTAGCAGAGATAAGCCTGGATGTTTGGTGCATTAGAAATGGAGGCCCTCACGCGGGAGGTGTCAGGGCCTGACTTCTACATCGGCTTACCTGCTGGTGGGGAGCAGACCCTTCCCATCGTCTGCAGAATCCAAATGGGTCACATCTTTTTAACTCTCTTCCCAGTCTCTCTCTTTCCCCCAGGTGAAGGATCTGCTCCCCTCCGAGGACCTCAGGGCCGCCTCACTCTCCCCAGGCCCAAGGCCTCACAAAATGGGCCTGGACTTTGGTCTGCTCTCCTGCCATTTCCAGCGCAGAAGAGACTGGTGTTTTGGAGGCAAAACTCCTCAGTCCCCCTGGCCATGGAGACACCAAATCTCTTTCCAGAAACTGCTGCCAGCCATGATGTCGAGAGACCTAAGTCATCCCAAGTTCAGCTCAACAAGGACTGTGGTTTCCTGAAGCACCATGGGATCAAAGGTCCATTTCTTCATTTAAAATAAAGTTTGGAAACTGGAGATTCAGCGATTCCCCAAAGATCATACATAGAGCATAGGTCTGTGGCGGGAAGGGTCCTGTAGGACCATCTAGTCTAATCCCCTCATTTTACAGACGAGGAAACTGAGGTCCAAGAATATTAAGGAAGGTTTCCTCTGAGCCTCCTTGTCAAGTGGAGCTTGACCCTAACCCTTGACCCTAAGGGCTCTCCAGAGTTGTGCCAGCAGAGAAGAAAGCCACCAATCCTCCCACGCTGGAAGGGCTCCAAGGCTGAAGCGAGCATGAAACAGCCTCTGGGGTCCAGCTAGAGGCTCACCTCCTCTGGGGATAGCTGGCTACTGGGTGACGTCTTACTGGTTCACACAAGCTCCTCAAACCCTTTAGTTGGTTCTACAAACATGATTGAGTATCTCCACCTAGAGACGCCAAGCAAGTGCCAGCTGCTTAGGGGGCAACCATCCATCCCTTCCTCTAAGTCGCCATTAACAATGTGAACACACAGGCCAAGGACAGATCCCTGGGTCTTTCTAAGCTGACATTACACCTTAAATGATCCTCTGTGAGACCAGGCCCTTGTTCCGTTCTGAATCTATCTAATTTTACTGCCTCCAAACCCCATTTCACCAATTTTTCCCCAAAAGAATAATGAGAGAATAAGACAAAGAATTGGCTAAAATCTAGGGAAAGTGTCCCTATGGCAGTTCCCCATTCAGTCTGTAACCCTGACAGAAAAGGAAAGAGACAGCTGGGTTTGGATAAAGTCGCAATAGCCTCTGCTTCCCTTTCTAAACAATCCCAAACAACCCTTTTAAATAGGCTTCAGCTTGTCCTAAGCTGTAAGTTGGAAGTTTTCATCCCCCGGCTCCCTTTTTTGGAAACGTGGAATCTCATCTGTCTATCCAGTAGCCCTCTGCCCTCATCAAACGGATTCATCCGGAGCTAATTCTCCAGGCTTCGAATCCCTGGCATCTCTGAGGTCTGATTATCCCCGGCCTAAATCTTTGACATGACTGGGATCTGATTTCCCACAGCCTGAATCTCTGGCCTCTCCAGTGTCTGATTCCCTGAGATCATTTACCCAATACGATTTCCTGGAATTCCTGCGACCTGATATCATTGGCTTCAGTTCTTTAGGATTCAATTTCCTGGGGCCCGAATCCCTGGAATCCTCAGCGTCCAACGGTTTGAATTTCTGGAATCTCCGGGGTCCAAATTCCTGGCGGGTGAACAGCCGGGCTTTTTTCATTGGCCGGCTCATCGTAACTGTGATCTCTGCCCACCAGGGACAGGGATCTAGCTTTCACCTTATTCTGTTTGACGTTTCTGGCAGGCCCAAGACCCTTGGGCTCCAGGAGGACCATTTTGTCCGGGAGCAAATCCCTCATTGTTGCCTTGTTTGGTGTCAGGGACAAGATGTCTCCCTTCTGCAACTGTTCAGTCAGTCAAGAGGCATTTAGTGCCTACTATGTGCTGGGCATGGTGCCAAGCAGTGGGGTGCAAAGCCAAGTGGAAATGGGGAGACAACACGCAGACATCTGTGTGTGTACAAGTTAGACAAAGGCTAAGTGGGAGATAATCTCAGAGGGAAGGCATCGGCGTTGAGGGGGATTGGAAAAGGCTTAGTGCAGAGTGGAGAATTTTGACTGAAATTTGAAGGGATCCAGGAGACACAAATGTGGAAGGGGAGAGACCCAGGCAGGGGGCACAGTCTGAGAAGATGCCTGGAAATGGGAGAAAGCTTGTCTGTGGGAAGGACCCCTCGGAGGCTAGTGTTGCTGGACTGCAGAGTACTTGAAGGGGAATGAGATGTACGAAGACAGGAAAGGTAGGAGGGGACAGGTCGTGCAGAGTTTTTAAAAGACTAACAGGATTTTATCTGTGATTCTGGAGGTGACAGGAAAGATTGGAATTTACTGAGTAGAGGGGAAGACATGGAAGGGGGTGTGTGTGTGTGTGTGTGTGTGAGAGAGAGAGAGAGAGAGAGAGAGAGAGAGAGAGAGAGAGAGAGAGAGAGAGAGACAGAGAGAGACAGAGACAGAGACAGACACAGAGAGACAGAAACAGACAGAGACAGACAGAAAGAGACAGCAGACATCAAAGACAGAGGAATAGAGACAGAGACAGACAGAGACAAAGAGAGAGACCAGAGAGAATGAAAGATAAAGACACAGAGCAGGAAGAGACATTGAGAGATACAGAGACAGACAGACAGAGAGACCAGAGAGAGACAGAGAGATAGACAGAGACAGGAAGAAGCATTGAGAGAGACAGAGAGAAATCATTAGACCTGTACTCAGGAAGATCACTTTGACAGCCACACGTTGCTTGCCCTTTGTTCTCAAAGAGGACCATGACATCAGGAAGGAGATGTCATGACTTGCAAGTGAATGGAATTTAAGTGAGGGAGGGCTGGGCAAAGTGAGCAGCCTCATTCCCACCTCTGGAGTCACGTGGCTCCAGTGACAAGATCTAGAGCAGGATGAAATTCAGGGGGAGACAGTGACTTTTTTTGGGCTAAGGTCTTTCCTAAGTCTCAGTGTGTCTGAGGCAACACCCATTCAGTGATTAAGGCTAGATAAAAATGAGGCCAAAAATGACTTTACCTAGTCAAAAAAAAATCAATCTGGGAGGAAAAGATCCTTCGAGTTTCTCACCAAAACAGAAACAATTGCTATTTATACTCACTCTGAGTCATCAAAACCCAAACAATGACCAAGTAAGGTTGGGACCCATTGTTGATCAATCAATGAGAGCCAGAGTGAGTTGGATGTAAAGCATAATCTATAATAAGAGAGAAATCTAGTCCACAAACCCCAAAATATCTTGCTAGGTTTCAGTGCTCAAAATTTATATTCCTTTGAGCAGAGCACCTGCAGGGAAGGGTATGGTTCCCTATGCGGACGGAGGGAGAGGAAGGAGAGAAAAGAGGGAGGGATGGAAGAAAGGAAGGAAAGGTGTGGAGAAAGGATGGAAGGAGGGAGCTGTGTTGCTTAATTAGAGCTGGCCAGTTGAGTCCCCAGTGGAGCAGCTAGTGCTATTCACAGGTTGTTTGTCCTTCATTCTTGAAGAGGACCATGACCTCAGGTAGGACATCTCCTGACTTGCAAATGATCTGGATTTAAGTGAGGGAGGGCTGAGCAAGGTCACCAGTCTCCCGATGACTGAGTGTGGAATGGACTGGAGTGGAGAGAGACTTGAGACCCAGAGCCCCACTAGTAGCCGTACAATGTTTAGGTGAAGAGATGGAAGCCTGAGGCAGGGGGAGAGAGAGAGGGACGCAGTGTCAGAGGAGACAACGGGGTGGATACGAGAGCTATCATGAAGGGAGGCCCTAGGCTGAACTACAACGTGTGTGGGTGGGTGAGGAACTGAGAGGATGATACCTAGATTGTGGGCCTGGGTGACCAAGAAGTGGCCTTGACAGTAAGAAGGAAGTTTGGAAGAGGGAGGGCTTTGGGGAAAAGAAAATGAACTGAGTTTTTGGGACATACTGAATCTCCCATGGTCCTCCTTTCTTTGCAAAGACTCAATGTGGATGGCTGGGCTCTGGGAGAATGTCCATGATGGAAGAAGCAGCCCTGGTTCAGTTACCAAACATGGCCCTCGGTGGCTACATATTTAGTCCACAGCAAGATGGTATCCCTAGAGAATATGGAAGTACCAGAGGGTAGGGGTGGGGAAGCTGAATGGGAGTCGTGAAGCCTGATCCTTCACTAGGGTTCTCTTTTGATTCTGTTCATTACGGCAGCTTATTACAATTAATTTTTCCCTACGTCAAAGAAAGGCTAAATGATTTGTCCACAATCCCATGGGAAGCTAGAGATGGAGTCAGGATTCAAACCCATGCTTTCTAACTCACAACCCAGTCCTCCTTCCCCCACATTACATTCTTGTATCCCTCTGCAAGGGCTGGCAGAGTACCCAACGAAACGGATGCCCAATACACCCTCAGTGACATAAATGGCCCCGATGAGAGTGGGCAAGACAGTTCTCCCCTCCAGCCCAGCCTAGGCTAAGGGGAGAAGAGAGGAAGGAATGGGAAGAAAGGAGAGGAGATGGAGGAGGGAGGCAAGCAGCTGTCCAGACTCAGGTCCCAAGTGTTAAAAATAACAGGTTGAGAAGATAAGATAATGTCATCTCTAACACCTCCTGTCTTATTGGGAGGGAGTCTTATTTTTAACCCTTGGCCTTAAACCTGGATGTGAGGGTAAGGGAAGTGGGAAAGGCTGACACCATCTGACAGGGTGCACAATTTAACCTGATGTCGTCACTTAAAATTCCAAATGGTTTAAGTATCCGTGACCTCAAGATCTGCTGCTCAACTTCCCAATTGACAAGTCCAATGGTGTGTGTGTGTGTGTGTGTGTGTGTGTATGAGTGTGTGTGAGTGTGAGTGTGTGAGTGTTTGTGTGTGTGTGTCTAAGTGTGTGTGTTTGTGTGAATGTAAATACACAAGTATTTAGTGCCTACTGTGCAGCAGGTACTGTGCCAAGAGCTGAGGACGCTAATACAAAATCAAAGCAGTTCCTGGCCTCGAGGCCCTTATGTTGGCTCCTCCACATCAGGAAGATTCCTCGCTACATGATAAAATTCAGCCCCAAAGAGCAAAGAAGCAGCACTTTGTGGGGTGGGGGGTTAGGAAGAAGCTGGAGTCCTGGCGTGAGGGGAGGCTGCCTCCTTCAGTGTGCCCTGTCTAATGGAGGCCCTGGTTTCTGGCGCAGAAGCCTGTCTTCTTACTCTCACTACCGAGAGCCATGTCCCCAAGAGGAGTTGGAACAGGTAATGTAGCAGGTGGGGGAAGCAAGGGTCAACCAGGTAGCACAGATTGAGCGCCCACTTTGTGCCGGGCACTGTGCTGAGGAAGCCCTGGGGACAGAAGGAGCAACAGACCAATCGCTGCCCGCCAGGGAGCTCCCAACGGAACGGACTGCGAGGAAAAGGGGAGAGAGCAACTGGGGCAGCTCAGAGGCAGAGCCCGCCTCCATCCGCGGCAGCTCTGAGCAACACGGCCAACTGTCAGCTCCTTTTCCCAGAATATGCTCAAACTCAGCCTAATCCTACGTGGCGTTTCCAGCGTGCGCTAAGCACTTTACCTACATTATCTCACTGCAGCCTCAAAATAACCCAGGAGGTGGGGGGGGGCGGGGGGATTATTAGCTACATTGAGAGACAAGATGATGGAGGCTCCTAGGTACAGCAGTGGGGTCCAAAGCAGCGGGGCCACCTTATGGATGGGGCCTTCCCACCCCAAGCCACTTCCCATAGCTTCCACAGCTGCCATGTTGCTTCTTCAGACGGAACTCGGCATCTTTCCGCCCACGGGCTCCTCCCATCATCTTGATCTCTGGGGATGGCCTGGCCCTCCTCCCATCCTCTAATGCTGTTCTCTGACTCTCCTCTCACCCCTTCCTCCTTGAGCCAGTCTGCTTGCTGGGGCTGCACAACAAGCCATCCTTTGGAAAGGGTTTCATTTTATGGCAGCGCCGGTCCTTCCGTGTTCTTCTATTGACACAGGGATGACTCAGAACATCTGACCTTAACCAGATAAAACCAGATCCAGCTGACTCCTCCTGTTAATTAGTTCTCTCTCAGCTGAGGGCCAGACTTTGTGCCGTACCCACATTTTATGCTTTTTTGTTGTACTTTTGGTTTTAAAGAAGGACATCACTCCCCCAAAATGAAGTTTCTCCTTTCCATTTCCATGGCACCAGTTTGGGACTCAATTTTGTCACTTCCTAATGATTGTCATCAGCCCTCATTAATCTTGCCATTGCTCCTGCCAATCCCATGTCACCTCTCCAGTCTGAGCCCCTTCCCCTGAATGCTTCTGTGCTTCCCCAGGACACACTGCAATCTCCTTACCCTTGTTCGTTGGGGACCCTGGCAGAGAACAGTTGTCAAAGGCAGGCAGGGAGGGTTACTCTAGTGAAAGAACAAAGCCCCTTGCAAGGGAAGGTGATGTGCTAACTGCCTTTAGGCCTGCACATTTCTTCTGAGACAGGCTTCCTGTGAAGGTTCACTCCAATTCCTAGGAATATTCTGGGACATGGGAAGGGGCAAAAGGCATTGATGGACACTCAGCAAGGGCTCATCAGAAATGAGGTTCTCATCAGGAGGACCCGAGTTCAAATCTGGTCTCAGATACTTAACACTTCCTAGCTGTGTGATGCTGGACAAGTCATTTAACCCCAATTGCCTTAGCAAAAAAAAAATTCTGAATACTTCCTTTTTTGAAAGAGCTAGGATAGTGAGAAGCGACATGGCAGCCAGTCTAGGGATCTGAATTCAAACCCTCCTCGCCCATGGGATTCTGGGAAGGTCACTTCATCTCTCAGTTCCCCTACGTTTTAAGAACAGCAGGGGAAGTTTTGCCATTTATGGATTTTCTGGATCAATGAAGTCATAGGCCCAGACCAAATGAAGCAGGCAAACCTTCCTTCAGAGGAAGGTCCCAGACACAACAGTCATGGATTTCAGGAAATATTGGAGGAACTTTCTCATGCTATCCACCTTGTGGTCAACACGGACGCTTGTGGCCTGGATGACAAGATGGTGGAAGAGAAAACCAGACCCAGAGAGTAGTGAGCAATGGATTGTGATCAATCCAGTGGCCCTCTTGGGAGGAGGCCCTAGGGAGCATCCCTGCCCTCTTTCTGTTCACTATTTTTGTCAGCAATGTATATAAAGACCTGGATGGTAGCCCTACCAAGTGACATGGGGAGCAATCACTAATGTAGAGTAGAGGGCTTTCAGTTTAGAGAGGGAATAAATTCCCCAGGACCTCCTGAATCAAATAGAAAAATCCTCCATTTGGCTTTTAAGTCCCTTCTTGACTCTTCTGTCTTCTTATTTTACTTCCACCTGTGCACTGTCTGGTCCAGTACCAATGGCCTTCTTGCCTTGTGGGGGAGGACACTTCTCCTGCCTCTGCACCTGCTCCCCATGCCCGGCACATGCTCCCTCCTCATCCCTGCCCACAGGCTTCCTTCAATATTCAACCCACCTCCCACCTTCTGCAGGCCTTTCCCAGTCGACCCCACCGCCGGTGCCTTTGCTCTGAGGTTGTCTGCCATTTATACCGACTATATCTCACGTGGATGTAATTGTTTGCATGTTCTCTTCCCCATTAGAATGTGAACTCCTTGAAAGAAGGGAGGTCTTTTGCCTTTCTTTATAGCCACAGTGCCAGGCATATAGTAGGTGCTTAATAAATGCATACTATGTTGTAGAGGGCGGAACTTTGGAGAAATATACTTCTCCAAAGTTCTGCCCTCTACACTATGTTAATAAACATGATTGCTAAAAGAATGATGCTAATGAATCACTATTAATAAGTTAACAAAGACTTAATATATCAAAGTATTTTTGCTATTAAAATATCAAAGGCTTACTATATCAATTGTTGACTGACATCTGTGAAGAAGGTCTGGACCACATATTCAATGAGCATTGATGTTTTGGTACAGTGAACAAAAAGCCGATGGAACAGCGGACTTCTCGCTTTCTGTTGGCACCCAGAAGCTCTGCCCTGTTCCCGGCAGACGGTACAGGAGTGCCCGCAGAATTCCAGGAGCTTTTTGCCAAGAAGCTGGCAGATCAGTTTGCTCTAAACCAGAAGTGGGGCTGACCTGTCGCGTGGCCGCCAAGGCCCTACTTTTCTCACTGGGTGCCTTTGGGTTCTGAGTGAGTGAAGAAGCAGGAATTATGGGCATTTGTTTGTGGGTTAATAGAGGGCACGTGATCACCATCACCAGTGGGGTAGAGGGATTGGCCAAGGGGCTTCCTCTCCTCTTGGGGTGGGAGGTGCCTTTTCTGACATTCAGGGAAGGGTCCAAGATGGACTGCTCATAACTTTGTTCAGAAGACAGAAGAAACTAGCTTGGTATCGTGGAAAGACCTAGTTTTGCGGCAGTGATGGGTCTCCTCTCTGGATTGGGAGCAGGGAAACTCTGCCTGCCCGGTGGGAGGAGGGAGGCCACAGTCGGGCGACCCTGCTTGCCTTCGGCCCTCCTTCAGTGAGGGAAGCAGCTGCCGGGAGGCATCAGGGATGGAATAATACACCTACCGCACCTGCTGCCCAGCCTGGGCCAAGCACTGAGTGGCTAGTGCTGACGGCCTCCAGCAGGAAATAGCAGGGCTCTCGAAACAGCCTGGCTGGCACTCGGGGGGCCACAAGCATGGCTGGAAGCTCGGAGCTAGGCTTGGATGGCAACACTTCAGAGGGAGGCCCCATCGCTCCCCAGGCGCCAGCCAGCAGCATCCTCCTCATCGCTCGGTCAGATCTCATTTCAAAGCGCCCCTGCAAGCATCTCATTTGACACTCATCACCATCCCAAGTAGGGTGGGAGGGAGACCAAGGGAGCTGTAAAACCTCACTTTACAGAAGGGGAAACTGAGGATCACTTTCTCTAAGGCTCTAAGGCCTTGAGGAGTGAGTGACCAGTGATTAGACCTTCCCAAAACAAAGCCCTGACCACATCCATCCCCTTGGCTCCAGAGCCTTCAGTGGCTAACGTCCCCATTCTCGGTCTGGAATTCATGATCCTTCATTGTACAAATCCAATCTCCCTTTCTGCCCAGTTACCTAACTCTACCCACCCTTCAAAGCCCAACTCAGACCCATGTCCTTTGTAAATCAGCCCATCTTCTCTGACCCCTCCAAACCTTCTCTCCTTTCTCTGAGCTCCCAGAATGCCTTGCCTGGAGCAAAGTCCTGCTGACTGCCAGCATCCCAGAGCCACATTTGTTAGAGATCCTAAA
Source organism: Sarcophilus harrisii (assembly GCF_902635505.1). Classification (NCBI taxonomy): domain Eukaryota; kingdom Metazoa; phylum Chordata; class Mammalia; order Dasyuromorphia; family Dasyuridae; genus Sarcophilus; species Sarcophilus harrisii. The sequence continues at coordinate 13,746,184 of NC_045426.1, read as the reverse complement.
TCTGCTACCTTTGACCTGGCTGGCCTTACACAAGCTTGCCCTGTCTGGGTCTCAGTTTCTCATTTTAAAAACTAATGGGGATGGATCCAATCAGAGCTTGTTAGTCTTGTGTCATGTGGCCTTTGAATAGTACCTTCAAGCCTTTGGCTCCTGCATAACAAATCCACAGTTTTCCAAGGGAAAGCAATTAGCCTGAAGTGTAGCTCTCGAAATACAAAACAAAAACCCAAGGCCAGACCCGGTGAAGAATCTCTGCAGCAACTATCTGAGGTCCTCCCAAATCAAATCCTTTGATCCTAGGAAGTGCTAACAGGCGGGAAGCAGGAAGGCGGAGCAGACCCAAAGATCCTGAGCCAGGAGGATGGGGACATTGGGTGCAGGGGCAAACAGAGCCCTCAGGACACGACTGCCTTATGGCAGTGTTACAGCATCACAATGTTACAGCGTTAGTGTTACAGCTTGCAGAGTTACAGCATCACAATGTGACAGTGTCACAGTGTCACAACTTACAGCGTTACAGTATTACAACATTATGGTACTGGTGTTCACCTCCAAGGCCTTGGATCACCAAGAAAAGGGTCTGTTCTCCCCCACCTTTGGCCAAGGACCCAGCCCCGTTCCTGCTCACCTGTTTGCTGGACTCCATCTCGGTGCAGAGACTGTTATCCTCATCCTCCTCATGATCCTCAATATCTGACTCGGCTACAGCAATGGGCACGTGCACAGATGACTCTGGGTCCCCGGGGAACTCTCCTGGTTCCTTGCCTGCACCCCTGGAGTTTGGGTTGCCTGGTTTCGTCTCATCAAACCTTGTCTCCTTGCGGGCAGTCTCGGGCACCTTCTCCAGCTCTGTGGAGCCGTGGCCAGCCACGCAGCTGGGCAGGCCACTGGGGGCCGGGGGCACGGCTGGCGGGCCTGTGGCTTTCTTCCTGGTGGCCATGTCACGGGGCCGTTTGAGCAGGCTGCAGCAGAAGTCCCAGGTGGTGCGCTTGACAAAGCGAAGGCCCCTTTGAATCCGGGCCAGGGCCAGCTGGAGATTATTCATCTCCCCATCCTCATCTGGGGCCGTCAGGTTGTCTGCGCTGAAGGAGCTGAGCAGCAAGGCCAGGAAGAGATTCAGGACCTGAAAAACATGGCATGCGCCTGTAAGTGAGCCCCCTGCAGAAGGGTCTGTTAGCTCCTGCCCTTCCTGATTGCAGGGGGTCAGGCCCCTCTGGTACTTCAGGACTTCAATATTCTTCACCCCATTCACTGAAGGGGTCCTTCAGGGCCCTGCTCTAGGGATACAGCCTCTGGGAAGCACCCCCAGGACCAGCCTCATTACCCTAATTCCTTGCTCCTTTGCCCTCTCTGCATCCCTGCTCACCATTGCTTGGGCTCATAATCAAATCAGCTTTGCCTTTGCTTCTGGAAGTGGAGCACATGTCATGCTACTTCCCTATGGCCCCATTTGCCACCTCTGTACCCCTCCAGACCAACATGCGTCTCCCTGGTCACGACTTTCCTACGTGCACTGGCTCTCCCTGTTAGAATATAAACAAGGACTGAGAGACTGAGCACTGAAGTGCATAGAGCTCTGGGTTGGGGTGCAGGAAAGTCTGAGTCCAAGCCTCAGACACTTTGGCTAGCTGTGCAACCCTGGCCAAATCACTTCATCTCTGCCTGCCTCAGTTTCTTCAACTGCAAACTCAGCCTGTCCCAGTTTCCTCAGCTGCAACACTTAACCTCTTAGCCTCTCTCAGTTTCCTCAACTGCATTTAACCTCTTAGCCCACCTCAGTTTCCACAACTGCAATTTAACCTCTTAGCCCGCCTCAGTTTCCACAACTGCAAACACTTAATTTCTTGAATCAAATGAAATAATAATTGTAATTAGCTTTACACATAGTATCCTTACATTTATTCATAGCATAAGCACATAGTAGGTGCTTAACGTTTCATCTCTTCCCTTTCCCCTTCATATTTATATCCTTTTAGTCCATAGTAAGTATTTAGTGGTTTCATTCATTCATTTGTTCACTCATTCATTCATCTCACCCTTTTCTAGTTGAAGAAATATTTAATAAACACCTACTGTGTGCCAGGCAATATGTTGGGGGTAGAGACACAAAGACGAAATCCAAATAGTCTCTGATCGCTAGGGGCTTACATTCTCCCAGGAGTGGGGATGATACACACATGCACATCAAGCAAGCATTCATTAATTCCCCAATATGGACCAGCCATTGTGCTGGGTCTGGGGAAGAGGGAGATAGACGCTGCCCTCAAGGAGATTGCCATCAACTTGTAGGATAAAGGATGAAGAAAGGAGTCCATTCTCAGTAGTTTGAGGAGAAAGAAAAGGCCACTGACCACAGATTGGGGGAGACCAGATAGACTACCTGGAGCCAGTGGACCTTGAACCGAACCTGCGAAGGGACTAAGGATTCTGGGAGGCAGAGCAGAGGGAGAAAGAGGATTCCTTATGCAAAGATCCAGAGCCAAACTTTAGCGGTAGGAGACCAAATGTCCATGGTCTTAAGGGCCCTGAACGTGTGTCTCTTTGCCCCAGAGCTATAAGGGCAGAAGCTGTTTTGGCTTTCCTCTCTGCCCCCAGCACTTAGTCCAGTGCCCTGCATGGGGTAGGTAGTGGATAACTACTTCACGACCGATCGATTGTGGCAACAAGACTGGGGCCTTTTCCATCAGGATTCTCCCTCAGGATGGGCCCCAAACTGCCTCTTTCTTTAGATGGAAACAAAGAGATCGTCTCCCTGCCCCCAGCTCTCAAAAGCCTCTAGTTCCATCTGCCCTGGCTGGTCCCTCCTCCTCTCCCCTACTCTCCATTTCCCATCCTCCTGAGGCCTCACTCTTCCTTGCCCTCAGTCTTCTGAGTTGCTTCGAAGGGCTTCTGGCCCCATTACTCAGTTTCATTTCTGGGAAAAAGGGATGGGGGGAAAAGAGGGTGGGAGGAAGAAATGGGAAACAGCAGACCAGCAAATCAGTGGGGAGGGAGCACATTGGGTTGGAAATCAGGCCTTCAGCATCTTGGGGGTCCTGGGCATCCAGCTAGCCCAGGAGCCCTGGTCCATCCAGGCCACTTGCTCTTCCCATTGGGGCACCCTACAATGAAACATCTTAACCTGGGATCCATGAACCCCTTCTGTGGATGGACTTCAGGGAGTCTGTGATTTCGGTTCGAAAAATATCATCTTGACTTTCCTTGCTCTCTAACTAAAACTTAACCTTTCCTTCAATTAATTAAAACTACAATTCTGTGAGAAAGGACGAGGCTTCAGCAGACTGACTAGCTAAGGGGTCTAGGATGTATATCTTATTTGAACCTCACAACAACTTTCTGAGGCATGCACTGTGGGAATTATTATTATTAGACTGAAGCTCAGAAAATTTCAGTGACTTGCCCAGGATCACCCTGATTAATGTCAGAGGGGACCATTGAATGTGTGGTTTTTCAGTTCCCAGTTCAGCACTCTACCCATTAGTCAGCCGACAAACACTTAAACACCTACTATGTGCCAGGCATTGTACTAGGGATGCAAAAGAAGGAGAAGACAGTCCCTTGCCCTCAAAGACCCTAGTCTAATGGGGGAGATGATAAGCAAGACAATATGGCTGAGTCAGCTACATACAGGATACATAGGAAATAATCAAGGGAAGAGAGATTGGGAGGGATTAGAATGAAGAGGGCTTGGGGAAGGCTTCCTGTAGAAGATGAGATTTTACTGAGTCTTAAGGGAAGTCAAGTCTAAGGTAGGAGACAATAAACAAAACAATATGGCCGAGCCAGCTACATACAGGATACATAGGAAATAATCAAGGGAAGAGGGACTGGAAGGTGCTGGGATGAAGAGGGCTTGGGAAAGGCTTCCTGTGGAAGAGGAGATTTTACTGAGTCTTAGGGGAAGTTAGGAAGGTCAAGAGTTGGTGCAGTGGATGGAGTGTCTTCCAGGTACAGGGGACAGAGAAAATGCCTGGAATCAAGAGATGGGTCTTGTTTGTGAAATGGCCAGGAGCTCAATGTCACTGGATCAAAGAGTAAGTATTGAGGAGTAAGGAGGAAAAAGACTGAAAAGGTGGGATGCAGTGGGGTTGTGAAGGGCTTTGTATGACAAATGGCATTTTGAATTGATCTGGAGGGGCTATGTGTGATGGGGTTCACCAGAGTTTAGTGAGTATGGGATGACATGGTGGATCTGGGCTTTAGGAAAACTATTCTGGGGGAAAGAATGGAGTAGGGAAGAGCCTTGATGCAGGCAGACCCCCCCCCCAACAGATGACTGTAATACTCTAGGCGTTAAGTGATGAAGTCTGTGTCAGAGGAGAGGAAGAGTATTTGAGAGATGTCACAAAGGTGTAATGGGCAATCCTTGGAACCATATGGATGTGAAGGATGAGAAAGAAGAGTCAAGGATGACTCCTAAGTTGGGAGTGTAGGAGACCGCAAGGATGGTGTTGTCCTGGATAGTAACAGGGAAAGGAGGAGCAGGGAGAGTTGGTAGAAAGATAAGGAGAGGTTAATTTTGGACATGTTGTGTTTAAGATATCTGTTGGACATTCATTTGCACTGTCTGAAAGGCAGCTGGAGAGATTGGAGGTCGGCCGAGAGGTTGGGGATGGAGAAGTAGATCAGGATAGGGATGATAATGCAATCCGTGGGCTTGATGACATCACTAAAGGAAGCAGTAGAGAGGGAGAAGAGAAGAGGGCCCAGTGGGATACCATTGTGCCATAAGAAGTGATGGATGAAGGAAGTGGGAGAGGCTTTGGAGGCCATCAGGTCTTATTTTTACTGTGCCCTGGAGAAGACTGAGGAAATATAGGGTGAGGCAGCAACACCATGTCCCAATGGCCACCATCCTACGGCATCTGTTGGCATTAACCATGGTTGGCTAATGCAAGACTTAAAATGACCCCCAGTGGCAAATGAAGTAGCCTTTGGTTGAACTCTTCTTGGGAAGACTTTCATGAACTGATGCAAAGTGAAGTGAGCAGAACCAGGAGAACATTGTACACAGTAACTGGAATATCATGAGGATGACCAACTTTGAAAGACTAGTCCTTTTGCCTTAATGATCCACCATAACTCCAAAGGCTTCCTCTTATAAAATGCTCACCATCTCCAGATAGAGAACCGATGGTCTCAGAATGCAGACAGAAACACCTTTTCCCTTTTATTTTCCTAGTTTTTTTTTTTAACAAGTCTAATTCTGAAATGTTTTGCATAAATGCGAAATGAATGTAAAATAAATATCATATTTCTTGCCTTCTTAATAAGTAGGGGAGGGGATAAAGGGAGGGAGAAAATTCAGAACTGAAAATAAAATTAACTTGAATTTTAAAAAGAAAAATATAGAGAGAAAAAAGAAAAGAAGTAATAGAAGGAGGATGATAGAGAATCTCTTGGAGGAGAAGGGATTAAATGACATATATATATATACATATACATGTATATATGTACCCACACATATATACATATATATTGAAACAGAGAGTAGACAGAGACATCACAACAATTTCCCCTTTCCCAGTATAGGAAACTTTGGGGGAGTCAACCAAGGGGACTTGTCCGATGAAAAAGCTATAAGTATACGTTGACTTTCCTTCATTTTTATTACCCTTGTGGAAACCTTTCCTTTAGGGGCTTGACTCATTTCCCTATCGGTTCCTAGGCCCTGGTGCTGTCCAGGTATGTCTGCCCTTGGCTTTCTGCTGGCATTGGCTTTCTGGGAGGTCAGCTTTCCGATACAGACATGTCTTTGCCAGGAAGAGCAGTGCCGTGCTGGGCCAGGCACGGGGCCTAAAGCACAGCTGGGGCCAGCCCACGGCAGGAGCCCAGGCCCTGCTCTGTGGGCATCTAGAGAGACAAAATGAAGTTCCTGGAGTCCAGCTGAGAGAGTACGCCCACCCCGCGGCATGCTGGGGGCGGAGGGCACTTCAGAGTGGTCAGGATCCACTATCAATATTTTGGGGCAAACAGCAAACTCACCCATCAGGCAGTGCTTGTTACAGAGAAAAACTCAGGATGGAGTTTTAAAGCGATGTTAAATAGAGCAGATACCCCTGATGTCTGAAGAGAAGAGCTTCTGTTCCAACAAGGGGAAAATGAGCTCGGAGAGGGTGCTTTGGTTGGCGTGAATGACGACTGATTGAGTCAGAGGCTGTATGTCTCTTGTGTGTATCCACTGATGTTCATGTGTTCCCTCTTCTGTCAGATCCTTACAGTCAGGGACTGTTTGAGGGTTTTTAGCATATTTTTGCATCTTTGCTATTCTGTGCAGCACTTGGCACTCATAGTAAATGCCTAATAAATCTTTCCCTGCTTAAGGCAGCTAAGTAGTACAGTGGGTAGAGTGCTGGATCTGGAACAGGGAAGATCTGAGTTCAAATTAAGCCTCAGACACTTACTGGTTGTATGACTGTGGGAAAGTCCTTTATTTGTCAGACAGATAGAGAGAGACAGACATACACACAGAGAAACAGAGAGACAGCGACACACACAGACAGGGAGAAAGACACACACACACACACAGAGAGACAGAAAAAACACACAGAGAACAAAAAGAAGCACACAAAGAGAAACAGAGAAAGACACAAACATACAGAGAGAAAAAAGAGAGAACGAGAAAGAAAGAGAGAAGAGAGATAGAGACAGAGAGAGACACACACAGAGAGACAGAGACAGACAGACAGAGAGAGACACAGAGAGAGAGATACACACACACACACACAGAGACAGACAGACAGACAGACAGACAGACACACACACACACACACACACAGAGACAGTGTAAAATAAAACCTGTCCTTCCTGTAGTCAGTAGGTAGAAGATGTTTTTTGATCCAACAGGAGGATCCCAAGGAGTGGCCAGGTTGGTCTCGGGGCATCAGGAGAGAGTCCTGTCCCTGACTCCAAGAGAGGAGCATATCTCTGGGAGGTCAACAGTGGGAAAAGCTCCATAGAGGTCAAGGGGGATGAGAACTGGGGTGGGCTGGGGGTGGAAGGAGGTCCAGGCTCTGAGCGGCAGGGAGACTGTGGGTCACCTTGTAAAGAACAGCTTTCATTCAGTGGTTAGGCTGGAAGCCAGATTTCAAAGGATTGGGAAGTAAGTGGGAGGTAAGAGGAGGAACCCAGAATGTAGAATCTTTTTTCTGTGAAAGGGACAAGGTGCAGAGAAATGGGATGACAGCTTGTGACATGTAAAGTCCGTGAAAGGCAGGCCTTGCCCTTGATTCTCTGGTCCTGGGAGGGGAGAGGGGACGCGGTGACAAGTGTGCTTTGGGGAGATGGATCTGGCTGCGCCTCAAGCTGGAGGGGAAGCAGCTCAGTCTCCCCAATCTTTCTTCTTCAAAGCCACATTCTGGGCCTGGCTCCTCTAGGAAGTCTTCTATCCCTTGCCCCCTGGATAACGCTAGGACTGAGGGAGGGCAGTAGCTCCAATGCCTCAAAGCCTCTGGGAGCAGTGACTTAAAATGGTTCCCATTAGCACAACTCGCGGATAAGCTCTCCTTCCCACCCTGCTGGTCTCTGAGTATTCTAAGCTGATGGCAGACTCTGTGTGTGAGGATAAATCCTTCTTCCCAATGCCTAACACAAAGCTGGGCACTTGGGGGTGCCCAATAACTCCCCCTAAATGAATGAACCCTTAATTATGGAGTATTAGTCAAAGGAATCTCAGAACTCAAGCCCAAACACTCATTTGACAAGGTCAGAACTGTACGGCAGTGAAAGCAGTCATGGATATGGAGCCTTGTCTTGGGATTTGAGTTCAAATCCTGATTCTATAATTTATTGAGTGTGTGACCTTGGATTGCTTAACCACTCTGAGCCTCAGTTTCCTTCTCTGTAACATGGGTATTGAGGTTCAAAGTCTCTTCCTGCTCTCAATCTGGGATCCTATGACATCTGATCTCTCTGGGTCTCAGTTTCTTCATTTGTAAAGTGAGGGGTTAAGCCCCTTCCATTGATGTAATCACAGAATAGTGCTGGTCAGGCCATTTCCACTGACACTGACATCTGTTCTTTGGGGATTCTGTGATCCTTTTCTAGAGAAAAAAAGGGGATCAGTCACTTAGTCAGTCAATAAGCATGCATTAAATGTCTACTGTGTATCAGACACTGTGCTGCATGTTGGGGATGCAAAGGTAGAACTATTCCCTGAGCTCAAAGAGCATATATTCTAATGCCCTGGACACCAAGCTCCTGGCAATGAGCCTGCTAGCTAGTTCGAGGAGGAAGTGTCCTTCACTGAGGAAAATTCTACATTAGGTCAAGTCAAAGCGAGGGTTTCATTGAGACATGGTGGTATAATAGTGAACTTAACAGGGGCAGCTGGGTGGTGCAGTGGATAGAGCACCAGCCCTGAACTCAGGAGAACCTGAGTTCAAATCTAATCTCAGACACTTAATACTACCTGGCTGTGTGACCCTGGGCAAGTCACTTAACCCCAATTGCCTCAACAACAAAAAATTAGTGAGCTTAACATCAGGAGAGTTCTGAGTTTGAATCCTGCCTTTGACACCTTCTAGTTGTGTCAGCCATGGCAAAGTAGGTCATGTCTCTGAGCCTCAATTTCCTTATCTGTGAAAGGGGGATGTTTAAGGGAGCTATTAACACTTGGTTCTGTGTGCATTTATGAAGTGATGGTTATTACTTGCTGGTCACTGTGTTAGGTATGAATGATACAAAGACAAAAAAATGGGAACAATGTCTGCTCTTGAAGAACTTATCTTTGACTCATGATTGTGAGATGGTTTTAGCCAGCATTTGACAGCTGTCAGCCGATGCTGATAGGCCCTAGGGGCTGGGAACATGGAACAAGTGTCATTTAAGCTCCCTGAGGGCAGGAACTTTCTCACTTTTTGATCTGGTTCGCCAGCACCCAGGACAGCTCCTGACAGCACTTAATAAAGGCTTGTTGACTCAAGGTACCACCTCACACCTACTAGATTGCCTATATGACAAAAAAGGAAAATGATGGACGTTGGAGGGGATGGAGGGAAACTGGGACACATGCACTGTTAGTAGAGTGGTGAACTGATTGATCCAACCATTCTGGGAGCAATTTAGAACTGTCCAAAGACCTATAAACCCATACATAGCTTTTTGTTTGGGTATCACTGTTAGGTTTAGATCCTAAAGCTATAAAAAAGGAGAAAAGAACCTATTGTAAGAAAGCATTTATAGTAACTCTTTTTGTTATGACTAAGAATTAGAAAAGTAAGAGATGCCCATCAATTGGGGAATAGCCATCCAAGCTGTGGTATGTGATGATGAAGGGATACTATTGGGCCATTAAAAACAATGAGCAGGATGATTTCGGAGAATCTTGGAAAGATTTACATAAACTGATGTGAAGTGAAGCAAACAGAACCAGGAAAATGTACAAAGTAACAGCAAGATCGTGGGATGTAGAACTGTGAATAATTTAGCTGTTCTCAGCAACATAATCATCTAAGACAATCCCAAAGGACTAATGAGGAAGCAAACCATCTGCCTCTGGAGAAAGAAGTGATATTGTCTGAACAGACTGAAGCGTGCTGGTTTTCATTTTCTTTCTTTCATGCCTTTTCTTTTGAGTTCTCTTGTACATAATGTGCTAATATGGAAATTTTTACATGATCGTACACATAGAAACTACATCTGACTGCTTGCCATTTCAGGGAGGGGGAAAGAGAAAGGGAGGTAGGGATAGAATTTGAAATTCAAAACTTAAAAAAATTAAAAAATCTGTTTTACCATGTATAATTGGGGAAAAGAAAATATATTAAAAATAAATGCTTGTTGACTGATTAATTTATATATAAGTACAAATGCAGTGTGACCTTGGCCAGGTATGTGACTTTCCTTCTCAGTTTTTTTTAAAAGTATAAATATCTTGTAAAATAGAAAGAGGACAATTTAGGAATATTATATTGAGGATTCCTTTTGGGTAGAGGTTGGACTGAACCGAAAGCTAAGGGAAGTGGGTGTCCCTTTCTGAAATTAGGAGGCAACATGCTTAGTTGAGAGGGTATAGTGTGCTGCTCTCCATGTGAGTGAGGAGGACCTGGCTTCAAGTTTTGCCTCAGACACGGACTCTGTGCCTAACTCTGCAGAATGAACCTTGATGGACTCCAGGGTCCTTCCCAGCCCTAAAGCTGCAATCCTATGAAATTCTATGGTGTTGGGAAAATGAATTTCATGAGTTCTACTGCTTTTGAGAGAATCACAGTTATGACAGCCTTGGGGAGTGTCCTGAGAGGTAGGCCTCTGGGAAATCCACAGCCCAGTCCAGGAAGCCCTTTCATCAGTGAAAGCCATTCCCTCAAACTGACCTCATCTCTGTTCCAGACAGAACCCCTGACCTTATTCCCACCTCTCATTTCGGCATAACTTCCCCTCTGCCTAATCCAGCCAACTCTCTGCTTCGAACCGATGGGTCTGGGCTTCCATGTTGGGCCATTCCCACGAACCTGTTCTCAGCCATCTCCGGAGAGACAGAAATAGATCCAGTGAGGTGCAGGTGGGGGTGAGGATTGTGAGGGGGAGGAGGGGAAGCTCATCCAGTGGAAGCATCAAGGACACTTAGGATACCAATTGGTGGAGGCCTCGATCCAGGGCAGAGCAAGAGCTCGGCAATCCTCTTCACTGGGCTAATTCCAGCCCCAAGGCCTGTTTCCTTCCTTCATTTAGAAGACCAAACTGTCTCAGTAATTGAAATACTAAGAAAGAAGTGACATCTCTATGGGTTTTACAGAAAGCATCTCATTTGAGTTTTGGAAGGAAGGACCTTTGATGGGTGACTATGTTGTTAGGCTCACTATAAACATCTGGATTTTTCTTCTTTTTCCCCAGCCATTCCTCTTCCTCTCTCTACTCCCCTGATGCAGTTCTTCTCTCATTAGAATGGAAGCAAAGTCTGGGACTATCTTCCTGCTTGTATCTTTATTCTTAGCCCTAGCCCAGTGAGTGACACATAGCAAGTGCTGGTATTTTCTCTCTGTCTCTCTCTCTCCTCTGTCTCTGTCTGTCTCTCTTCTCTCTCCTCTGTCTCTGTCCCTCCATCTTTCTATCATCTATTTATTTACTATTGAAATCATTTAGTCCCATTTTGCAGATCCACCAACTGTCTCACTTACATGCCTACAATGTGCTGGCACTGGGCTGTGTACTGGATATTTGGAAGGCTGAGACCCTACTAGGTTAGGTAACGTATTTGGAGTCATAGAGCTAGTAAGTGTCAGCAGCAGGGTTTGAACCAGTTCCTCATCCTATGACCAACTCTCCATGGACTACAGCTAAGCTGCCTTCTGTCTGGGCAGGCAGAGTCTAAGGGCGCCACGGTCAGATTGGGCCCCAGGCTAGCTTGACTCCAGATCCAGATTCTTGTCCAGGAGAGCCTCTGCCCTTTCTGTCTCTGCCACTCCACCCCTCGTGGCTGGGGCCATTTGAGCTGCCCAGGAACATCCCTGCTCCCAGCTGGGGAAGGACATGCTTCCCAAGGCAGCCTCTTAGCTTCAAGCCCTCCAACTTGCCACCGTCTCTTAAATCTGTCCTTTGGTCCTAGTTTCTTAATCCCAGACTTGTGCTCTTTCCTGATGCCCTCCCAGCTGTAGTTCTGCTTTGTCCCTACATCCGTCTGGAGACTAGAGTTGCATTTCTGCTTTCTCTCTAGCCATGGCTGGGGGCCTCTAGCTGCTGCTGAACCTGCTAAAGCTTACTGTCCATCTGTCAAATTTCCCCGATAATAACTGCTTGCCAGCCTGTCCTTCCCTCTCCCATATCCCAAATCAGACTCCCCTGCCATGTTTTTCTAGCCTCTGGATGGCTCCTGTTGTTTGTCTGAGGCTGGGACTCCTCTGACCTCTGTCTTGGTCCTTTGGGTCCCAGGTAGCCACACCAGACTGGTCCAAACCATCACTGACTAAACCTCCTCCTTCCAGATTCAGCTGCTGGGCCATTTGAGGTTTCCTTGGCAGAGATACCGGAGTAGTGAGCTACTTCTTGGCAAGAAGGAAATGGCAAGCTATTTCCTTCTCCAGTTCATTTCGCAGATGAGGAAACTGAGGCAAACAGGCTTATGGGACTTGCCCAGGGTCATACAGCTAGTAAGTGTCTTGAGGTGGGATTTGAATTTAAGGCCATTAACACAACTACCATTAACACAACCCTGCAGGCAGGTAAGATAAGAGGGAGAGCATCTGGGAGCGCAAAGCAACTGGCAAAGGGCTCTGTGACCCTGCGTCTGAAGCTGGTTAAAGGAGCTGGGTACAGGAGCCCTGAGAAGGTCCAGAAGCCAGAGAAGCGGATTTCAGCTGAATGTCGGAAACACCAGCTCCCATTTCGAGCTACCAAAGCAGAAGGGGGTGACATGAGGCAAAGGTGAACTGGCCATCTGGTGTGTAGAGATGAGGGGGACTCTTGTTTATGGACAGTTTGGATCAGAGGGTCACGAGGTTCTCATTGATTTCCCGACTTTGTGATTCAGTCCTGGACCTTCACACACTCCTGTCTGACCCCTTCCCCAACAGTACACTTTGCTCCTAAGACACCCCCTTAAACTTTGAGCCCTTCCCATTTTCTTTTCTGAATGAAAGCAGTATTCACAAAGTAGTGACACACAGTAGGTGCTTCATGAACATTCACTGACTGACTAGGAAAGTAGCCTTGTGGACAACATGGAGACATGTACACTCAGGCAAGATCAGGACCAGATAAATGCTCCAAGACTGGGGATTCATGGGGGACTGAGAAAGCTGGAAATGTCTACGGTAGAGTGCCACAAGGCTCCGTTCTTGGCCCGGCTCCTGAACTCCTGCTCTTCGACTACTGCCACTGCCCCCAGTTCCTGTCAAAGGCTTGGAGAAAGGAACAGATGTGATGCTTAACACATTTGAAAATGACAAAATTGGAGGGGAGGAGAATGTTCTTGTTCAGAGATGTCTGAATCGTCATGATCTCGTTTGGGGTTTTCTTGGCAAAGGAACTGGGGTGGTGTACCATATCCTCCAGCTCATTTTACAGATAAAGAAACTGAGGCAACAGGGTGAAGTGGTGTGATCAGGGTCACACAACTAAGAAGTGTCTGAGGCTGGATTTGGAAGGAGTTTTCCTGACTCCAGCCCCAGCACTCTATCCACTGAACTACCTAGCTGTTCTGGGAGAGATAATCCTCCCTATTAAAGAAATAGGTTTTCAAAGGATGTCAGCAAGTGGGAACAAGTGGTCACTGTGGTGCAAGCCTTCTTCCCCTGAGAGGATGAGGAGGGGCTATGGTTAATGCATGTCTATGAAGCCACATCTGAAAAGGGAAATCTGAATAGGAATAAATGTGATAATTTATCCTTGGGTTTAAACAATCGGCTACAAAAACAGGGGTTGGGAAAGTGATGCTCATGGGGAAAAGATCTGAGGGTCTTGGTGGACGGCAAGTCGGTAATGCACTGGGGCAGCCAAAAAGCCAGCTGGATCTTGGTCCTCGCCCTGAATGAGGTGGAACTACGGCCCTGCTGGACCAGACCCACCTGCAGGATTGTGTTAAGGACATTGCTGCTTTCAGATAGCACCTGGAAAAAGGTGGCCAGGTCCCCAGAGATGGGACCAGAAGTCAAGTGGAGAAAAGGGGAGATGTGACCTGGAGAAGACCTGGGCCGGGGCCGGGGCCGATTGAAAGTCCCACAAGGTGGCCCCATGGCACAGGCATTTGGCTGGATCTACTCGGTCCCAGAGGATGCAACAAGGAACAGCAGGCAGAAGGATGGGAAGCAGCTGCTGGCTGGACAGCTGGACAAGTTCCCTAGTGACTGGAGCCAATCTAAAGCAGAATGGGCTGTCTGGGAGGCAGTGAGTCTTCCCTCATTGGATGCGTTCTATAGGAGGAGAAGAATGAGGAAGGATGAGGAGGGAAAATAGGAGAAGGATGAGGAAGAAGGAAGAGGAGGAGGGGAGATAAGAGGAGAAGGATAAGGAAGGACAAGAAGGGGAAATAAGAGGAGATGGATGAAGAAATAAAAGGAGGGGAAATGGGAGGAGAAGACTGCTCGTGTGGATGGGGTTGGATCAGCTGTTGGAGCAGCAGAGATCCAGGGCTGAAAGACCTCAGCCATCATCAAACCCCTGCCCTCCCCAAACCTGGGAGGCGAGTTATCAGCTCTATTTTACAAATGAGTAAACTGAAGGTCAGAGATAAAAAAAGACCTGGAGATACAGAGCTAGTGCCAGAGGTGGGACTCAGTCACCTCCTCCCCATCCTGGCAGCTCTTTCCCTCTGGAGCTGGGCTGCACTGGGCTCTGGATCCCTCTGCTTTGGGGATTCTGGGAGATTCTGCCTCCTGATTCCTAGTTCTCCAGATAAATCACTGATGTTTGTCAGCCCCCAAACCATAATCACTTCCCACTTAAATGGCAATCTCAGTGAGTGGCTGGCTTCCGCCCCCTCAGCGACAGGCAGCTCCAGCCTGAATCACGGAGGAGGCGGCCGGCCCTGCGGAGGCTGAAGGGGGCGGCCTTCGGAAGGGGCTTGGCGGCTCAACCAGCTGCCCAGAAAAGCGCCTCTCCGCCCGGCCTCTGGGAGGAGGTCACCCCGTGCCCTTGCTAAGGCTTCTTGGGGTGGGCTTCAGGCTGCAGGGAGGGGCAGAGTCCTCCCCACTCCCTTCCTGGTCAACCACTCAGGACCCTCACAGCATCCTCAGGAAGCACTCATTTGGGGGCTGGGGAACCCATATTCCCTTCCAGACCTAGAAAATGACAGGAACTGAGGCAATTGTTTGGATGGGGCGTGGATTGGGAGTCAGACCGCTTTATCCCTCTTCCTGTGTGATCTGTAATCGAGGGGCTGCTACCCAATGGTCTCCAAGAGCGCTTCTGGATCTGGGGCATTAGGAGTCCAGGAAAAGCCTATTGAGTGTAGTCTGTGTCTCCCGTACTTGAGGCCCGGGCCTCAGTTTAGTAACTGATAGTGACCCCTTAGAAGGGTGGGGGTGGGCAAAAGGAAGGGGGGAGTGGGACCTTCCTACACTGCAGGGGGCATCCCACTTCAGGTCAAACGCGAGGGCAGGGAGGTCACATGGAAGGTAATTCAAACAAACCATCATTAAAGTGATTTCTGGATCAGCAATAGAGACAGGGTTGTCTAATGGTGAGAACGATAACTGGGTTCAAGTCTTGCCCCAGACACAATCCCAGGCAAGTCACTTAACTGCTCATCTGTAAAAGGGGCCCAATCATAGCAGCTGCCCACTGCTGTTGTTCAATGAAGCTCAACAGGCATTTATGAAATTCTGGGCATTGTCTTAGGCAAAGGGGATGCCCCCAAAGAAAAAACAATTGTGTGACCTTGGATCTTGTGATCTCCTGCTGTAATCGAGGAGGCTGCTATTGGGTAATCTCTAAGGTCTGCTCTAGAGCAGAAGTTCTAGGAGGGCTGGAAAAGCCTGCAGGGGTGGCTAAATTGGAGGAGGCTCTGCCTCTGGTAAACTTGTTGGATGAACTTTCTACAGACGGCAGCTGTTATGACTGCTGATGTCAGGCTAGATGAAGTGAAAAGTGAAAAGAAAGGGAACATCAGCCCTTAAGCCCCTCACCAATAAATCCTTCCATGTATATTGGGTACCTATTGTGTGCCAGGCACTGTGCTAAGTGAATTCTAGTGAATGATGATGAGGAAGGAGTAGAGTAGGAAGAGCAGAAGGAGAAGGAGAAGGATGGGGGGAAAGGAAGAGGAGGAGGGGAGATAGGAGGATGAGGAAGGACAAGGAGGGGAAATGGGAGGAAAAGGATGAAGAAGTAAGGAAAAGGATGAGGGGAAATAGGAAGAGAAGGATGAGGAAGAAGGAGGAGGGAAAATAGGAGAAGGATGAGGAAGAAGGAAGAGGAGGAAGGGAGATAGGAAGAGAAGGATGAGGAAGAACAAGGAGGGGAAATAGAAGGAGAAGGATGAAGAAGTAAAAAGAGGGGAAATGGGAGGAGAAGAATGAGGAGGAAGGGGATGGAAGGAGAAGGATAAGAATAGAAGGAGTAAAAGGAGAGGAAGGATATTGAGGAGGATGAAGAGGAGAATGAAGGGAAAGAGGATGAGGATCAGGGGGAGGAGGATGATCTTTGGGGAAAGGGACCAATAGCAAGAGCTTAGTTAGGATGTCCTTGGACCACATCCCAGAGGACTCCCTGATCAAGAGCTGGCCTCTCTTGGATTCAATCGATCAACATCCTTTTGTTAAGAACAAGCTATGGAAGTGTTAAGGAGACCAACAGGAAAATCACTTGCTCTTGATGAACTGAAGCTAAGATCTGTCTGAGATATGGTCTCCTCATTAAGCTTCGAGAGCAGAAACTGTTTTTTTTGCCCCTTTCTCTCCCCACTCCACCACACAATATCTGACCCACAGTAGGTGCTTAATAGACTTATTGCCTGTAGACATCTCAGCCCACTTTAGAGCTTGGGAGATTGCCACTTGCTAGATCCAATTAATACTTTCTTTCCTGGTCCTGTCCTGGCCCAGCTTCCAGCTCTGTCCATTTTCCTGTGCTCTCAAGGGTTGCCCCAAGGGATGTTCACCTTCATCTGGACTATGTGGTTAGGGAGGCCCTAGAAAAAGTATCTTCAGTTTCCGGCAAGGCATTTAACAGAGAACTGGCCGTTCTTGGGACAAGATGGCGAGAGGGAGGCTGGCTACTCTGATTCTGTGGCCCCAGGGCTATGTGACTGGCCAGCCTCAAAGAGGAGCGATGGACTTGTGTCAACTGGGAGGGAGATGTCTAGTGTTCAGTCCTGGTTCTCTCCTTAGCTCTGTTCACAGGGCTCCCCGTGACCATGACGAAGACCATGTTCATGGGTAATGGAGAGTGGGAGGGCAGCTTCCCATATCGGATGATGGAGTAGGAGCCAAATCTCCCAGCCGGGCTGGGGCAGCGGACCTCCCCGAAGGAGATACACCGGAGAGAGACGAATGTCGCGTCCTCCTTTGAATGAAAAACAGATCACCTGCTTGGTAAAGGATGGGAAGGACAGGGAGGAAAGAACTCCCTGCTGGCTACAAGATCCTGAGCAGGAAGAGCGTCGTCTCGGAGAGACAGGAGTCAAAAGAGGGATCTGGCGTCCATTGCTGCCGGGAAGCCATGGGCAGAAGGGGCCCGAAGATGGCCTTGGAGCACACCCGGAGGACTGCGCCCTTGGGGAAGCTGCATTTTAGGGAGCACGTTGATGCCCTGGACCTTGCCCGGAGACTGGATGCTGCCATTTAAAGGAACCCCTGCCTCTCCTCTGGCTCAAGGTAGTTCTGCTTCTCTCTCCCATAAGCCATCCCTTCCCTGCTCCCAGAATGGCTGCAGGGATGATGTCTGGAGCCCGCCGCAGACACCACTGAGGAAGGTTCTGTACAAATCTGCCAGCAGCCCCCACACTCCCTGGCGATACCGGGATCCTCCCACGGCCTCCATGCAGACAGATAATTGTCGCCTTTTGTTCTCGGGACGGGAGCTCTGGAAGCCTGTTAGTACAAGGTACGGGCCCTCCATTCATAAAATCATTCAAGAAAAACTGGAGCTGGAAGGGGCTAAAGTACATCCCATCCCACCCACTCCTTTATTAAAGAAATAATATTTCTGGGGAGGGCTGCAGTCGTTTCCGGACACGGCTCAATCCCAGCCCGATGAGGCTCCTTTGTAAGGAGGAAACCAATTATGTGTCATCAGCGGACATGGTGACCGGCTGGGACAGTGCATGTGAAACTCTGTGCCCCTGGCCCCCCACCTCTCCAAAGAAAGGAGGGTACTTTATTTGCTCCTCTCCTGTCCTTGACCCCACATTAAAGAGGCAAGAGCCGCAGAGATGGGACTAAAGGCCTTGTTTAAGTTAGAGACCACAGCCAGGCCGGGCTCTCTCCAATCCATCGAGAAGCTTCTACTTTAGGAGCCAAGGCTGACCTGTGCTCCTCTAGACCCCGAGCTCATCTCCTGCCAAGGGGGGACAGTTCCCAAGGCACCGTGGGTGCACTACCCAGGAGGCACCGGGAAGGTGGCTGTGAGGCTGATCTTCCCCAGCTCTTTCACTGCCTGGCTCCACTGATCTGGGTCCTGTACGCATTAATTCCAGGCAGTCTCCAAACTGAGACCCTTCACCCTCCTGGGGAAGCTGCAGGTCTGTGGGATGCCGGCTGCCAAGTCAAAGAAGTCTCCTATTTTTGTGTTACCTATAAATCTGAAAGGGGGAAATGGCGCCGAGCCAGCGGGCAGAAGTCTTAGCTTCTTAGCCAGGTCTACCTGGCACCTGTCCCGGCTGCTTCCTCCTCTGTACCAGGAGGAAGACAATACTCACTGGGCACCCTGGCCAAGCTGGCGCCAGCACTAGACAGAGTCCCGCCTGGGCCAGTGATCAGGGAAAGGAAGCTTGGGACAGTGATCAGGGGAGGGAAGCCTGGCCCAGTTGTCAGGGATTCCAAGAGTGGATGCTGCCAGTCTGCAAGAAGGCCCCGAACCCCTCCAGATGTGGGAAACATGAGCCAGAGAAGGGGCCCGCCAGTGGGAGCCCACTCTGCTCCACCCACAAGAGGAGCCTTCTTGCTTCGGCGGCACCCACTGCTGTCAGATGGAGAGCTCCCGTGGGCGAGCAGCCGACAGGTAAATGAAAGCTGCTTTCTGTCTGGAGAGACTCGGCTTCTCCCCGAGTGTGTTGAGGCAGACGGGCCCCTCCTTCCCTCACCACACACACACACAGAGCAGCCTGACAGGGTTCTCAGCCTCCCAGCCTCCTCACAGAGGCTGGCCAGTCCAGCCCAGGCACCCGAGGCCCAAGGACGCCATGCGATTCCCCTCTGGCAACAGGGCTAAAATCAGAGGTGAAATCTCCCTGCATCCAAGCCCATTGCTCCAGCCATTAGGCAGTCCGGCCTCCTTGCCTGTGGCCCAGATGCCCTCCTGCAAGCCCGTCATACCAAAGCGAAGAATGAAACGACCCCGCGTTACATGCTGATAATTGTGTGAAAGGGAGTGCCGTTGTCCGCCCCTGCAGCTCCTCTCTTCTCACCTCCCCCTTACACCCAGTGGGGGCTCCCTCCCTCTCCAGAGGCCCCCCCCCCGGCTGGACTGGCCTGTCTCCATGGTGGGAAACCCAGAGTGCCTTTACTTCCCACATTGATTTTTTTTTTTGCCTCGGGCACTGAATGAGTGCTGCCTGGGTCAAACTAAGATCTCCCAAAGACCTCAGCTTAAAAAGCCTGAGGTCCCTGTTGCCTCCTGGGCCATCTCCAGCCATGCTGATTTCTACCTGGTCACTGGACCCAGATGGCTCTGGAGGGGAAACTGAGGCTGGAAATCCTCCCGCGTCTCAGGGCGGACCTTCCCGACGTCATGTGGTCTTTGAGAACAGAGGACAGACAACAGGTTCCCCTCCCCCCCCAGCCCACGGGGCCGCCCCTCTGGGAGGGAGGAGGGGCCGGGTCCCACTCACCACCAGGTTGCCGATGACCATGACGAGCAGGAAGACGAGCAGGCACAGGGACTGCCCGGACACCTCCATGCAGGCCCACATGGTCTCGATCCACTCCCCGCACAGGATGCGGAAGATGATGAGGAAGGCGTGGAAGAAGTCCATCATGTGCCAGCGGGGCAGCAGGCCCGAGTCGCTGATGCGGTGCCTCAGCTCCGAGTAGTTCTTCCCGAACAGCTGCATGCCCACCACGGCGAAGATGAAGACAATGATGGCCAGCACCAGAGTCAGGTTCCCCAGCGCCCCCACCGAGTTGCCGATGATCTTGATGAGCGTGTTCAGGGTGGGCCAGGACTTGGCCAGTTTGAAGACCCTCAGCTGGGGATGGAAGGGGAAGGCATGGGATTATGGCCACTTTGCCTTCCAGAGGCCCAAGGAGGGAGACGACCCGCCCCGGTTCCTACAGGTAGTGGGAGCACGGCCGGGGTCCGGTCCCGGCTCTGACTCTGAGCCTGGTTTGGGGGGGCCGTGGAGGGCCGAGGGCCTGAGGGGGGGGACTTACCAGCCGGAAGGAGCGCAGCACTGACAGATTCCCCATGCGGGACAGGCCCAACTCCATGAGGCTCAGGATGACAATGATGCTGTCGAAGATGTTCCAGCCCTGCTGGAAGTAGTAGTAGGGGTCCAGGGCAATGATCTTGAAGGTCATTTCTGCCGTGAAGATGCCAGTGAACACCTGGGGGGGAGAGAGAAGGGAGGGGAAGTGGGATCTGCAGGGCCCCAGTCACTGAGCAGCACTGCCCACTGCCCAAGGAGCTCTGCCAGCCCTCTCTCCATCCCCATCGTGTCTGGTCCTCCCAGAGAGAAGGAGACATGGCAGAGAGAAGGCTGCTGGTACCCAGATAGAAAAGTAGGGCTTTGCCCAGACCGTGCAGGATGTCAGAGACAAAGCTGGGGGGCCCGGGCTCAAGGCTCCGTGCCCTCCCCAGCTGCTCCTGAAACTCACCTGCCATCTAGTAGGGACCCTCTGGGGGCTAGGCTCTGGCCTCCATTTTGGGTGGGGGCCTCCAATGTGGAAATGTGGACATGGAGAAGTTCAAAATATACATGAGTGAGAGGGACAGGCAGTGGGCAAAAGTTGGCTTGAGGATGACTCACCTCAGCCACTGGCTGTGAGACCCTGGGCAAATCACGTAACCCCTGCCTGCCTCAGTTTCCTTATCTGTAAAATGGAGGTGATATCCCCTACCCCCAGAGTTTCTGTGAGGAACAAATAAGATCTTTCTAAAGCACTGTGCAAACCTTAAAGTGCCACATAAGTGCTAGGCAGTTTATTATGATTATTCTCTACACTAATAAAGTCATGGACATAGTGTCTACATAAAGCAATTTAATGGTGGTGGTGGGGGGACGGCAAGGGGATCAGAGGGGGCTCTTGTTCCCTGAAGATGACCCTTGAGCTGGTCCTAATGTGGCCATCTCATCGGGCAGAGTGTCAGCCCCCTGAGGAAGGGACTGGGAAGTTCAGTGTTTGGTATAGAACAGTCTTTGGATAAATGCATTGATGTTGCCTCCCTAAAGGGCCCTGGAGATCCCAAGGGATGGGGAGGAGGGAGAAGCTTCCAGGCAAGGGAGGCTGTCCCATAGGTCAGCTCTGCTTCGGTGTAAAGATACTGCCCAAGGGGGTGGCAAGAAGCTGATGATTCTGAGCCTCAGTTTCCTTATCTTTAAAATCAAAGGTTTGGGCTAGATGGTAGATTTTTAGCCATGAGTTAGTGGGAAAGAATACAGAGGTCAGAGCTGAAAGGGCGACCCCCTCATGGGGACCGGAGAGGTTGTGGCTTGTCCCAGAACCCGCCAAATGGGAAGGGGAGGATTCGAATGCTGGTCCAGTGATGTCAAATCCTATCACAAGGTTATCCTATCACTGGCCGGGAGTCCAGTGCTCCTATTTTACTGAAAAGGGAAGTGACAGGTGTAGACCCCAGAGGGAGAAATGGGCAAAGGCCAAAATGTGAATACAGGTCCTCTGGGGCCAGATGCAAGGCTTCCTCCACTGAACACCTTGGGCAATCCCTCGGAGGATTACAACCTGCTTTCCGCCTATCCATCCAGGGCCCAGCTGCTGAGGATGAAGGGAAACCACCCGGGGCTGCTCCCTGCCCCCTTTCTAGGACAGCACGAAAGTACCCGGGACCACCCAGTTACTGGCCGAGGGCAGAGGGGGTCCCCACTGGGCTGGCTGCCGGGCCCAAGTTCTAGAGGAGCTGCCGTCTGCATGGGCAGAGGGTTGGGAAGAATTGAGAAAGCCTCGGAGGGCTGAAGTGACTAGGATGAATGCTGGAGAATTAAGGGCACAGATGTGTAGGAGGATTATTATCCATCAGAGCAATAAAAAATAATCATTAATAACTGGCAAGCCGCTGGAGGGCTCATGCTAACAGAGTGGAGCTCCCGTAGCCCCTGGCCCCAGCTGCTGCTCTGCGTGACAGAAATCTCCGGTGAAGGTAACATGCAATTCTGCAGAATAAAACATTCTCGGGCTCTCCCGGGCTGCAGCTCTCCCTTCTTGGCCCTATTATACAACGTGGTTATGCAAGGACAACAGGCCCCCTTCTTTCTCCCAAATCCTTGGCTCCAGGGAAGGCCCGTGGCCTGGAGCCACAGCCCTGGCTCATACCCTGGGGAACAAGGCCCCACAAATCTCCCGCTGTTGTGCCTCCGCAGGGGAGACCCCCCTCCAGACTGAGAAGAAACTTCCTCCTCACCCATGCCCTTCCCATGCCCTCTTGGACACTCCCTTCCTGAACCTGGCACAAATTACTCACTTGTGGCCATCTCCCAGGGGAGAGTGTCGGCCCCCTGAGGACAGAGATGGGGAATTTCGGGGGGGGGGGTATGTCCTCCCGGCCTCTAACAGTGTTTAGTACAGAAGAGTCATTTGATAAATGCACAGATATTGCCAGTGGATTGTGGACTCCCCGAGGGCAGGTCTTCACTTCCGTCTTCTTCCTGGCTTTGTATCCCATAGAAGGGGAATCAGAAATGTCTAAAACGCTGGATTGGATGGTCCCCAAAGGACTGGGCAGACCAAGAAGCCAGAAGAGAAGGATTTCTGCTATTGATAGAGGGCAAAGCCCAGGGAAGACTCTGCAGCTGCAAAGGGTGCTGGGAATGTATCACCGAGAGCCCAGCAGTCACCAAGAATAAAAAGACAAAACAGGGCGGGTTTCAAGGCTTCTATAACCCGATTCTCTCTGAGCCCCGGAGGACAGATTGAGGGCAGCTGGCAGCTCTGACTGGGAACTCCAACTGAAGGGTGTCAGGGGGAAGAATTCTCAGGGGGTCAATCAACCCGTAAGGCCTCCTCATTGAAGGCCTGCTGGGTGCCCAGCACTGTACTAAGCACCCCCCTGCACCCCAGTGAATGCCAGGGATTGGAGAGTCAGCATCTAAACAGACTAGCTGATTCTCAATTATCTGGGCCCATGCTGCTGGGAGGAGGGGACAGAGGAAATGACCTTGTTTGAACCAGCAGGGGCTGCCCTCAGCTCCCTGGGTGATGACGCAGGAACATCAATGAAGCTGGTGTCCTCCCAGTCCTTACTCCCTACCCCCAACCCCCCAGACAAGCTCATATTCCACATTCATGTCTTTGCTCACATGGGTCCCATTTATTCCTCCACACTTATCCAAGTTGTCCCGATCTTTCAAGCTTGCCCCAGCTTCTCAAGGGGGCCTCCTGAACGTCTTCGTTTCACGCGGACTCCCCCTTCTCTGACCACTTACGTCCTACCCTGTCTAGGTTATTGTCTGCTTGCTCCATTTATAGGAAGTCTTGCCTCTACGAGATTGGGAGCTTCCTGAGGGCAGGGTCTGTGTCTTCTCTTCCTGCCCTCACCCTCATCATGGAGTTGAGAATGGGCACTTGTGCCCAGACACACGGATCAATGGTCCACCCAAACCCCAGGACTAGGTTGCTGCAAAGTGGACCAAGTGCCCAGACCTTTCTGGATCTGCTTAACTTAATTAACATGATTATCATCATGCTCTGGATTATCATTCATCGCTAATGCACTGATAATTGAAACTAGATTCTCATTGAACCCACACTTCTCCATCTTGTGTACAAGGGTAGCATGAGAACTATGTTTGGCTAAAATGGATGGTTCCCATCTACAAATATGAACTTGAATTTTTTTGGGGGCAGTCTCCGAGCAGTCTCAGAAGCCAGGCTGCTCTCAATTAAAAAGGAGAATTTACCAAAAGAATAACAAGTGACCAAGGTCATTTGTAATCACTGAGGACATATGGGCTTCCCTGACTCTTAGAAAATACTGTTCCTAAAATATTTCTTGTTTGATTCCATTGGGTCCCCTCCATGGGGATCACTTGACAACTGATGCAATCCAACCCATTCTAATTCAATCCCAACATAAAGCAAACACAACCTAACCCAACCCAACCACACTGTATCAAAGTCTAATCACATGCTAACACATTTTCCATGCAAGAGCACAGATGAATTACCATATAAAGTGTTTTACAAACCTTGAACCATTATATAAATGCTAGCAATTTACTAGCTATCATTAAGCCAACATATCCCACTACACCTACAACTCAATCCTGATTCAAAGCTCAACCACATGTCAACACAATTGTAACACAACTGAATCACATACTAGCATAACCTAACTACCAAAACCCAATACTACCCAATTCCATTGCAACCATCCAGCCTGACACCAATACAATAATCCAAGCTATCGTCCCAACACACTATGACTGTAACCCAATGATACTTCAATAAAGAACAAGGTCCTGAAACACAATTACAAGACAATCCAATTACATAGCAACTCAACTCAGCAACAACCTAATCACAACTCACGATCACACAACTACAATGTAACAGAGTCTCATACAGTGGTAACGGAATCACAACTCAACCCAATCACACATCAGATCAACAACAATGTAACAGAGTCTCATTCCATGGTAACGGAATCACAACTCAACCCAATCACACATCAGATCAACAACAATGTAACAGAGTCTCATATCGCAGTAATGGAATCACAACTCAACCCAATCACACATCAGATCAACAGAAATGTAATCCAATTTAATCCGACCACATTGCAACAAAGTTCAGCCATATGTCAACACAGTCACAACCTGTCCGGGCAGTAACTCCAACATATAGCTAACATAAACACAATCACACATACAACAGCAACACAATTGCAGTCCCACCATGACTCAACACAGCCAAGACTAAAGTACCTTAATCCCATCTGTCCACTACCCAATCTCAACACAACCACAACCAAACTCTAATTCAAATATAGCTCGATGGCGTTTCACTGGGACTACCCCACAGAACAACCACCATGCCTCTTGCCTCGAAAAACTCCTACAAATTCTCTTGAGCCCTTTTTGTTGCTACATTCACTTTGAGGGGCAGAGCGAAGACTCAAGAATCCCCCAGAAGCCAGGTTGCTTTGGTGACAATTTTAGGCGCAGCTTGGCACAAACTCAATGGTTTTGTCAAGTAATAAATTTCTTCAGGAAGGTAAACCCTTCAGTGCAAGAGACCTGTCAGACGGTAGGGAACCTGCTATTTTTAGAGGTTGAGGATGCTGGGAATATCCAGCCCGAGGCTGCAGGTGGAAGATGTGCTGTGAAGGATCTGGAGAGCCCACCCAGAAATTGGTCCTTAGAGAATATCTGTCATGTTTTACTTCTGCTAACCTGAGCAGATAAAGAAATCACTGCAGAGGCCTCGGTGTAACAGCCGCACTCCCTGACCCATTTCCAGTCTCCAGGGAGGCTGAATCATTTCTGGTTTGGGTCCCTTCCTTCCCCACATCACTCAGGGAGGGATACCTATTCCCAGGGCAGGGAAAATGTGTGAAGGGATAGAAATCATTTGTTCTCATAGAAGTCATGGTTTGCCCAAGGTCCCATAAGGTACCATAGTCCATTGGGTTTTAGAAGCTGGGGGATTTAACCCTTTAGAGAGGTATCAGCATAGCGGAGAGAGCTGGATTTTGGTTTAGGAAGATGCAGGTCCCAGACACGGGACCCTAGGCAAGCCATTTATTTTTTCTGAGGCCCCGTTTCCTCATCTGTAAAATGAAAGAGTTGCGCTTGGCGGGCTTGAAGGTCCATTTTGGCTCTAAATCCACGATCCCCTGACTCCCACTGTAGACTCATTCATGGATTACTGCCCTTTTATTACTTTCCAATGTCATCTTTTATGAGGTTTCTGCACAGACCTTCCGTTTGGTCGTGAGCTTTCTGTGTCTTTGCATAAGACATACTAAAAATAAGATTTAAAGGCCTCCTCCTTCCTGCAGCCCTCCTTGATTAAACCCACCTGCATCTGGCCATTCCTTATTTCCCTTTCTTCTAGGATTAGTGATTTGTAGGATAATAGAATCTTCAAGATGGAAGAGGCCATCTCATCTATCTCTTGTGCGATTATAGGGATCCTCTCTGTGGTAATTAGGGTGTCTCTGCTTACACATCTTGAAGATGTCTTTGAGTAATGTTCCAACCCACATTTTTGGACTCCCCACTGGACTAGCCGAGTCTTTGTGCTGAGAATGGAGGCCTCCTGGAGGTTGCCATGAAGCTGAGGCTCCATGGAGGGAAGCTCAGGTCTCTGCCTTCAGACCAGGGGCTTTCTATTGCCAAGTCTGAGGCTCTTCCTCCACTGAATCAATCAATCAACATTTATTAAGCTCCTATTGCATGCTAGGCACTATGCTAAATACTGTGAATTTTAGAATTGGAAAGAACTTTCGCAGCCTCCAATGCATAAAAAGCACATTCTTACTGCTTAATGAGCTCTAGGCAGGGTGAGCCCCCCAGCTCTGGAGCAGCGTGAAGGGCCAGCAAGGTTTGCAGAACACCATGGCCAAATCTCCCTCTATGGCCCTCTATTCTGCTCTCTGGTGCAAAGTAGAATGAAGGGAACTCTTGGTGCATGTGTGGGATCACAGAGTTATGGCTTTAGAGTGACAAGGGACAGAGATCATCAAATCCAGAGGCCTCATTTTACAGATGAGGAAACTGAGTCACAAGCCAGAATCACAAGTCAGGAAATAGCTGAGACTTATCAGATTTGAACTCAAGTCTTATAACAGGCCCTGACAGACTCCAAATTGCACCATTTGACTATCTCTGAGGAGCTTCTTGGGAGTGCCGAAGGGGGCCCACACCTCCCCCACTCAGGGGGACTCCTGCTGCAGGGACTCCCGGGCTCCCCATCTCTCTTACCAGGTTGCCAACCTGCAGCATTTCCTCGAAATCGGGAGTCATGTTGTAATGCTCGAGCGCCATGAACAGGGTGTTGAGCACGATGCAGATGGTGATGGTGAGGTCGGTGAAAGGGTCCATCACGACAAACTTGACGTTCTTCTTGATGGCCAGCCACAGCGGGCAGCACTCCCAGATCAGATAGTTCTGAGCAAAGCGATTCCAGCAGGGAGGGCACTTTCGGTGGGACTCCTCCAGCTCTGGGGAAGAGAAGGTGGCCGTGGGCGATGGCGTAGGGAGTCGGGAAGCCCAGCTCCCCTAAGGCATGAGCCCCCAGGAGGACACGGAGGGAAGGATGGGAACAAGATGGTAGGCTTGGAAGAATCGGGCTTAGAGCTCACTTAGTGCAACTCCAGCTCTGTACAGCTGAGGAAATAGGCCCAGGGAAGGTCCATGAATTGGCCCAAGTCACACAACAGTAAGTGGCAAAACTGGGACTTGGGATTCCCCAGTTCCAGGTGCTTCCCACTCTCTCATGCTGCCTCTCTGCCTAAGCCAGGCACCCACTCTTGTTCCCTGAGCCGCTGACATCTACACTGCTCCTGTTCTCCGGTTCAGCAATGTCTATGTTGGATTAGAGGTGCAGACCTGGAAGGACCTTAAAGGTCAAATGGTTCAGCTCCTTTCCTCTTACAGATGAGAAAACTGAGGCCCAGGGAAGGGAATCCATCTGCCAAGGTCCCCCAAGCCCAGAGACCCGGCTAGAATTCATTGTATGGATACCCCGGAGGGCATGCGGGCCAAAAATGGCTTTGGAGCCTCATCAGGAGATCCCAGTAGCACTGTCTCCCAGGGCTGTTGTACCAGGGGAAACCCAAGTGTTTGGTGAACCTTTAAATCACTGTCTCAAAGTCAAGGCCATTTCTATGACTGGATCACCACTGTCTACAACAGCCACCCCCGCTACTCCTATTACATAGGTTATGGTGTCTACACTGCCGACACTACTCAGATGGCGGATGTATACTTGTCATTGGAAAGAGGATGCTCTCTGGGGACAGGCTGTTGAGCCTGGAGCCATAGGCCCTGAGTTTGAGTTCATTGCCACTTAAAAGCCTATGATACTGGCCAACTCACGTTATTTCTGTGGGTCTCGGTTTCCTCACCCCTAAATGTGGGTTGGCAGGTAGATTAGATGAGCTGTAAGGTTGCTTCTGGTTCTAATTCCATGACCCTGGGGATCCCTCAAGTCTCTTCCCTGTACGGCTACCAGGAGAGGTGGGGGACCATGGCTAGTGATTTGGTTTCCCCTCTCAGAGACCGTCTCATCCCCTGTCAAATTAGGGCTTCTCAGGCTCCCCCCCACCCGAGCCCAAGCCCCCAATTTTAGGGATGACGGAATGAGGTCCAGGAAGCTGGGATTCCTTTTCCAGGGACACGTTTGGTCACAAGAAGTGGGACATGAAGACGGGGCCTGACTCCAAAACCAGGCCTTTCCATTATGTTCCCAATAGGAATAGGAAGGTTCTGAGAAGGAGGGAGGCCCCTGTCTTGGAAAAAAAGAGGCTTTCTCCCACTCATGGCACCTCAGACAAATGTCACTTCTGGGGTGAAGGCTGGCTGCCTCGGCCCAAAGGAGGCTGAACCGCAGGGGGTGGCTCCCACCCTACAGGCTGAGCCCAGGAAATGGGACCGAGGCTGGGGAAGGTGCATGGGGAAGGACGGCTCGGTGGAAGGATCCCAGGCCTTTGGACTGACCTTCCAGGGCGCTGGTGATGACACTGACGGCGCTCAAGGCCCGCTGCCGCTCGTGCGGCTCCTCAAAGTACTCCAGGGACAGGCGCTGGGGTATCAGGAGCTGCTTCTTACTGACTTCTTCTGACACAGAGGTCTGGGAAGGGCAACAACACAACACTGATGTCAAGCTTTAGAGCAGGACAGGGAGCATCCCGCTGGATCCCCCAACAACTCTGTCATGTAGCTGTTACTGCCATCCCCATTTTATAGATGAGGAAATGGAGGCTGAGAGAGATGAAGCAACTGGCCGGGGACCCCTAACTTGTCTCTGAGGGAGATTGGAACTTGTCTTCCCGTCTCTCAGCTGAACTCTCTCCTCCACACCATCTACTTTGTGAGCGTTATTCAGAAACACTGACATCCCCTGGATTGACATCCCTGGCTGTTGCCACCATGAGTAGGCCAGAGAACCCCTCAGTGCCCCCAGATCTGTCTGAGTCACCGACCGCTGGGCCCCACTGCTCACATTAGGAATACCTGTGGGCTGCTGCCCTACGGAGCTCTGCCTCCAGCCCTGGGCTGGGCTTGGTGGCTCTGGGAAAACCAATCATTGTGCAGCCAAACGATGCACCAGAGTTAGTGTAAACATGTGAATCCTCCCCCAACACGTACCCCCCACCCCTCAGACTTCCTGTGTTCCCCTCTCCTAGGTATCCCCGCCTGGGGCCCAGAGCCAGGCTCTTGCCCCATTCCCTGGCAGCGGTGGAGCAGAGAGGACTCTTGGGGGTGGCTGGCACCCCTCCTGCACCACTCCCCTTCTTTTCAGAGACTGTCCATGGAGCCATGCTCCCCTCCCCACACCCTCCTCTGCTCTTTTCTCCATTCTAGGGCTCTTGTGGGCTTTTGAGAAGCAGATCATTTCAAGGGGCCGAAGGTCAAAGATCTCTGCCTTCTCCTGACCCGGCGACTCTCTTGGGCAGCCGTTCTGATCTGGATGAGACACTAGTGTGTCTAGTTCATATTAAGTATCATAAGGAATGAATAATTCATACCATAAATGCAGAGGCACTGTCTATTATAAAGCTGAAGATCAGACAGGTCGAGTCACTGCCAGGGGAGGGGGACGCCTGGCCACTTTCCCAGAGACCTCCGAGACCCCCCTCTGCCTAGAGGCTTCCCCAGAGATCCATGCTTTGTTTTGGGGCAGCAGAAGAACAGACCCACTGGTCTCCTCTCAGCCCAGACTCTCCCCAAGTCCTGTCTCCTCTCAGCCCAGGCCTCTGCCCCCAAGTCCTGCCTCCTTAGTTCCAGCCTCTTCCCCAAGTCCTGCCTCCTCTCAGCCCAGGCCTCTGCCCCAAAGTCCTGCCTCCCCTTAGCCCAGGTCCCATAGTCTCTGCTTCTTGGACATAGACATTTTTTCCCCTCGGGTTTTCGGTCCCAGCTCCAATTCCTCCTTCTCCAGGAACCTCTTCTGAGCCCCAGTGATTCTAGGGCCTCTCTCCATTGCTCATTTACAGTCTGCCCTGTGGCTCTCTTGCTTGTACAAAGTCCTTTACATAGTTTCCCCCTCCTGAGTTCCCCGGGAGCCTTGCCATTTTTAGCATCCCTAGTGCTTGGCACAGTGCTGGGCACATAGTAATGGTGAATAAATATTTGTTGACTAACAAGACTTGTCTGGGCTCCGTGGCTTCTTGGACCCTCAGAGTTGCCCCAGATTTCTTACCCCAAACCCCTCCTTCGAAACTGCCATTTCCCACTTTATACCATGGGATCAGAGAACAGAGAGAGATCCAACAGGGGGACTTTCTTCTTGCTGTTCAGTCATTTTCAGCCATGTACGACTCTTCCTGACCCCTTTGGGGATTTTCTTGGCAGAGACCCTGGAGTGGTTTGCCACTTCCTTCTCCAGCTCATTTTACAGATGAGGAAATTAAGGCAAACAGAGTTAAGTGACTTGTTCAGGGTCACATAGGCAGTAAGGATCTGAGGTCAGTTTTGAATTTGGGTTTTCCTTACTCCAGTGCTTTCTATCCACTGAGCCACTTAGCTGCCCCCAGAGGAGACCCCGAGACCATCAAATGCAATCCCATTTTACAAGTGGGGAAAGTAAAGCCCACAGGATGGCAGGGACTTCCCTGAGATGTCAAGGACAGAGGCAGGGCCAGGCTCACCGGTGCTCTTTCCGCTGCCACGGATGAACGTCGGTATCAATAACAATAACAACAGCATCTATGGAACACTTGGCCATTTGCAAAGCACTCTCTGTGTCGTCTCATTTGAATGAGTCACTGCTCCCATCTGTTCCCCCTGAGCTCTAGCTCCCCCTCCTCACCCCACCACCCACAGCTTCCAATTCTACCAGTGCCTTCCCCAACCGCGCTGGTAAACAAGTGGCACCCATGGGGGGACGGCAAGAGGGATCGATCCGAAAGTGAGGGGTTCCCTGTGGGAGATCCATTAGCCGAATGGAACCGAAGGGCGCTGGCGAAGAGATCGATGTCTGCCTGGACAGCCACAGGGTTCCAGCCTCAGCCCAGGGCAGGGCTCTATCAGTGGCTCAGCTAAAAGTACAGAAAGCCAGCCAGGCGGAAGCCAGGTGGGTCACGGCCTGGAAGGAGCCACTAACACACGGGAAGACCAGTTTGGCGTAGAGAAAGCACCAGACAGGCTGCCCCGGGAAGCCGAGCAGAGACGCCCAGCAAGCTCTACATTTAATCTTGGCAAAACTGACCTGCTGGCCTGGATAATGAGCACTGGGTGACCTCCTGTAGGTTACTTAACCTCTCTGGGCCCAGGCTCCTCATTTGTAAAGTGAGGGGGCTGAACTGTCAACTCCCTAAGTCCCTTCTCCCTCTAATGTTCTAGGAGCCCACAAGAAGCCTTTAATTGATTATAAGTACAAGATGAGTCAGGTTTTTGTCAAAAAAAAAAGGCAAGAAAAAGTGAAATATAATATTGGGCAGGCTCTAGAGAGGGGCCACAGCAGGCCGGGGGTCACGAGGTGTGTGTCCTTGCCCACCATGAGCACACGCCTGATACGCCGCTGTATCTAGATCCTGGCCCCAGGATAATAAGCTATAATAAAGGATGCGGAAGGGGGAGGTGATCAGCCTGGAAGAGAGGACTTGGGTGGGGGATCTTAACCCCCCCCCCCCCCCCGGTTGCTTCATGGACCACCCAGCCCCACCCCCTTACCCCCTTCTCACAACAACCGCTCATAAAATGCTGTAATAAAATACTTGGACCACATAGGAAATCAAT
Organism: Sarcophilus harrisii; assembly: GCF_902635505.1. NCBI lineage: Eukaryota > Metazoa > Chordata > Mammalia > Dasyuromorphia > Dasyuridae > Sarcophilus > Sarcophilus harrisii. The sequence continues at coordinate 13,714,515 of NC_045426.1, read as the reverse complement.
CGTATTGAAACTCAGTGTCAGGTCCTCAGGGTATTGGCTTTAAATGCATCAGAGAAAACACACAGGGTTATGAAGGAAATCAATTCCCTTGGAATGAAGTTTCAAGGTTGTAAAACAAGCCCCAAAGCACGGCCCGCTAGGTCAGGAGTCCTTGACTGGGGAGGCCATACTGGCTGCCATATTTGAGCATCTGAAATTAAGCAGTCTGGAAGAAGAGTTGGGCTCTTTCCACATGTGTAATGTCCAGACTAGCTCTCTGGAGGACCCCGGGATCAGCCCAAGTCCTTGGTTTCAGTGGGGAAAGGTAGGAGGCAGGAGAGCCACCAGGAGGGTGGCCAAAGATAGAATGTCTCATTTCTAGTCCTACTCAGCCCTTATATACCTTATTGTAATTACATCATTACAGCACACTGAGCATGTGTGAATTAGAGAACCATGATGTCACCACGCTAAGTACTAAGTATATATGGGAACTGGAGAACCATGACATCACATGCTCAGTACTAAGTATCTATGGGAACTAGAGAACCATAATCTCATCAGTTCCACTGAGTTAACACCTTGTTTCAGGTATACTTGTCCAAAGTTCAGGTCCTCTACACACATGGCCTGCAAGAAGAGGATCAGGACCAAGAGAAGATTCAGATAGGCCGAATGGTACATCTTAAGTTTTAAAGATGGCAGGGAACTCAGTGATCATTTAGTTTATTTGCCTCATAGTGTAGCCTAATGGACTCACAACCCGTTGGATGGCTCATTTGAAAGAAGAGTTGTTAATGATTTGATATCAATGGCCAAGGAGGTCTCCAGGGATTGCCCCTGAAATCTGTGCTTGGCTCTGTGCTGCTCAGCGTATTTATCAGTGACTGTGATAAAGGCAAAGATGACAAGTGAGAGGAAACTAGGAAGGAAAGTTAATACATGGATAAATGTCCAGATCCGAAAGGAGCTTGACAGGCTGGAACAAGGGTCAGCAAACTGTCACTTATGGGCCAACACAGGTCCACCAACTATGACTGTGTGACTCTCCAGCAGATGGAGAGCCAGATTTGATGGTCGGGGGTCAGGATGTGCAATCCTTGTGCTAGAGCATGGGGATGAATGTATTGAGATGAAATTTTGTAAAGATAAATGTAACTCAGCAAAATAATGATTTGGACATGTATACTTATTTTTAATATATATATATATATATATATATATATAAATAGAGAGTATTTAATTTATACTCTAATATATTTTACATGTATTGGTCATTCTGCCATCTAGGGGAGGGGGTAGGGGGAAGGAGGGGAAAAATTGGAACAAAAAGTTTGGCAATTGTTAATGCTGTCAAATTATCCATACATATAACTTGTAAATAAAAAGCTATAAAAAATTAAAAAAAAGATAAATGTAACTTGGGAATAAAAAAGTCAACTTTACATGGACAATGCAAAGGAGACACAGTTAGACGTTAGCTGTTCTGAAAGAAATCTCGGGGTCTTAATAGCCTGCAATCTCTATGAGACACCAGAGACTTGGGCTGTATTTGAAAGGTGGGACTTCAACAAACAGGCAGGTGATAGTTCTCCTTTCCCGTGCCCTGGTCAGACCTCCTCTGAAGGGCACCGCAGAAGGGCATTGCTAAATTGGAGAATAGCCAGAGGAAGGTGGGCACAATGCTAGAAGGACTTGAATCCATCTCATAGAAGGAAGAAGCTAAGTGTGTCTGGCCTGGAGGAGAAGAGACTCAAGGGAGGTATGACAGCTGTCTTCATGCATTTGTAGGACCATTATTGGAGGAGGAATCAGAATTGTTGTTTGTCCCCAGGGCCCAGAACCGAGAGCAATGAAAGCTCAATGTCCAGAAATGCCATACGATAATTAGTACAGAATTGTAGCTCTATTTCTGGATGGGATCTCGGATTCATCTAACCTTACAGTCTCATTTTCCAGATGAGGAAACTAAGGCACCAAGGGGTGAAGAACCTGGTCCAGCATTACACATTTAGTAAATGCCTCACTAGATCATGTTCCAAAGTGGCTGCTCAAGAGATGGGGAGCTTTCTAGCCTCAGAGGACTTCATGGGGAGGCTGATAGCCACTTGTCAGCCTGTTATGATGAAGGATCTCTTCATGTAGGCATCAGTCATGAAACCTGCCAAAGGCCCTGACATAAAACCTTAGTCAGCAGAGGACCACAGAGCTGGAAGTCGAAGGGTTTCTGAGATACTCTGAGCCAATCCTCTTGTTTTGCCCATAAGGAGACCAAGGAACTGGAGGGGATCTTAGCGCCTGTATTGAATCCAACCTCCCCAAGTTAAAAAGGGGGAAACAGGCTGGGAGAGATTAAGCAATTAATAAATGACAACCCTAAGATCATCAATCCTAAATCTGTGATCAGTGACCTCCCACCAACACTGGCACCATATTAGAGACCTGGATCCCTTGAATACTAGGCAGGATTCTGATCAAACAGCTATGCTTCTTATCTCATAATATGTTTTTAGAGGCAAGATGGTGCAGAGGTTAGCCGACCTTGGAATCGGGTCACTGGATTGTAGAATTAGGACTGATAATCAAATCCAAGCCTTTTGTTTTATAGACGAACAATTAGTGGTCTGTCTAGTGTGGTACGGTGACCAAGCATCAGAGGGATCTAGATTCCTCTACTTGACTTCAATTCTAGCTCCTATCCCTCCTTCTCCTTGCCTAGCCCCTTATTAGGAGAAACAGAGGTCATGAAGCACTCCTAGATCCTCCATCATCAGAATCCCTTCCCATCCAGCTCTGACTCCAGATTAGGAGTGGGAGGGGAGAAGCAGAGGGGAGGTTCCCCTCAAGAACTGGGGGCTAAATTGGAGAAAATGAGGTCTTGTGACCTCTAATCTAGTTAGTTTTACAAATGGCCCCATCTTGGCCCTCTAATCCCTTTAACTTTGGAAATGGCTCCATCTTAGTCCCTCTAATCCCTTTAACTTTAGAGATGGCCCTGCAGATGTGAGAATCCGCAAAATCCAAGTCTTGGGTAATGAAGTGTACGAATGTGGATGCTGCCCGACATGGGCAGTGAGATGAGATGATTTTCTCCCTAATGAAATTAGGAAATGATATTAACTTACCAGGGCTGATCTAATTCCCAAGCTATGAGCCTCCTGGGCCGTGACCTCACTGGAGACAGCCCAGCCTCATGGAGCACCTGTCTCATTTCCCACATCAGGATGTTGGCCATGGCTTGGACATGAGCCCAGGAGCCTCCCCTGTCCAGGCCCCCGTCTGCTTCTCCAGAGGAAGAAGGGGCAGACTTCCAAGGCAATCATCTCCAAACAAGGAGGTTTCTTGTTTGAAGAGCCACTGCCCTCCCTCTCATCACCTGATCTCTTCCAGTCTCCTACAGCCCATGGGCAAGATGGACAGAATGAAGGAGAAACCTCTTCCTACCTGTCCTGGGTCCTGCCCAAGCCTTGACTCCTCCCTGAAGCTTCTCTAGTCTATACATGTACCTCCTTGCTCCATGGCAACCATGGAGCTGGAAATCCTGGAAAAGAGATGAGGGAGGGAATCTCCCTTCCTTCTTGGGGGGGGGGGGGAGGTGTCGTGCATAGGAGATCATAGCCGGGGACGTTGCCTAACTCTTCGGAAGGAACAGCTCACTGTATCCCAGAGAACAGATGTAGGGCTGGAAGATGTCTTACAAATTAAGTTTTCCTCATTACCAGACCATTTCCTGTCAAGCTGAAATGCCCTCCTCTCCCTTTGAAGCCCCAGTTCTGCCCCAACATCCTCTGTACCTGACTGTGAGAGCCTCCCATATTGCTTGACCTGGACCCCCCGTATCTTTTCATCCCACCACGCAGAGACCCTTCCCCTTCTAGCTCTGGGATAACTGAATTTACGCAGCCCTTGTTCTTCTATCTCAAAGAGTACCAAGACCTCAAGATCATCAATCCTAAATCTGTGATCCAGTGACCTCCCACCCCCACTGGCACCATATAATAGCAACAACTACCTCCCAGGGTAATTGTGAAGCTCAAATGAGACATTTCTGAAGTGTTTTGCAAACTATGAAGCACAATGTAAATGCTAAACTTTATTATTATTATTATTATCTAATTCAAATCTCTCATTTTCACCAGGGAGAAAACTGAGCCCTAAGGAGTTTTAAATGAGATAATATTCGCAAACTCTTTACAAAGTACTCTATAAACATTAGCTGTTATTATTAGTTATCCTAATCTAGTTCAATCCCCTCATTGTACACAGATAGGGAAACTGAGGCTCAGGGAGGTTGTCCAAGGTACACAGGGGGTTAGCAACTGAGGAGGATTTGACTCTAGGGACCCTGGGTAGTAAAATGAGAAAGCCAGGATCGTCTCCTCCAGGAGCCTCTTAGTCCCTTTCTGTGTCCAGGCTCCTGGAAGACAGACTGGCCGTGGCCCCTTGGGGCACCGATCATACCTTGGCCCTGTGCTCTCTCCCAGGGGAGCTGCCCCCGAGTTAGGATCACGGTGAGGGCTGCGGGTGCAGAGCAGGATGTCACTTAGGAAAAACTGGCCTTAGTCTATGGCCAGTGGCAGAGGGCAGAATCATGGCTCTGGGAGGCAAGCTCCGGCTCCTAACAAGGGTCAACCTTCTCTCACTGAGAGTGGCCCCCCTTGAATGAAGGCTGCCCTCTGTGGTAGTGAGCTCCTTATCACTGGATGTATCCAAGCAGACGCAGAGTGACCTCCTGGCCCGGGGCTGAGGGCTGGCTTGTCACAGAGTCACAGGAAGGGACCTGCCTGACCTCGTGGTCTAATCGTGGCCAACAAGGATCCCCAAACATCAGAGGGGATCAGATGCTGCCTTAGAGTCAGAGGACCTGGGCCAAATTCACCTTGGAGGCTTCCTACCTAAGTGGGACCCTTCCCCCCACTGAGACTCAGTGTCCTCATCCATAAAATGGGGAAGTTGGAGTCCATGGTCCCTACTCTGTTCCACGTCCTCCAAATCCCATCTTTTAGCAAGCAAATGACCGTGTACAGAGTGGCAAACCAAACTTTCTGTTTCTCTTTGCTCTGCTTTTGGTCCTTTCAGTACCCAATTCCTACCCTGCTGCTCCTAAAAAGGAAGGGTTCTCATTACTGCAGACACATGCACACACACACACTTGTACACACATGTGCACACACAGACATACACAGGCACATGCATGTGCACACACAGGCACACACAGGCACATGCACAAATGGGACACATCTACATGGACAAGGGCCGACCTCTTGTGATTGGCCGACAGCCCGACCCCCTGCCCAGAGGCTGCTCACCGTGTCTGGGGGTCGGGGCTTCTCCAGAATCACAGGAGACAGCAAGCCGCCCCCCGGGGACGTGGCCTCCGGGACCCCCATGGCCAGGAGGGAGACCACACCGTTGCAGTCCACTGCGCTGTTTCTTTTGCCATTGTGGATGAGATTGGGGGCAGTGGGGACACCCGGGCTGGACTGGCTCTGGGCACTGGGCCGCCGGGCGGGCCAGGGCACCAGGAGGGATGCCCGGTGGCTCTCGCTCTCCCCGGGAGTGCTGATCTCATCGTCCGCGAAGTCGGTCTCCGAGCCCAGGTCTCTTCGGCGGAAGGTGAAGACGCTGCCGTGGCTGGATCGGCGTTTCAGGGAATTCCTGTGGTTGATTCCCAGAAGGGTCTGGGACAGGGAACAGAGGAAAAGGCGGAAACCGTGTCAGACACCTTGTTCCTACTTCCTGCCTCTTTGGGACCTCCCACCCCCATGCTTTCCCATCTGCACCAGGGGCCACTGGCAGAGGCTCAGCTCCCTAGGGCCTTCACCCTTTACAAAGCGCTCTCTGTGCAGCCCCTCCTGCGGAGACCCTGGGGGCTGTGGCTGCCGCAGGCCCTGGACCCCAACCCCATCTGCCTGTAAAGGGCTCTGCACAGACACCCCCGGAGATGGCCTTCCCGCCATAACAGCTGCCTCAGATGGGCTCCGTCATTTCTATGTTGTCCCCCCAAGGGGGTATGAAGGCCTGAGTGTGAGGAGGACAATTGCTGGTCTCCCTGCGGCTCTGAGGTTTGCAGAGCATCACCCCTGATCTCCCATCCACCCCAGGAGTGAATCTCTATGTCGTTCCCCCAAGGTGGGGGACACTGCATCACCCCTGATCTCCCCATCCACCCCTGATCTCCCCATCCACCCCTGGGGCAAATCTATATGTCATCCCCCCAAGGGGGGGACACTGTGTCACCCCTGATCTCCCCATCCACCTCAGGGGCACCCACGGACAGTGCTCAGGCTGGCTAGAGTTGTGATTCCTGCCAAAACACGGCCGGCTTCCTGCAGGACTCGGCTCTGTTCTGCCTTCTGCAGGAAGCCATTTGTGGTTAGAGCCTGTACCCGAGACACCTCCCAGCTGTTCTGCATCTGTCCTGGATGTTCCTGGGTGTTTCTGTGTCTCCCATATTCAGAGATTGGGAACATTAAAATACTAGAAAAAGTCTCAGTTTCTTCCTTCTTGTCCACTGGATTTTAAGCTCCCTGCGGGCAAGGACTGTTTTGTACTCCAACACAGAGGCTGGCGTCCCGAGGGTGCTCAGTAAATGCCTCCTGATCCCCTAAGTGACCCTGGTCAAACAGCTGGATCTTTGGACAAAGAGCTGCCTCCCCAAGGTGGGGGTTAGAAGGATGGGGGCGGGGTGCTGTCCAGCCCTTCAGAAGGAGCTCTCCAAAGGCTAAAAGTAGGGATGCTGCGGCAGCTGACCCGGGCAGGCTGGGACAAAACGCCACTCCGAGGCAGGCCGGCTCCTGGGCTCTGGGCCAGGATCTCAGGGCAAGGGCCTTGTGCAAAGGAAGAAGGGGGGACAGATGCCATGCCCATCGGGCAGCATTGTGGCGACACTGCCATGAAGCCTTGGATTGCCCACTAGTCCTCATCTCTTGCTAAGCAAGTCTGCAAGGTAATTAAGCCTCCCTGGCTCATTAAGTCCAATGAACCTATTGTAATTAAAGTATTAGCAAGAACCGGCGTCTTGGATGCAGCTGCTCTGGCCTCCTCCTCGGGCAGACAGCCTAGATGGGAGGCCTCCCCCTCCCTTGCCATCCCTGCCTGAGTTTCTCGAAGCCCCTTGGCTGCAGTGTCGTTGGGGGGAGGTGAGTGGCAGGACACAAGGCGTGGAGCTCCAGGCCCATCCTGCAGACTTATTATGGCTCTGGGCTGGCCCTCTGATCTCTCTGAGCATCATATCTCTCATCTGTGAAATGGGCCCTCAGGAAAGCTAGATGGATCGCCCAGGACATTTCACAAATGAGAAACCTGAGGCTGCAAGAACTGAAGGGTCTCCCTGAGAATCAGAGAGAGAGAGGGGTCAGCTGCTGCACTCTGTCTCAGGCAGCCTACATGCTTATTCCCAGCTGGGACCGGACGCACAGAACTGCCTCCAAAGGGTCCAAAGCGGGAGCCGGTGCCGGGGGGAGGGGGATTACCATTCTCCGAGGGCCATCATCTGAGTCCGACTTGGGAAATCTGTCCTCCCCACAGTCATCTGTCCCTGAGGATTGCCTCGTTCTCCTCCTACTCCTCCTGTCTGGTGCTGTCTTTGGGGCAAGGGGAGACATCTCAAAGGAACTCCTGGACACAGTGTCCATGCCCCTGGCTGTCAGAGCCTGGAGGGGGAAAGAAGGCAGGGGTTTCCTGGTTAGTGGCTGGAGCTGGCCGATGATGGATTTGCTCAGCTGAATCTGGACCCAAGACAATTTGAATCTTTCTCTGGCCTCAGTTTCCCTCTCTGTAAAAGAAGGTGGCCCAGATAAACTCCAAGATTCCTTGAATCTCTTATGGTCAATGGGTCTGGGCTCAAGATAATAATGTTTCACTTCTGATCAATACAACGATACACAACAATTCCAAAGGACCCATGAAGAAAAGTATTATCTACCAGAGGTGGAGCAAGATGGCGGAGAGAAGCCAGGAAGTTGCCAGTTTTCCTCAGAAATAGGTTAAATCAAGTCTCTACAAGGATTTTGAAGCGACAGAACCCACACAAAGATGGAGTGAAACAATTTTCCAGCTAAAGATAACATAGAAGGACTTCAGGAGAGATCTGTCTCACTGGGTAAAAAGTGAACACAGCCCAGCACAGATGGGTGCAGGAGAGCCAGTGGGAGGCTCTTGGCCACAGAACAGATCAACAGTTGAGGTCCCTTGGTCCTGGCTCAATAGGCTGGTGGCATCACAGGTCAGTTGTGAGACCTTCTGCCCCCAAAACAGAAGGCAAACTGCCAGCCCTGGAACCCCAGCACAACAGGCACAGCACGGCCACAGTGAGCAAACTGCCAGCCCCAGATGGCCTGGGGTACAAAGACAGTGACCAAGCCCCTGGCCACCCAGTGCAAGAAGCTTGGGAGAGTGTCTCTCTCTGCCACCCATGTGCCCCAGGAGCAGAGTTCAAGTTTAAAAGTCACAAAATAGCAGAAAACAAACAACAAACAAATACAGCCCGGACCATAGAAAGCTATTATGGCAACAGAGAAGATGGAAACACAAACTCAGAAGAGAACAACAAAGGTAAAATGCTTACATGCAAAGAATCAAAGGAGAATATAAATTGGTCTCAGTCCCAAAAAGTTCTCTTGGAAGGGCTCAAAAAGGATTTAAAAAATCAAACAAGAGAGATAGAAGAAAAATTGGGAAAAGAAATGAAACTTATGATGGAGAATCATGAAAAAAGAGTCAATATCTTGGAAAAGGAGGATTAAAGGGATTTAGCAGCTTCTACATGAAAGGATCAGAGGGCTTGGAATATGATATTCCATAAGGCAAAAGAGCTTGAATTACAATCAACAATTAACTACTTAGAAAAACAAAAACTTTGGGGGGTATGATGGAAATTCAGTGAAATAGGGGATTTTCAGCTTTCCTAATAAAAAACCAGAGCTCAACAGAAAATTTGAACTTCAAATACATGACTCAAGAGAAGCATAAAAAAACAGGAAAGGAAAAATACATGTTAATCAATTTACACCCTGAAATGAGAACATGATACTTGTAACCCTTTAGCCCTACATCTCTAATAGGTAGTTAGAGCATATAAAGACAGAATGTGGATATAATTCACTTTGATATGATGATATGAAAAAAAAATTAAGAATGAAAAAAGGGTTGTATTGGAAGAAGAGGAAAAGGGAAGGAAGATTAGGGCAAATTACATCATATGAAGAGGCGCAAAGATCTATTACAGTAGAGGAAAAGAATGGAGGCCACGAGCATTGTTTGAACCCTACTCTCATTGGATTTGGCTCAAAGAGGTAGTAACGTACACATTTAGTTGTGAATAGAAATTTATCTTATTCTATAGGGAAGTAGGAGAAAGAATGGGAAAGAAAGGGGAATAGGTGGCTGATAGAAGGGAGAGTGGAAATAGGAGGGAAAGAGGAAAGAAAAGAACTAGAAGGGAGAGCAGATTGAGGCAGGCAGCTGTCAGAAGCAAAACACTGGTGAGGAAGGGCAGGGTGAAAGGAGAGAAAAAATATAAATAGAATGGAAGGAAATACACAATTAGTAATTATAACTGTGAATGTGACTGATGAATTCCATAAAATGAAAGCGGGTGGCAGAGTGGGTTAAAACCACAATCCTACAATATGTTGTTTACAAGAAACACATTTGAAGCAGAGAGATACAGAGTAAAGGTAAAAGTTTGGAGCAGAATATATTATGCTGCAGCTGAAGTAAAAAAAGCAGGAGTATTAATCCTAATCTTAGATAAAGCAAAAATAGATCTAATTAAAAGACATAAGGAAGGAAAGTACATCTTGATAAAAGGCACCATAGAAAATGAAGCAACATCAACAATAAATATTGTTGATTCCAACTAGAATTGCAGCCAAATTTTTAGAGAAGTTAAGTGAATTACAGGAAGAAACAGACGGCAAAACTACTAGTGGGAGACCTCCACTTTTCCCTATCAAAACTAGGTAAATCTAACCATAAAATAAACAAGAAGGAAGTTAGAGAGATGTACAGAATTTTAGAAAAGTTAGATATGATAGATCTCTGGAGAAAAATTAATGGGGATAGAAAGGAATATACCATCTTCTCAGTAGTATATGACACCTACACAAAAATACACTATGACCAGATGGGATTTATACTAGGAATGCAGGGCTGATTCAATATTGGGGGAAAATCAGCCTAATTGACTATAACAATAACAAAAATAACAGAAATCATATGATTGTTTCAACAGAAAAAGCTTCTGACAAAATATAGCATCCATTCCTATTAAAAATAGCATAGGAATAAATGGCGTTTTCTTTAAAATAATAAGTAGCATCTATCTAAAACCATCAGCAAGCCTTATATGTAATGGGAATAAGCTAGAAGCTTTCCCAATAAGATCAGGGGTGAAACATAGATGTCCATTATCACTAATATTATTCAATTAATATTGTACTAAAAATGTTGGCTTTTGAAATAAGAGAAGGGAAAGAAATTGAAGGAATTAGAATAAGCAATTTGGAAACAAAACTATAATTCTTTGCAGATGATATGATGGTATACTTAAAGAATCCTAGATAATCAACTAAAAATCTACTTGCAACAATGAACAAATCAGCAAAGTTGTAGGATATAAAATAAATCCACATAAATCATCAACATTTTTCTTTGTTACCAACAAAGTCCAGCAGCAAGAGATATAAAGAGCAATTCTACTTAAAATAACTGTAGACAATATAAAATATTGGAGAGTGTATCTGCCAAGACAAACCTAGGAACTGCACAAACATAATTACAAGACAAGTTTCACAAAAATAAAGTCAGATCTAAACAATTGGAAAATTATCAATTGCTCATAGATGGGCTGAGCTAACATAATAAACGACAATTCTACATGAATTAATTTACTTATTCAGTGCCATACCTATCAACCTACCACAAATTTATTTTTCAGAGCTAGAAAAATAATAATAAAATCCACTTGGAAGAACAAAAGGTCAAGAATATCAAGAGTATTAATGAAAAAAATGCCAAGGAAGGTGGCCTAGCTGTAGTAGATCCAAAACTATATTATAATATGGCAATCATCAAAACTATTTGGTACTGGCTAAGAGAGTAGTGAATCAATGGAATAGGTTAGGTAGATAAGGCACTATAGTAGATAACTATAGTAATCTATTTCATAAATCCAAAGACTCCAGCTTCTGGGATAAGAACTCCCTATTTGACAAAAACTTCTGGGAAAACTGGAAAATAGTATGGCAGAAAATAGGCAGAGACCAACATCCTGTACCATATACCAAAGTAAAGTCAAAATGGGTACATGAGTTAGACATTAAGGGTGATAATCTAAGCAAATTAGGAGAGCAAAGAGTAGTTTACCTCTCAGCTCTGTGGAGAAGGGAAGAATTTATGACCAAACAAAAGCCAGAGAACATTAAGAAATAATTGAATATGAAAATGAATAACTTTGATTACATTGAAATTTTTGCCCACCAAAACCAATGCAACCAAGTTTAGAAGGAAAGCAGAAAATTGGGAAATAATTTTTAATGGTTTTCTGATAAATGTCTCATTTCTAAAATATATAAAAAGAATTGAGTCAAATTTATTAGAATACAAGTCATTCCCCAATTGATAGTCAAAGAATAGGACAGACAGATTTTAGATGAAGAAATTAAAGTTATCTATAGTCATATGATAAAATGCTCTAAATTACTAGAAATGCAAATTAAAACAATTCTGAGATACCACCTCATACCTAGCATGTCGGATAACATGACAGAAAAGGAAAGTAATAAATGTTGGAGAAGATGTGGGAAAATTGAAACTCTAATGATTTGTCGGTGGAGTGATGAACTGATCCAATCATTCTGGAGAGTAATTTCAAACTGTGCCCAAAGGGTTATAAAACTGTGCATACCCTTTGATTCAGCAATAACAGAACTAGGTCTGTATCTAAAAGAGATCATAAAAAGGGATAAGGAACCACATGGACAAAAATATAGCAGCTCTTCTTGTGGTGGCAAAGAATTGAAAATGGAGGGGATGCCTATCAATTGAGAAATGGCTGAATAAATTTGTTATAAGAATGTAATGGAATACTATTTTGCTATATAAAATGATGAACAGGCATATATTTCAGAAAAACTTTGGAAAATTTACATGAACTGATGCTGAATAAAGTGAGCAGAACCAGGAGAATCTTGTTCACAGTAATGACAACACTGTGTGATGATCAACTTTGATAGAGTTAGCCCTTCTCAGAATACAATGATCTAAGACAATTTCCAAAGCTTGAAAAATGCTATTCACATCCAGAGAAAGACCCATGGAGTCTGAATGCCAATTGAAGTAAGCTATTTTCACCTTTTTTCTTTTGTTTTTTCTTGTTTTCTACTTTTGTTTTAATTTCTTTTTTTTATAACATGACTAATGTGGTACTATGTTTAAAATCTGTATCAGATTGCTTGCTGTTTTGGGAGGGGAAGGAAAGGAGAGACACAAATTTGGAACTCAAAAATCTTTACAAAAATGAATATTGAAAACTATCTTTACGTGAAATTGGAAAATATAAGATACTATTAAGTACAAAATAAAATAAAATAAAAGTAAAAAATCATAACTAAAGGAAATGCTAAAAAAAATCCTATCTACCTCCAGGGAGTAAACTGGAATATTCTTAATGTAGAATTTTTTTTCTGCATCATAGTTAATGTAAAAATGTTTTGCATGACTTCATATTTATAATAGATGTCATATTTCTTGCCTTCTCAGTGAATAGGGGAAGGGGTTGAGTGAAGAATTTGGAATTGAATAAAAAAATTTAAACTTTTAAAAAAGAAATAATAGCATGTATAATAAGCACTAGCTGAGGCAGGACCCTTTCTGGGACTGGCTTGACCATTGGGTATACACAAAATCAGAGCAGAACCCCAGGGTGTGTCCTTGAATCTGATTCTCATATAGGAACTGATGACTAGCCGAGTCCCTTGGACTGCGGAGGAGAATTCAAGATGTGGAGAGCTGGTGGTGCTGAGGCTCTCTCAGAATAAAAAGGGTACTTCCAAAATGCTGGCAACTGAATGACTACGGGGAAAAATGATTGAGATGGGCAGAGAGAGAAGGGAAGAGTCTGAGGAAGTGAGGGATCCTTCCTGGGATGGGAAAGAGGGAGAGGAGTTCTAGATGGAGGAAGGATGGGTACAAAGATGCTGGGGCAGGGAGGGAGTGAAAGGGAAACCTAACAAAGTCCCTTTTTAAAATCCCTCAGGCCTCTTCTCGCTTTATGATAACGCTACAGAATAGAGCTTATTTTTGGAGCTGGCTCAGACTGGGGACTCCTTCTCTTTCACCCAAGGGATGTCCCAGAATGAATCCTCCACCCTTCCACCACAGACTTCTATCCACCTTGGTTCACTCAGCACACACACCCGAGCGAGTTGCTCACCAACCTCATGCTCCTTCTTAAGCATCTCCATGGCCTCCTGGAAGCGCTTCTCCTTCTCCTCGGTCTCAGCAATAGTGGCCTGATTCTGCTCCTCGTAGGCCATGGCCACCACAGCTAGGATCAGGTTCACCAGGTAGAAGGAGCCCAGAAAGATGACCAGCATGAAGAAGATCATGTAGATCTTCCCGGCAGATCTCAGCGTCTGGGAATGGGGGGAAGAGAGGGGAGAGAAAGCAAAGGTTCGACATACACCAGATGTTGCTAACAGAGTTGGGGAGTCCTTCCAAGGCTGCACACAATGCTCAGATAATCTACCCCAGATTTAGGTGGGTCTATAAAATATCCCCCACATGGAAGGAAAATGCTAGCTCCCTGTCCTTATGGAGGGAAGAATGGCCCACTGAGGAATGGCAGGTCTACCCTCCATGCGCAAGGGAGAATGTCCCACTTCCAGACAAGAGAATATCTTCCTTCCATATGGGGGCCAAATACTCTATATTCACTATAAGGAAGACTTTCAGATATCTAAAAGGGAGAAAGCCCCATACGTGACAGAGAGAATGCTGCACACCTTTAACGAGGGAAGAGCATTCCATGCCCATAAGAAGACAACGTCTCACGTGGAGTACAGGGAGGGTACGATGTCCCATATTCCTCTAGAAGGGAGACTATCCTGTGCCTAAGGGGAGGCTGTCCCACACAAGGAGGGGAGAATGTCGTGCATCCACTGGAGGCCAGACTGTTCTAAATTCATGCATGGGGGGAAAGTGTCCTTTGCTGTGTGTGTGTGAGGCAGTCAGGGTTAAATGACTCTCCTAGAATCTCACAGAGAGTTTGTGTCAAATTCTGAGGCCAGTTGAACTCAGCTCCTCCTCCCTCCAGGGCTAGCACTCTGTCCCTCTGCCAGCTGCCTGCCCCAGGATAGAGTCTGACATCCTCAGAGACAGGTAAGTAAGCATCCCTTAGCTAACAGTATCCCTTATAGCCAAAGGTGGGAATGATATCGAACCCCCAATGTTTGGACTGGTTCCTTTAAATACTAACTGAGCCTGTGTGGCTTTTAAACAAATACACATCCCTGGTGGCTCCAGGGGGAGCCTCCCTCTAAACTTCATGGGTCCAAGCTGCTTTATTCCCAATTGGGACCCATTCTGTCACCAGCGAGGCATCCCTGGTACCAGTGCCCCTGGAGAGGAGGCTTGGGGGAGCCCTGCCCTTGGGGATCTGTTATCCATGCCAGCCCTTGGGGTGAGCCAGGAATGGTGCAGTTGGGAGCCAGTGTGGGGTCTGACATGGAGCAGACTTGTGGGGAGAAGGGCCCTAGTCCCCCCTGACCCGGAGGCCAGAGCTAATCTGTCAGGCAAGACACACACCTGCTGGTAGAGACGCTCCCAGCAGTCTTGGGTCATCAGGCGGAAGAGCGCGAGGAAGGCCCAGCCAAAAGAGTCAAAGCTGGTGTAGCCGTAGTCGGGGTTTTCTCCAGCCTTCAGGCAGCGGTAACCCTCTGGACATGTCCTGTGAGCCAGACAAACTGGAACTATGAAATGGTCCTGCAGGGCCTCCTCCATCCCCCGTCAGGTACAGTTACATCTCTTCCCCTGGCTGAATGTGGACAGTCCCCTGGGGCTAAAGAGCTGGCTCTGGGCTCAGAGAGACCTGCCACCCGTGTGACTCTGAACAGGTCCCAACCTCCCTGAGCCTCAGTGTCCCTGTCTGTAAATGAGGGAGTTAATACCTCCAAGTTCACCAAGTTCTGGGAGGGCCAAAGGAGATAGTGCAAGTAAAAGGCCTACAAAAGTCAGGCCATGGGAGTAGCTTGGATCCGGGGGTGGGGAGAGTAAGGAGTCCAGCTTGTGGTCCTCAGGACTGGGAGGATGGGGGAGCTTCTATAGTAATAGAGAAGGTGGGGGAAGAGGCAGGACCCTGGAGAGAGTCCCCAGCCCAGCGCCTGCCCTCTCCCTCACAGCTTTCCTCTTGCTCTGATTTCACATCCCCACCGATGGCGAAGTATGATCCTCCCATCACAAGGGGGAAGTGTCCCACTGGGGGAAGGAAGGGGGCACCTCTCGTATCCACATGGAGGCTGTAGCTTTGCCCTCAGGAGTGGTCTTGAAGACAAGGCTGGAGGAGCACTTGTCAGAGGGGCTTTAGGAGGGACTCTCAGGCAGGAATGGGCTGGATGAAGGGCTACTCAGGCACCTTCTAGTTCCCAGGTGTGATGATGGCAGCAGGAAAGGTCTGAGTGTGTGTGTGTGTGTGTGTGTGTGTGCATGCGTGTGTGTGCTCAGAAACAGGAGAGCAAACCAGAATTTATAATACTTGGAAGACACCTTAGATCCAGGTCCACGTTCCTCATTTTACAGATGGGGAATCTGAGGCTCAGGCTTCTGAAAGGCAGTAAGCATTAGAGATGGGAACTGACTCCTAGCCTTGTCCAGCTGATTGCAGATCCCCTTAGAGGGATCAGTTAATTCTACCCCGGGATGTGGCTCTGGGGCAGGAGGAAGGCTACAGGTCAGAGCATGGGGAGGCCAGAAGGGAAGCTTTGTTTCTCCCCTGCCCATAACTGGTGAAAATTCTCATTCACAGCCCCAGAAATGCAGGGCCATGCCCTGGACAGATTTCTAGGGAAGGACAGGAACGAGGCGAGCCTGAGTCTCCTCTGAAATTTCCATCATGGGATCATACAGAGAGGTCTGGAAGGGACTTGGGACTAAGTCAACATCCCCCCGACAATCAACTGAGGCCCTGGGAGATTAAAATCTTTTCCCAAACTGGGATATAATCCCGGGCTCTCTGAGAAAGGGCCAGAAAGTCAGAGCTCTTTCCATCGCACTACTCTGCCTGGTCAGTGCCCAGGGAGCTCCAGGGAAGTGCCAGCATCCCCCACAGAGGAGGAAAGGGGGGCAGGCAACAGATCTGGTAAGAAACGCCTCCCCCAGGTGGGAGCACCACGTACCCAGCATCTGAGCTGTTCCCACAGAGCAACACGTCTGAGGTTCCGTTCTTCAACAAATAGTTTTCTGGAAGAAAAAGGTGGGGGGACCATGAGGCTCAAAACACTTCCCTAACCACGTGGGTCTTTCCATTTCCATTTAACTGCTTGAGCCCATATGGACTCAAGTTCTAAGAGCCAGAGCTCTTTCATCTCCAGGCTAAAGGCTCCCAATGATTCCTGACACTCCCGATGATTCCCTGGCGCTCCCAACCCCTCCCATTTCGATCCACAACGAGTATTTATTAAGCACCTACTATGTGCTGGGCTCTAGGATGCAAGGACAGAGAAGATGGTCCCTATTCTCAATGAGCCTCTGTTTAAGTGGGAGCCACAGGAAGAGCTCCGTTATATACCGACATATACAAACTGAATCAATACAAAGCTGCACAGATTAGTTTTAAAGGAGGCAGTTGGGACAAGGGCACAGGCCAGTGGAGATCAGCAGGGCTCAGTCACGTCTGTCTGTCCCCAGGGGGTTCTCCACATGGCATCTGTCCCAGCCTTGGAACACGGGCCCCGGGCCGGCTGCTGGCCAAGTACTCCTTGGAGAGATGGCTTCCTGAGGCCCCCAGGCCTGCCCTGACCACACTCCCTGGGGAGGGAAGGACAAGCTGGCTTGGGAGGGTTCCGGACGCCTTCTCTTCCCCCTCCCTGCTTTTCAATCTTTCCTCCTGGCCTGGTTCCCTTCAGTCAATAAATGGCCTTGGGCCCCTCAATCCTTTCCTTTAAGAAAGATCCATCTCTTCTTTAGATCTCTTGGGCTTTGTCCACCTCAGGGCTGCTAATGGTGGATGTCCCAGCAGACTCCGACCTGATCCCTCTTTTCCTCCTCCTTTAAGCTCGCATCTCATGAGCTTCTGGGCATTCAGTTCCGTCCCTGTGCTGAGGATTCCCATGTCGCCTTACCCACGATCCCTCTGATGACCCCCAACCTTGTGCCACTGACTGCCAACTGGGAATCTCATAGATGTCCCAAAGACGACTCTGGGATGTGTCCAAGACAGAGCTTATCTTCCTTCTTCCTGCCTCTTCCCCCACCTTCCCTATTACTATGGCAGGCCCCCCGTCCTCCCAGTCCTGAGGTTCCCGACCCGGACTCCTCACTCTCCCACCCCCAGATCCAAGCTACTCCTAAGGCCTGGAGATTTGACTCCCCTTTTTCTTCCTGTGGCTACAGACTCTCATCACCTCACACTCACACCATCACTGGTGGACCAGCTCTCCCTTTTCCAATCTATCCTCCTTCCAGGCATCAAAGTGACTTTCCTCAAGCCCAAGTCTACAGCATCTCCTTCCTCAATAAACCCCAGTGGCTCCCTATCACCTTTAGGAAATGTGTCAAATGTGGGGCAAATAGGGCAGAGACGCTCCAGAATGTTGTCAGCCCAGATTAAAATATAAATTGGGAAATAGGTATCAAAATTAATAAAAACATGATAAAACATAAATAGCTTTGCTTTTTTTTTTTTTTTTTTTTGCTGAGGCAATTGGGGTTAAGTGACTTGCCCAGGGTCACACAGCTGGGAAATGTTAAATGTCTGAGGTCACATTTGAATTCAGATCCTCCTGACTTTAGGGCTGGTGGTCTATTTATTGTACTGCCCAGATGCCCCAATAGCTTTACATTTTAAAACTGATTCAATATATGGCCCACAAGGATCCTTACCTACGATTCAGTAGTTCTGTTGACTTTGACACTATTGACCAACTATGAAATCCTCTGGATGGCATTCAAAGCCCTTCACACTTCCCCCCCTTCTCTAGTCTTGTGAAAGCTTCTTTCTTTCTCCCCCATGCTCCTTAGTCCAGCACTCTGGCCTCCAGCCATTTTCTCTGGCGTCCCCTGAATCTGGACCATCTCCCTCCTCACCTCTACCTCCTGGCATCTCTACCTTCCCCACATCCTCTTGAGGCTGGTTCCTCCCCCTGCTGATTATCTGCATTTGATCCTGTGCAGGTGTTTGCACTTTGTGTCCCCCGTAGACAGTGAGCTCATTGGGAATAGGGAATGATCTTGGCATCTTAGCCAATGCCCAGCACACAACAGCCTTAATAAAAGGCATTAACTGACATTCTGACCCTTCCCCTTTAGAGGTAACTTCTAGAAGGAGTCCCAGATGCCTGCTGCCCCTGCCCGTTCCTCAGTTCCGGGTGCCCCGGATTCCCTTCAGGGCCTGGTGCTTCTCTAGCTCCTGAAGATTCTTTTTGATCATTTTAAATGGTATTTTATTTTCCCAAATACGCAAAGATAATTTGCAACATTCACCTTTGCAAAAGTTTGCGTTCCAGACTTTTCTCCCTCTCCCCCATCCCTCCCCAGACAGCAAGCCTTCTGCTGTCTCCTGGAGGTTCTGGACCACTTGGCGCACAGATTTCCAACGAGAAGGACTTCGGAGGCTGCGCAACCTAAACTCCTCATTTCACAAACGAGCTCGCTGATTCCTAACATGGAGATCCCAGACTATGTGAATCTTGGAACTCATCTAGTCTCCCCCAATGGGGCCAAGAGGAAAAGGCACCCACCCAAACTCACGGAGACCAGCTGGGGGCAGAGAACAGGAAACAAGAGTTCACGAAGCACCTACTATGTGCCAGGCACTTTGCCAACACAATCTTCAACAATTCAGACAATGCTGGGAATCAGTGCCACATTGCCTCTATTTTACAGTTGAGGGAACTGAGGAGACATTAGGTGATTTGTCCCAGGTCCCTGAAGCTGAATTTGAATTTAAGTCTTTCTAAGTCTCCACTATGGCTATTTATTAAGGGCCCTTCTGTGCCAGGCACTGTACTCACTAAGCCTTGGGAATACAAAGATGAAATAGGGAGCAAACCCTGATTTTAAGGGGTACTAAGGGGCAGGCACAGAATTTGCACTCTGGTCCTCTGGTTCTCCATGGCGTGAGCTTTCCCTTATTCATACTTCCTTCTCGAGCTTTCCCTTATTCATACTTCCTTCTCATTCTCTGTTCTTCTGTTTGTTTTGTGTGCAGAGCTCTCTCACCTGCTCCTCTTCCTACATCTCTGACGGTTCCATCTTGATCTCCTCAGTCTGTCAGTTTATCTTTCCCTTCCCAACTCTTTAAGCAGACACTGCTCCCTCAGCCACTGGACCTCCCATCGTTTATCTCAAAGCATCCTTTAAAAAAGCTATATCTGCCGGCTCCCTGTCTCCCCTGGCTCCAGGGACCCCAAAAGGAAGCAAGTACCTGGGCTGCTGATGTACTCCTCTACCGACTCCCAGATTTGCCCCTCGGACACCACAGTGCCATTGGTCCCATTCAGGACCACAAAGTCCCGCACACATTTGTTCCGCAAATTGCCCATGAAAAGCTGGAGCCCTATGAGAGCAAAGACGCTCAGGCAGAACACAGTGAGGACCATCACGTCAGCGAGCTTCTTTACTGACTGGATCAGGGCCCCCACGATGGTCTTCAGGCCTGGGGAGAGAAGATCAGGAGGTCAGAGGCTGGCTAGAGGCCGTGACTCCAGGTGCTATGGGGCTTGGAGCCGGGTGACATCTTAACTTTCTTGGAGAGAAGCTCTTTTAAGCCTGAGTGGGCTTAGAGCCCGGGAACACCCCAGCAATCTAAGGGGGGCCTTCCTGGACCTGGAGATCTGGGGAAAAAGGATACCCTCATCCAGCAAGGCTAAGGGGCACCGGACTTGGGAATGCCCAGGTCATGAGGAAGGCCCCTGGGCCCTGCTAGTGGGATCGGGCTGGGGTGGACAGGCCCGTATAGTGAAGTGGGGATCAATATTAGGCTTGAACCTCACTTTGCCCAGATCCGGCCTTTGCTACTTCCTGAATTTCCAGGGGATCCAGGGGACATGCATGGGGCCTTCGGGGGGGAACAGACAGTTTGGGGCTGAGGGAGTTGGAACTGTCCAGCCCAGGGGAACTCGGGCTCAGACTTTGCTCATGGGAATGGCAACTCTCTCTCCCTAGGTCAGTTTGGGTGGAATAAAAACATACAAACAAAAACACTAAAAAAAACACCTAGTCCGGACTCCTCACTGCCAAACAATCGGGGGTCCCTACAACGGTTAACAAAGGAGTAGTGGAGAACACTGGAGGGGGTCACGAAGGAACACACATTCAGAAATTGCTCCCAAGCCCAGTCGGGTCTGGAAGAGGCTGTGAGAACTTAGCTCCCTCCTTTCTGGGTCAACCATCCCAGGGAATGGTATTCTTCAAGAAGGGATGGCCATGGTGGGGAATCTTGGGACCTCAAAATGGTGCTTGTCCTTCCCCGACCCCTCGCAGGCTCATGACAACTTTGGGCTTGTCACCCCAGGGAGACTGAGAGGTGCTCCTGAGAGTGGCAGCAGGAGGACCAGGCTGCCTGACTTTGGACGGGGGTCTCCACCTCCTTCCCAACCTCTCGCTCTCACCTGGAAGAGCCCTTTCTCCTCTGTCTCTTTCTGTCTCTGTTTCCAATTGTCTATCTCTGTCTCTTTCCTCCCTCTTGCCTCATAAATCTGACTATACTACAGACAGAGGTCTCTGAAAATGGGCCCTGGGGATGGAGATGCTTCTGATTGCCCTAGAAATTCATGCTGACATCCCTGGAGGGAAGGAGAGAATTGTCACAGGGTGGCAGGGGGAAGGGTTCATCAGATAGAGCACAAAACATCTTTATTGGAAGGAACATGGCCTCAGGCCTTACCCTCAGGGTTGAAAGAGTGGGCCAGGGAGGAAAGAAGGAAAGGAAGGGAAAGTCTCCAAGGAGGGAGGAGGGGAAGGTGGGAAAAGGGGACAAAGAGGAAGAAGAGAAGGAAAGGGAGAGGAGAAGGGCCATATAAGAAGAAAACATGTTATAGCCCACCCTCTAGAAATCCCCAAGTGGGATTCCCCCTGATTTATCTGTTACCCAGCTAGGGTCCCTGAGGGACTTCCCATTTAGTAAAAGAAGCAAAATGATGTGAATGCATTCAATCTGTCCATAGTACTAAGGTTATTCTTCTAAGAAAAAGCCAGGCTGAGAAATCTCGTCTTGTTTCCCACAGATGGTGGCTGGATTTTGGCCCCCTCTCGCCCCAGCCTTTGGAGGTCTCACTCTGGCCCCGGCTGCCCGTCAGCAGCTCTGGCTCCCACAGATTAAAGAGGGAAGAGAAGCCGGGCTCCCCACATTTGCCACATCTGTGATTAAAGCGATCCATTCTCAAGCTGGTTAATCCATTAACCCCCCCACGGTGGCTGTGTCAGAGTGATCCAAACAGAAGTCAGGAAGCAGAGAAGGAGGGCGCACCAAACAGTGGGAAACAAAACTTTCCCCGTGAGCACGCCTCTGGCTGTGAGAAAGTGAAGAGATGCTCCAGGCATCCTGCGGGAGAAAAAAGCCTCCCCGGAGATGTTGGCAACCACCTGGGGGAGAAGGCTCGGCGGGACCGGCGGGTACCGAGACACTCTGGAGGGAGGCCATCCGAGGAGAGGGGCCCCAACCGCTCATCTTTCTGGGGCGAGCTCTCTCCCCTGCCCAAGAGGACCTGCAATGTAAGGATGGGGCCTCAAGCTCTGTTATCGAGAGGGGGGACAAGTCTGTGGGGGGCCCAGAGGCTCCAAGAGGCCAGAAAAAAGCCAGGCTGAGCCAGTCTCCTCCTTGTACAGGAAAGGCCCAGAGAGTTCAGTAAGTTTGCCCAAAGTCAAACAGGAAGAAATGGGCAGAATTGGGAGTCAAAGCCCAGTTATGAGACTCTAAGGCTCAAACTTTTCGCACTTTTTTTTTTCTTTTTGTCAAAGTATGACAAAAGTGTGCTTTGATTTTAGTTATCAGGGAAATCTCTGTCTATAGCTACATCTATATCCCTATAGATATGTGTCTGTATTATGTATATAAATAGCTATCTGTCTGGTAGCCTATCTGTTTGTGTATCTGTCTATTTAGCTGTCTTTGTATCTATCTATTATTTCTGTCTATTTATACATCTGTCTATCTATTTATCTCTCTGTCTTTGTATCTATTATCTTGCTATCTATCCTCTCTCTCTCTATCTATCTATCTGTCTGTCTGTCTGTCATTTCATCTGTCTATCCATCTGTCTATCTCCTGAATCATTTGGTCTTAATGACCTATTATCACACTTTGCCCAGAAAGAGCCCCAGAGAAGGAAGAGCCCACTGGGAACTCCCAGTGAGGAAATTCTCTCTGCCCTGCAGACCGGCACCTGCTCTGAAATGTCTCAGCTTACGGAGACGGCCCCAGAGCCAGCTCCTCTTCCATGACTCCATACTGTCTCTTATCCTATCTTATCATGTAACACCCTGCCCCCACCCCAGCTAAAAGCTTCTCCCATATTTGAAAAAGATTGTCTTTATGTCTGTGGGAGAATTTGGGGGCAAAATCATGGAAAGATCCAAAAGGATCCAAAAGGAATCCATTAAATATATTCCCATCCCTGGGGTTGTAGCCAAGACATGGAATGAGAGGAAGCAAAGGGCTACCGGAAGGGCCTCTGTCTGTGTTCCTTGGACACCTGAAGTCAGTCAGATGGCAGAATCTCAAGAGGTGGATGGGAACCTGCTCTGCAGGACACCTAACACATGCTCATCCACCTTCTCAAAGACCTCTGTGGCAGGAAAGTCCGCACTTCTCAAGGCAGCTCATTCCACTTGGGAGCAGCCCTGGTTATTAAGAAATTTCCTGACATCGAGCTCAAATCTTCCCTTTGCTTCTTCCTTCCACTGCCCCAGTTCCATTCCCTGGCACTAACAGAATAATCCTGATCACAACCCAGCCCTTCTTACTAAAGCTTCCAGTTTGCCTTTTCCCATTTTTCTCGCCTATCTATCCAAACATCTAAACCTTGGGAGTTTGGGCTATGGCTGTCCTATGGCTCGGGTTTGGGCCCAGTCCTATTCTAGCTTGTCAGGGTCTTTCCTAAATGGTGCCCGGAGCTGGGCATGGCCCTGCAGATGAGGTCTCCCCAGGCTAGAGCCAGAAGGCTGAGACCTTGACAGGTTACAGAGGCGGACCAAAGTGGAGTCAGACGAATGGCCCACTCTTAGGTCCAAATGCCAAGTCTTGCAGCCAGGGTGGGCTGGGAAGGGGGAGCCTGTGAGATGGGTTGGTGGGGAGAGGGAGCAGGACTGTCTGCAGTCTTGAAACCAGGGCTATCTCCCTGCCGCCACAGACGAGAGGAGCTCTACTTCCACTCTTCTCCTACCCAAGTTTGAGCAGGGACCATCTCTTTAACTTTGGTTAGCCTCAGTTTCTTTATTTGTAAGATAAGGATAAATAATCCTTTTTTTCCCCATTTATGTGAGAAAACCCTCAGTAATCTGTAAAGCATGATCTAAATGTGAAAAATGCTGGCTGGGCATCCAGGGACCTGTCCCTGAGCTTGGGAAATGCCCTTTTCTGTGAGCTTTGGTTGCCCCAACTTTAGACCAGTGGGGAGAGACCTGCCCTGGCTGGAAAGCTGGACTAGGCTTCAGGAGGAACTGAATTCAGAGCTGCTGCCTCATTCATTCAGGCTGTGCCATCTCTGGATGGCAGAGAGAAAAGGCGAGACCCGGACTCGATTCCCAAGGCCCCGCCGAGCTCTGAATCCCTGAAGAGCCAGGTTCCTTCCAGCCCTTGCCAACCTGGAGATGACCCTGCTGCTTGTCCCAGCATTTCAGGCCTTTGAGCCTTCTCTCTCATTCTGGCAGGAACACATGTCCCTGGAACAAAGGCACGGACACGTACCCTGCCACGTCCACCCCCCTTAAATGGCCGTGCTAGTCATGCCTGAAAATCAAAACCTGCTCCCTCGCTCTCCCTCCGCCTTCTCTGCTCCCACTGTCAGACCCAAGGGCTGCTCTGACTGTTCAAAATGGAGCCAGGATCACCAGTGACTCTAAGAGACTTTCGGGACCATTTCCCCTCTGCTCTGGGTAGACTCCCAGAGGAATCTCCCTCCTTAGGATAGAAAGAGCTTCGCTCTCTGCGTGGCCTGGGGCGTGCCCTAAATCTGATTGTGGTCCAGTGTGAGCAGGTGAGAGATCTCTCTCTCAAGCCCCCCCCCAGGGCTGACAGGGGGAGGGCTGCATCCCCCCCTTTCCCGGGATGGCCTCCCTGCAGAGGGGGTTTGCCGAGGGCTGTTGCCAACGTCTGCCGGGGAGCATGGCCCGCTGAAGCTGCCATGCATGAACTGCTAGATCTTCTACCTTGCCATGCAGCTTACATCTGTGAAACACCAAGGCTGAAGGAGACCTGTCCAAAGATTACACTATTGGTTTAAAAAATAGAGTCTGTGGGTCGGGGGTGGCGGGAGGGGGGCATCCGGCACCAGGCCCCAGGGGTCTTGTGGATGCCTTTGTTGCCAGCCTCGGAGTGGGGGGGGGGAGTGGAGGGAGTAACGGGGCAGTTGATCTGCCGGCTAAGCCTGGAGAGAATAAAAGCTGTCTTATTCTTGGAACAATGTCATAATACCGGCTTCCCAAGATCGTTCCTGCTGGAGTCGCGTTTGGGTTTGCCTGTCAAACAGAAATACTTTGGGAGGAAGCTCTGAGCTTAAAGCTCCATCTCATTGGAAGACCAGAATGAGGCTTGGGTAATAATAATAATAATAATAACAATAATAACAATAAATTTGGCAATATTTGAGACCCCTGCAAATTGGCTCAGGAGCCTTTGAAGAGAGGACTTTGCTCCCCAAGAAATCCATCTCCCCCCACGCTGCGGGGGCCGGAAGAGCTTCCGGACAGAGCGATGGAGTGGGGCCGGGGGAGCCGGGCCCGTGGACCACACAGACTCGGGGCGGTGTATTCTAGGACAGGAATATCCTCTAGGGATGTCCATTCCCAAAGCGTGTGGCCGCCTCTGGGCCGCGACACGGCGGAATGGAGCGGGGAGAGTGGAGGGTGGGGCGTCTGTCAGTCCAGCCTTGATGTTTGACCTGATTTTCACCTGAAATGACCGATATAGTTTTCAGGGCCCGGAGAACGCGGAAGGTTCGTAAGGCTGAGACATTGCCCAGGTCCACAAATTCAGTGGTGTATCTGTAACAAGGGAAAGGCATACACAAGACAGTGACGAGACGCCAGCAGAAAACAACAGTCAAGGGGACGAGGGACAAGGGGACAGAGAGAAAGTCACTTGGAGTTGCGAGCTTCGAGCGGGGGGATGTCCGGGGCCTTACCTGGGATAACTGAAATAGTTTTTAGAGCTCTCAGGACTCTGAAAGTTCGAAGAGCCGACAAATTCCCTAGTTTTATATTTTCTGATACATACCTGCAGAATCAAACCACAGTTATGGGGAATTAAAAAAAAGAGAGAGCACACCCTCCCCCCCCCCACCCCCAACCCCCAGGAGCTCTCCCTGGGACTCTCTCAGGGAAAGGAAGCCCAAGGGGGGGATCTAGACAGGAGGCCCCCACATGGGGTCACCGGCAATGCCAGAGGTGGGTGATCCTCCCGCCAGTTAGAGCGGCTCAGGGAGCAGAAATAATGGAGGAAGAGTCAGGTTTCTCGGGGGGGGGGGGGTCAGAAGAGGGATGCAAGGGCTAATCAGAGGGGCCCTGCCCTGGCCCACAAAGGGAAGGGGAGCCTCTCCACACCTGCCCCCAATTCTTTTCTCCTGAAAAAAAAATGGTAGAGGAAGTAGATTTCATCAGTAGTGGGGAATCATGGGAAATCCCTTTCACAGGCACAAACCAGGACCTGTTCTGTAATGTATGCCATGAAAAGGAGAAGGGAATTGCCCAGGCTAAGTCGTCAGAATTTGAAATTAGGCCTCCTTGGTTCTCTTGCTTTTCCTTTCCCCTCAACTATCTTGATGACTCAGGGATACTTTCTTGTTATTATTCCACTTCTGACACTTGGATGAGCTTAGGTAAGGGGCTCTCCCTCTCTCGGCCTCAGTTTTCTCATTGGTAAAATGGGCTTGATCTCGACGGCTCCTTCCATCTCTACATCTTTGTCATGGATCATTGTTAGATCTCTCTCTTGTTCTCCATTTCATTCTAGGCTGATGTTATCCACCTTATCACTAGGTTCTGCGTCTCTCTCTGTGTCAACAGAGCTAATGTCAATGGAGAGAAGTCTGGCCCTTCAGAGGCTCCGAAAGACTTCCAGAAGGATTTTTCAGACCAGGGGAGCCTGAGTAACCTTCCCACCATCCTCTGCCCCAAACAACCATCCCTAAATGGGAGCGGTCATTGGTTGCAATCACCCTTCACCTCCAATGGAAAGATGGTGCACAAGGCCTAAGAAGGTGTCACATAATAGTCCCATTTTTCTAATTAGCACAGGGATGGAGAACTGTGTTTGGACTCAAAGGATCTGGATTCAAGTCCCAGCTTTGGGATGCTCTGGCACCATGGACAGCTCTGAGGACTTGTCCAGCTCTGCAGATCTTAGAAATTTTATGTCTAGAACATGGCTTCTTAACTTGGGGTCTGGGAATTTTGAGTGTGTGTATGTGTGTGAGTGTGCATGTGTGAGTGTGAGTGAGTGTGTGTCTGAGTGTGTGTGTGCATGCACACATGTGTGTGACTATGTGTGAGTGTGTGTGTTAGTGTGAGTGTGTGTGTGTGGTTGTATGTGTATGTGTGCACGTGTGTGAGTGTGACTATGTGTATGTTAGTGCGTGTATGTGAGTGTGAGTG